>NC_044986.1:42957615-43653172 GCF_008728515.1 Papio anubis | reverse complement strand
TCTGTGAAAACGTGCCAAGTACAGGTTGGTGACTGAGCTATGCGTGAGTGATTCCCACCTTTTTCTGGAGCCAGAAATTTCACAATTTCTTATAATTTGCATTGTTGTTCCTGATTTTTGAAGCACCCGTGATTAATGAACTGATGTTGCATTAATAGAAGGATTTGAGACTAGATGAAGCTTTCTGGAAAGCCCAGTAATTAGAAGGTTGCTTGGTGAGCATGGAATTAAACTACCGTATTTCACTAACTGTAAGACATATATATTCTCACATTTTAACGTCTTCAGAATTATGATATATATTAGACAATGGCTTCTTACTGTTGCTGTTGATCGAGCAGCAATTGGAATGCAGCTCGTTAAAATCTGCATATGCGTAAAATCAATAACCTCAGCATCAAAACTTGGAAAATGGGTCAGCGCCTTGGGAGAAAATCTCAGAGACAAATGTGGATCACTCTTTTAAGAAATGTGAGGAAAAGAAAAGTCCAGAATAGGCAAATATATATAGACAGAGAGTAGATAAGTGATTTCTTGGAACCAAAGGGTGAGGGTTGGGGGATAGGGTAGGTGAGGGTGGGGGAAAGAGAGAAATTTGGAATGACTACTAATGATTAAGGAGCTTCTTTTTTGGGTGATGAAATGTTCTAAAATTGATTATGGTATTGGTTGCACAACTCTATAAACAAACTAAAAACCACTGGTGCTGTACACTTTAAATGGGTGTATTGTATGACATGTGAATTATGTCTCAATAAAACTACTTTTGTAAGGAAATGTGAACTTACTATGATCATGATGACTCAGGAGATGGAAAAGAACGTTAGTGACTCTCAGGCAAAAAGTGGCTAGGAAGAATCGGGTTTGTATTGTGAAGAAACTTTAGAAATAGTTTGAATTTCACTAATATTTTTCAGTTTGTATGTATACAAGATACAAATGCTTAAATCAGTCTCTACCATTTAGGAGCCAAGAGGAAACCATGCATGTAGGAGAGAAACATAGAGGAAGTGCTGTGAGCTGGGACTGGTAACAGCAAAGCCTTTGCCACTGCTAGGTGGAAGAGGGAAGATACTACTAGCAGCCAGAAGGAGAGAGTTGTGAGACAAGGCCTAGGGTGGTAAGTATAAGAGGAGGAGGGCTAGAACTGGTGCATGTGACCCCTCGGTCAGGGAGCTGGGAGAATAAATAGCCCCATCTCCTTTTCTCTCTCTCAGTCTCTAATCTCTTACTGAGGCTCTCCATTGGTCAAACTCAGTTGGAAGTCAGAAGTTAGAGTACATAATCCATTAACTCTCAAACTTTTGGTCATAGGATTCTTTTATACTCTTAAAAATTATTGATAATCCCAAATAACTTTTGTTTGCTTGACTAATATCTACTGATATTTACTACACTGGAAATGAAACCTAAGAAGTGAAAATAATTAATTCAATGAAAAATAATAGAAAACCCATAGCATATTAACAAAAATGACATATCTCAACAAAATAGCTATTTATTTCAAAAATAGTGAGTAGAGTAGCATTGTTTTATATTTTTGAGAGTCACCTTAATGTTCGGCTTAATTAAAGACAACTGGATTCTCACATTGTCTCGTGCATTCCAAGTATTGTGATATATTGTTTTGGCTGAAGTGTATGAAGAACATCTGTCCTCATACAGGCATGTGGTTGGAGAAGTAAGGGGTATTTGGAGTACCTTTTTACGTAAGTATGAATGTTCTTTTTAAATAATACACCACATCTTAACAAGTTGTTTCTTAAAGGTTGGTGCAGTATGGAATCTGAAATTTTATCACCACATTTTTTTGTACTTGGTTACATTAAAATCCATTGGTCTATCTTGTATGTTGAATGTACCTTTTACTTGTGCATGATTTTCTAGCTTCAAGCTTTGGTTATTTAACAAATATAGGTTTAGTGAATTATGCACATTTACCGCATATTGACATACATGACAATATTAAAAATAACCACATCTGTTTCTATCACTACTGATCTCATCTGAAGAATCTTTAAGCTCTGGGAAGTTGTAACGTCATTGTAGCAGACAAAAGTTTAAAAAAAAGAGGGGAGGGATAGCATTGGGAGTTATACCTGACGTAAATGACTAGTTGATGGGTGCTGATGAGTTGATGGGTGCAGCACACCAACACGGCACAAGTATACATATGTAACAAACCTGCACATTGTGCACATGTACCCTAGAACTTAAAGTATATATTAAAAAAAAAAAGACAAAAAAAAGTTAAAAAAAATCTGATAATCTGATGTTTACTTGAAAGCTCAAATTTTATCATTGGCAACAAATACTAATACAATCACTTGTTTTTCTTGAAGTAACAGGCTCACTTGCATTATTTTTGAGACGATATCTGTCAAATACCTAATTTTGAATACCATCGTTTGTCTGCTAGTCTTCTTTCCAAATGATGTTTCATGAGAAAAGCAGGTAGTTTAACTTGCAGCCCAAACAATCCTGTATGTGCTTTTCTGGGAGGCAACACTCATGCTTTGGTATGCAGTAGAAGTGCTTCATGCATGCTCACATTTTGATAAACCATTACTTCTTTTTAGAGATGGGGTCTTGCTGTATTGCCCAGGTTGAAGTGCTGTGACTATTCACAACCCATAGTAGTGCACTTACAGCCTCTCAAACTCCTGAGATCAAGTGATCCTCCTGTCTCAGCCTTCTGAGGAGCTGGGACTACAGGTGCATGCTACTGTGCCTGGCTCATATCTCCATTTTGTAAGATGGAATATTAAAAAGAGGAACTCCAAGGTTTAAGTGGAATAAAATGAATATTGTGCTTGCTGCTTTATCACAGACATCCTTAAATGAAAATTGATTTTTTAAATAATTGAGAGTGCTTGGTGAGTGAAAAACATAATGACTGCTAGCATAGTTTAGTGTCCCTGCCTTGATGCCTGCTAAGGCGACAGTAGACAGGCATTATTCACCTTTGCTTTCATACCATCAATACAAATGCCATCGCAGCAGAAAAGACGAATAATATATTCATATTATTATAAAGATAGTTTTGACCTTGTGTACCTCCTGGAAAAGTCTGGTGGAGGGCCAGGGGTCTGAGGGCCACATTTCGACTACAGAGGTAGCTCTTCTAAGGCAGGCTTCTGGGGCAGAAAGCCATATGGAAAAAGGTGGGGAGTAGATTTTGCAGGGACAGGTGAAAGGAAGTTATAGAAAACAAAGCCTAAATAAGCACTTTACTGTAATATTTTAAAAGTCTCTCTTATAAGAAAGATATAGTGTAGTATAATTGCAGCTTGTTTTTTCTTCTTTAGTTGTATAGAAAATAATTTTTGAGTGCATTTTTGAATGGATTCTTTGAGTCTTAGGTTCTCTGATTTATGATAAGGAAAGAGAATCAGAAGAATCACACGGTGGAGAGGTCCTGATGTATCTCTTTCCACGATCGTGTTGAATTGCCATGGGGAGCAGACAGGTTGGGGTCTTTGGGACTGAGCTTCTGCTCCCTAGGTGGAATATTGTGACCATCTATCTGAGAAAAACATGGTTTTCTAGGCTCCCATTGCTAATGAATCTCTTTTATGATAGACATTTTGTCTTTTAAATTTATGAATGCGTAGCTGAATAGGTGGCCTAGAAACCACTGTGCCTCCTCAAGGGACTTTGCCTATCCACTCTTGTGGGATGATTTTGTCCCTTTATATTTATAGGGCAGATTTACCTTCTTTATCTCCAAGCCTCTTTCACCTTTGGGGAGGACGGCTCATCTTACTGTCACCCTTGTACTCCTTGCCCTATACGCTTAAAGATTTAATGAAGAAATGGAACTGATCTGTGCATTCCAGTGTCTTTAAACACTCTTTCACATTTGTCTGGCCAGCGTTTCCACAGTTATGGCTCAAGAGGAAGGTTAGTGTCATCTGCAAACTGTAATCACCTGGGTTTATATTTCCAAAAGAAATGGCAGCCTGAAAGCTATTCTTCACTTCTAGGGGATTAGAGCTTCAACTGATATTGGACTCTCTTATTTGTTTCTATAAATTTTTAACAGCCTGAAATGACATTAAACTCGGTGGAGAGCGCAATATAATGCCACTAATCCTGTTGATCTTATCCTACTTTACAGAGGTGAGAAGAACAATAAATCCCTTTATGTGTAAATCAGGAGAGATATTAGCCATTTCTCTGCAAGGACATATCTTATTACTAGAGTTGGCTGAAACAAAATCAGAGCTCAAGTATTAAATTTGAGATGCTCCGTTTTTCTTCCCCCTGATAGTCCACTGATTCTCACCCTCCTCTGATTGTCCCTTCTTCAAATAGTTGTATGTTTCCATCTGTCTGTCTGCCTGTCTGTCTACCTCTCTATCAATTTGCTAAACCTCAGGTTTTGGCCATCCTGCTATTTTAGGATATATTCCTGCAGAGTATCGTGACAGATAATTTTAGGGAACAGAGTAAGACTTCATTCTTGGTTTCTAAGAGCTTGCAGTCTACTAGAAGGAATAAATCAAGTGTACATGTAACAGAAACTTAAGACTGTATTTAATAGACTGTTGGTAAGGGTGAGTGAGGACTTAGTGACTGTGCTTGAATTCTGTGCTTGTCTCTCCCACTTACCACCTGTACAACTCCAGGCAAGTCCCTTGACCTCTCTGAACCTCAGTTCTTCATTTGCAATACAAATTAATTACATAGAGTTTTTGCGATGATTAAATGAAGCATGGACTACTTAGCACAATGCTATTTATTGCTATAGTTAGTATTATAATTTGTGTTCAATGAGATGTATAAGCAATGACCAAAGTGATCCTTATAATCATTGTTAATGGTGGATTTGCTCCACTTCCAATAATGCATTAGGTTTGGGGGTTCTTTGCATGTACATTAGGACAGACTACTTTCAGAAATAAAGCTAGCCAAGGGCGCCTGAGCACTCGCCAGCACTATACATATGGTAAAGTCATTTATTTTACACAAGTGATATGGCCATGCTTAAAAAGAGATACTCCTGAAACTATCTTTCCTGTGGTAGAATATGCTGCAGTAAAACACCTGCACTGTTTCAAATAATTCCTATTCAAGTGTGTTGCCTTTCCAGAGCTGGAATTTATCCAGACCAAAGATTGTCATGGTCACTGCCCTGCATATGTCATCATGTTTGCTGTGTTTGGTCCCAAATACACCAAGCCCACTGTCTTCAGCTGTTTGCAGGTTTGGCTAGTATCTGTGCTTAATGTCTTCCCATTTTCTATTATACAGGGTGATACCTACCACTTCCCCCTCTTGCTGCCCCTTCTCATTCCAACAGAGACACCCATCACTCACTTGAGTTATGGAGGTAAAGGAATCACAGTCTCTAGAATTTAGGGTACCAGAAGAGGTCAATCTGCTTTAGGACTTTGGCAATCTGGAGTTCCCAGTGGAACAGGAGAGCAATGGAGATAAATGAAAGAAGCCTATAATCAGAACATCAAAGTGTCTTGTAGCCCAAGTTCTGATTTACTTCTTATGCTAGATGAATCACTGAGGCTTCTGGGGCCTCAATCCACCCATCTGTATAGTAGATGTATTGCACTGTAAGGTTGTTTTATTAACCACCTCACCCATTTAACATTTATAAAGAGCCTACTCTGTATTATGCATTGTGTAGAATATGAGACACAGTTACGCACACACCACACATATCATTGCTCAGAATGTGTTGAGAGCCATAACAAAGGTAAAAAAAATGTGAGAGGCTGCAGTTGTTCTGCTGTGTTTCTTTTAAGCTACTTCTTAGTTCTAGGCATTAGGGACAAATCTGTGATTTGTCTCTTCAAGTTCATTCACATCTCATGGATCATCACTACATGTCTGGGACTCTGTTGTCTCCTCTAAAAAATGAGAGAAATGAATAGAATAGCTGTTCAAAAGGATTTTTTTTCAAGAGGGCAGATGGAGAAAGGTGAGGAAGATTAAAGGGGAAAATCCATCCAGATGAATCATTCTGTGGTCACATATCTATTATCTTATTTGTCTCCTAAACTCATTGTGAGTTGGGCAATGAAGATATTCTTGTTCCTTTTTGAACTAGAAGAAAATTAAGACTCAGAGGCTGAATCATGTTCTGAAGGATACCTCAAGGTCAGGATGCTCAATACAGTACTATCAGTATGATGCACAATGGAATCTATGTTAATTCCTTAAACTCAAAACTCACCTCTGCCATGATTTCAACCTTCTTTACCAAATAAGCTTTGTCAGAATTAGCTAGTCATCAGCATTTTCTTCTCCTAACTTATAATGCATGTAGTAGAAAAGATAATGTACGGTGCTATCCGTTTTTTTTTTTTGGTGACAAATTTTCATCCAAGTTGAGGTTGGAGTGCTTAGAATTAGCTCACCCAGAGGATGTTTCTCCTGCCAATAGGTGGCAGAGTGAGTAAGTTTGTCTGAGAATGAAAATGAAATCTGAAAGGAGGGTGCTTGGATTGGGATCTCCTGTTGAATCAACCTACAATGATGATGTACCTACAATGCAAAGCCCACCACAAAGCACGGAAGACTTGAAAAAGACACCATCTCTTTATCTTTTGCAGTTCACATTTAGCAGATCCATAAAAAGACTTTTTCTTTATATAACAAGAAACATTATGCAAATGGTGAGTAGAGCAAAAGAAACATAAAGAGCAAAATACAACTACGTTAAGTAAACCATACATTTCTTATCTCTTCTTGATATCATGCATTCCTTAGTCCTAACTCTAATATTGAGGAAAACAAACTATGCTTATAAGGAGCCACAAACAAATCAAAAACAATAAACCCCCAAAACTCTGACTCAGACTCAGGGACCCCAGCATTCTCTAAAGGAAGGAAGTCTCTTCTTCTTTCCCTGACTATCCACTGATACTGATAAATGCTAAAGAGTTTTCTCCGGAACAAGTTGTCTTTTTTCCATTCCTTTGAATAACCAAAGGAAACTCAATTAAAACTATTTATAATTTTATATAAAGAATAACTTGCGAAAGATATATTTTACTTGTCTATTTGCCTACTGAATTATTTAAAGGCAAGAAATGGAATATGAAAATACTGGTGAACTCTTATCGATCCTCCAAAACCCAGCACAATTGGGGTTTCCCCAGGGAAGATTTTTCTGTCTCTTTGTTTATGCTGTCTTCTGGGCTCCTAAAGCACAGTGTACCTTTTGACATCACATACATTTATCCGGCTCTTTTAAGAACTTAAAAAATCTTTATACTCTTCTCACCTGAGATCTTAGATGTCATGATGATATAATTAGTTATCTTGATTCTCAGTGCCGAATGCAGGAATCATATATTAAGTATTTATTAATAAATGATGCACAAATAGACAAACGGGTAAAAAGGAAGGATTGGGCAGTTTCTAAACTGCATCTTCATTTTTGGAAGAATGTGAAAGCAACCATGCAGAAATCAGGAAATGACAGACAGCTTGGCGGCATCATTTTTGTGACACATCAGCCGTAACATATTTTAGAGCCATATCTGAGTTCATATCTGACCCTGCCACATTCTAGACAATAATTGAATACCTTTGAGTTTGTTTACTCATAAAATGGGAAAAAAAATAGTGCTTTACAGAACTGTTATTAGCTTAAATTGCTAACAAAAAGCTTTATACAATGTGAATATACCTAAGGTATGATGACTGTTACTGTTATCTGTGTGACAAACCACTTTCTCTTTTAAGTGGTATTGAATATCTTTACCAAATTGCAGGCAAATTGGCAAACAGATCAAAAGTAGTTTTTGTTTGTAGTTGTGAGAAACAAAACAATAAGTTTTTTGTTTGTTTTCTTTTTTGTTCTTTTTTTTGTTGTTGTTATCACCTTGGTTTTGC
This sequence comes from Papio anubis, assembly GCF_008728515.1. Classification (NCBI taxonomy): domain Eukaryota; kingdom Metazoa; phylum Chordata; class Mammalia; order Primates; family Cercopithecidae; genus Papio; species Papio anubis. The sequence goes on along the minus strand of NC_044986.1, from coordinate 43,645,309 downwards.
TACCAAAGAAGTAAAGGCAGTTTTGCAGATGAAAAATTGCTGATTCATTGAAGAAAAAAATGGTTTGCATTTGTTATTTATTTTTATAATTTACTTTAATGGACAGTTTGAAAATGAAAAGGGCTTATTTTATTTTATCCTTATACTAAATTTTAAAAGGTGTTTTTATAAAGATCCTGAATTGTGTTATCTCTCTGATAGGTCTTAGGTACTTTTTTTCTCTGGAAGATTTATAAATTAATAATTTGATAGGCTATAATTTAAAGTATGACTTTAAGTTGAAATTGGGACCTGTGAAATTTTGAGAGTGGAGAATGCCTTTGAGTAAAGAGAAAACACTCAAAATACATTTGTGATTTGTAAAGTTGTTTACAGAATGATTCAACAACTGGAAACTCAGAGATCCAAGTCTAAGTTAAATTGTCTGTAATACCCACAGCTGTGCAGTCTCCTTCTTTCAGTTCACTCCAGGATCAGGTTAGCTGCATCCTTAGCTTTTGGCATGGAATGTGCTTTGATGAACAAGTGTCTCATCAAATAGCCAGAATGGTAGAACTTGTGTACATCGAGGTCAGACACCAAGTGTTACCATAACTAAAAGATCATGAAAAAATAGAAAGTAGGTGACAAGATCTCCACCTCCTGAATTCACCTCAATTCTTAAAAGTTACGTCTTTGAGGGCAAGCAGCCTGCAAAATTCATGCTTTAAAAATGCACCGTGATTTTCTCACCCCCCCATCCCCTGTCTTAGCTGTATCCAAAGAAAATTTTTATCCTTATTTTTGTCTGTGGAGTGAGATTTTCTTTTCAAGTGCTTGGGAGCTTTCCATGGTGTCCTGTGGAAGATTTGAAATGAAGCCCTCTCTTTTTAAATCCTTTTCTTTTCTTAGACAGAATTGCCTGTTATAATTTCTTCTTTTTTACTCTCAAAAAAAAAAAAAAAAAATCAAAAGAAAGGAAGAAAAAGAAGCAGAAGAAATCCAGTTGGAGACTGCAGCCCAGGTATTACAGAGGACAACTGCTGTAATTGGTTGTTAAAAATGGCACTGCAATCATTTTCTGCACTGATGGAAAATCGACTTTTCCTCTTAACATTTTCTTCTGTGGCTAGGGAAATTAACAATTTAATTGATTTTAATGAAATGACCATTTAAACATGCTCAAGTACTAGCTTTAAAGAGAAACAAAAGTGTTTTGAAGCATCTCTTCCCTAAACCAAATTCTTATGTAATTTGAATAGTGCAATGTGTGAATGTTGATACTTAAATGCTAAGTCATTCAGATTTGGTTCTCAGTATAAATTTTTCTGATCAAGATATATTCCAAAGATTTAGCATAAATTGTAGCCAATTGCGAGGACAATCCAAAGTGATTTTTTTTTGAGACGGAGTCTTGCTCTGTCACGCAGGCTGGAGTGCAGTGGCATGATCTCTGCTCACTGCAGCCTTTACCTTCTGGGTTCAAGTGATTCTCCTATCTCAGCCTCCCGAGTAGCTGGGATTACAGGTATGCACCACCACGCCCACCTAATTTTTGTATTTTTGGTAGAGATGGGGTTTCACCATGTTGGCCAGACTGGTTTCAAACTCCTGGCCTCAAGTGATCCACCTGCCTCGGCCTCCCAAAGTGCTGGGATTACAGGTGTGAGCCACCACATCCGGTCCATAATTGAAATATTCTAAACTGTGTTAAATCATTGAAAACTGATTGGGGGAAATCTGAAAAGGATTGTATGATAGCCATATGTAACTAGTCAGGAAAAAGAAAGGTTTCTAGGGAAATGAACTTTATTCTCAACCATATTCTTGGACCATCCAAGAATCCTTCAGTGGTTATTGGAATGTGTGGTGATATGAGTGACATAAATTAAGAGAAAACTGTTTCCATCAGTACAAATAACCACACTATAGATACGAGCAATCTCACACTTTGCAGATACAAAATTTCTGTATGGAAATTTGGAACTATTTTGACAAATTTAAAAAATGTTCCTATCCTTGGCTCCTCAATTCCATTCTAAAAATCTATCATAATAAAAGTTAGGATGTGTACAAATATTAACCTACAAGCATGTTCATTGTGAAAGTGTTTATTACTGAGATAAAGTGGAAAGAAATCCAGAAATCCAACAATAGGGTTAAATAAATCATAAATAATTGTCTACAATGCCATGTCATTAGACTTGAAGTTGCTGTCAAGTTAATGAAAACAGGTTATAAAATTATATAGAGTAGAATTCCTTTTCCCTTATTTTTACAATTAAAGCATATGAAAACATCTAGACAGTACAATTTAAAATGTTACTAATGGTTATCTAATTGGTTTTGGGATTAGGTACTCTCTTTTTATTGCTTTCTTCTTGATATTCTCTACTTTTTCTACAATGAACATGTGCTTATATAATAAAATTGTCCATTTGTCCACATATTACCATGTTGGGATGACTCAGAGTCTCCCAGCCTTCCTGGGCATAATCAGAATCTTTGTTTTAGTAGGAATTAGATTTCTTCAGATTATAAAGATTTTGTAGTTTTCAACATCTTAATGCTTTCTGATTTTATAACATCTTACGTCTTTAAAACATATATTCCTCACAGTGCTATATGGTTGTGTTAATTTTTTAATGCAAGTTTTTTTCTTGAGTATCTTTTGTGATAGCTACTTAGATAATGGGGAAAATCCAGGACTTGGAATTACTTCTTCCGAAATGTTGTTTTATGATCTACTTCATGTATATGAATCACTTTGGTATGGACACTGGGTAGTGACTCTTAAAATTCTTTTCAGTAGATTGGAACTGAGAAGCAAATGAGAGTCAGAAAAGAAAATCTAGGAAGCTCCAGTAAGAAAATAACTCTCCCATCTTCATCCCTGTACTAGCATCCTGAAGAACTCCAAAACATCCTTAATTTCTGTAAATGAGGCCAGTGGACTCTCCCTGGTTCCATTATGCATGCAATCCAGTCGTAATGATCTGGATCAAAGATTAAACAGTCATATACTTCCGGCTATAATGGAAAACAAGTCATATCATCCATCCTTCAGGTGCACCAATTTTATAATTTTCCAAAGAGTATTATTCTCATCCATTTGTATGCCTGATGCCCTGATTTTCGTGTCCAAGTTTCCTACTGTCGTTGTGCCTTAATGCTCACCAACTTAACTGCATCAGGGCTTACACCATTGTTGCTAAATCTTCTTTGCCATTTCGACTAGGTCCTCAAAGGGGAGCAAACCTGGAATTAAGGTGATTAAAGTCTGGAGAAACAATTTCTATAGTGACTGGGTTAAGGCACCTTGCTTTTGTGTGAATTAAATTAGTAATTTATTTCTTGGGCCTAGTTTGTCCATACTGTTGGTATAGTTCATGCTAAATGAATAAATTGAAGATCTTCATTTCACCAGAATCATGAATAGTTTGTATTACACAACCAACTATTCTACTAATTTACTATTTGAATAGAAATATATTGACCTTAGGAGGCCCCAGAGAGTGAGTGCCTCCAAAATTCCCAACGCACTGCAGGTGAATTTCCCATGATAATTTCTCAACAAGACTAGCCCTCCCCAATCCCATCTCCCCACCCAGGCAAAGGTAGAGATTTCTTCCTCTGTGATGCCACATTACATTGTAAAATCTTTATTGTTGCACTCATGATAGTATATGCTGGCTCTTTATTTGGTCTATTTTCTCTTAGTAGACTTTCAACTCCCTGAAGTTCAGTACTGTGACCTATTCATCTTTCCATATCCAATATCTGCCATAAACTACTAATCAATAGATTAAACACATGGAATGAATGAGGAGATAACTAAGAATTTGATATTCTCCTTTTGAAAAAATGCTACAGGAGATGTTCATTGACTGTCAAGAATAACCTTATGTCTTGACTAGCACCAATAAAAAGCAAGAAAGGGAAGTAATGATATTTTATAGTGCCCATTTAATGATATTTAATTTTGGGAGAAAAGAAGGAATTTTCATTCTCTACTGTGTAAGTCAATCTGATAAAGTGGAGACTTTCCGGTTCTTTGATTGCTAGGGCATTTCCTGCATATACAGTTGCTGCTCAGTCTCACCAGATAGCTTTTTTTTTGTTGTTCAATAAAAGTGCAGCCAACTTCTGCAAAATGCTGATATCATTCTGCCACTTAGAAATCTTGCACTGTATCAGAGCTGCTGCAGCAAACAGCAGCCAGCACATCGAAGCTTGTCTGGAGAAATGAGCAGTCTGAACAGCAGCCGATTTCCTTTCAAAACTGTAGTATAATTGAATAAGCTTTTACTTTCTCAGACACTAGATAAAATATTGCTTGAATATATCATCATTCAGAAAAAAGTAGAGCCTTTCTGTGCTTTTTTTCCCTATTCTCTCCATATCTGTTCATTTCTACAATCTATGACATTCTAGTCAGCACACAGATTTAGGAGAAAAATGTCTTAAACTGACAGAATCAAGCAACTCCTAGAAATAACCTGAAGTTGATAAAACACATTGGGTTAAAATCTAGTCTTTAGCTCTAGGACTTAGAGGATATAAGCTAGAGGCTTCTTCATTCTTAGAGGTCAGTGTGATAGCAGAACTAAGGTTATTATAAACTAAGTGTCAAACAATGTGCTGGGTTACTTATGCATCCATTCTCTATCTTGGAGATGGAATGAGGAATTAGCTGAAGTGGGTTTATTGAAGGACTCAGTCTAGTGGGGAAAAGAGACAGTATGATAAATTATAAAAACACTCACTGGGGACTTTGGGTTCCTAAAGGAAAAAACATGTATTCCTCCACATCTTCTTTTGTATTACATTTGTTATGGGATTTTAGCACTTCTAACAAAAGAGTTCTGGCTATTTTAGTCTCTTGGCCCTAAGAATACTAGACCATTCTTTCCAGTATTCTGTGCCCTATATAGTTTCTCTCCTGAGATCAATGGCTATGTCCCCAAACTTTGACCCCAGCCTTCTTCTTGATCTTGAGGCAGGACCAATGTTTACTCTCAGACTATAGCTGACATGCTTGGATTTTGAAACTTGTCATTTGGCCCACCTGGTAACACACTCCTGGATTTTTCATTCCAGGCTTCCTCTCTCTCTGTTTTTGGATCCACACCACAGCAACTCAGTCACAAAAGTCTGTCAGCAAGTTACTGAATGCAGATGCCAGAGAGAGACTTAGGTCTCTTATTTCAAAAGGTCAGCAGATTTATTATGGTATCATGGACACCAAGGGGACACTTAGCTCTCCCTCTCTGGTTGCCACTTTTTAAGGCAATTAGAGCAAATTAGGTCTAGCGAAATGGAAATTTAATTTAAAAAATTCTTATTTATTCAATGAGTAATTTATTCAGCATTTTCTGGGTGCCAGGCACTGTGCTAGGAATTGGAAATACAGACATATTCTCACGTAATTGATAGTCAATGGGAAGGCTGAGATGGAACCAAATGGTTACACAGCAAATGTTTTATGAGCTCAATAGAGATTTTGAGGGGAAAAAGAAAGACCAGGAGAACAGAATAAACCCCCAAACAGAAGACAAAACATTCTACCTGGGTCTTAAAAGTCAAGTAGTTTGCCAAGGAACAGGGAAACGATCTGTTCAAAGGCATTGCAGTGGGAAAGAGTGGTGTGATTGGGCAATGACTTTAATGTGGAAAGAAGGAAGCAAAGAAGGGCCAGGGGATTGACAAGTTCTGTCTGAGATGTACGTGAATTGTTCTCTTGCCTGTGCATTTCCTGCTATGTTTCTCCCCTCCTTAGTGGAGAAGAATCTCCACTTTCTCTCTCCCTGCCAAGGGCCAGAGTTTTAATAACTCACTACTCTCAGAAAGTTAAATTCAACATGTTCTGCGGGAAAATACTTACATTTTTGACTCTCACTATAGATGCTAAATTTTATCAGATGGTCCCCAACTCATCTGAAAAAATTAATACCATTTTTAAAAAGTGACATTTACCCAATATTTTTTTATTTAAGGAGTGGTTGAAAGATTTGGTGCTTCTGATTCATAGTTTTACTATCATACAAAATAAACCCCCACAGCCTACATGTAACTACTCTAGTAGTGTACTTCATACCCACAAAATGGTCTCAGCAACTTGTAACCATCAGGGAGAGCCTCTGTGTTCTTAAAATGAAATGCTTAAATGGTAAGTAAGAAGATGACTCTTACTGTAAGCATCTGCACTTCTGGAGTTTCAATTTCTCAAGATCAAAGATTAACAATCTGGTAAAATATGAACTGCACCAGTAATTCTCAAGCCTGGATGTACATCCTAATCACATATGGAATTTGTTAAAAAATAAAGGGTAGATGGAGGTGGAAATTAAAGATTAAAAAAATTCCACAGATGACTTTGGTGCATAGTCAGGTTTGCAAATTTCAGGATTCAATGACTTATTTGGATACAGCCACTCATAAGACTGCTAGGCAATTTTGTGGATGAATAGTTAAATAGTTCTACTTAGGCAAGAGTGTGAATTGTATGTATATAAAAATAATTTGTTGGGAAAGGATTCCTAAGTGTTTTTATGAATTGTGAAGGATTGTTTTGAAAACCATACTTTGAACTGCTCATTTGAACTGTAACCATTCTTCTATTCTGGTATAACAGAGCATACAAGATTTCATCTGTTGTTTCTTATTTTTTCCTTAATTGATAAATAAAACTTGTATACACTTATGGTGTGCCAAGTAATGTTCACACATAAGTGTACATTATTAAATGATTGACTCAAGCTAGTTAACTATTTATGTTTTTCTCATTCTTATCTGTAATACCTCGGTTGCTTTTGGCCGTTAATTCATAAATGTCTTTCACTCCAGGCAAACCCAGACAGGACTGTGCTGTTACTAGTGCAGAATTGTCTTCTCTTGGTGGGAGCAGGTTTCTTCAACCTGTACATTAACATTCTGTTGTGACTTTTCACATGGTTGTTTAAAAAGCAAGAGGGCTGCCTGTGTGCGGTGGCTCACACCTGTAATCTCAGCACTTTAGGAAGCTGAGGTGGGTGGATCACCTGAGGTCAGGAATTTGAGACCAGCCTGACCACATGACAAAATCTCTTCTCTACTAAAAATATAAAAGTTAACTGGGAGTGGTGGTGCATGCCTGTAGTCCCAGCTACTCAGGAGGCTGAGGCAGGAGAATCACTTGAACCCAGGAGGCAGAGGTTGCAGCGAACCAAGATTGTATCACTGCACTTCAGTCACTTCACAACAGAGTGAGACTTATCTCAAAAAAAAAAAGTGTGAGGGCTAAGTGTTGTCAAATTGTTTAATTTTTAAAAAAGATGAGGTTTACGGTAGAAAAATCAAGTTAAACATGGATTTTTGAGAGCTTGTTTGGAGGTTCTAGCAGGGTAGTACAGCTACTAGTATTCCTTTTACCAAAAACCAGTCCTCCTCTGTCAGGGATGATCGACTTCTTCCACTGAGTCCACAGCTTCGTGAGGGACAACATGGCATGGTGAGGGAGGAAGGGGTCACTCGCCCAGCCAGTTGGATCTGCCAAATCAACCCAGCCAGATCAGCCGAATCAATGGGGTAACAGATGTCACAGCCAGATCATCCTGCAATCCTAAACATGGACTTTTGAATAACACACAATGATATCGGTCCTTTCCCTTGTTACACTTCAAGTATGTGTCTGCTGAAGAGGGGACCAAATTGGTGATGTTTGTGTCAGTGGTCCACCTTTGCTGAGAATGGGGTTGCAGGAAGGGGATAACTGTTCTGGGGCCTCTGCCACAACCAGGTAAGGATTCACCAGAATGAGAGAACCAATTCTTGCCCTCTTTCTGGTAAACTCACAACCTTCCAGTGTGGGCATTACGGCCACCATGAACATGTCACAGTGCTGCAGATATTTTGTTTATGGCCAGTTTTGGGGCCAGTTTATGGCCAGATTTTGGGAGGGGGGCCTGTTCCCAATATGTCCCCCTTCTTTGATTTGCAAATTGATAAAAGCAAAGGCTGCTTTGTCACGGTGAGATACTTCTTGCAGGAGTCAGGATCCACATCTGCAGCCTACACAAAGACAAACAACACAGACTAAAAGCACAATCATCGTTGAAATCACAGAGCTTTCAAGTGTTTTTATCTATTTTAATGGGTTACTAGCTGCTAATCTGTCTGCAGCTCCTCCAAGCACTACAGTTCCTGGCATTAAGGTCAGGGGTGCCTGGGATGCTTTAAATATTTGCTCTTTTAATTTTGTAATATTCATAAACAAGTTAGTAGAGTGTCCTTCTGGAGGCTTTTTTATTCTTTCCCAAATTTTGATCTTATTAAGAACTATTAGTAGTTTCCACAAATCCTTGTGTTTAGCTCCTATAGTGGGCCATATCATTTGAGGTTGAGGTGCCACTATACCGCCATGGTTCCAGATAATAGGAACTCTTGCCATACTTTTTATCATTTAGACCATCTGACCATTTTGCTCAGATCAGCTGAACATAATGTGGCCATGGCATGCAGACTTAGGGGTGTAATTTAAGCTAAACATCCCCTTAGGGGACCAATTAACAATGATTCCATAGGAATCGTTGTGCAGCACCTCTGCCTGTTCTGCAATGCAATCTTCCTAAACAAGTACATTCATATTTTCTGGCCAGGTTCAATTTGTTTACAAATAGGTTTTTGAGGGTGGTATGCTTCAATTATAGGAACAATTTGAATTTCTCCATTGTAATCTTAATCAATGACTCCTGTATGTATTTATATCCCTTTTAAACTTAACCTAGACCTTCCTAAAAGTAATCCTATTGTCCCTGCTGGCAAGGGTCCCCAGACTACTGTTGGGACCTTTTGTGGGGGTTCCCCAGGCAGAAGGCTCACAGCTTTTGTGCAGCATAAATCTACTGTGGCACTACAGGCTGTGGTGAGGGACAGACATTGTACGGGGGTGAAGCAATGGCCTGAGCTGGAAATGTCTTGGTTTAGAATGGAGCCCTGGACAGGCACCTCATGACTTTTCCCAAAATCGGGTTCCCATCTTTATCAAACTTAGAGTGACACTGATTAGCCCAAAGTTTTCCTTTTTTACATTTTGGACATATTTTGGGCTTAGCAATTTTCTTTTGTCCCCTATCTGGCAGCCTGACTCACTGATTTTTTCTACATTCTTTATTAGTATGACCACACAGTTAAAACAAGCTCCAGGAAATGGAGTTATTTCCTTTATCCACTCTTAGTCCTGCCATTGCCTGTGCTAGCAGAGTAGCGTTATGCAGATTACCTCTGATACCATCACAGGCCTTGATATAGTCAATCTTTCCTTCTGATAGGTCGCAGAGCAGCCTGATAATCGGGATTAGCATTGTCGAAAGCTAATAACTGCAACACTATATCCTGAGCAGCCAAATCTGCAATTACCTTTTTAAGATACTCCTGTAACCGAGCGATAAAATCCACATATGGTTCTTTTGGTCCTTGTTTTATAGCTCTAAAGGAAGGGTATTGTTCTCCACATGAAGTGATTTTTTCCCAAGCTCTAATACACACTCCTGTAAGCTCTTCTATGGCATTATCCTGCGTGACCACTTGTGCATCTAAACCAGCCCAGCTGCCAACCCCCAAAAGTTGGTCTGCAGTTATATTAATTTGAGATTGGGTCTGGGCATTGCGAGCAGCCTGAATGGAAGCTTCATCTGCCCATCAAGTTTTAAATTGTAAGAACTGAGCAGGAGTTAGACAAGCTCAAGTAAGAGCACCCCAGTCAGTAGGAATTATCCAACTGGAAACAGCAACATTCTTTAACAGTCCCATTACAAAAGGAGAACCTGGTCCATACTGATTTATAACTTGTTCAAATGCTTTGAGTAATTTAAAAGAAAAAGGCTCAAATATAGCTGTAATATTTCCCTGTTGATTTTGGGGGGTGTATTCTATCAGGGAACTGCCAAGCCTCTAAATCACCCTCTCGTCTAGCTTGCTGAATTCCTGCTTGAATAGAACTAAGAGCGGTTGCTCAAGGTACTGCTTGAACAGTCACTGGGGCAACTACTTTTTGCCCAGTTTCCTACGGAAAAGAAAGATCTGGAGAATCTTTTTCTTCAAAATATAATGAGGGGGTGCAGAAGGGTAGGGATGAACCTCTCCCTCCTCTGTCACTTTAGCTTTAGCTGGCAAATAAACCTGTTCTGTAACCTCTTCTGTTACTTTGTTATACTCTTCTTCCATCTCATCATCAGTGTGAAAAAGTTCCAAGGTGGAATGAACCAGACCCCACACTTGTCCCATTGTTATCCTGATGCTTCTGAGCTCCCCTTCTTACTCACCATGGGGATTGCTTTAAGAGTACTTGGCTGTCCTCCAGCTAGTTCCGTGTTCTCCAACCGTCACTCTGGCGACCCTTTGACCAGGATTTGAGCTCCCATGATGGATACTACTTGCTGAGACCAGCTCGGTTGGGGAGACTCTAATCCAGTGGTGCTAGAGGAATTAAAGACACACACGGTGAAATATAGAGGTGTGAAGTGGGAAATCAGGGGTCTCACAGCCTTCAGAGCTGACAGCCCCAAACAGAGATTTACTCACATATTTATTAACAGCAAGCCAGTCATTAGCATTGTCTCTATAGATATTAGATTAACTAAAAGTATCCCTTATGGGAAACCAAGGCATGGGCCAAAATAAAGGGATGGGTTGGGTTAGTTATCTGCAGCAGGAGCATGACCTTAAGGCACAGATTGCTCATGCTATTGTTTGTGGTTTAAGAACAACTTTAAGTGGTTTTCTGCCCTGGGCGGGCCAGGTGTTCCTTGCCTTCTTTCCGGTAAACCCACAACCTTCCAGTGTGGAAGTTATGGCCATCATGAACATGTCACAGTGCTGGAGATACTTTGTTTATGGCCAGTTTTGGGGCCAGTTTATGGCCAGATTTTGGGAGGCCTGTTCCCAACAGTTTGTCTTTCTGCACTTGACTTATTTCACTTAACATAATGGTCTCCAGTTCCATCCATGTTGTTACAAATTACTGGATTTCATTTTAATTTTGTTTGGCTGAATAGTACTCCATTGTGTGTATGTACCACTTCTGTTGTTCCATTCATCTGTTGATGGGCACTTACATTGCTTCCAAATCTTAACTATTATGAACAGTACTGTAACAGACACAGAGCTGCAGATATCTCTTCAATGTATGGATTTCCTTTCTTTTGGGCACATACCCAGCAGTCAGACTGATGGATGATATGGTAGTTCAATTTTTAGTTTTTTGAAGAATCTCCAAACTGTTCTCCATAGTGGATGTACTAATTTACATTCCAAGGAACAGTTTGTGAGGGTTTCCTTCTCTCTGCATCTTCACCAGCATTTGTTATTGCCTGTCTTTTGGATATAGGCCATTTTAACTGGGGTGAGATAGTATCTTATTGTAGTTTTGATTTGCATTTCTCTTATGATCAGTGACGTTGAGGCCCTTTTCATATGCCTGTTTGCTATTTCTATGTCTTCTTTTGATAAATGTCTATTCAAATCTTTAGCCCATTTTTTGATTGGATTATTACATTTTTTTCCTGTAGATTGTTTGAGCTCCTTATGTATTCTGGGTATTAATCCCTTGTCAGATGGGTAGTTTTCAAATCTTTTCTCCCATTCTGTGAGCTGTCTCTTCACTTTGTTTATTGTATCCTTCTCTGTGCAGAAGCTTTTTAACTTTATTGATCCTATCTGCCCATTTTTGCTTTGGTTGCCTGGGCTTGTGAGGTGTTATATTACTGAAGAAATTTTGCCCAGACCAATGTCCTGGAGATTTTCCCCAATATTTTCTGGTAGTAGTTTCACAGTTTGAGGTCTTAGATTTAATTCTTTAATTACTTTTGATTTGATTTTTGAAGATGGCAAGAGATAGGGGTCTAGTTGTATTGTTCTGCATATAGATATCCAGTTTTCTCAGCACCAGTTATTGATGATTTTCTTTTCCCCAGTGTATATTCTTGGCACCTTTCTCAAAAATGAGTTCACTGTAGGTGTGTGGATTCACTTCTGGGTTTTCTATTCTGTTCCTTTGGTCTATGTGTCTGTTTTTATGCTAGTACCATGCTGTTTTGTTTACTATAGCTCTGTAGTATAATTTGAAGTCAGGTAATGTGATTCCTCCAGTTTTGTTCCTTTTGCTTAGGACACTTTTGGCTATTCTGGGCCTTCTGTGATTTCATATAAATTTTAGGATCATTTATCCTATTATGTGAAGAATATCATTAGTATTTTGAAGGGATTGCATCGAATCTGTAGATTGCTTTTGGGTAAAATGGACATTTTAGTAATATTACTTCTTCCAGTTCATGAACATGGAATATGATTGTTTTTTGGTGTTCTCTTCAACTTTTTTCATCAATGTTTGTTTTCATTAGAGAGAGTTTTCATTTCTTTGGTTAACTGAATTCCTAGGAATTCAGTTTCATGTGTGGCTCTTGTAAATGGGATTACTTTTAAATTTATTTTCAGAATAAGCATTTTCTCTTGACAGTATTTCCCAAGCCCAGCAGTTTGCCCAATAGTAACAATTTATAAACTTAGTTGATGATCACACCACCAAGTGGATCCTAACTCCATTTTACTATTTTATTCTGCTCTATTTACTCTCACTGTGATTCTTTTTTCTTTATGTTCTCTTCCAATTGCATACACTAAAATCCATTCAAAACCTTATTATTCACTTTTCTCACGGTTCCTATTTACTCTAAATTATTTATCACAATAATTACTTTTCCTTATTCTTTTTTTTCCTTTTTCTCCTCATCCTTCTTTTCCCCAGTTACTTCTTTATTTCTTGAGGATATGAATGTAGAACAGAGAAGTGTGCTTAACAAAAAGGTTTAGTGAAAATAAAAAATAAGAGAGGTAGAAAGTAAAATGAAATAAAATAAAAGTAAGAAATGAAAGCAGTAGAGACAGTGTGTTGCTTTTGGTCTAAAAGTAGAGAAAAGTGCACTTGAAAATTGAGGCAAACTAAATGAAAAGGGTCATGGTAGCCAGCTATTTGTAAAGCTTTAAAGCTATCCTTTTAGATTTGAGGACTCCTTTCTGAAAGCAAGAAGTGTGGAGGGGAATTCCTTAAGTGGTTTAAAGGGCTTAAAGTCATCCTGCTTCCTCTCCACACTTTGGAGAACACTTTTAATTAAAAGGTTTCCAAAGAGGAATGTGGAAGAAACAGAGAAAGAGAAAACTGGCATTGACACTAGAATAGAACTTGATAATGAGGTAAATGAAAAGATGACAAGCACTGAGAATAATATTATTGCTTAGATGTTACCTGGGCCTCTGTGTGAACCAAATTGTCACTTAAAGGCATAAATGAGGTCATGGTTTTGAAAAGTCTGTGGCTAAAGGTAAGATTTAGGTAGTTGTGCTTGAGTATCCAGTAATTTAGTTATTCAGTAATATTATGAGATTCATTTTTTTAATGATACTATAAAAAGTCACCAGCTAAATTTAGACTTGGTTACTGAAAATAATGATTTTGAAACATGGTCATCAGAAACTCAAGGGGTTCGGCAATTCTGACCCATCTGAAGACCTTTGCAGGAGAAAGTAAAATTTAGTGAACTTGAGTTTTCTTTTCTGTGTATGAGTCACACTAGTCTTGCATAAACTGTGAATCCTAGGTGCAATCTCACAACTGTGAAATAGGGAGGATACGGATGCTGCTTCCTTTAGGAGATAATGAGCAGAAGCAAATGTATTTATCTATGAAATGGAATTTTGATAAATAGTAAAGCTGTTTAATGCTAGGGATTCTTGAATATCTAGCACATGCATTCATTTTAGGTAGGCTTTTTTCACAATCTGTTTTCTTATTGATTATGTTTATTACATTATTGCCAGGAAATATGGCCCATATGACCACCAATTTTGAATATATTGATATTTTCTCTTCTTTCTTTTTTTTTTTTTTTTTTTTTTAACTTTTAGGTTAAAAGGGTACATGCGCAGGTTTGTTATACAGGTAAATTGCCATGTCTTAAGGGTTTGGTGTAAAGATTGTTTCACAAGCCAAGTAATTAGTATAGTATCCGATAGGTAGTTTTTTGATCCACACACTTCTCCCTCCCTCCATATTCAAGTAGGCTCCAGTGTCTGTTATTCCCTTCTTTGTGTCCATACATACTCAGTGTTCATAAAACGTCAAAATAGACGAATGATGCATTTCTCAGAATGTGTGCCCACATGACTTAGACACATGGCTGTACGTACATGTATGTAACTACTTCCCTGATCAGTTGTAGGATATTTCCAGTACTCCTAAGGGCTCCTATGTAGCCCTTTCTATTAATATTAAGAGTGGTTTATTATGCACCAATCAACAGTGAATACATGTCTCTCTCTCTGTGTTTATTTAACCCAAGAATGAGTACAGTTTTCTTCTTTAATATTTCAAAGCATAATATATTAATCAACATAGGGTAAGTCCATGCTATGTTAATAAATAATCCAAAAATCTTAGCAGCATAATCTGGAAACATTTATTCCTTCTCATGCTACATGTTCTGTTCATCTTGGCCACTCAGAAAATAGGCTTATGGAGAATTTATTTAGACATGAGCTTCCATGTTTTAGGGCTTTATTAGGGACTACCTCACTCACAGTACCAACTTCTGGGTTAGTCAGATTAGGCAAGGTTAAACTAAAAAGATGATATGAAATCATCCGAATGTTAATAGCCCAACATAATGAATGTATTGTTGTTCACATTGCATATCCATCTCAAGTCAGCAGGTGTGTCCTGGTTATTGTAACTATTTAGGGACTTGGGATGGTACAGGATCCACCTTGATACTTTTTTCTATAATTACCAAAGCAAGGAAAGAAGATGTAGCAAGTCACAAACCAACTCAAAGTTTCTGCCAGAAAGTGACACTTATTACTTCTGTTCATTAAGAAAAGCAAGTCATGAGGCCACATCTAAGAGGATAGGGAAGGGCAATCCTCACACCTGGTTGCAGAGTAGTTATATTTGTGAACAACTCAATTGCTTATCACATGTTGCAAAGGCCATTTCCTGAAATTTAATGAATGTTTATGAATAACACAAGTGCAGAACTGAGAGTGACTATATTAAAATAATATATTAAAATATTAAATAGTTACTTTTAGTAGTCATGGACCCCAAGCTCAAACTTAGGAGCCTTAACTTTGAAAAGGATCTCATGTGTTAGATCATTTCTACTTCCGATGAGCTATTTCCACACCCACATTTTTTGGGGGTGGGGGGACAGAGTCTCACTTTGTCACCCAGGCTGGAGTAGAGTCATGCAATCTTGGCTCACTGAAACCTCTGCCTTCTGGGTTCAAGCTATTCTCCTGCCTCAGTCTCCCAAGTAGCTGGGACTACAGGCATGTGTCACCATGCCTGGCTAATTTTTGTAATTTTAGTAGAAATAGAGCTTCACCATGTTGGCCGGGTTGGTCTTGAACTCCTGACCTCAAATGATCCACCCACCTCGGCCTCCCAAAGTGCCAGATTACAGATGTGAGCCACTGCGCCTGGCCCTTCTACACCTTTCCACAACCTTCCACCCCTCAGAATCAGGGGACAGCATCTTTTGTTTTCCAGAATTTAACGATTCTCTTCTTTTTTTCCCCCAGGAATAACAATTCATTTTTACCCAACCTTATTAACACTGCCATTGCCCATTTCTTTTAAGATAAATATAATATCCCCTGCACCTGCTCCATATGTCATCTGATCTTCATAACCCAGGCACATACAATATTCAACAGACTGGATCCTAATAGGTTGCTCATCTGAATGAGAGAGCACAGATTTCTTCTCCTGTTACTCTCTTCTGCAGCCTATTCTTTTCCTGAATGAAGTTTTGGATAAGAATAAGAAAAATGGTTTAGGGTATAATTTGCCTCAAACGTGTAGCTTCCCCTACCCACTGGAGTTCCCAAGAGGCCAGGAAACCCGCTCTCTCGCTAACACATGGCCCCTCCCTGCCCCCCAAAAAAAACTTTTCAGGGGAGATTTATCTCAAAGAACCTCAACCTTTGAATGTTTGCCCTAGGCTTCTTCACTCATGAAACTGCGGCTCCTAACTAATACAGTGGTAAACCAAGTTCTGTTCTTGCCTTTAGCTTGTGGCAGGGGTGTCATTGTATGTACTCTTCAGGCTATTCCAGGGTGCTCATTTTAGCTGTTTTGCTTTGGGGATAATGCAGAATGGGACTTAGGTAGGATAAGACATCAGCAACACATGTTCAGGTGTCATCTACTCAAAATACCCACTCACAGAAATCTTTGCTTTCCTCATCTGAAGGTTAAAGCATGGAATTTATTTTGATGGAAGAACACATTTTTGTACATTCCTTGGCTTCATTTATAGCCTATATATTATTTTTTACTTGTGGCTAAGTCATGTCTTTCTGCCAAATTCTTTCCCTTTGGGGATAATACAAAAGTCATTATTGTAAGTGAGGTTCTCTTAGTGCTTACTGTGTGCTGGATTCTGTGTTAAGTACTTTTTGCATATTATATCATTCACTTCTCCTTACAGCTCCATGCTTATTGTTTCCATTTTACAGATTCCAATTCTAAGATTAACAATGAATGAGAGGAGTCTGGTTTTTAATCTAGGTCTTTCTGACTCAGTTCATATGCTCTGTCATGTGTATAGTTTTGTGATTTTTCTTCCTGTCTTCAACTGTGGCTCTTAACTTGCTGTCTTTTTTACTGAACAATAGCATTGAATCATGCTTAGTAGAGTGATCCCTATGAATCCAGCCCTCCTCCAACCCAGGAAAATAAAAGAGAAAAAAGAAAACAAACAAAAGCCAAAAACAGCAAACCAACAAATATTCAATAACCCAATGCTAAATAGCAATTTACACTGTAGTTTTTATCTGTCAGCCATTCTATTGAGGTTGTGACTGTTAGTTACATGGAAGGATGAATCAATTGCCCCTTTTGTTGGTCTCAGTTTCCAGACTGAGCATGTCTTTCTGCTGAATGTGATTCAGGGAGATCCTTACCCAAAGTCATTGACTTCATCTGAGACTCAACTAAAGGAACTCACCAACAGAGAAAAACACAAAGAGGAAAACTGTTCTTAATGAGTGATACATATCAGTTTCCAGTATGATATCTTCCTTAGAGAACTTTAAGGGTAATTTTGATCTTTTGTTGACATCAGAGCTTCATCTTCAAGCAAGCTGTGACACTTTTTCATGACATATTGATATAGTTTGGCTATGTCCCCATGCAAATCTCATCTTGAATTCCCACGTGTTATGGGAGGGACCCAGTGGGAGGTAATTAAATCATGGGGGGCAGGTCTTTCCTGTGCCTTTCTTGTGATAGTGAATAAATCTCATGAGATCTGATGATTATATAAGGGGAGTTTCCCTGCACATGCTCTCTTCTCTTGTCTTTTGCTATGTGAGACATACCTTTCACCTTCCACCATGATTATGAGGCCTTCCCAGTTACGTGAAACTGTAAGTCCAATAAACCTCTTTCTTTTGTAAACTGCCCACTCTCAGATATGTCTTTATCAGCAGCTTGAAAACAGACTGATACACATATTATGTTACATCAGATAGAGAAAGGACCTTAAAAGTCATTTAAAACAACCCCCTCAGAGTATGTGGAAACTCAGCCATAAACAAGTCAAACAGTATATCCAACAAAACTAGACTGAGAATCCCCACACCATTCTGCATGTGGTGGACAGGGATCAGGGCTTGGACTCAATGGCCAAGTTGCAGACCCAGTTCTATGGCTCCTATTTCTGTACCTATGGGAAAGAGATTTTTCCCTCTTCCATTCACAGATGTTGAATAAAATATCCCCTCCTCTTTTTTTTTGCTGTTAAGATTAGGTAAAATAATGCATGTACACTTGACTTTTAAACCCTTAAGTATTATATAGATGCAAAAATATATGGTCATTTTACCTACACCAGACTGCTTCTTTTTAACTTTGCCCTTCCTTTTACATTTTCTTTGCCTTTAAATTCTTAATCTCTCCATCTGGAGTGAACCAATAATTTTGCAGATCTTTCTCCACACTTTCCCACACTCAGAAGGTATAATAAGAATAAGTCTAAGGAGTCCAAAAAGGATTAGACCATGTAGTCAAGAGCTACTTGAGCCTCTGTGGGAGAGGGAACTCTCAATTTTTATTCATCACCCCATTCTTCTTCATCTTTCCAATAAACTAATCATTTTTATAACAGTGGAGTTCAGGCTTGCAACAAGAGTTCAGAACAACAGGGTTAATCAGTTATTTGTGTGTATGTGAGCGCATCCAGTGTCACATGTGGGAGTGATAATTGAGTATCTCCCAATTCAGAAGTTATTATGCTTTCTAGATGTGTTGGTGGTGACACCTACACATAATGAGTAAGATTAGTAGTATCCCATACAATTTGGAAATAATGACTTTTGACTCAGAACATCTTGGGTGGAGTGAAGGCTCTGAGAATGATCAGTTTTGTGATTATTCTCTCCCAGGCAAGGTTTCCTCGTTTCGAAAATGGACATACTATTGTAACTAACCTTGTTTGGTTGCTGTGAGAATGATGTAATTATGGATGCATGTATAGAGATACCATAGTGGTATTAAAATACATCTACAGATTCTTTAACACAGTTCCCATGAAGACATGGAGTGGACATCCCTTCCCTTCACACTTTGCCCTGACCTTGTGACTGCCTTGGTGAACAGAATGTGTCAAAGTGACACTGCATGGCATTTGAGTCTAGGATCTAAAAACCCACCCAGCTTATGCCTGTTTCTTGTGGGGAACACACTTTGAGAACCTTCACCTGGCAAGTAGGGAGGGAGTATAGTAACTCAAATTATCTTTTATAGAGATGAGGGAGTGAGGGAGGCGGGAGAAGGGGGAGAAAGAGAGAGAGAAAGAGAGAGAGAGAGATGTCTGAGTTCCAGTTGGTCCAGTCACCAGCCTTCAACATTTGAGTCTTCTTGTCCAGGTACCATATGAGTAAAGAAACCCTGAAGAAGATCCCAGCCCTAGCCATTGTCTGCCTGCAACTGTATAAGAGATCCCAAGCATGAACTACCTAACTGAGCCCTGTCAACTCTCAGAATCTTGAGAAATAATAATAATAATAAATTATTATTGTTTTATCCATAATTTTTGTTTGTAGAGCACCAGACAATCAGAACAGAGCTTAACACCTAAGGTATTATTTTAAGTATTTCCTATATTTAACTCATTTGCTCCTCACAACTCTGTTACTTTTTCCATTGCACAGTTTGGATAGTTAATGTACAGAGAAGTTAAATGTATCACCTGGCCTTTTCTCCATGCAACAAATAACTCCCAGATCTAGCAATGTAAAATAATAATTCTGTTAATCTGGACCTGGTTTGACTGATCTTGGTTGGCGCCACTTACGTGTCTGCAATTAGCAATTGGCTCACTGGGGGCTGGGGAGTCTGTAATGGCCTCATTCACATTCCTAGTCATTGACTCCTCACCTGGGAAGGGGTGACTGGGCCATGTGATCTTTAATTCCCTTGCAGAGTAATCTGGCCTTGTCCTCATGGTGGTGACAGCATTCCAGGAGAACAAGTGAAGCATTTCAGGGCTTCTGAGGCCTAACCTTGGGGGTGGATCACTGTTGGTTCTGCCATACTTTGTTCATCACAACAGGTCACAAAGCCAGCCCACATTTAAGGCATGAGGAAATAAAATCTGTCTCTCAATAGCAAATCATATTGCAAAAGGCAGGGTTATAACAAAGGAGATTCTTGGGGTCACTTTGCAACAATAGGCCACGTTAGGTAACTTGCCCATTGTCACACAGGTCACAGGCAGCAGAGCCAGGATCTGAACCCAGGTACCAGGGCTCCAGAAGGCATACTCTTAACTGCCTCACTACATTGCCTCTAAATACATGAGAGCTATTGTTAGCTCTTGGTGAAATCCACCTCAAAACACAGGCTGGTCCCTATATCAAATCAGGGACCCAAGGTTTTCATAGTATGTCACAGAAGATAGCTTGAATCTTTGCTTAACCACTTACCAGATGTTGTTCTTGGGCAAATTACTCAAATTCTTTGAATCTCATTTTCCTCACATGAAAAATGATAGTTTTTGTAAGAATTATCCTAGACAATAAGGTACAATTATTTCTGCTAGAACACAGCATATGCCTTCCTAAAAATCACGATGCTATGCAAAATCACACAAAAAAACAGAGGCTTATGAGAAAAGTGGGATTAGAGGCAAACACTAAAACATCAGTGACACATGCAAAGAGATGATAGGACTTTAATGAAATGGTGGTGCTGTTTTGTGTGTGTTAAATGGTTAGGAAATACATACATAGTACAATAAATACGATCCTTTACTTCAAAAAAGATTCAAAGTTTGCTTGTGCAACTGGGTGTCAATAGATTTGCAGCTTGTGAGTCATTGTGGCATGATAGATGGAGTGCTATCTGAAATTGGCTAAAAAGTTTTAACACTGGGTGTGGACAATGTGACTCATCATATGTGTGGTGAACTGAGGCAGCTGGTGGATGTTCAAAGTGTGTTCCTGCATATATTTTGTATATTCTTAAGCCGTTTGCTTCATCTGAGTGTCATTTTCTGTATTCAATTGGTGTTTCTTGAAGAAAAAAACTGTGCATAAGCAAACAAATCCACATTATGTTCAAGTTGTTCCCTAATATATCATTTCGTTCTTGAACAAGTTTCTGTTTTCAAAACAAGCATTATAACAAAATTGCCCATAGAATGGTTAGCATGCATCTAGCTCTTATTTCCACTCAATAAATATTAGCTCATTACTCTTAATAATGAGACCTCATTGACTGTAAAAGAAACACATATTCTATTCAATGGTATTAATGTAGGTGAAGAGAGGATGCATGGGTGTCTGGCAAGGAATCTGCAAAAAGTAAGCTAGTGAGCAAGAATTGTCAGTGTGTTTCCAGCACCGGCCAGTAAATTCAAGTGTCCTGCTTTCTTGGCAAGTAAATCTCAATTTGGAAATGGATGTGTCAGGCCTAATGGCACTGGTTTTTAAGGTCATCCAGCTTCCTCCTCCTGCTCCGAGTCTGGGCTCACTCCGCAAACTCCTGATTATGATCTACCCTCTCATGTCATTGCAAGGCTGCGTTCTCCTGCTGACATAAACATTTTGGACCACTTGGCAATTACATTTCTTAGAGTAAATTGCAAAATTGGCACTCTGCTTTGTACATTGGTCTCCTGTAAATTCCCAGGGATTAATCAACTACAAGCACACTGACACTTTCTATTTTCTGGATCTGCAAAGCTAGGGAGCAGATGCTGGAATGCCATGACCTGCAAAATGACTGTGCCCCACCAGGCCTGCCAGCTGCCTCCCCAGATGACACATTTACCCACTCTCGAACTGCAAGTGCTGGCACATAACTGCCTCAGATCTGGACACATGTATGTGTGGGATGTAAGACAGGCTTTTTCTAAGGTCCCTTCTCTTACAGAATTAGAATCGATTTCTTCCTTCACTAGTAATTTGTTTCAATAGCTAGGGTCTGAACTTCAAGCATAGCATCTTTACTTATAACCACTTAGATTTTGGGTAGCTGACTTGAGTTTGAATGAATTTGCACCTGCAAATACTGATTTTTCTCTTTCTTTCGTAGGTAAATTATCTTAAAAGTAAAAGATTGACATTCAGCTGTCTACTCTATTCCCTATTCAACTTGAACCAAGCTTGAACTAACAAAAGCACGTATGATTAATGTCACCAAAGAAAGAACTAAAATATAAATAGACCCTTTTCTTATTTTGTTTCATTGCAATAGTGTCAGACATCTAACTCCGTGACTAGTTCTGAAAGTCACCACTTTTGAAGATGCTAGGTTTGCAATGTTTTTTCTTACCAACTGAGTGAATTTGTAGGTTTTACCTATGGATGAATGTATAGTAGTATAAATAAATGGGGATATTTGCAAATGTTTATTGTAGTCTGAAGGCAAAAATAATTATCCTTTTCAGCAAGTTGGAACCATAACCATCACCTGAAATGTTCAAAACCTGTAAAGCTCAGTATTATCAATAGCTGTCATCGCATAAGAATGCCTTATGAGAGTGTTTAAGCTAATTCAATTATATTTTGCATATTTCTAGAATGAAACACCATCTTTTATGATATAATGTCCTAAGGATATAATAATTGTATGATCTTTGACCTCTAAGAATCTGAAGTCTGGCTGAAGCAATATTCAAATGAATTAGTCATTCAGTCACTAATTCATCTATTTAACAAACTCATGTAGAGAACTTAAGGGCTAGGAATTGTTTTAGACATTGAGAATGCAACCATAAACTTGAGAGACAAGGTGTCTGTTTTGGTGAGAGTAAGTATACAAATAAACAAGATAATTTTAGAAGGCCAAGAGAGCAATGAAGAAAATAAAGCAGGGTGAATTAACACAGAATGAGTAGGGAGAATGGTACTTTAGCGGGATTATTAGGGATGGCTTCTTTGAGTAGATGACAACTATGCTGAGATCTGAATATCAGCACATGGACAGCTGTGAGGATCTGAAAGATGTAGTCAAGGGCTTCAAGACTGTGATAAGTGACCAGGAGCACTGACTCACGCCTATAATCAGAGCACTTTGGAAGGCAGAGTGAATGAGACTCGGTTTCAAAGAAAAGAAAAGAAAAGAAAAACAAGACAATGATAAGTGACATAATTTGGATATGTGTCCCTGTCCAAATTTCAGGTTGAAACGTCATCCCCAATGATCAAGGTGGGGACTGGTGGGAGCTGATTCAATCATGGGAGCAGACTTCTCAGGAATGATTTAGTACCATTTAGTACATTTAGTACCATTTAGAACATTTAGTACTGTTCTTGTGACAGTGAGTGAGTTCCCATGAGATCTGGTTACTATAGCTCAAAAGCAGACATAGACAATGCATACACAAATGAATGTGGCTTTGTTAAAATATCCATCACATTTGGCCTGCTGGCCATGGTTGGGCAACCTCTAGTCTAGATATAACCATTTTCAGCACTTCCAGGTTTCTTCTTTTTCTCCCTTGTTTCTTATTCCCTATCTCTTCATTCCCATTCTTTTGGTTTTGTAAGTCTTAATCTTTGAAACCCAGATGTTTTTGTTACATTACTTAAATCATTTGTAGTCTCATCAACTATGATATTTCAAAAAAATCAATCTGCTCGAAGATTTGGTTGGATGGCCTATGATAGTGACTTGCCCAATACCACACCACCTTCTTGGTGAAAAGTGCACAGCAGTATTCATTTCTCACTTACTGCTGTATCTTCTGAATTAATTTTCTGGCACTGAAAAACTGATTGATCTCGTAATCATATACGAGTCATATATTATTAGTTATGGTCTTCAAATGCTATGTAAAATCAAAGAGCAAGTTCTATTAACTCTTCCTCATGAAGTTTTCTATCCATCTATAGAGAATAATCTTGGATGATCTACATAAGATTGGATCCAACCAGAAAATAAAATAATGTAAATGTTTAAAATTTAACAGAGTGAATTGGTATCACCAGTAATTAAGCTATGCAGTTACATAGGGATCAGTAAGACCACTTAGAGATTAGCAACAGCAAGAAGCTTCTACCAACCATACACAAGGTTGGGCTGGGGATAGAGTGGGGAGCTGGGGTTACTGTAGCTCAGGGATTGGAGCCACCAGTCAGAAAGCAGAACTCACTGAAGGCCTACTTGTCGGGAGAGAGAGCTCTGGAACGAACAAAGCTATTTCTAACAATGCCAAAGACATAAAGCTGAGGAAAAAGAATGAGTTATTTCTTTCTTTTACCTTCCAATCACCTGCCAAGCCTTCTGCCAGTCAAACAGCCCGAAGCCAATGACACAAGAGCCTGTGAAACAAAGTGAGAGAGGAGGAGGGAGGAAGGGCAAGGTGTGGGTCTGAAGGGAATAGACCCACGATCTGTTCATCCACTCTGCCTTTTGCCACCATGCTGGATCAGGTACTCACTGCCTTACACATGATTGACTTGGCATCTTGTTAAGTTACCCAATTTCCAAAATCAATTGGTTCTTCAAGTTGTGTTGCTCTACATGATTGGTCAAACTCACAGCTAACTTTTATGTTTGAACTCAAGTCCTACTTCTTTTTTGAAATGTTTATGATCCCTCCAAAAAACCATGGTAAACTCTAGCTTTTCTGAAACCCTGTTTGAGGCATCATTTCTTTTATTCCCATGGGTTTTTGGTGAGCAGGTGGTGTTTGGTTACATAAATAAGTTCTTTAGTGGTAATTTCTGATATTTTGGTGCATCCATCACCTGAGAAGTGTACACTGTACCCAGTTTGTAGTATTTTATCCCCCACTGCCCTCCCATCCTTCCCTCTACAACCCCTAAGTCCTCAAAGTCCATTGTATCCTTCTTATGTCTTTGCATCCTCATAGCTTAGTTCCCACTTATGAGTGACAATATATGATGTTTGGTTTTCCATTCCTAAGTTACTTCACTTAGAATAATAGTGTCCAACCCCATCCAGGTTGCTGCAAATGCCGTTATTTCATTCCTTTTTATGGTTGAGTAGTATTCCATGACATATAGATAGATAGATAGATAGATAGATAGATATAGATATATCAATCATAGTTTGTTTTAATCCACTTGTTGATTGATGGACATTTGGGCTGGTTCTGTATTTTTGCAATTGCAAATTGTGCTACTGTAAACATATGAGTGCAAGTATCTATTTTTGTCTGCAGCATACCACTCTGAAAGCACCCAATCTTTTCTGAGGCATCATTTCTAATAAGTCCTAGACACCTAATCACATATTTCCTTACACTGGTTCTAAACATTTATTCTAAGTAGCATGTAGGTTTTTTTAAAGACAGGAACCACATCTTATATTTCTTCGTGTTGCCTGTAAGGTTTATCACATGCAAGTCAGTGCCAAACAAACACTTACGGACTGATTAGGTATTAAAATAAGAGAATCTTAAAAGCAAGAAGAAAACTTCACTTGCCTAATTCATATTCTCTTAAATAGTCACACGGAGATTCTTAAAAACATGAGAATGAGAAATTGGCTAAAATAGAGAAAGCTTTGCAGAGAGGTCAGAATGTGGAAGGTTCTTGAAATTCTTTACTAGAAGGAAAACTGAGCAGAAAACACACACAGGCACACACACACACACACACACACAGAGGCACCCATCAGTGTGGGCAAAATGAATATCAGGGCCTAGAAGTTGAAAGTGCTCTGGTTACAGGTACAGGGTGAAATGTACTTACTACACACAGAACAACAAAAATCTGCTGCAGTTGCTCTTACAAATGCAGGTATTTTCAAACATGCTTAGGAAGAAAGTTACTGGGGAAGTCTCTTGTGATCTCTTTGAGGGACCGACTACCACATGAGTTGTCTTCTTCTCCTTGGAAGGAAGCCTGTCTCAGAGTTTGCTTCTCCAGGCCCTCACTGTCCCTTTGTGATGCGAGCTATCTGGAGGAAAAGAGTTTGGGTTTTGCCCAACTGAACACCAAGAACAGACTGTCTCAGAACCAGAGGTGATCCAAAACTTCATCATCATTCATAGCCCATTGCACAACCTCAGCTGAGCTCATTCTGTACTGCCTGGGATTATCCTCTTTCGGTGACTCAGCTTCTTTGCCAATCAGCAGCTTCAGCTTTCACACTACGCAACTTTGTGCAAACATTTTCCTGACACATCCTGGATAAGTAACAGGGCGATGTAACATGTGCTACACAGGCATTCCATTCCCTGGTGTCCATCAACAGCCCTTCCACAGTCTGCATGGATGCCCCTTGTAGTTATGCTAGAAACAAATTCTTGTTGGTTTTTTACAGTGCCTGATGTTCTTCAAAACCACATCCAGCCCTCCAGTCCTTGGGGGTACTTGCAGGTCATGGACAGGAAAGAGCTGTGGGATAAAATAAAGAACTGTTTCACTAAGATCTCAATGGTTTTGCAAGACGAACTTCCTCTGAAAGAGGTACTCCTGAGACACAAAGTCATGATTCTCCTTACCAGACACAGAGAGTGAGAGTGTAGTGATGTGCAAGATGGTTCTGTAGTAGTTTGGTGTATAAGCGTGACATCATTGGCTCTTCAACCCACTGACCTGAGGATGTCTAGAGGGAAAGTGGCCTTATCTAGGACCCATAGTTCCTGGGACCTAAGAAACATGTGGATTATAGGTGCAAGTACTTTGGAGGATTCTCAGAAATAATTGGGAAGGTCATCTTTCCTCTCTGGGTTGGAGTATTTCTGACTAAAGAGCAATGGAAAGTCCTCAGAACAGTTTTTTTAAATTGATATGATGACTGTTGCACTCTCAAGAGGCTAGTGATGCTTAGAGCACCTGGGTTCCATGAAAAATTGTCTCCTAACAGCAAGAAAAGACTCAAGAATGGAATGTTTTTGGTGAAACTGAGCTTTTGAGTGATTCAAGGCCAGGCACACCTAGTAAGCTGGAATTACTGAGGAGATTTGGGTATTGTTTTCCAGGCAGATCACATGACTCTTGAAGTCCCTCTTCATCCTGAAATTTGAAGGTAAGAGAATTTGCATAGAACATTCTTACTGGACAGATCTAAAATATTCTGTTATCTGTCTCTGACTTCTTTTCTGTGTTGTTATGAGGCTACATGTCTTTATTGCTTCAGCCATAAGTACTTATTTTCTTAGTCAAGAATATTGGGGGACACAAGGACAAAGTGGCAATAGAAAAGTACGAGAAGCAACTTTGGAAAAAACAACTTTTGTAGGCTTACAGATCTTAAGGGAATTTAGGCGCACAGTTGCTTGTAGGATCCTGGATGGTTGCCTACAATCTGTGCAGTAGAGTGTGAGGAATTTCAAGTGCAAAGTTAACGCTCTCCATCCTACCCGCATGCCCGTATGGCCACAACAGATCCATACAACCGACAAGATATTTTTATAGATTTTCTCGTGGGAAAGTACATTGATAATTTGAGGGCTTATTGAAGAGAATTGTCAAGCAGTCAATTGACGCTTCCACATTGGCAAGCTGACCTCATTATTAGCTTGGTTTGAATAACTTGACAGCACAGAATGTCAACAGTTCATAATCTGATGGATCACTTTAGACAGGCAGGAAATTAAATTACCCTTCAGACAAGATGATAAGGTTGAAATATGTAAAGAGAAGCAGTTTTCTCCTTAGAAAAGGCTCACTATAACATTTGAATCCCAATATAGTACACTCCTAGAGCAGGAAGATTAATGATAGATAATCTACTTGAGTAAAATTAAGCCCCTGAGTAATATGAAAGAATAGGGGCAATTTTACAGATGTAGTAACTCAAAATTCTCCTGCCATGCACTATCAGTATGGGCACAGTTGCAGCTTTGGAACTGATAACTTATCTGGTGCCTGGGGAAAATGACATTTCAGAAAAGCAAACATATAATCCAAACCAACAACCAATTCAAGATTAATGTGCCATTTGTGAGCTTTATTTTATTTAACCTTGTCCTTGTAAGTCAATGGGTCAAGACAGAAGTTCATTTCTGGGGTTGTCATTTCCTTTAGTTTATTTAAATTGCTTTGTTTTGAAAAATTTCAATTGCTGTTTTATTTTTTGTGTGTGCAAATGCTTTTGTTTGTAATATTAAATTTTATAATGGGTATTTTGTAGGGGGAGACAACCCTTATAAATTTTTATTTTATATTTGTAAAAATATTTTGTTATACTTCTTGTGTAAGTCTTAAAAGTTTCAAGTTGTTACTGCATGAAATTTATTCCTCCTTTACAAAGAAATTGGCGGGGGTGGGGGCACTTGATTGTAGTTAACACCATTAGTATAAAAGTTTATTGCCTCTTCCATTTTACTAAACCCACTTTTACACTTTTGTTTTTATACATATTTTAAAATCCCATTGTTTATAGTCAATGTAGAAACGCAAAATTTCCTGAAGGCTTATCAATTTTTGGTAACAAAATAAAATAGAGTTTAAGAAGGAAGAGATATATAGAGAAAAATACTGCAATGTTCTCCAAACAGTTGTGGAATTGGGGAGTGCAAAGTTTGAGTGTCCATTTTCTAGATAATCACCTTAATTTTTCTATTTAGATTAAATCTTTTTACTTGGGCATGGTAAATTCTTGCAGTCGGTGTGAAGATGTTTTTGGCTTTCAACTTTGGCTTAAAAATACATTTTCAACTGGATATCCACATATGGAAGAATGAAGCTAGACCCCTATCTGTCATCATATACAAAACTCAACTCAAAATAAATTAAAGACCTAATGTAAGACCCCAAACTATAAAACTACTAGAAGAAAACATAGGGATAACACTAAAGGACCTTGGATCAGGCAAAGGTTTTATGACTAATGCCTCAAAAGCACAGACAACTAAAACAAAAATAGACAAATGGGACTATATTAAACTAAAAAGCTTCTGCACAGCAAAGGAAACAATCAACAGAGTGAAGAAATAACATGTTGAATGAAAGAAATTATTTGCAAATTATTTATCTGACAGGGAACTAATATCCAGAATATGCAAGGAACTGAAACAACTCAACAGTAAAAGAAGAAATAATCCCATTAAAAAGTGGGATGTTCATTGCAGCACTATTCATAATAGCAAGGATATGGAATAGACGTATTCATGAACAGATGAATGAATACAGAAAATGTGGTGTATGTATATATATGGTGTATACATATATGGTATATATACACACACATACATACACATACACACACATACCATTGAATATATATATAGCATATATATAGATATATGCACATATGTGTATGCATGACCACAAATACACAAATCTGTGCATGTATGTATATACATGTATGCATATGTGTATGTATGCATACATGTATATATCTATGTTTGTATGTAGGCATACATATGAATATACATATATGTGTGTATGTGTGTATACATGCATATACGCATAGTGATATATGTGTATGTATGCATGCATGCACATATGTGTGCGTACCTATGCATATACACATAAACAAATGGGTGTGTATGTGTATACATACATGCTTATATGTTCATGTACACCTACACACATGTGTGTATACGCATACAAATACACATTTGTGTATGTATAAATATACATATGCACATGTGTATATAAACATATATACATATATGTGTATATAAGCTTATATATACACACACAGTTTATGCATACACACATATGCATACATATGTAAGTTTATATACATATATGCATATGCATATATACACAGATATGCATAAGCATGCAAACATATATGCACGTCTATGTATATATACATATAGAGATATGTGCTTGATATGTAGGCATATATGCATATATATGCCTGTACACATATATACATATATGTATACTCACATATGTGTATGTATAAGTACACATATATACACATGTGCCTACATATACACATATGAGTATGTATTTGTAAATATACGTATACATATACATACAAATATACACATATTTGTGTATGCATCTATGCATACAGTATACACATATAAGTGTATGTATATATGTGTATATGTGTATACATATATGTGCATGTATACATAAGCATATAGTCACATAAATGTATTTATGTTTAAAAATATGCATATGTGTGTATGTATGTACAAATGACCACATATATGCATGTATAAACACATACATGTGTATGCATGTGTACATATATGCGTACATGTTTAGGCATGTACACACACACGTGCACATGTGTACATACATATACACATACATATATGTATGTTCTTACATATACATATACATATATGTGTATCAAAGTGTACATATACATGTAAAATATATATGTACATGTTTACATTTATGTGCCTAAATCTACACATGCATGTATATGCGTGCATATATGTACACATGTACATATACACATATCTGTGTATGCATTTATACATAAGGTACCTACATATGTGTGTAAGCATGTATACACATACAATATACATGTATGTGTACAATTATACACTAAAACATGTGTATGTCTGTACGTCTTTATGTTTATTTGTATGTGTACATAGACATATGTGTATGCTTTCACACATACATATGTGTAGGTATGTTTAAATATGTGTGTATCTGTGTAGACATGAACATAGATACATATATATGTATCTATGTAGACATGAACAGATATACATATGTGCATGTATGTATACGTATACACATGTGTATGTGTGTATATGTGCACATATAGGTGTGTATATGTATGCATGTATACATTTATGTGTGTGTAGACATGTGTATCTACACTTGTACTTATATATATTTATGTTTATATATGTAGACATATATTGTTATACCTATATTATGTTCACATGTACATATACATGCCTGTGTATGTACCTATACACCTACATATGTACACACGCGTGTGTGTATGCCTATATATGTGTATACGTATATATGTATGTGTAAACATTCACACATATATGTTTTTATATATATGTGTATGTATGTGCAAATAGACATGTATGTGTTTAAACGTTTACATACATACGTTTATGTGTATGCATGGATACAGATATATATTTACGTGTATTGTTGCACATATACATAGTACACAAATATACATTTATGTGTTTGTATATTCACACATATATATGTGTATGGATACAGATACATAAATGTTCATACATGCATTCATATGTACATATATGTCTATGCACATGAGCATGCATATTTGTGTAAACATGTGTGTGCATGCATGCATGCATACATGTATGTATGCAGATACATATATACATGTGTTTATATAAGCATATGTATATATACATGCATGTTTGTGTCTGTATACATACATGTATATGTGTATACTTATACATATATACATTTATGCATATGCATGTATATGTAAACATATATGCATATATGTACGTGCATGTATACATTTACTATATACATATATGTGTATGCATGTACACATTTGTACACATATACTATGCATATATGCACATTTATGTATACACATACTATATACATTTGTGTATTTATACATATACTATATATGTTTATATACACGTATATAGACTATATACATGTATGTGTATATTTGTACACATATATACATTCACTATTTACATATTTATGTGTATGTGCATACATGTAATATGTACATTTATGTGTATACATTCATATATATAGTGCATTCATGTATATATATACACGTATACATAGGCTTTATAGTTATATGTGTATGTATGTATACCTATGTATATACATAAATGTGTATATATACATATATCATATATGTTGTATTATCTATTTAATATTACCTATTATATATCATTTCATATTATGACAATATGTAATATTATATAGGCAATATAACATGTATTATATAAACTTATATAATATATATAATATGCATATATAGTATATTATATGTTAAGGTAATGTATAATTATAATATTATTTAACTTATATTTATTAAAATAATACATAATAGATATTATATAATTTATATCTATATACATTATGGTAAGTAACACATTTATGTATCTGCTTACATATATATATGTGGTAGTTTTCTGAATCCGAAGTGTTTCCTTTTAAAGGGGCTGGGATTTGTAGGAAGAGACTTAACCTTGATAATTCATTGTTTCTTAGTCTCTGCTAGGATTAAACATTTTCTTCCCCTTTAGTTCTGTCTCTTTTGTATTTACAGTTCATCTCCTTACCAGGTTTGGCTTTCAAGTTTTCATCCCTGATCATCTCCCTCTTCAAAATGTAATCTAGCAAATCCTGCATATTTTTTTGAAGACACAGGCAGCTGTTGGGTGCACGGGTCTTTTTCATGTAGTTCTTAGTGACTTGCGGTTGAGATGTCCTTGCCCTTCAGTGTTACTGAGTGATCATCTCCTATGTGATATACGCAGCTGGTGAAACTTGTGTTGTATTCCCCTTTTAAAAACCTTTATTTTAAGTTTATGGGTACATGTGAAGGTTACATGGGTAAATTTGTGTCATGTGCGTTTGTTGTACAGATTATTTAATCACCCAGGTATTAAGCCTAGTATGTCTTTGTTATTTTTCTTGATCCTCTCTCTCTGCCCACCCTCCACCCTCCAATAGGTCCCAGTGTGTATTGTTCACCTCTGTGTCCCTGTGTTCTCATTATTTAGCTCCCACTTACTTTACTCTGTTGATAGTTTCTTTTTCTGTGCAGAAGCTCTACCAGATGTCCAAAGAAGAGTTGGTAGCATTCCTAGTAAAACTATTCCAAAAAATTGTGGAGGAGGGACTCCTCCCTAATTCAGTCTATGACATTAACATCATCCTGATACGAAAACCTGGCAGAGATACAACAAAAACAGAAAACTTCAAGGCAATATCCTTGATGAACTTTGATGCAAAAATCCACAACAAAATACTGGCCAACAGAATTCAGCAGCACATCAAAAAGCTAGTACACATGATCAAGTAGGCTTTATACCTGGGATACAAGGCTGATTCAACATATGCTAATCAATAAAGATAATTCAACACATAAACAGAGCTAAAGACAAAAACTTGATTATCTCAATAGATGCAGAAAGGCTTTTGATAAAATTCAACATCTCTTTATGTTAAAAACTCTCAATAAACTAGATATTGAAGGAATATACATCAAAATAATAACAGCCATCTATGACAAGCCTATAGCCAACATCAAACCGAAGAGGCAAAAGCTGGAAGCACTTCCCTTGAAAACCAGCACAAGACAATAATTCTCTCTTTTACCACTCCTATTTAACATTGTATTGGAAGTCCTGACCAGCACAATCAGGCAAGAGAACGAAGTAAAGGACATCCAAATAAGAAGAGAGAAAGTCAAACTATCCCTGTTTGCAGATGACATGATCCTAAATCTAAGAAACCCCGTAATCTCAGCCCAAAATGTTCTTAAGCTGATAAACAACCTTGGCAGTCTCAGGATGCAAAATAAATGTGTTAAAATCACTAGCATTCCTATACACCAACAACAGGCAATCCAAGAGCCAAATCAGTAATGAACTCCCATTCACAAGTGCCTCAAAAAGAATAAAATACCTAGGAATACAGATATCTAGGGAGGTGAAAGTTCTCTAAAAGGAGACCACAAAACACTGCTCAAAGGAATCAGAGACAGCACAAACAAATGGCAAAACACTCCATGCTCATGGAAAAGAAAAATCAATATTATTAAAAAGGCCATGCCCAAAGCAATTTATAGATTCAATGCTATTCCTATTAAAGTGCCATTGGGATTCTTCACAGAATTGTAAAAAATTATTTTAAAATTCATATGGAACCAAAAGCGAGCCCAAATAGCCAAGGCAATTCTAAGCAAAAAGAATAAAGCTGGAGGCATCACACTACCCAACTTCAAACTATACTACAGGGCTATAGTGGCCCAAACATCATGGTACTGGTACAAGAACAGACACAGAGACCAATGGAACAGAATAGAGAACTCACCAGTATGGCTGTACACTTCCAACTATCTGATCTTCGACAAAGCTGACAAAAGCAATGAGAAAAGGATTCCCTATTCAACAAATGGTGCTGGGATAACTGGATAGCCAATTGCAGAAGATTGAAACTAGACTCCTTCCTTATACCATATACAAAAATTAAGATGGATTGAAGACGTAAATGTAAAGCCCAAAAGTATAAAAACCTGGAAGGCAACCTAGGCAATACCATTAAGGACATAGGCGTGGGCAAAGATTTCACGATGAAGATGCCAAAAACAATTGGAACAAAAGCAAAAATTGACAAATGGGATCTAATTGTGTTGTATTCTCGACACAGGCAGTGTTTTCCTGGAAGCTCAGGCACCTCCCTGATGATAAGACACCAGCCTGGCCCATTGCCCTGAAGTCCTCACTTTGCCCCAAGCAGTCACCGTTTCCTGGGCACGTTTATTGCACCACAACCATCAGCAACCTAGCTGTCCCCTGTGAGGCCACAGGGACATCTGGTGCCTTTCTGCAGTCCTCTCTGTGTTTGAATACCTTCCACCACCGTTAAACTCTGTTATGGCATCCGATGCTGTCTCCTCTCGGGAAGAGGGATACAGGACCTCTCTGGGTTCATCTTCTTCCTCTACTCAGAGCATATGTAGGTTTCTTTTATCATTTCCTCTCCTTCAAGAGGGGCTATAAAGAAGAAGAGTTAGAGGGGGGATTTTCATCAGGCTTCCCAAGCTATAGAACCAGAAAGCTTTTTATATGTTTTCTGTAAGGTGGGAGCGTCTTCACACTCTATTGCTGCTTCATACTACAGATTATTACAAACACCTTCTCTTGTGATATGGAAAGATGAATTAGGCCACCTTTGAAAACTAGTTTTCTATCTTGAGAACATTTTGTTTTCAGGGCTGGTGTTGCGCAGTCCAAGTTTTACAGGTGAGTAAATTCACTTGTGAGGCAGGAACTCAACATACTCTCTTGAGGCTAGAGGCTGCAATACCATACTTGTATGCAGCTGGTGAGAGGAAAAAGCAGGCTCAGTGGGGTCCTCAGTTCCCACCTGTCTCTGTGTGACCTCCGCCAGAGAAGTTGCCTATCCTCCACATGGGGGCCACTCCAAGCTTCATCCTTGTCACCTCTCAAGTCTATTCTTTTATATTTTATCTACCCCCATCAACTTTCATTTCCTCTTCCACCTCTGCATAGGACATTAATCTGGACTAAAAATTAATTTCATGCAACACCATGAGATTTTGCATTGCTAATTCATTCCTCTCTCTGTGATGTTTGTCCACTTTTAGACGAGGAGAAGAGAATCACCAGGAACCTCTGGCAATGGAGAAAGAAGTTCAATGAAGCTTGTTCCTATGTCTTCTTTCAGTAATTCACCTACGTTGGGGCAAATAAAGCATTGAACTTCTACTATGGTCTCTGAAGTTTGAGCCATCTCTTTGATAGGGGAAGAGAAAAGGGGCCGGGGAATCTTTTAGTTCTAAGATCCATTGCAAAATTATATTATTAAAGGAAATAAACAAATACTTAACAGGAGAAAAGGAAAGACTGCTAAGGTTTAAGACCTATGTTTTTAAACAATTGTTTAAGAATTCCTCAAAACTTTCCACTTATAGCACAGGATGATTGATGTTCTGTGTGAATACGTGTGTGCCTGTGTGTGTGTGAGTGTGTGTGTGTGTGTGTGTGTGTGAGAGTGATAATTGAAACATATTATTTTCTTGGAATCTCATGTTTCAGTTTAAAAATGTATGTAAATTATATGCTATAATATAGAATATTTGTTTCTTTTCATAGAAAATAATACCTCACAAGTAAAATTAGCTTTCCATGTTTATGTTTTGGTAGAGCCTGAAAGCCAGATTAAGAATCATTGCCTTTCCTTACTGAAGAGGACTGTGGAAGAGGTGGCCAGCTCTCTGCCAAGATTCATGCCCTTCCACACCATGCAGAGTAATTATTAGGAAGGGACTGATAGCAATTTCTCAGCAATAAGTCTCAGATCTAACCCTTCTACCAGCTTTACATATGGACATATGACTTGTTTTTGCCAGTGAAATATGAGCAGGAAAGATATTTCCAAAGATATCCACAAGTTTCTAGAGCATTGTTGCGAAGAAGCAGGTGCGCCTTTTCCACTTTCCCTTTCCCCTTCTGTAATGTGCTTGGAAACATTGTGCTGAAGATGTAAAATAAGATGAACCAATGCTCATGAATCACATGAATGGAAGGTGCCCACCCAATGCCAGTCTTGGGCTGTCCCCTGAAGAAGAAATACACTTATATTGTGTCATCTGTTACAGAAACTTAAGTTACCATAAATAACAAAGGATGTGCATAGAATTTAGAATCCACGAGTTGTAAAAATTTCTAGATTAAAATAGGTCCCTCTGTTAATCAATTTGGGAGCTAGCCACCAGCCAGAGAATGAGGGGAAGACAGTGGGGAATCCTTCCTCCTGACCATTTCTCCCAAAGTGTATGGGGTTAAGTGAATAGAAACCTCTGCTTAAATGGGGTAGAGTGTGTGACAACCCCTAGAACAGTATCTGGCATACAAGAAGTTATCATGAATATTTGTTGAATGTTAGTCTATAGTGAATTTGTATAATTTATTTCTCTTACACATGTATTTTATTGCATTGATTGAGCATTCATTTAGCACTTATTGTGTGTTGGGTGATTTGCCTCTCAGGGCTGGCTAAGAAATGTGAGCTCACCTTCAAGGTAGGGCTAGCCGCTGGAGGTCCAGACAGGAGCTTCCTATGGTTCCCTGGAATTCCACTTCAGATTCTCCAAACGCCAGGACCTTGAGTGCAGACGTATTATCCTGACTTTATTTCTTCCCCTTCTTTACCTGCTTTTTCTTTCAATTTCTCTATGTTTTCCCACTCCTCTTTTCTTCTCTCATTTTCTTCACTCTTCATCCTCCTATTCTTGTTTCTTTTCTTCCCCTTCTTTCTTCCCCTCCCTCCTCCACCCCCTTCATTTTCCTCTTCCCCTTCCCTTCCTTCCAATTACCCCTCATCTTTTATTCCCACTTAGTCCCTCTTCTTTCTTCACCTTTTCTTCCTCAATCTCAACTTGATTTCTGCCCTTCTATGGTTTCAATGTCCCCTAAGGACTGTATGTTGAAAACTTCATCCCCAATGGAAATGTTGAGAAGTGATACTTTTTTTTTTTTTTTCTTTTTGAGATAGAGTCTTGCTCTTGTTGCCCAGGCTGGAGTGCAATGGCATGATCTCAGCTCACTGCAACCTCCACCTCCTAGGTTCAAGCGATTCTCCTGCCTCAGCCTCCTGAGTAGCTGGGATTACAGACATGCACCACCACACCAGGCTAATTTTTGCATTTTTAGTAGAGAACGGGGTTTCGCCATGTTGTCCAGGGCTGATTTTGAACTCTTGACCTTGTGATCCGCCCACCTCGGCCTCCCAAAGTGCTGGGATTACAGGTGTGAGCCACTCCACCAGGTCAAGAGGTAAGACCTTTCAAGAAGTGATTAGGTGATGAGGGCTCTGCCCTCATGAATAAATTAGTGTTATTACCGCAAAAGTGGGTTAATTTTGAGGGAGTGGGCTCTGAAAATAAAGGTAAGTTTGGCTCCCTTACCATCCCTCTCTCTTTGCGGGCTTTCTCCCCATGTGATGCCTTCCACCATGTTGTGACACAACCAGAAGGCCCTCACCAGATGTGGACCCTAACTCTTGGACTTCCTAGCCTGTAGAACACTGAGCCAAATAAACTTCTGTTCCAGGACTTTTCCTTAGTTCAACTAAAGATGGGGGTCCTTGCCACAAGGCCATGAAAATTTAGGCCCACAGACAATTTGAGGGGTGAGTAAGGCAGGGTTTTATTGGGTGCAAAGGGGAAAAAAGGGGAAACAGGGACCCTCTGCAAAGCCGAGTCCCTGCTAGTGTGCTTCCTGTCTCACAGTTTGAATCCCAGTTTCCACCCAAGAAGAGGAGGAGCCAGGCTCCTCCCCACTGCAAAGCGTGCTAACTTCTGTGGCTCCACCACAGTTTGCATTCTTCCCAGTGAGCGGATTGGTAAGAGGCTCTGCCAGGGAGCCCTTCTCACCTGGCTGTCTCACTTCTATTGTTTATAAATTACCCAGTCTGTGGCATTCTGCTATATAATAACAAAAAATGGACCACAACATGCTCTTCCACCTCTGTTTGTGGTTTCAGTTGCTGGAATATGCCAATTCTACATCAAAGACTCAATCTTGATAAACTCTACTGCAGTTTCCTCTACAGAAGGAAGGATCATGTCCTAGTTCAGGCTACTATAACAAAGTAACATAGACTGGGTGGCTTATAAACAACAAAAGTTTGTTCTTCACAGTTCTGTAGGCTGGACGTTTGATAATAGGATGCCAGTGTGGTTGGGTACTGGTGAGGGCACTCTTCCATGTTACAGATGAACATCTCGGTGTATTCTCACATGGTAGAAAGAGGAGAGAGAGCTTTCTGGAGTTCCTTTTCCAAGAGCACTAGTCCCAGTCATGATGGCTCCACCTCCATGACCTAATTACCTCTTCAAGTCTCTGCCTTCTAATTCTATCAATTTGGAGTTAAGATTTCAATATCTGAATTTGGCAGGGACAGACAAACATTCAGTCCATCACAGAGCAGTTATGTCTCCACTGGCCATAGTTGCAAGTTTTAACACCTATGAAATACCGATTTGGACCTTTCAAAGAGCTTTTACTTTGATGGGCACATTTCTAGTAAAGATATCCGAAAGACCTACAGGAATATTTAAAACTGGAAAGGACATTGCAGGTCATATAATTTACCCAAGTATTTCCTTGAAAAATGACAAAATTAATGAGCAGAGAGGAAAAGAGGTTTCCTTAAGGCTAGGAAGCTAGCTTGTACAAGAGCTAGAATGACTCCTAACTCTGAGCGCTATTTCTTTAACCCAGTGATTCTCATTTGATTGACCATGTACCACTAGAGGAATGTGGAAATATCTGTGGTAGAACTCATGATCTTCATAATAGAAATTAAATCAACTTCATTCTTGACAAGATCCCTGCAATAAAGAAAATCTACAATGAATGGCATATGAAAGAGGATCCTATAAGCATTTAAATATCTTCTTCAGACAAAAGTGTTTATGTTTCTCTCAAGGAGAAACTAAGCTCTTTGATAATGAGTGGACAAGAGATTTTGAGAACCATTTTACTTCACTCATTAGACTATCCTTTGTCCACAGTTCACTTTTATTGGGAAAGTGATTTCCTCTTCAGCAGTTTGTTACCACCTCCTTTTCATAGCTGGAGTCTTCTAGTTACTATGATATCAGACAATTTTACATCAAACCTTTAGAAATCTATCCAAATTTTTTATCTGAATTTGTAGCTTCCTAATGTTTGTAGACTGTACTGTGAAATGTAATCTGGTCTGTGCTTACACTCCAGTCATCTGTCTAGCATGCATGTGTTTTGGCTCAGTGCATATTCTACTGGTAGGAGATCCTGATAGTGAAGCAAACCTGATATAGATGCTCTGACTAGCTCTAAAACATAATTACACCTTCAGATGAGGCTGATAGTCCTCCCACATATAAGTGGGCAGGTAGTATAGACTTTGCACAGATGTTAGTCTGTAGATTCTTTTTGATTACCTGTTTTAGGACTTACTAGCTGTGTTAACCTGGGAAAGTTGCTGGACCTACCTGATCTTCAATTTTCTTGTCCTTAAATTAGAGATAATAATAGTAGCTATTTAGGATAGGTGTGTGCGTATGCGTGTGCATACGTGTGTGTGTGTATTAGGAACACTGAGAAAATACCGTGAAATATGCAATTAGTGTATGGCAAAGTCTGTTCTCAAAAACGATTAGTTGTTACTAATTGCTGTAGTAAACAGTGACATTATCCTCTTCATCCTCTCCTCCTAAGTTTAAGAAGGTCATGTAAGGTCACATATGTGAAAGCACCTAGTTTAGCTTGCTGTTCATTACATATCTAAAGAAGTTAAAATGATGTATATTCAAGACTTGATTCTGGATGACCACTTCATTTTCCATACCAGTACTGCAAAGTCCATTCAATAAAGCTGGCTAAGCAAGGAAAATCAGCTACATCAATGTGTATAATTGCTGAGTTCAAAGTACTTATTAACCTGCTGAAGCTTCACATGTTTTTCTGATTTAATCTTTAAAGAAATTCTCTGGTCTGTTTGAATTCTGAAGACTAGGCCCATTCTCCAAATAATGCCATCCTCACTACAACAAACAAAACCACATGGAAGGACAATAACCAGATTTCACTCACCACTGACATATTGGTCATTTCTCCTCAATTCCCAACAAAATGGCAAATGCAATTGCTCTTCTAAGAGGCCACAGATTTCTGTAGTGCTTCCTGAAGATCTGAAACTGTAGTTTTCACCAAATCAGGCCCTTCTACCTCCACACTATCCATCCTGACTCTGGACAACGTCACAATCCCCTTACATCATTGCTCAGTTCTCCTGCCTCCTTAAGAGATTTGGAAAAGATTAACATGGCTAAAGGCCAAGGTGATGAGGACTGGATGGGAAGATCTTAGTCATAGAAGACTCCCTTTTGCCCATAAAGATATTTGGCAATTTGCCTGAACAGTGGAGAAAAATGATCAAATCAGACTCTCCATCAATTGTGTGCTATGTGCAACATTGAGGTAAGTCAGGAAAATAATGGCCATTCCTCAAATGCTTGTTTTATATAATTTGTTCTGTGTCTCATCACTGAAGGCAAGACCACTTAGCCATTGTAAGTTGGCCTTGTGATAATTTTTTTGAGATGTATGGTTTTTATCTTTTCAACAGGGAACATTATTTCTTACTGCTTGTATAACAATTTCAATGCAATTTTATGCTCGTAAACCTTTGCTTTTTATGTTGTCAACTGAAGGTAAATAAAAACAACATTTAAATAATGCATGCTAATAACATTCATAAAGGGAAGAGTGTTTACAATAAAATTGAAAAATCAATGCCATCAAGCTCTACATATTCTAAAAACCCATACTCATAATACATTATTATTTCAAGAATGGTGACATTTGAAAGCTGTTAGGATGTCTTAAGCCCTTCCAAATTATACGACTTGAGAATATTAAATAATTATTTCTTTTGATTTTTCTCCCCAGCTATTCCAGGAAAAATGGGAAAGATAATCATGCAAATGAGGCTTGGCAACTTGCTAAAGGATCATAAATCACTGAGGATTGTCCAAAAACCCATATTTTATGTTAGATGCATCTCCTTAAAAAGTGGAAAATGGATCTTTAATATTTCCCGAAGAAAAGTTCAGAGTATATTTTAGCTATCAGAGCTCCAAATTTATAACACAAGCTAAGTCCAGAATTAGGGGAGAGCATTTTTTTTTTCCCATTCCTCAGAACAAAGGTGAGAGATAGTTTCAGGGTATCAGTGACTGCACTGTACAAATAATTTTTAAAGACCGGGTCTATAAAGGTAATGAGTTAGAGAAAATTAAAGAAAAATTCAGCACTTTCATTTTTCTGAGTCCTCACTTTCTGAGATCAAATTGTTCAAATTTTCCTTATACTTTGCATAGGCAGATAGCTGCCATTTTGTTGGGGCAAAATAAACTTTGGGATTTCTTTAGTTTATTTCTTAACTTATAGTTCTACATGAGTTGAATGATAAGAACCATTTATATAATCCAGCCCCATGTGGAGGTCAAAGCTGCTGGACTGCAATTGTAGAATCTTGTCTTCTATTGAAATCTGCTAAACACAGTGAGAAAACAAGGGAACAAGAGCTGAGTAACTCATGAAAAAGACATACAAATTCTGAGAAATAAATATGAATCTAGCACACCAGCTGGTGGGAAGTGAAAAAAAAAAACCCTAAAAATGATACTGTCAATTTTAAATAGTAGAAGCCAAGACATGCCAGTAAATATTCACATTCAACTAACATTTATTGAGTGCCTGCTGCACAACAGGGGCCCATGCTAAGTATTTCACATACATCAGCTCCTTTCTTGTTCACAATGGTCCTGCAAACAAAGAAAAGAGATGAAGTTTTTACAGACAAAAAACTGACATGTCTAGAAGTTAAATCAAAGACTTCAAGGCTTCACAGCTGGCAAGTCTAACTGGGTTTCAAATTGGAGTTTTCTAACTCTGCCCCAGGTAGTGTTCTCCCAGAAGTAGATCCTGGTCCAAGGACCTGAGTGCAAGTGATTAAGATGGAAATGTTCTCAGGCGAAACCAGTAAAGGAGTAGGGAAACAGGCTAGGGACAGACAGGAAACCAGGCAAGGGCACATTTTACAATGAAGCCTCAGATTTAGATTTTGCTCTGGGGCAAAGAAGCTAACATTCTGTGCCCTCTCATAAGTCAGTCTGTGACTGGTCCAGGCACTTTCCTCTCTCCAGAGTAATCTTCTGATGTAGGAGCATTTAGTAGCAAAGCAAGCAGAAGACGGATGCACAGAGAAGGTTAGGGGAATCATCAGTGTCCACTAAAGAGAAACTCTAAGACTCTCACTTGCTACTATGCTTTGTGGGCCTATTTGTTATAACTTTAGAATGAAAATTTCCGCCAAATAATGGAGATGAAATTGCAAGACAAATACAAGAGAGAGACAGGTATTTCAGAGGGCATCTTTGAAGATTGCAGGCAATTTCTTTAGTTTCAGCAGAAAGAACCATCTGTATAAGATCTATAACTTCATAGCATTTGTGTAACATGAAATGTTTTCCCTTGAGGTTTCCCAGGATTAAAGGGAAAAGGAGAGCATTCTTGTTTGTTTTGTTTGTTTCCCTCTCCTAATTTCACATTTTTGTGAAAGCCTGCACTTGGATGTACCAAGAACAAGTTGTTGATGTAATAAGTCAAGCCGGATTAATTCACCACTTCTTAATAAAAATAAATTACTAGTACTCACATCCTGCTAAATTTTAAGAAATATTCCTCCTATCTTTGTTTTCTCACACTGCTATAAAAATGCTACCCGAGACTGAGTAATATATAAACAAAAGACGTTTAATTGACTCACAGTTACATACCTCAGGAGACCTCAGGAAACTTAACAATCATGGCAGAAGGTGAAGAGGAAGCAAGGTATGGCTTACATGGCGGCAGGAGAGAGTGAGTGAAAGAGTGAGTGAAATAGTGAGGAAGTGCCACACTTAAAACCATCAGCTCTCATGAGAACTCCCTCACTATCACGAGAACAGCATGGGGAAAACTGCCCCTATGAATCAATCACCTCCTGCCAGGTGCCTCTCTCCATATGTGGGGATTAAAATTCCAGATGAGATTTGGGTGGGGACACAGAGTCAAATCATATCAACTTCTCTTCATATCTTGATTTCCACTGTGTATGGTCAAATAATTAGTCAAAATAATGATGTTTATCTGAATGAGCTGTGCCAGTATTATTCTGTGCTGACCATCACTTTACCAATTACTCGTGGGAGCATACGTACTCCAAATCACCTCTTTGCATTGGGAACTATAACTTTGACTGCAGTCACTTGTGGATCTTCCACTGACAACCAGAATAATAGCGTTTGCAGAGCTCATGCCTCTGAGGGTATGAGCTATATGCAATATTTCATACAGTTAATCTAGCAAATTACATGCACTGTATAATGTGGTTCTAATGTTAACTTTCCATCTCTCTTCCCCAAGGATTGGCAGAAATACCTCTGACCCTCTCTCATGTGTCCTCATCTTTCCATGTCATTTATGGCCTTCATTATTCATTGGTCCCTGTCCCACCCAACTCATTCTATTTCTCATGTTTCTTTGTGTCAAGAGGGATATTTCATTTTGATTAGGTTTATTCTATAGAGAATTCTCACCTTCTGTGGTTGTTCAAAGTACATGCTTTCAGTAGAGAGCTTCACTGGCT
The DNA here is from genome assembly GCF_008728515.1 of Papio anubis. Lineage (NCBI taxonomy): Eukaryota > Metazoa > Chordata > Mammalia > Primates > Cercopithecidae > Papio > Papio anubis. The sequence continues at coordinate 43,601,986 of NC_044986.1, read as the reverse complement.
TTCCTAAATTCAACTTTTATAGCATTCTTTGGTTTAAGAACATGAGGAATATTGGTCCTCTTTCAACACATGCTCTATAGTAAGCAAGCCATAACCACCAGTTACATCAGCAATAGCCTTCCTCTCCTGCTCTGCACATTCTCTGACTTCTGCTCTCTGAGTGATATTATCAATGTGTGGTATGTGTGTACTGGGGGTCTAGAATTCCTGCATTTTTGTGAGGGATATAACAAATTCTAGATTTACTAGCACCTGAACCCCTCGCAAATGCTTTTATTGACACTCGACGTGGGTTTCACAGAGGTGTTCTGTACATAGGGAGGGCCCAGGTTAAGAGTATGACTGTGCATATCTATCTGCACTATTGCTTCACATGGAAATGTAGGCTGGGAATTGTAATCACATTTGTGGACCAGTTCATAGAACCTCTGTGCATATAAAAGTGTGAAATAGACTCACTGACTTTTTCTTTTAATAGTCAGTATAGTTAGTGAAATATAACTTGTCATTTACTACTAATCAAATACAAGGGTTTCAAAGTTTCTATGACTCCAGAAAAAGGTGCTTATGCCTAATTTATAACCAGTTCCAGAAAAGTAAATGGCATTCCATAGATCAAATACAAGAGAGTCAAACTAGGATACATTAACATCACACTTAATTATATTTTTTAAATCACATAAAGCAATAAATTGAGATGGATTTGTAACTGCGGAGAAGCAGATAAATTTTAGGCATCTGAAAAGACATTTATCATCACAAATGCAATTTTCTAACAAATAACACTGATTACTTCCATTATAGAAGCAGCCAGAATCTGACAATGAAAAGAAATATTTCATAAACCCCTTTTTAAAAAGATACTAAAATTCCATGTAACTCTTTCTACCTTTAACTAGATGGAAAACTGAATGCTTACTCTCATATTAAATACTGTTTACCACTCTCCTGTAGACATCACTTCTCATTTCTTGGAATGTGGACCAATTTCACAAGCATATCTCCAGGGTATTTTGTTGCTTTGGGTCAAAATTCATTTTATGGCTTTCAAAGAAGATTCAGCTATGCTGAATTAAATAAACTGTAGAAGTAGAGTTCCTTAGCACAGAGATAATTTGTAACACAGAGGTAATTTTATAAATTACCTCTGTGTTACAAATCATGATAGTAAATCATCGTACGACTGTGCTGTTTTAACGTAGCATCTGAAATGACTTGACTTGAATTTAGGAGGCAGCCCATGCAAAAGAAAGAACCCAAGCAAATTTTCCCCCGAAGATAATATTGAGTGGATGTTTATGAAAAGTGATACGGAGGTCTAGTGGTCAGTATCATCCATCTGGAATGTAGGCATAATCAGAAATGAACTAGTGCCAGGCAGAACTAGACCTTTCTGTGGTTAATCCATATCTTTGTGCTTTTCAGTGTTGCTCAAGATTAAGATGGATTTCTGATCATTACCATATGTTTCATTTCCAGGACCAACTAAGGTTTCTAAACTTCAGCCTTTCTTCTGCCTAGACTAATTATTACCTTCCCAAATATACAACTAATGTTACATTCTATAATTTTGGATAAAACTGAACCAAAACAAAACTGTCTACTGTCTTAGCTCACTGGAGGCACACTTATCTCAAGCATTTAAGATGTGTGAGAGGAATGAGAAAATGGCAAACTTTCTAAGGGATATGAAAATGCCTTTGACTTTTCCTTAGAAAAAGAAGAATAAAAAGAATTTAACATGCTTTGATTTAAAATGTGTTATTATAGCAGATGAATTAGATATATCTTGTGGTGATCATTGAGGCCTAACCTACAAAAGTATTTAGGATTTTTCATTATTCAACCTATTTACAAGCAAAACAGAGCAACTTGTTAAAAAATATATACCTAAATTCCTCCAGTGAGACTTAGATGTCAACAAGGCAATAAAAAGTCATCCCTTTTTCTGATGTACAAATATTGGAAAGTAATCCATGAGAAGCAGCTCTGATTTTGATTGGCTTTCAAGTTGGCAGAGAAGGGCGCTTTACGGGAGCTCTGAGCCTTATTCACGAACGAGATGTATATGGAGTCCTTGGAGCTTGCACAGCTATTTGAGACCTGACTTTACCAACTGTTTGTTCTAATAAATAGTGGAAGATGGAATTCCATCAACCGTCTCTTTTTGAAAGTTAGAGAGTCTCTAACACCCCCCCCAAAATCAATCAATCTATCTATCTACTTATCTATCTATCTATCTATCTATCTATCTATCTATCTATCTAATCTATCTACATGTATTATTACACATAGGAAATATTTAAGACTTTGGAACAGGCAAAAGAGACTACTGGACATTCTTTCACTGGAATGCTCTGAAGTAGAGTCTTGGGAGTTGTCTGTCCTTTAGAGATGTGCACTTTTGTCTTTGCTAGACTATGTTCCAACTCTGTAGACAGACATTAACTTGTAGAAAATTGATGGTAATGGGAATATTTTCTTTTCTTTGCTGTGCAAATGATTCCTTTTCAGTACAGAATATAAATCTCTATATAAATCACACCTTTATTGAAACAGTTCGAACACCTTTATTGTTTCCTCATTAACATGCCAATTTTTGACATGTTCTTTTTATATTTATATGAGTCATAATTTATATTTTTTAAAAGATTATTCTTTAATAGCATTCAATAAAGGATATTTTTTCCTTTTTAGGGTTGAAATGATTCTGGATAATGAGCAATGATGTCAGTAGGAACAGAATTGGTTGGCACTACCTGTGTAACATAAAACCAGAAATAGTTGGGGAATGAGGCACGGCTGAGAGTATTGTGATAATTGGGAGCAAAAAGCCAGTTTTGTGTTACACACACCGCCCCCCCACCACACACACACACTCATAGCAGAACATTACATATGTTTATGGGGTGGGGAAGAAATAGAGATAGGTCATTTCATTTTCTGAAACTTTCCCCTTGCCTTCTATTTGATTCTTGACTTAATATTTCTAACACACATCATTATTTGTTTTCCCTTTTTCCTAGAATACATTTCACAGAATGCCTGCAATTTATACAGCAGCTATATTTATTTTGGCATACTGTCAGTTTTATTTCTTTCAAAATAAAATTTCAAAATACTTTGTCAGCTAAAAATTTAAAAATCTGGGCTGGGCGTGGTGGTTCATGCCTGTAATTTTAGCACTTTGGGAGGCCAAGCAGGAGAATTGCTTGAAGCCAGGAGTTTAATACCAGTCTGTGGAACAAAAAAATACCTTATCTCTACAAGAAAAGAAACAAAAATTTAGCTGCATGCAGTGGCATGCACCTGTAGTACTCAGCTACTTGGGAGGCTGAGGCAGGAAGATCACTTGAGCCCAAGAGGTGAATGCTTATATATATATATGTTAATACTGAGTGTTAACTTGATTGGATTGAAGAATACAAAGTATTGATCCTAGGTGTGTTTGTGAGGGTGTTGCCAAAAGAGATTAACATTTAAGTCAGTGGGCTGGGAAAGGCAGACCCACCCTTAATCTGGGTGGGCACAATCTAATCAGCTGCCAGCACGGCTAGAATATGAACAGGCAAAAACGTGTGAAAAGAGAGACTGGCCTAGCCTCCCAGCCTACATTTTTCTCCTGTGATGAATGCTTCCTGCCCTCAAACATTGGACTCCAAGTTCTTCAGTTCTGGAACCCAGACTGCCTCTCCTTGCTTCACAGCCTGGAGACAGCCTATTGTGAGACCTTTTGATCATGTGAGTTAATACTTAATAAACTCATATATATATATATATATATATATATATATGTGTGTGTGTGTGTGTGTGTGTGTGTGTGTGTGTATTGCATTAGTTCTGTCCCTCTAGAGAACGCTAATACGATATGTATGTGTGTGTGTATATATGTGTATGTAAATATATATATGTGTTTGTGTATATTTATTATTCTATGTGCTTATTCAGAGGTGGTTCATGGTGGTATCCACTATTCCTCCATTCACCCATGTCATATAATTAACTAAAAGACATAAATTGATTTCTAAGTTTCTTACTAAACGACATAGTGCTTTCCCGTAAGCCGCTAGGGCAGGTCCTGGGAAGACCTATGAGCTGTTGATAAAGATGCAGCCTGCACTTGGGGAACAAGGGCAGAAGCTGTAGTAAGAAGTGATGGAGGCCTGGTCAGCAGGGTTTCCATGTAAGAGACAGAGTTTATAGTTATAGACCAAGCAAGAAGACAGGCTCATCGCAGATAGTGCATGTTGAATATGCCTAGTTGACTCAGCCTACTGCTGAAACAGCATTTGCTCATCGGTTTTCTTCTCTGGAAGATGCTATCAACTGGTACTGTGTCCCCACAAATGGCCATGAGCCTGGTCAGGGAATAACATGGCAAGGGGGACTCAGATACATTTTCTATCCTGAACAGAAGAGCTACAGGGCATTCTACATACTAGTATGCTTTGTCTCTCTCTTTAATATAAAAATCTCTTCTATTGCCCTTACTAAAAAAGATAAGTACATAAACATTGGATAACTGGGCCTTATTAATATGGGGAAATGCCTGAAATCCCAACGTAAATATCTGGTTAAACTGGATTAGAAAATGTGGCTTAGACTCAAACCTAACTGGGAAACTTCTACCTCTTATATCAAATCGACACCACAACACATTTAGGTAAAAGAAGAGCTCCTGTGGAATAATGTCTCCACTCATTCCTATTACCTAGGGGAGAGAGAACATGGAGCTTGTGAAGAAACAAATCATTTAACATTCTATCAGGGGAATTAATTTTCTATCACTGGAATTTATGGCCAAGGGAACCAGTCCCACCACTGGTCCACAGACCATACTTGAGAAGTACTGCCATAGAGTAAGTCCCAGCTTCTCTTCCCAGGTTAACATGTGTAAGCAGATGAAGTGTGGTTAGAATGATCATCTGGATGAGTGGTAACTTGATAGCTGACATCAGGAACAACCGTTTAAATCTAAGAGTAACAGACAATTTAATTAAAAAATAGTTTATCTTGGGGGAGAGCAAATCAGAGCAGTTGTCTTGTGTTCTGGTACTTGGGGTTTCCTAGGAAGAAAGGAAAGGGAAGAGGAACAGATAATTGCTAGTGACCCAACATCTTTAGTATTAACATGTATTATGGGTGGAATTGTGTCCTCTTAAAAGATATGTTGAAGCCCTGCCCCTCAGTACCACAGAATTTTACATATTTGGAAATAGGGTCATTGTTGATATAATTAGCTAAGATGAGGTCATATGTGAGTAGCATAGACTCTAATCTAATATGACTTATGTGCTCATAAGAGAGGAGAATGCCATGTGAAGACAGAGGCATGCAGAGGGAAAGTGGCTGGTGAAGATGAAGGCAGAGATTGTAATAATTCATTTACAAACCAAGGAACTCAAAGGATTGCCACTAAACCCTAGATGCTGCAAGAGAAGAGATTCTCCCCTGCAGGTTTCACAGGGAGCTCCTCCCTGCCCACAACTTGATTTTGGACTTCTTGCCTCCAGAACTGTGAGGCAATTATCTTACACTGTTTCAAGCTTCCCAGTTTGTACCACAAACTGGGAATCTTAGAAAACTAATATAGCATGTAAGTTCCAGTAAGTAGCTGCATCACATCTTTGATAAATGAGAAGAATGAACCAATTCATAATCAATTTACTATCAGCATTCATCCATCTATAGTGTCACACATCCAGACTTCTGATTTCTTTCTCTAATGTGACACCCCCCACTTTCTATTACATCATATCATAATAGAATTTTACCCTTTATTTGCACTTGAGATTTTATTGGCAAAAATCACTTTAATGGTTACCTGAACCATACATGTAACAAAAGATTTAGGGGGAAAGGACTTTATCACACTCTTCATCTCTATATCTGTCATATCACATGACCATATGCTTCTCTAAATCAGGGAGCTCAAACATTTATTAATGTATCCTACAGAAAGAATAATATTTGATGTTATAACCAGTGTCCATATACCTATTCATTTGCATAAGCTGAAAAAAACACTTACCTTTACTGTTCTTACTACATGTGAAATGGATAGTTTCTACTGCATTCAATTTTTTAAAATGGTTATAATTACTCTATAAATTGATTTTACACCTATTGTTGAGTGACAACCCACAGTTTTTTTTTTTTTTTTTTTTTTTTTTACTATGGCCCATATTATGCCTAGTTTCTGAATGCTAGCCTCTAGGGATGGTTCCACCAAGTTCTATGTCACTCTTTTTCTCCTAACCACATACACATATTAATACCACAGTTTTATATGATGTGGAGACACATAGGTCTGAGAATGTATAATGGTAAATATTCCATAAAATTAAAAAAATATGACCTCTCAAACTCAAGTAAAACATTTATCTTATGAAAACAAGTTTCTAGCTATTTACAAACAGAATTGCAGCTATATTAAATCATTGTTTCTTGGTATTTATAGCAATGAGGCACTTTTATTCATGGAGCTATTAAATATAGGAGCCCTTTGCACATGGAACTTCTGGATTATTTGTTACCACTTTGTTTCCTGGTCATTTCAAACAATTATTCATTTTCCTTAACCAGGTTGACTAATTTTCTTTCCTTCCTGAAATAATTCATTGTTTGAGTGAATCTACCAAGTAACAGCTTGTGTTCTGGAGATAATGCAAGTAAATGCAGAGCTGACAGCTAATCTAGATGAGGCCATTTGTTTCAGGTGAATCTTAATGTGGTTTTAAGAAAAACAATCAGAAAGTATCCCCTGACAGATCAGCTAATAATTTCGAGAAAAGGGAGATAGCTATTTTTCAGGCCTCTCTTCATTTTTAACTATTTCTTAATAATTTGAAGCCACTTGGGGATAACAAAAATTGATAATCCCATAATATGGAAGAGAAACATTTGGTTTCCTTTATATTAATAATATAGTTTTATTGTCAGAAATTGAACAAACAATTCTACCCTATTCTCTAAAGAAAGTCAACAGAAAGAATTCCCTGAGATCAATTATTCAAATCTGAAATCACTATTTCTGTCAGATATTCTTGCAGATGTCATTGAGTTACGCTACCAACTCTGTAGGCCTGGGCCATTTAGTGTATTTTACAATGCAGTTATTTCAGAGTATTTACTGGAAAACCATATCTCTCTAAATTACATAGTTTTGTGTGTTCATCAGTAAGCTTTTTCTATGACGAATCTAAGGGAGATTGGTGATTCTCATTTTAAAATTGCATGGGCTGTAATCATCATTGTGAATATACTCTGGTTTTGGAACTGTGAGCCTTGAATAGTCATTTATTCTCTGTTGGTGCTAACTTAAAACTCTTTACTGAACTAAATAATACTTCTGTGTGAATAACTCCTACCAGTTAGGAGTACCAGTTAGGAGAAGGTGGACTGGCCTACACACAAACAGAAGCCTTGGTTGAGTGCCTTAATTTTTAGAAGACATCAACCTCTTTCTTTTTATTGCCAATTGATTTTTAAAGAAAAAGAAACAGTGCAGAATTGACAACACAGAATACCTGTACTTCGAACATTTTTCTAATTATCTAATGCCCGAGTTTTTACCTAAAGCCAAATTACACAAAGTTAATGAAAGATTACCTTTGTGATCTATTGCCTATTTGTTCTTCACTGTGCTTGAAATGAAGGAAATTATAAGAAGCAATCGCAATAAATTTGCCCTTACATCTATATAGGAATATCATGTATTTTAACACTTACTGTATCTTCCATTTAGTTAGAGAATAGTGAGGAGAACTTATCCTTTGGTGTCACAAATGATACAACAGTTGATGATTGGTTGTCGATTCAGATGGAGGTGTTTAAATGTTCCAGTTTGCCCAAGAGAGCCTGGTTCCTGCCTGTTGTTCTGTTTGTTAGTAGTTTCTTCCCCTATCCCTCTTATTTTCAGAAGTTTCTGGGTTTGAAACATGAATTCTGCCCAATTTGGGGTTAATCAAAGGAGACAGAGCACCTTCCCCATTAGAAAGAGTTAGCCAGTCTTGCTTAATGAAGTTTGACTTTGAGGAATGAGCAAATCCCTCAGTCTGTTCCTAATGCTAAGTGAAATATTGTAGTCAAAAATCCAGGACTGGTCAGACCTTAGAAAAGTAAAAATCAAGCAATTATTGAGTCTTGGAAGAAGCATGAGCATTTCAATGCTTCGTTGCAATGTCTTGACTAGGAAATACAGAGTTAGGAAAACTTTTCCCTTAGTCATTATAGGAATCAAAGCAGTTGCATGGTAAGGGAGATGTCCTTAATTTTGATGAATTTTCTGACACACAACTCAAAAGACTGACTGTGTCCTATATGTTAAACCTCACACCTATGACTTAAAATAGTTGAATCTTAAAGAAATAATCTACTAGATGGCCAAAATTACTGTTTAGAATTTTTGATTCACTTCTAAAGGGGATTTAAAGAATAACTCCGTGCATGACAAACACTCAAGGAACAAAAACTATTTACTTCCTTGAATGTGTTTATAAGCCTTCAGTATAATTCTGTCATCCTAAACAGTGCAAAAAAAAAAAAAAAAAAAAAAAAAAAAAAAAAAATCCCTCTACCATACAATGCAGGCCAGAGGCATTATTTCTTAAAAAGTCTTTTATTATTATTATTATTATTGAGATGGAGTCTCTCTCTGTCGCCCAGGCTGGAGTGCAGTGACACGACACTGAAAGCTCCGCCTCCCAAGTTTCCACCATTCTTCTGCCTCAGCCTCCTGAGTAGCTGGGACTACAGGCGCCTGCCACCACACCCGGCTAATTTTTTTGTAATTTTAGTAGAGATGGGGTTTCACCATGTTAGCCAGGATGGTCTCAATCTCTTGACCTCGTGATCCACCTGCCTCGGCCTCTCAAAGTGCTGGGATGACAGGCATGAGCCACTGTGCCCGGCCTTTTTTTTTTTTTTTTTTTAATGATTGAAAATATAGCAGCAATTTGAATGTGAAAATCAGGCATCCTAAACAGCTAGCAAATTGCAGGCCCACAAAGCCAGCCATCTTTTTATCCTTTCCTTGATTGATGAATTGTGCAGAAATGATCAAGATCAATTCAAGGATGCATGAATTTCATCTTCAGTTTCTGAGTGTTTTATTAGGCCTGTAATTCTGTCTACAAGATGACGCTGTTAGAGAATGAACAAAGAAAGCAATTGATATTTTATTCTTATCCTGGTAATGACTTTTGCATATTACCATCTTCAAAATACAATTGAGTGAACAGTGATTACTCCTGCATAGGCGTAACTGCATACATGTGGAAAAAGCTAAAAATGAATAGCATGAAAATCGCCTTTAACTTCTAAAATCATTTTCCCAATCTGTTAAATGAGGCCGGGCTTGTGCAGTGAACTTCAAGCATAAAACACAGTAGACTCTTTCAGCCTTGCTGCTAACTTAGAGTCCAGTAATGTAAGGTGAACAGAAAAAGATATTATTAATATCAATTTTTCTACCCACGGACGTGTCTAAAGGAGATTCATCTACTAACATGTTCTTTAGGTCCTTGCTACTCAAAGTGTGATCATTAAAGTTTGAAAAGTGCTGATTTAGGCTGGTTGTATTTGCACAGCTTTAGAAACGTATAAATCCATGTAGAATATTAACCAGGCTTATTTTAATGTCACATCTATTGAGCACTTACAATGCACTTTGCATATTTTTAGTATGTATTTGTGAAGTTAGTCCATGGATTCTATTCCATTAACTACTGGGAATAAATGTTCAGTTGGCTTAATTAGCAGAATTTTTTCTCTTCTCTCCTCCTTCTCCCATGATAAATATTTCTTGTTAATCAGTGGTATTAGAATGTAAATAGATCTTTTAAGTTAATTTATTTGCAAGTGATCTCCCACAACAATTTCACTTCATGAATTTCCATTTGTTGAAAAGATTACTGTTCAGCTCACACATATACAGTGAACTCTCATTGAGTCACAATAGTTAAGGAGGAACACTACTGGTTATTTGATCATTCAAGTTAACTGATAATTACATTATCCACTTCCAGAAATTAAGCAAAATCACATGCACTATATAAAACATAATTTAACTATTCACAATAACAAAGACATGGAATCAACCCAAATGCCCATCGATGATAGACTAGATAAAGAAAATGTGGTATATATACACCATGGAATGCTATGCAGCCATAGGGAGGAATGGGATCATGTCCTTTGCAGGGACATGGATGGAGCTGGAAGCCATTATCTTCAGCAAACTAACACAGTAACAGTAAACCAAACACTGCATGTTCTCACTTATAAGTGGGAGCTAAACAATGAGAACACATGGACACATGGAGGGGAACAATGCACACTGGGGCCTGTGTGTGGTGGGGGACAGGCAGGGAAACCATTAGGATAAATAGCTACTATATGCAGGACTTAATACCTAGGTGATGGATTGATAGGTGCAGCAAACCATCACATTTACCTATGTAACAAAACTGCATGTCCTGCACATGTATCCCAGAACTTAAAATAAAATAAAATAAGTAATTTAAGCTTTTCTTTTACAGGCATGATGAATTTCAGAATCTTCATGTGGCTCAAACTCCATCTAGTACCTTATGGATTATTTGGGTACCAAGGCTTGTAAAAATTTATCTTTGGAATATTTGTGGAGTCAGCCCTGCTTCTCTCCATCCCTGATGTCATTACTGTGGTTCCAGTCACTCTTGTCTCTTGACTAGCTTAATGCATCATTTTTCTACCCAGTCACCAGGATTGTCTCTAACTCATTCTTCCTTCTGAAATCTGAGTGATTATTGAAAATAAAATCTCATATATTTATTTCTCTGCTTAAAACATACCAATGCTTTTCTATTTCTTGCAGGATAAAGTTCAAAATTCATTAAGTATTGTCTGGATCATATTTAATTTTCAGTGTCATATATAATTTGTCCCCTCTATGTTTCAACCCCATTATCCACATACCCGTCTTTTCACCTTTGATCTACTCTCTAGTTAGAATAATGACTTTCAGATCCCAGAATCCTCTATGTACTTCCTTGCCTCCAAGCCTCTGCACTTGCTGCCCCCTTACTGGGGTCATTGTCTTTCTGTTCCACACTTTCTATCCCAATACACAACTAATTCATGATCATGCTTCAGGTTGCAGTACCATGATGGGTTCATCCAGGAACACTTCCTTCCTTTCTCACACGTCTCTGAGCTCCAACCCAACTGATACATCTCCTTCTTGATCCTATGTCTGCCTATACACTCCTTATCCCAGCATCTACATTTTGACCTTGAATTTCCTGTTTCCCAATCTATATTCCAAAATCTATAAGGGCCTTCATGATGGTGTGTAAGTCTTTCTCTCTGTTACACCCCTAATGTCTAGCACAGTGACAGACATAGAAGTCATTCTAAACATTTTTTTTATAAACAAATGAATGCACTATTTTTATTGACATCAAAATGCATAGAATCTAATCAGTTTAAATATCAGCCTTCCCTATGCACTATAAGAAAGAGAGTAGATAAACTATTTACATTGAGTCTTTAGTTACCCGAGTTTGTACCCTAGAAGATGTTTTATAAAATGAATACCCACTATTGACATGTTTCCTGCTCACTTATTTTCTTTTCATAAAAGTAAAGTGCAGATTGTGCAAATGCAGAGCTGGCTGGGCTGAAATTACCTGGCTTCCCTTTATAAAATGAACATAAGATTTTGCTTATTTGCATGCCTTGACAACTACGAGCGAGGATGGATTGTGGAACATATTCTTGGAATCAAAATTTCTAAAATGAGAATGGCAGAGTATATGAACAAGGAATGGGGGATGACACTTCAACAGATGATCAAATCTTGAGAAAGTGCAAGCTAAATATAGTAAGCCATGATAAAACTCTGAGAATTTAATCAAGCAATTACATACAGGGAAAGTATTTAATTAAGATGTAATCAACAGGATTTCAGGTTTGTTAAGGAATAATCAAACCTGGCTGACGTCATCATCATCCAATAAATCCTCCTCCTAAAGAATTGGCAAATAATTGGTATTTCAAATTCTCAAGAGTATAGCCCAAGACTCAAATGCTGATTGAGATGCCCGAGAAAGAGCTATCAACTGTGGAAAAATGAGAAGTAATTTGCCGTGGTGACTAATGACCTCCAAATCTCAGTGGTTTCCAACCATAAAAGTTATTTCTCTTGCACATTTTATGTGAGCTGCCAGTGAACTATAGCTCTGCTTCAACAGGTCTTTACTTCAAGATCCAAGCTTAAGAAGAAGCCCCTATTTGGAACAAAGCGTTCTTGTGGAAAAGGATATACAAGAGGCAGTATTTAAACATAAAACCAGCTTTAAAGATTCTCCTCAGATATGGCATATGTCACAACTGCTTACATTCCGTTGAAAAAAGCAAGTCATATGACTGTTAAATGAAGTTTAATGCAAAGCCGCCTCCTTACATATTTTTAAGTTCAGCCTAAAGGTTCCTCTGTACATCGTGAACTATAGCCTAAATGGAAGTGTAAACAGATTGTAGCCTACTCTTGTGCCAATCATCGAGTTTTTGCCAAAGGGGCCAAATGTTCAAACCATATTCAAATAAGGCAAATACCAAGCTGTAACCAATCTGGCTGTTCCTGTACCTCTCAAAACTTCTGTTTTCTGTACATCACTTTCCTTTTTCTGTCCATAAATCTTGTTCCACCATGTGATTGCCCTGGAGCCTCTGAGCCTACTCTGGCTCAGGAGGCTGCTCAATTGGTGAATCATTTTTTGCACAATTAAACTCTTAAATTTAATTTGGCCAAAGTTGCTCTTTTAACATGACCAAGTATTCCACTAGTCTGAGGAAATTTTAGCCACTAACACAGAAGCTCGATGACTCATGTTCAGGGAGGTTGGTGTTATATACTCTTCTTACGTGGAAGGGGATGGATATTTGGAAACAAAGTACCATAGTATTTGAATGGAGAAAGAAAGAGGACAGTGTCAAACTGAGATACTTGGCAGGGATCTGGAGTTAGTTTGAAAATAACGGCCTTTGTGGGCTAACATTCTGAAATTCATATCTAGCCCAATATCTATTCAGGCTGTGTGGCTGGAGGCTAAGGATCTCAGATCACATAGATCTCAGATGGTGATGGCTAGAGATATGGGCTCTACTGTTTATTAGCTTTGCGACCCAGTGGGTCACTTCATTTTGCTGAATCTCACTTTTTGTGGCAGAGCTTGTTTTCTGCTCACCAAATATCCAAGAAACATTTACATGCATCTCCAAATTTACTCACCCCACTTACGATTAGGGAGAGGCGGTGTGAGAAGTTCTCACTGATAGGATATGAACACTTAATGGCTCCTAAAATCTGCCCTGAGATCTTCAGCTCATTGTCGTCTCTCCTGCAGAACTGGGGTTGCTAGATGGTGGAAGTAGAGAACCCTGAATCACCTTCTGTAGAAGAGTGGCACAGGAGAGTCACTTGACCCACATGGGACTGACACCAGACTGTAAGATAACAAACCTGGTTTGTGTTAAGGCCTTGAAATTTTAGGATTTGTTTGTTTCTTCATTGCTGGCCAACATTCATCTAAGGAAGAGGATAAAGAATATCTCCAGGGTTTTTGCAAAGGTTAATTGAGATAATTTACACAAAGCACAGAGCAATGTCTTCCATAATATAGACTCAATATATGGCAATGATTACAGTTTACTTTAAGGTTGATTACATTCATCTAGAGATTAAGAATAAGGTCTTCAGAATCAATGGATATAGTTCATGTCTCAGATATGCTACTATGTATGTTAAGAACATTATTTAATTTCTTTACACTTTAATTTCTTTATGAAATTCCATCTGATCCACAAGGTAATGTATGGGGTAGTGGTGGCAGTAATGGTAGCTGATAATCTTCTGCTTGATCCCTCATCACAGCTGCAGAATTGGTCATTAGGGAAAAGAACCAAGGAGATAAGCTTATGTAGAGATCCAACTGTGGTTTTGATCAGATTGATGAAACTAACCAGTCACAGCTCAGTTACTACTAGAGTGGTGTCCAACCACAAAAGCAGTGATCAGATAATGGCCAATTATCTGAGTATCAGCAGTGAGTCTGCTGCTGGAGACAAGAAAAAAAGACAAACAAGACTTTAGGATTTAGAAAAACAATGTATACAATTTTGCCTTTATGTTGAGTTTGTATTTCTCTTTCAGCAATTTTAGAGCAATAATGGATGCAGCATTAAAAATTAATTTTGCTTTTTCCCAATCATAATAGTAGTAGAGTTTATTATAGAAAGTTAGAAGTACAGAAATTTGGACAGAAAGAAAAACATACATGGTTCTAATCTAACAAATAACTAATAATTTTTCTATGTTTATATTCACTTTTTTTCTATGTGTTTTATTTGTTTATTTAACATAGTTGGGTTTTCTAATGTTATATTAAAATTACTTCATAAATATTATTTTCAGGGACTGTAAATTATTTATGTGAATGTACCACAGTTTACGTATTTATTTCTTTCATGACATTAGCTTTTTTGCTGTTGTAAATAATGCCCCTGTTAACTTCTCTGTTACATATTTTTACATTCTTTGATTTATTTTGTTGGGATAAATCCACAGAATTGGAATTACTAGGACAAATAGAAAAGATATTTATAAGAAATAGTATACTATATTGCCAAATTGCTATCCCCAGCAATACATGAAAATAATGGTTTCACATGGCCTATTATGGGTTTTATTTTTGCATATTGCTAATTTGAAAAACCTTTAAAATATTTTTTGTTAATATAGAATATCTAACTACATATTTGTTAGTAAATATGTATTAATCATTTTATTTTATTTTGCATTTCTCGTGATATGGAAATTTGCCTAATCTTCTGAGATTACTCATCATAGTGTATGATTTTTGAATTATCTCCTTATGTCAGTTGCCAATTTATCTAATATTTTTCTTATTGATTTCCATGAATGTTTTTTGTCTTAACAATATTAGATATATAATCTTCTTATCATATCTTATTTATTATCAGGAGAAATAGTAGGTGGTTGCCCAGTTCTCCTTAACTCATCTTGAGCTGAATATACGGCTATCTTTTTACCCTCTCATATTTTCTTATAACTGAATTGTCCATTGATTATAATTAAAATCTCCCTTTTGGATGGACTCTCAAGCTTAGTAGTAGCCAGCTCTTCATGAGGTGAGGCCTACCACAGACTTTTCAACTTTTAGCAAATATACTTAATATCTGTTGGTTGTTTCTTAAAAAATGACACAGTTTCAGAATTTTATTTTTAAGTCCTTCTGTCTGCATGTAAAATGTTTCATCCAAAACAACTTTGGAACTGTCAGAGAGGTACTGAACTGTGGCTGAGTTTCTGTGTAAAGTGAAATCTAAGAAATAATTGGCACTTCATAAAAATTTCTGTTTAGAACCACAATTTACATCGTTTCTACTTCAGTCATTTTCCAATATTTTTTCACAGATTACCATTCTAAGAACTGGGAATGTTTTCTCAGAATTCTCCCATGAAGGTGCTGTTTTTCACGATTGCCTACCCTGGTGTGAAGAAGAGAAGAAATTGCAGAGACTGTGGTCCAAGCAGTTAGTTGAGCTCCTATGAGTGGTTTCAGTATAGGTATTTTTCTACTTACTGTTGGTGTAGCTAGGTTTCCAAATGTCACAAAGTTAAGCAAATATCTCCAACGTCATATGTGGCTTTCACGTGTTGTGGATTCTTTTGGGACTATCGTCTTTCTTCAACCCTGGCCTATTTTGATGTTTAGGAGAGAATATCTTAAAGATTTTGGCTTCTAGAATTTCAAATGCACCAGGACACACACTGAATAACTTTACTATCAGATAGTATTACAAGAAATGTCTTCTCAGTTTAAAAGGCATCATTCATTCATTCAACAAATATATATTGCTTGCTTAGGGGAGGAATTGTGCCTGCATTTGAATTTCAGTTATTTAGCAGCTGTGTGTATTGGGCTAAATCAATTTGATCTTCTCAATTTTTCTAATCTATGTTGCATTATTTCTACTACGATGACCATAAGCTAAGCATGGTGCTAGGCACAAAGCATATTTTAGTGAATAAAGCAAGCACAGACCTTGCACGGGGTTAAACACAAGCTGGAAAGAGACTTCTAGGCTTTGGAGAGGATAATAGAGACTGCCTAAATTTGCATCTCTCTTTTGAAAATGAATATAGGATACAAAAAAGGAAATAAAATTTCTCATAGCTCAAAATTTCAACTTTAGTCAGAGAAAAATTACCAAAAACATAATTTACATGTAGATGGAGTCTGCTCGAGAATTTTAAAAGAGCTTAGAATCGGGAAATTGGGTGGAACTGAAGAGAGGGCAGTGGAGTCTTAGTGTCAGTGTGACATTGATTTGATCAATCGATGTTCATCCCCAGAAAGACTGAGTCCCTCCCTGAATGGGTAAATATGATGTGGAGTTTCAGTAACCTGGCAGATAAGAGCCCTGGCAACTGGTGAGTCCGAGGAAAGAGGGTTAGAAAGTGAGCAGCAACTGAGATGGCTCTCATGGGAAGGCATCATTTCTGAGGGAAAGGAATGTATCATGGAACATGGAAGTGTCTCTGGGTGGCTTGGAGGTAAAAGGAAAGGAAGCTGCTGAAGATAAGAGCCACAATATCACATGAAAAAAAAAAAAAAAACCAACAGTGATTCAGAAGAAAACACATACACACAAACAAATCCTTAAAGAAACTGAGCATCACGGTAGTCACAGAGGAAGGCACTCTTAAACTGAGACATTGAATACAATAGCCAATCTCTGACATCACTGCTGGTCTAGGAAAATCCAGCATAAACAAAGACACCAATGACCAAATGATCCAGCACCCCTATAACGTTATTATACATGATAAAAGAAGTGGTTACAGAAAATTCAAACCCTTAAATACTTACGAAGATGAGAAATGCCAAAACATGAATTAAATATCCAAATCAGATAGATAAAACATTAAGCTCAAAGAAAGCAGGGAAAATGTCAAAAAAAAAAAAAAAAAAAAAAAAAAAAAGCAAAGGAAAACAGAAAAATATGAGCACTAAAAAATAAATAATTAAATATTATAAATTATTTTTGTATGTAATAATGACATTGTGGTTATGTCTTTAAAAACTATCCTGGAGCTCTCTTACATTACTAGTTGAAGGCAAAAAATGATCCGTCCACTTTAGAAAAGAGTTAGTTAGTTCCTTAGAAATTAAACACACACTTATCATAAGACCTGTCAATCCTGCTCTTTGGTATTTACCCAAGATCAATGAAAATTATGTTCACACAAAACATCAAATACAAATGTTTATACTGGATCTTTTTGTAATTACCAAAAACTAAAAACAATCCAGTTCTTCAGCTGAAAAACAGATATACAAACTGTGATACACCCATAAAACTTGATTCCCACACAACAATTAAAAGGGATAAGCTATTGATACATGCAACAGCATGAATGAATCTCAAAAGCATCGTGCTAGGTGAAAGAAGCCAGATTCAAAAGACTGCTGTATGATTCTATTCACGTGGCATTCTAGAAAGGTAAAACTACTGGGAGAGAAAACAGATCAGTTGTGCTGGAGCAGGAGGAAGATTGAGTACTAAGGGACATAAGGGAATTTTTTGGAATGATGAAAATGTTGTATGTCCTAATTTTAATGATGCTTACATAATGTATAATGGCTCAAAAGATGGAACTGAACATCAAAAGGGCAAATTTTACTGCATGTGAATTATACCTCAATAAATCTGATTAAAACAGTCTTACAGATTTAAAAGAATTTTAGAGACTCTTGCTAAAACTTTTACAAGTAAAATAATATAATATTTGATATTTTCTTCAGGATAACCTGATGGTTTGGATAAAATAGGTAGAGAAATATATAAAATAAGATTATCCAAGAGTTGCAATTGTTGAAACTAGAGCTCATTATATTGTATACTTCACTATTCTATTTGGTATTCTTTATAGTAAACAATATTTTAAATATATAAGGTTAAAAGTAATTGGAAATTAGTCAACATAGAATAAAAATTCGATTTCCTATATTATTCTGATGGAAAAGCAAATCTTGGCATATTTTTCAAGAAGCTGTTACGTGGCCATCACTGAAAAATATCTGGCTTGAAAGTCTAAAAGTTTGAAAGTCTAATTTGGAATTTTATAAAGTAGATTTGTTCTATGGGAGTTCCATATTAAACGAAATTAAACTGCAGTTTCTCAGAGAGGTTAATATACTACTGTGGTATACAACATTGCCCACCTTTATTTGTATATAGAATCCCTTTTTTTCTCAAAACATTTGCAGAAATAATGTTACATAGAACATACTTGAGATTCCATACTATTTTCAAGACTGAAGTACATACTTGTAGTAGCCTAGGTGCCAAGAGGCAACTTAATGCTGGAGTCAAAACTTGGTGTTTCACGTATTAGAGTAATGCTAGTTCCCATAACCTAACTCCCTGAAGTAAAGTGGCTTAACATAATAGAAGTGATTTCTCCCTCACATATCTGTCCAATGAAAGTATTTTGGATGGTAATTCACTTTCCCTCATGCAGTGCTTCAGGAATTGGAGCTCTATCTTATCCCTTTTCCATCCTCTAGAGCAGCAGTCCTTGAACTTTTTGGCACCAGGGAATGGTTTCATGGAAGACAGTTTTTCCATGGACCAGGGGTGAGGGATGGTTTCGGGATGATTCAAGCGCATTACATTTATTGTGCACTTTATTTTCATTATTATTACATTGTAATACACAACGAAATAATTGTACAACTCACCATAATGTAGAATCAGTGGGAGCCCTGAGCTTGTTTTCCTGCAACTAAATGGTCCCATCTAGGGGTGATGGGAGACAGTGACAGATCATCACGCATTAGATTCTGGTAAGAAGCACACAACCTAAATCTCTGGCATACAGTTCACAATACAGTTTGCGTTCCTATGAGAATATAATGCCGCCGCTGATCTGACAGAAGGTGGAGCTCAGGTGGTAATGATAGCGATAGAAAGAGGCTGTAAATACAGATGAAGCTTCTCTCATTCACCCACAGCTCACCTCCTGCTGTGCAGGCCCATTCCTAACAGGCTGTGAACTGGTAGAAGTTTGTCATACGGGGTTGGAGATTGCTGCTCTAGAGGTTTAAGTGCTTCTTCATCTAACCAGCCTGAAGGAAGAATGAATGGAAAAGGCACACTGACGCCTTAATCAACTTCTGCCAGAAGAGATATACGTCACTTCTGCTCCCCTTCCATTGATGATCATTCGCCTCATGGCCTATTTAGATACAACCAAATCTGAGAAGTGTAGTTACTGACTGGGCAGTTATTTTGCATGACAGGAACACATGATTTTTGTTTGTTTGTTCGTTTGTTTTGTTTTGTTTTGTGAGACAGAGTCTTACTCTGTCTCCAAGGCTGGAGTGCAGTGGCACGATCTCGGCTCACTGCAAGCTCCGCCTCCCGGGTTCACACCATTCTCCTGCCTCAGCCTCCGGAGTAGCTGGGACTACAGGCGCCCGCCACCCTCCCCGGCTAATTTTTTGTATTTTTAGTAGAGACTGGGTTTCACCATGTTAGCCAGGATGGTCTCGATCTCCTGACCTCATGATCTGCCCGCCTTGGCCTCCCAAAGTGCTGGGATTACAGGCATGAGCCACCGCGCCCGGCCCCAAAAACATGAACTTTTAATGCACAGTTAGCTGTCTCTACTATGGGTTACAGTACTTTTGAATATTGCATAAGTGCAATATTCAAGGAATTCAGTGATTCCACCAGAGATTATGATTCAAATAATCTGAAATGGGGCCCTGGCATCAATATCTTAAAAGCTTGCAAATAATTATATTGTTCAGAAACTCCCAGATAATTATCTAGTTTGACTTGAGAACCATAGAAAATAGCCACTAATTCTTACTGTGGAAAAATAATCTCTTTATTGCCAATCCTGAGCTACTTTTTCAGAGAGATTAAGCATATTGCCTTATAGAAGATTGGGTTCTTCAGGAAACAGAATCATGCCTGGCACTTAGCATGTAGGGTGTTTATTGAGGAGAATCAGCCCCTGTGGCAGGAAGTGAGGTGGGGAAAGCAGGATTGATTGGGCAGAGTGGGAGGTTGAGATGTAATGCAGGCTCTGCATCATGCTTTAGAGATGAAAGAGTTCATCAGTTTTCCTCTTTGGGGAAGAAATAGCTGGGTCTTCATAACCCTGCTTCCATCTGTCGTAGAGTAGATTTACCCAAAAAGGGCACAACCTTGGGTGAAGCCACTCACTTTAGCTAAGGTAATTTCTGAAAGCCTGATGTTGAAGGCTGTTTGCCTACAGCACATTCAACAACTGGGGTAGAAGACTTTCCCTTAAGGAGATGCTTTAAAGAGGAAACAAGCAGCACATTTCCATGTTCATCACAAGCGTAAAGTCCTTCACTAGTAGACAAGAGAATGAGCTCTAGAATAAGATTACTTGTGTTCAGAGTCACACGGTTTACTAAATGTGTGACTTTGGAAAAGATGATTTAACTCCTTCAAACTTAAGTTTCCCCATGTAGAAAACAAGGTATCTTTTTAAAAGATTATCATGATAACTAAATATAATACATATAAAATATGTATTATACATACATATAAAATAGCACATTGATTGGTGCTACTTCTTGTTTCCAATTATTTTTATCCTCATGGTTATAACACATCAAGAAAACATGTCAGCAGCCTCTGCAACATGTGTACTTTCCAGTCAGAATCAAATTCCTTCCAAGTCTTGTTCAGGGACCTTACAGTTGGTTATTCAATCAAAATTCTTAGCTGCCTTGTCTGTTCTACGAGTCTTTACAGTACCGTAGAATTTTTGTGACTGCAGATCCTGCAATTGTTTAAGCGGCTTCTGGCAGAACTGCTCCTTCATAGTTTATTCAGAAAGGAAACATTTTTTTTCTTTGCTGAACATTTAAAACATATCAGATATGTTTGAATGATTTTTCAGCACAGCTAATAGTAATTTGCTAACACTTGCTCAGAGCGTTAAATGATTCTGCTCATTGGACTATTGTCTTGAAATCTTTGTTATTTTAGTCTATGGCCATACCGCCCTGAACGTGCATGATCTCATCTGAAATCTTTGTTATTTGGGACATTAGTAGGTCAGACGAAACAATTAGGAGCATTGTTTCCAGGAAGCCCTGGATGAAATATCCATGTGAAATCTTGGGACAGCTCTCCACTTTCCTCCCTCTGAAGCCGCAGGGTAGATCAGTTTGTTGCATTAATTAGCTGACATCTTAGGCTTGGAGGGGCTAAGGTATAGGACAGGAGCTTTGCAATCATTTGTGGTAACATGATAAGTAAAAATGATGGTTGAAGGGCTGCTCAGAGTTCTAGTTCTGCCTGTAGACTCATAGACTGCAGGTAGAGAGGATGAGAGACCAAGTGGGAGAAAGGGTACCACATTTCAAAGGGGGACACCAAAAGCATACCTTATCGATTTTTGACTTAGTTTTGTTACTGTTTGAAAAGCATTTGAAGAAATTTGACCAAAAGGAGAACAATTCAAACAATACAAAAATGTAGACAATGAAACACATTTTTCCCTCCTATCCGTTACTCCATTTCACTATTCCCTTCCCCAGAGGTAAACACTAATACAAACTTCCTGATTATTCTTCCAGAGCTCTTCTCTAAAGATAAGCAGAAATGTGTACATGGATATACAATGCCTACTTCGTGCTTTACTAAAGTTAATTAAATTAATTAGATTACTATGAGGTTGACACTCTTATTATTGTCCCCATTTTATAGATGAAGGCATAGAGAGGTTCAAAAAGTTGCCCAAGGATACACAACTTGTAAAACATGGGTGAAGAAACATACAAGTAAATATAGATAGACATAGAGATATGGATACATAAATATATTGACATAAATGTATATACACATATAGTGGATTTTATAGTGATATATCATCTGAAGGTTATTTGATTGCAGTCTTTTCATATTTTAAACCATGCATTTGTAATTTCCTTAAAGGTCATCTGTGCAGGTCATGCATTGCACAACGCAAGGCGGGCCATTCATGTAGATTACATTGTCAATGCCATTCTTGGAGCAGTTCAACATGGCAGCAGTGCTTGCTTATATTGACCTAATTTTAAGTGGAATGTCTTATCCTGTGATCAACTAGCATTTCCTTGGGTTATTTGTAACATGGGATAAAATATAGTCCCCGTACACAGCAGTATTACAATGTTCACACTTGTTAAAACTAGAGGAAACTGCCTGATCAAGATCCCCTCCCTCTGACTTTGGCTTGGTTTTTAAGATGAGTATGATAGTAACATGATTGAATATTTTTCTTTCCTGTTGTTTCCACCTCAACTAATTTTTCATAAAGAATGACTGCACTGTTTAAACAATTGATTCTTACATTCTTTAAAGATATGAATAGTTATGAGCTGGCTCTAAAAAGATTCATTGAAAAAAATAGTATTTGAATAGATTGTCTCTCTTAGACATTCACAGAAGGTCTTGCTGTCCAAATCTGTGTGCAGTGTACTCCCAATGTTCTGGAGCCAGAGGGAATAGGAATTCTATTCTTTCATGCTCTGGGAAAGGGTCCCAGCCATACCTGATGATCTGCAGCCAGTGACACCTGGATGCCCTTGGACAGCTCTTCCAAGAATAATATCATTTTGCCTCCCAACAAAATAGATATCTTTTTTATTTTAACCCAGAATACTCCTGGAATATAAATCATCCAGACAACTGAAACTCATTTTTTGATGGCATGACAGATCACTGGGTGTTAGATCCTTGAAGATACATTATTTTTTAGAAGTTGCCTTTAAAATATCGCTCACCCTGTCACAACAGATCCAGGTTTTATAATCCTGTAGCTAGTATTCTAAATTGCTAAAGTCAACACTAACTAGGATGTCCACTATTAATGATTGAAATAGACTTTCTTTTTTTAAGTGTGTTTGAAATTATTTATTTCAATTGTTTATTTTGATGAATTGCATGAAACTCAACTGAATCTATCTCACAAGTGGCTATAGATAATATTTATCTACCATGTACATAGGAGTTTTTCTGTTTTTTAAGACACAACTCATTTTGTTTTAGTTACACTGGTCCGGAACACACTTGCCTATTTGCATTTGTACGTAAAGGTCTTCATGTTGTTTTCATTATGGAGCATTTTCATGCCCCTGGAACTGAGACAAGAACAGAAAAGAGTTGGCCTTTATCCTATAACCTCATTTCTGTTCCTCAGCATAATCAATTGAGTTCTATATTTGTCAATTTGGTTTTCTCGGCCACCATAATGGTTAATTACTAAATCAGAATTGATCACCAAGTGGCCTGATGCTGTTATCTTAACAACCCTGCATGCCTTGTAGTTCTTTTAATCATTTAAATGACTAGATCAGATTAGCCATTTGCCATTTGATCAGTAGCACAGTCACCAATATAAGACAGACTAATCTTATTGTGCACTAAGGTAAAGTCTTAGTGGGGGAAATGGTTGTTTAATGAATATATAAAATATTTGTCTGGGCATAACAAAATATTTGCAAATCTAGTGTCTAATATTGCAGCTATTTTATTTTTTCTAATCAAATGAGAAAAATGCTGGCCTTAAATGGATACCAGGTACCACACCACAGAAAATTCATTAATCAACAAACATTATTAAGAACTAAGTAAGTTTTCATGTGATGGACATTGGAGATATAGTGGAGATAATCCACAGCCTCTGTCACAAGAAATAAATCATATACTCCTGAAAGAGAGATATTGATAAGGTAATAATTTTAATAGAGCATAGTGAATGCAAACAATGTGTGATGACTGGAAGAAAAAGTGAATTATTCTTTCTACCTGGAGAAGCCAAAAAAAAAAAAAAAAAAATACAAACTGAGGAAGTTAAGTTGAATAGGTTCCTGAGGATTATTAGGCATATCCAAGGTATTCCAAGAAGAACATCGTAAGCAGGGGAAAAGCACAAGATAGCACAGCATGCTTGTTGTTCATATTTCTTAATAGAAACTGACAACAACCAGAAAAGCTGATTTGAGTAAAGGGGATTTTTACTGGAAATCATGGTAGACAAAATAATGGCCACATCAAGGTGTCCACATTCTAATTTCCTAAGCTTGTGACTATGTTATGCTACACAGCAAAGGGGAATTAAAGTTGTCAGTGGAATAAAGTTGCTAATCAATTGACCTCAATTAAAATAAAGACATGATCCTGGATCATCCAGGAGGATTCGGCAAAATCACCAGAGTTTTTACTTGGAGAAGAAGGAAGCAGAAGCATCGCAACCAGAGAGACAAAATTGTGAGAGACTCGACCAACCACTGTTGATGGTTGTGAAGATAGAAGGGGTTCATGAGCCAAGGAATGCTGGCAATCTTCTAGAAGCTGGAAATGATAGGAAAGCAGATTCTCCCCAAGAGCCTCCAGAAAGGAACAGAAGCCTGCTGACACCTGGATTTTAGCCCAGTGACACATATTTTGGATTTCTGACTTCTAGAAATGTAAGGTAATAAATTTGTTTTAAACCACGAAGTTTTCGGCAATTTTAACAGCAACAATAGGATGCAAATGCAGAAATTTACTGAAGTTGTTAATGTAACTCAAAGAAAAACTGTACAATCAAGGCTCAAGAAGGGAAAGTATGGCTGGACGCAGGTTCTAGTATCATCAGAATGCTCCGTCGTCTGTCTTCCTCTGGATCTATTGGCTTCATTCTCTGAGATCCCCATGCAGGGGATATGGCCACCAGCTGCCCCAGATTCCTGTAATGATGGCTTTTCAATCAAAGAGAAAATAAGTTCCTCCATCTTGGCTACAATTTTAAAAATGCCATGAAAAAAGTTTTACTGTTCCATTTTGGGTCAAAAGTCCAACTTTTGAACTACATTCATGGAGTGAATAATACTAATTAGCCCAGCCTGCATCATGTGTCATCAATTTGGCAAATAGGGTGAGATTTGTTACCAAAAGAAAGGGGACAAGAATGTAGGGAAAATTGAAATAGAAATACCACCTACATCATGTTGCATGAACTACATATGGTTTATTATAGTGAGAGCATAAGTAAGTGAGGAATTCAACTCAAACTCATACAAATAGACCACACGAGTAAGTTCCAACTCTGTGGGCTTTATATTATTTTCAGAGCTCCAGCTTAACAAAATATATGTTTATGAGTTTCCTGTCAAAAGGTGGAGGTCATGACAGATGAGTTCAATTTATTTATTTATTTATTTTGTCATGTACCCTAGAACTTAAAGTATATATAAAAAAAAAAGTTGAGTTCAATTTATGTTAGTTCCATCATCTTGTTTTCAGTATAAGAAATTCAGGAATTGGTCAGCTGTGTGGAAGGTCAATTTAGAGAGACCAAAGCTTGGAACTAGATTACTCTGAGAGTAGCTTTCCCTATAAGGCAGGGGATCACTAAGAAGAAGTGGTGGTGCTTGGGTCAGATTCAGCTGTAGGCAATAGGAAAGTCCACTCACAATTCCTCAGCCTTTTGGATGATGCCTTGGATGTCTGGATTTACGTCTAAGCTACATTCCTTCCTAATTTTATTACTTTAGGCTAGTCACTAAGTACTGTAAGTCTTATTTTCATTGCTTGCAATCTACATATTGATCATAAAATCTTGTCCCTGTAGAAGCTTTCATTATTGTGAGTGTATATGTACGAGACATTTTACTGGGTTCCAGGAAACTTCAGTTATGAAGAAATCACTTGGGACACAAAGTAGCGTAAGTGAAGGGAAGGGGCAGGAGACCTGGTGTAGTAACATAGACATAAAATCAAACAGGACCTGCAGTGAGGTTAGCTTGATGCAGAGGAATTTAAGTTTTTAAGAGGCAGGAGACCTGGTGTAGTAACATAGACATAAAATCAAACAGGACCTGCAGTGAGGTTAGCTGGATGCAGAGGAATTTAAGTTAGCTAGGAATACTGATGTTGTCTCTGCCAGCAGATGTGATGGGTTGATGAGCCAGGGGAGCAGGGAAGTCTGGGTATACTTTCAGTCTGCACATAGAGGAGGTCAGTTAGAGAGAGAGAACAGGGAAGCAGAGATGTCATTATACTCTCAGTTCTGCTATTCCCTATTCCCAGTCTCAGGTTTTCCAAGTATGGAAACCAATCTTAAGCCTGACATTCATTAGGCAGTTTCTTAAATGAAATGATTCAAGTAAACCTAGGAGAGGAACATCGAGCCAATGTGTGTTCACAAAAGACTGAAATAGCAACTTTTTCCAAAATCTTAGAATGAGATCATTGCTGACTCTGACGTCTTAGACTAGCTAGACCTGAGGCCACTCAATAGAGTGTCTCATTCAATGAAACAATATTATTGTCAGGAGTTATTCCAGCCCATCTCTATCAGTTTCCTAGAGCTGCTACAGCACAGCACCACACATTGGATGACTTAAAACAAAAGGACTTTACTGTCTCATAGTTCTGGAGGTTAGAAGTTTTAAATCATGGTATTGGTAGAACTACACTATGAAACCTGTGAGGAAATGCTTTCTTCCTTTTCCTAGATTTTGCTATTGCCGTCAATCCTTGGTGTTTTATGGCTTGCAGCTGCCTAACTCCAGTCTCTGCTTTCATCATCACACGGCATCCTTTCCATGTGTCTGTCTTCAAGTGGTCATTTTCTTATAAGGATGCTAGTCCTATTAAATTAGGAGCCCATCTTCCTCCAGTCTGCCTCATTTTAACTTTCTTAATTATATCATCAGTGACCCTATAAATAAGGTCATATTTTGAGAGATCCTGGAGTTTAAAACTTCAACATATCTTTTTTTGAGGGGGACATAATTCAGCCCATAACACCATCCCCTTATTTTTTACCAACTCCTGTTTAGAGTCTATATTCAACTCATTACTCATTCCTGACTCCTGATTTTCTCTTGTATGTATCACCCAGTTCTTACACTTGGGATTAGAAGCTGGCATAGTGTTTATACAGACTGGAGACAAAGAAAAGCCTTGAGGAGCTGTTTGGACATTTTTATCTAGGCCTTGATGTTACTATGAGCTGCCTGGCCTTTACAGATATGTCTTGGTGTTCTCCGGTTAAACAACTTCACAGAACAGCAACATCAGACAAAGCTACTATGAACATGATCAACTAAGACAAAAACAAGGCCACTCTGTAATCATGCCCGAACACAGAGCAAAATACAAACACTATCCAAACCACACAAATGACCAAGTATCTCTCTATCTTGACAATAGGAGTGAGTGCTGCCTTTTTTTTTTTTTTCCTTTTAACGAATTACTGCTTTGCCTTGGTCTAGTCGTCCCTCTTTCTAGGTAAGATTAATTAAGGTAAATAACTAAAATTACCCTAACTTTCTAAGAGGATTTAATCCAGAGCAAAGCCTCACATCTTTAAATCCTCCCTAAGTCACATAACACAACCCCAAATCTTATAGTAAATTCTTTCTAACACCCTCTTCCTGAGACACTCTATGGTGTACATTCTCACTGCAACAAGTAATACACCCAACCTGTTCAACTATGAGTGTGTTCTGAGGATATTTGACTGGGGGGCATTCACAGGCATCTTAATAATACAAATTAGCTAAAATGTGATAACTGAAGTGGAGACGTGTTTTCCATGTGGAATATATCAACCTAACAAATGATTGCTGTTCAGATTATACTGCAAATAGAAAAATGCAAGTATAAAAAAAAGGTTGTATTTGCAATATTATTAATTGCTATACATAACTAGGGTTCAATTTCAGTCATGTTTCTTTTATTTTATAAATGAAATCAAACTCAAGCTTTGATACCACAGTATGGTGTTAGATCTAGTCTCTCTCTCTCTCTCTCTCTCTCTCTTTTCGTGTCACCTTCCTTTGAATGGTCAAAAAAACCTAGAAAATGTATTGAACCCATGAGGGATGAGATCTATCCAACTTCCTCATCCAATTGTGGGATGGGAAAGGGAAGGCCTAAAATATAATCTGGCTACTGCCACTACTTCTGGCTACCCTATAGCATCACAGTTGGACATTCATCCTATCCTGGGAGGTGAGGTGGTCAGAACTCTTTGAGGCAAGATGGATGACTCCAATCCCTCAGCACCTTGCACCACCAAAGGCATTCTTATCTTGTTTCTCCAGGTTGCAGCTGTTAGTGCTTGAGTCCTTCAGACCCAGCAACTGCCATTCCACTGCAGTGGAATACACATTAGAACTGCAGTATTAGAGGTATGTCAGGCACCTGCCCCTTATGGACTGAAACCACTCTCCTTTTCCCTTTGTAGGGAACTGTCTCTCAAGGGTGGGGTAGCTCATCTTGTTAACTCTCCAATGTCTCTTTACGTTCATTTCCCTGACAATGTGAGAATACTTAATCTCTAGAGAGTTCTTAAATTTCCACCCCTTTGTGGGAGGGAAGGAACCTTTGCCTCAATGAGAAGAAGCTTTCCCAAGGATGACATGGGGCCTTTCTAAGCCTTCTCTCAGTGGAGCAGAGAAAAAAGGAAACCTTTTTAATAATATATTTAGACGCTCAATGGGGTCATACTGTGGCATGCATGTGATATAGTAACAGAAAGCTGCTTTATTTTGGGGTGGCTGCTCACTTGGAATCGTTTTCTTTAATTCACATTGGAAGTTGAGTTCTGTGGTGTGGCTTATTTTGATAATTTAGAAAATCAATACATTTTGCCAATATTTTGCACTATTCCAATTTTTTTTATTTTAATTAGGTTTGTTCTACTCAAATTTTGTCATCATATTATTATCTTTAGCTTTAAATAACAATGTATCCTTGTATTCTTAAAAATATTACTTAAATTTTTTCTAGGAAAAATCAAATTATCATTGAAAGTTAATATTTCCTTAGCTCTTAGCTCTTTTTCCCCAATGAAACTATTATTTTTACAATGTAATTTGTAATAAATATGATACTATCTAGGTGGCATCTATCAACAATAATTATGTTGTAACAGAACAGAGAGTATTACTGCTCATTTTAAACCTGGTCAGGACTTTGTCCCTGACTACCTCCTTCCCCTCTTTCCCTTCTTAATACCCTGGTGGAGCACTTCATTCTCAGATAAAAATTTCAGTATCAAATCATTGGCTTCTGTACAAGTCTTTTGAGGGGAACATTTTGGGATTGCCATTGTTTACCCAAATGTTACTAATGTTACTTTACTTGTATGAGTCCATTCTCAAATTGCTATAAATAACTGCTCGAGACTGAGTAATTTATAAAGAAAGAAGTTTTAACTGATGCACAGTTCCATATGGCTGGGGAGGCCTCAGGAAGCTTACAATCATGGCCGAAGGGGAGGCAGACACATCTTACAAAGTGGCAGGTGAGAGAGCACATGAAGGAGGAACTCTCAAACACTTATAGAACCATCAGATCTCATGAGAACTCACTCACTATCATGAGAACAGCATGGAGGAAACTGCCCCCATGATCCAGTCACCTCCCATCAGGACCCACCCTTGACACATGGGGATTATGGGGATTACAATTCGAGATGAGATTTGGGTGGGGACACACAGTCAAACCATATCATTACTCAACTGCAAAATAACTAAGGTCTATTTTACAAGGGATTGTGCAAGCAGAAAAACATTTCTATTATACTATTAGCAAGTGAGATCTCCTTTGCTTAAAAGTGTGTCTTAATGTCCTAGCAGAGAGCAAGCCTGAGAAGATGGGCCTTAGAATAGGTCGATTTTTGCTGGAACCAGAAAGAAGTAGACAATGTAAGTTCCAGGACATCACTTTGTAAGAGTGGCTGGGGTGAAAGGAGTGGCAGTTTATAAGAGTAGCAGTTTGTAAGAGTGGCAGGAGTGATAGGGAGATGGGCAAAGGGTAAATAAATCAAAATTAATTTGTTTACTAGTTTTGATTTGGCCTCTTCCAAACCTTGAGTTTGTCGGCAGTAGCATTTAGTGTCTTTTAAAATCATTAACTAAAATTAATTAAGATAAGAAAATCAATTGTGTCAGGTGTGGATTTTTTTAATGAACTTAAGCTAAATAATATTGACTCTCTTTGCAACTCCTGACACATTCTTTCTTGGTTATTAGTATTATTTTCAAAGACTATTTTTAAAGCAGTTTTAGGTTCACAGAAAATAGAGAAGATAGAGATTTCCCATATAGTGTCTGCCTCTACACACACATAACCTCCTTTATTATCAACATCCCCCACCAGAGTGAAACATTTGTTATTGGTGATGAACCCAAAGTGCCCATACTTTACATTAGAGTGCACTTTTGATGTTACACATTCTATGGTATTGTACAAATGTGCAATGACCCATACCCATCATTAAAGTATACAGAGTATTTTCACTGCCCTAAAGATCATCTATGCTCTGCCACTTCATTCTTCCACCACCCCAACTTCTGGTTATTTCAGAAAACTTGGAGTTAATTTAGATTTGTAGTACATAGCTGTAATCTATGTAGATTAGATTACAATCTGTAGAAAGCTGGGAGACATGTTCTGTCTCAGCCATCACTGATCTCATCCTTATGGAATGCGATTTTAGCCCTGGTGACATCCAATTGTGATCACAGGAAAACACATTTCCCTGATGCTTTTAATTCACTCTCTGTTCCTGGATAGTATTTATTTATTTCTGTTCTTTACAATCAGACATAGTACAGAGAAAAGCGAATAGGATAAACACAATGTTACTTTTCTGCTCTACACTGATTCCAATGAAAACTGAATTCCCGATTCTCTGACAAAGAATATTTGATAGGAATTTTGACCCTGAATCTCATGTACTATATGCTTTTAAACAAAGCTATATGCATATATATTGTTCAAATTAGCAGAATCTTTAGGCATTTTCCTTTTTTCTGTTGTAACCAGGAACCTCAGTTTAAAAAATGTTTTAATTATCCACATTATTTTTCTTCATTTCCTCCCCTCTCACCTCCTCATTCCTTCCCTCTCGAGACACTCCCCTCTGGCAATGCATACTTATCTAGTTATACTATTGCCTAAGAAATCCCAGAGGCTAATCTTACAACAACCTAGGCACAGAAACCCTGTTGTGGAATCCACCTACTCTGGGAGAGCTGTGAACAACGAGTCCACCACCAGCAGGCCAAAGTCAAGATAATGCCAACCAGACTTCCTGATGGGCGATTGCCCAAGATAACTATCAGAATGAAGACACACAGACCCTGCACCCTGCACAACTCCTCGTGTCACCCATGCCAAGTTTCCCTTTAAAAACCCTATGGTAAATTTTAAAATTTAAGACAGTACTTTAAAATGAGAATTACCATCTTCTTGGTTTGCTGGCTCTCTGATTAAACCCACTTTTCTGTCTGCCAGTCCTTGCCTGTCATGTCTGGCTTTCAAGTGGCAAACAACCAAACCTGGGCGCAGTTACATTCTGGTAATATAAAATTTCTCTATTTGCAGAATTATTACTTCAAAAATGCTTATTTACTTTTTATTGCTCAGGAATTTGAATTAAAATATATCTTTTTTAAAGCACCATCAATAATGAATTTTCATCTGAAGGCAAAATTTCAGTGAACAGAATAATATAAATATTTAGTCTCTTTTTTGACACTTTGTTACTTTCAGTTTTATGATTTCTTTTGCATTTCAGTGCTTTACAAGTACAGCATTCTAATATACCTTTAGAATAATAAATTCAGTGACACATATCTCAAATAGTAGAGACATTGGTTGAAAAGTCATGGAACTAGTTGGCAGATAAGTTATTTCAAATTTTGTTCCTATATAAGCTGTGTGATCATTGGAAAGTTACTTAAACTCTCAGATCCTCATTTATTTTGCTAAAAAAACCACTGATAATAATTATCTATGTAGAGTTATTGTTAGAATTAGGGATAATGTGTACAATGTAGTAATGAGCTTGGCTTATTTAGATACTGACTAAAAGGTAGGATTTATATGAAATCCTTGGGACATATGTATTAGGCAACCTGTGAGATGGGTCCCAATGATCCTTGCCTCCTGGTGTTCCTGGCCTTAGGCAATCTCTTCTTCTTTGGGGTGGCTGGAATTATTGCCTTGCTTCTAATGAATAGAATATGGAAGAGTGTGCTCTCTCTCATAGCTCTGGGTCACTTGCCTTGGGGGAAGCCAGCTGCCATATTGCAGGGCAGCCCTGTGGAGAGGCCCACGGGGTGAGTGACCAAGGCCTGTCAACAGTCATGAGAATGAGCTTGTACACAAATTGACTGTTCTCAGTGATCTCATCCAGATGAGACTGCAGCTCTGCCTAACATCTTGACTGCATCTCATGAAAGAGCTTGAGTCAGAAACACCCAACTAAGTGGTGCCCAGATTCCCGATTGACAGAAAATGTGAGATAATTAGTGTCTGTTGTTTTAAACTGTGAAATTTTGAGGTAATTTGTTACACAACAATAGATGACAAATATGTCATAAAAAGCATTGTAGCTAAATTTTAAAAAGCATTGCAGCTAAATTTTAGGAACAAATCATTTGGTAAATTTATATATAATTCATCATAAAACTACATCTGATGTGTACTGGTATGGGAAGAGGTGGAGCGGGGATTATGAGGCAGTTTATGAGACAGACTTTAGGCTATGTCTCTTCATCTGACAGTAGCCATGAATCTCAAAAATGTGTCTATGAAACAGTAGTCTGCTTTTTTAAATGCTCCAAGAAACATGAGCATTGTGGTCTCCTATGTTTGGGAAACACTGATACATTTTTTGAATCTTGGAAAATCACAATGAATATAGTATGTTACAGGCTCTAGAAATCTCAGAGCTGCTAAAATTTCTAATAGGTTAATGCTTTGCTATGGACTGAACATGTCCCCCAAAATGCATGTGTTGGAAACTTAATTCCCAATGCAACTACAGTATTCACAGGAGGGCCTTTTGGGAAGTGTTTAGTTCATGAGTGGATTAAGTCTGCTATGAAAAGGGCTTATGACCATGAAATTGCTCTTTTACCCTTCTTCCTTCTGCTGTAAGGACACAGCTGGAAGGCCTCCACCAGATGCCGGCATCTTGATCTTTGATTTCTCGTCCTCCAGAACTGTGAGAAGTACATTTTTCTTCTTTATAAATCATCCAGTCTCAGATATTCTGTTACAGTAGCACAAAATAGACTCAGACAAACTTTAATGTTAAGCATCCCACAAAACCCTCTGGCAAATTGTGGGTTACTTCCACCAAAAAGTGTTGAAATCCTGACCTGTTCCTCATTGCAGCCTGAACTTAGCTTGTAAGCAGCTATTTGCAATCTATTTAAACTTGCCTCAGCCCCAGGCCTTAGGGGTTCAACCTTTCCCCAGAGCAAATGTTTTGTTATAAAATAACAAGAACTCAGTGTTATAATCAACAAATGGTAATAGCTGAGTAAGTTCTAATCTCACAGCACAGAAAAAATTGTTCCCGGTCTCATTCTGTCATTCCCATTTCATCATTTTCCTCTGATTTGTTGAGTTATTGCTTAATCTCAATAATTTAGTTATTTTTTCAGAAGGATTTGTTAACAATACCTTCTCCCCCCTCGGAGCACTCAATAATATGTATAAATTATATTATTTATATATAATAAATATATATATAATTTATAGGTAATTTATAAATAGTATAAATATATACTATTTATATATTATATATATATTATATATATATATGTTTTTCAAATTTACAATTTCTGGCTAAGTACAATTTTAGTTCTCCATGAAAGACTTGTCTTCAGTATGACTTGCAGCATTTCTGCTAAATTTCATATAATGTCTTTGCAACATATTACAAAATTCTTTGGAAATGTTTGTGTACCATTTGCAGCAGTGTATGGAAGTTACTACGAGAATTACCCTTAAAATTAAAAACAGAAGTGAAAAGTTTTGCATAATTGGAAGGGCTTTCTGATATTGTTTAAAATGTTAGGATTTTGACATAAGCTATATCTATGTGTGTAGGTCTGTTCTCATTTGGATATAATTTTTGAGATTATCACTGGAAATGTTATTACATCAAATTTTCTATATCAGCTATGCTAATATCACTGTCAGAAAAATTTTACAAAAAATTCTCCAGGGTATACATTTTATGGAGTCTGCTTATTTAACAAATTCTCTTCTCTGAGCACTAACAACAACCAAAACAACAACAGCACTGGCAATCGTTGAGTGTCTGTGTGCTATATACTCCACCAGGCATTTTACATCTGTGTAATATATCCCTGTAGGATTTTACAACAATCCTACAAAATAGATACTGTAATTCTTATTTTACACATAAAGAAATGGAAGCTCAGAGCAATTACATCACTTTTTCAAGGTCTTAAAGCTAGTGGTGGCGGAGCCAGCATTGAAACACAGGTTCGTTTACTCCCAGAGCCCTGTTCTTAATAATTATATTGCTTTAACAATTTTTATGTATTTTAATTTACACTCTCTGCAATTCATACTCAAGGGTTCTTGACATGGTGACAAGAGAGAAGAGATAAAGACAGAGGCTTTCTAAGGCAGCGAGAAGACTCTTCCTATTTCCTCTGGCTTAACCTGGGCTTATGCTCCTTTACTGGCCCTGTTGGTATAATCAGCAACATCTGTGTTGTTAGAGGGTGGACAGGGCATGGATCATCTTAGCTCAAAGGTAGGTTCTAACAGCATAGAAGATGGAGTAGAGAAAAAGAAATAGTGTTTTGTTTTTTTTTTCCTCTCTGTTACTTACTAGAGCCATGCTGTCTAATATGGCAGCCACTAACCACATGTGACTTTTGAGCACTTGAATGTGGTTAGTCCAAATTAAGATAGACTGTAAAACATACACCCCTCCCCCAGATACATCATATTTCATTAAGGCAACATAAAAAATGCCAATTATCTCAATTATAGCTTTTATAATTATTGCATGTTGAAGTAGTATTTTTAAAAACATTAGCTTAAATAAAATGTATTGCTAAAATCAATTTCTCTTGTTTCTTTGTATTTCCTTCAATGCAGATACTAGAAAATTTAAAATTACATATTACATATGTGGCTTGCCTTTGTGGTTTTCATTATATTTCTATTGGATCACATTGTCTCAGAGGGTAAAGGACAGGAAGAAAACGTTCCTGTTTTTCACAATTTCCCTGCCCTCAGACCTAAAACCTTGAAGATAAATATTATCAAGTTCCTATTTTCCTGAAAAGGAGTAAACAAATCCAGCTATCTGCAATTTCTGGCACTGTAAATAAATGACTTGAGACAATTTTAATGTGTTTTCTAAAAATATTTATTCCATATATGCTGCATGCAGTCCCGAATAAAGCTCCTGTGGATCAGGTAAGTTCATTTTTGGGCCACTGGCACTTATATATCCACCAATATCTTGGCCCAATCTCATTATATTATGCCAACTTTGAGGGAAAAACTGAGTCATCACCTTCCTTTGTAATTTCCTAGACAATGCTCCACTCATAATGGGTTTTCAGAAACATATCTACCTGAACAAAGTCACTCGTCCACTCATTCACCACCATCCTCTGATGATGTGATTTATTTTATTCCCTGTGATTCATCTTGGTGAATGTGCCATGTGGTTTTGAAATAAATGTGTATAATGCAGATGTTGGGTCTAGTGTTCCATAACTGTTAGATCAAGATAGTTGATACTGTTGTTCAAATTGTCTGTTTTTACTGATGTTTTTGTCTAGTTGTTTTATCAACGGAGTACTGAAATCTCTAACTATGGTGATGGAATTATCTTTTTCCTTTTAATTCTTTCAATTTTTGCTTCGTGTAACCTAGCTTTTCTTTTTTTAATTGACAGATAATATTGTATGTTTTGATCATGTATAAAACCATATCGTGTTTTGAGGTACATATACATTGTAGAATGTGTAAACCTAGCTAGCAAAGAAATGCATACCTCACATAGTTACAATTTTGTGGTGAGCATTTAACATCCACACTTCACATTTTTCAAGAATATCATATATTGTAATTTACTATAATCAGTTTATTGTACAATAGATCTCTTAAAGTTTATTCCCCCATGTAACTGTAATTATGCATCCTGTGACTAACATCTTCCTGAATCCTCCCAACCACCCCAGCCTCTGGTAACCACTATTTGACTCTCTACTTCCATGAGATCAACTTTTTTAGATCCCACATATGAGTGAGAATACGCAGTATTTATCTTTCTGTGCCTGGCTTATTTCACTTAACATAATGTCCTCTAGGTTCATCCACATTGTCACAAATGGCAGGATTTTATTATTTTGTGTGGCTGAATAGTATTCTATTGTGTATATATAAAGCACATTTTCGTTATCCATTCATCTACTGGTAGATGTTCGGGTTGATTCCACATCTCAGCTATTGGAAATAATGCTGCAATAAACAGTGGAGTGCAGATATCTCTTTGGCATACTGATTTCCTTTCTTTTGGACATATACTCAGTAGTGGGATTACAGGACCATATAGTAGTTTTATTTTTAATTTTCTTAGAAACCTCCAAACTGTTTTCCATAATGGCTGTACTAATTTTTATTCTCACCCATAGTGTATAAAGGTTCCCTTTTCTCTACATCCTTGTCAACACTTACTATTTTTTGTGTTTTGGATAATAGCCATTCTAACTGGGGTGAGGTGATATTTCATTGTGGTTTTGATTTGCATTTCCCTGATGATTAGTGATGTTTAACATTTTTTCAATACCTGTTGGTCATTTGCATATTTTCTTTTGAGAAATGTTTATTCAAATCTTTTGCTCACTTTTAAACTGGGTTATTTGCTTTTGCTATTAAGTTGTTTGAGTTTCTTATAAATCTTGGATATTAATCCATTGTCAGATGTATAGTGTGCAAATATTTTCTCCCAATTCTGTAGGTTGATTTTTTCACTCTGTTGATTGTTCCTGTTTCTGTACAGAAGCTTTTTAGTTTGATGTAATCCCATTTGCCTATTTTTGCTTGTGTTGCCTGTGCCTTTGAAGTCCTATCCAAAAACTACTTGTCCAGACCAGTGTCGTTTCTCTAGAAAAAAGCATTTTCTCTATGCTTTCTACTAGTAGTTTTATGCCCTCATTTTTAATGCTTTATGTTTTTGTGGTATATATATTTTTTATAACTCTTTACTTTCAAGTTATTTGTGTCTTTATACTTCAAGTGCATCTCTTGAGGACAGCATTAAGTTGATTGGGTCTTGCTTTCTTTTTTTTTTTTTTTTTTTTTTTTGAGACGGAGTCTCGCTCTGTCGCCCAGGCTGGAGTGCAGTGGCCAGATCTCAGCTCACTTCAAGCTCCGCCTCCCGGGTTCACGCCATTCTCCTCCCTCAGCCTCCTGAGTAGCTGGGACTACAGGCGCCTGCCACCTCGCCCGGCTAGTTTTTTGTATTTTTTAGTAGAGACGGGGTTTCACCAGGTTAGCCAGGATGGTCTCGATCTCCTGACCTCGTGATCCGCCCGTCTCGGCCTCCCAAAGTGCTGGGATTACAGGCTTGAGCCACCGCGCCCGGCCAAGGGTCTTGCTTTCTTATCCCCCTGATAATCTCTGCCCTTTAACTGAGAGTGCTTCATTCATTAACATTTGATGAATT
Source organism: Papio anubis (assembly GCF_008728515.1). Classification (NCBI taxonomy): domain Eukaryota; kingdom Metazoa; phylum Chordata; class Mammalia; order Primates; family Cercopithecidae; genus Papio; species Papio anubis. The sequence continues at coordinate 43,564,359 of NC_044986.1, read as the reverse complement.
ATTCATATGGTAAGATTTAGGTCTGCCATTTTATTACACTTTTATTTATCCCTTCTGTTTTCTCTTTCTCTTATCTCCATTCATTGCCTAAGTACTAAATATTTATCATATTTTAGTTATAATTTATGCATTGGCTCTTTGGCTAAACTACTATTTTTAGTGGTTGTTCTAGGGATTACAACATACACTCTGTTAGTTCATTTTCACATTGCTATGAAGAGATACTCAAGACTGAGTAATTTATTTTAAAAAAAGAGGTTTAGGCCTGTCACCTGTTGCACTCCATACTACCACGGCTGATGCTCTCTTGAAAGCACTACCTCTCACCAGGAAACCAATCAGCACAAAAATAGTGCATTAATCAACCAAAGCTGAGGACCCTCACGGAGTCCCTTTCACCCCCCTGCCACCTCCACTGGAGCAGGTGCTGGTATCCATGACTGAGTGACCCACAGATGGTTCACATCACAGGACTCTGTGCAGACAACCCCTACTACCAGCCCGAAGCCTGGTGGACTTGCTAGGTGACTAGATCCAGAAGAGAGATAACAATCACTACAGCCTGACTCTCAGGAAGCCACTTCCCTAGGAAAAGAGGGAGAGTACTACCTCAGAGGAAACACCCCATGGGTCAAGAGAAACTGAACAACAGCCTTGAGCCCTAGACCTTCCCTCTGACAGAGCCTACCCAAATGTGAAGGAACCAGAAAACCAACCCTGGTAATATGACAAAACAAGATTCTTTAACACCCCCCAAAAATCACACTAGCTCTCCAACAATGGATCAAAACCAAGAAATCCCTGATCTATCTGAAAAAGAATTCAGAAAGTTAGTTATTAAGCTAACCAGGGAGGCACCAGAGAAAGGCAAAGCCCAATGTAAGGAAATAAGAAAATGGTACAAGAAGTTAAGGGAGAAATATTCAATAAAATAGATAGCATACATAAAAAACAAAACTTCAGGAAACAATGGATGCACGTATAGAAATGCAAATTGCTCTGGAAAGTCTCAGAAATAGAATGGAACAAGCAAAAGAAAGGACTTCAGAGCCTGAAGACAAGATTTTTGAATTAACCCAATCCAACAAATGACAAAGAAAAAAGGAATAAGAAAATATGAACAAAGCCTCCAAGAAGTCTGAGATCATTTTAAACAACCAAACCTAAGAATAATTGGTGTTCCTGAGGAAGAAGAAAAATATAAAACTTTGGAAAATATATATGGGGGGATAATCAAGGAAAACTTCCTCAACCATCCTAGAGAACTAGACATCCAAATACAAGAAGCTCAAAGAACACCTGGGAAATTAATCACAAAAAGATCATTACCTAGGTACATTGTCATTAGGTTATCTGAAGACAAAGGAAAGAATCTTAAGCGCTGTGAGGCAAAAAACACCAGGTAACCTATAAAGAAAAACCTTACAAATTAACATCAGATTTCTCAGCAGAAACCCTACAAGACAGAAGAGACTGGGGCCCTATCTTCAGCTCCCTCAAACAAAACAGCTGAGAATTTCCTATCCAGCAAAACTAAGCTTCATAAGTGAAGGAAATATACAGTCTTTTTCAGACAAACAAATGCTGAGAGAATTCACCATTACCAAGCCAGCACTACAAGAACTGCAAAAGAGGAGCTCTAAATCTTGAAACAAATCCTGGGAACCCATCAAAACACAACCTCTTTAAAACATAAATCTCACAGGACCTAAGAAACAAAAATACAATTAAAAAGGTATATTGGGCAACTAATAGCACAATAAATGGAATGGTACCTCCCATCTCAATACTAACATTGGATGTAAATGACCTAAATGCTCCACTTAAAAGATACAGAATTGAAGGATGGATAAGAATTCACCAACGAACCATCTGTTGCTTTCAAGAGACACACCTAACACATAAGGAGGACACAAATAAGGTAAATGGATGGAAAAAGACATTTCATGCAAATGGACACCAAAAACGAGCAGAGGGAGCTATTCTCACATTAGACAAAACAAACTTTAAAGTAATAGCAGTTAAAAAAGGCAAAGAATGTCATTATAAAATTATAAAAGGCCTTGTCCAACAGGAAAATATTACAATCCTAAATATATATGAACCTAACACTGGAGCTCCCAAATTTATAAAACAATTACTAATAGACCTAAGAAATAAGATAGACAGCAACACAATAATAGTGGAGGACTTCAATACTCCACTGACAGCACTAGACAGGTCATCAAGACAGAAAGTCAATAAAGAAAAAATGGATTTAAACTATATCCTGGAACAAATGGACTTAACAGGTATTTACAGAACATTCTACCCAATAACCACAGAATATACATTCTATTCAACAGTGCACGAAACTCTCTCCAAGAGAGACCATATGATAGGCCACAAAATGAGCCTCAATAAATTCAAGAAAATTGAAATATCAAGCACTCTCTCAGACCACAGTGGAATAAACTGGAAATCGACTCTGAAAGGAACCTTCAAAACCATGCAAATACATTGAAATTAAATAACCTGCTCCTGAATGATCAGTGGGTCAAAAATGAAATCAAGATAGAAATTAAAAAATCCTTTGAATTGAATGACAATAGTGGCACATCATATCAAAACCTCTGGGATACAGCAAAGACAGTGCTAAGAGGAAACTTAAAACCCCAAATGCCTACATCAAAAAGTTTGAAAAAGCACAGAGAGACAATCTAAGGTCACAGCTCAAGGAACTATAAAACAAGAATAAACCAAATCTAAACCCAGCAGAAGAAGGGAAATGACCAAGATCAGAGCAGAACTAAATGAAATTGAAACAAAAAAATACAAAAGATAAATGAAACAAAAAGCTTGTTCTTTGAAAAGATAAATAAAATTCATGGACCATTAGTAAGAATAACCAAGAAAAGAAGAGAGAAAATCTAAATATTCTGAATTAGAAACAAAATGGGAGATACTACAACTGACACCACAGAAATACAAAAGATCATTCAAGGCTACTATGAACACTTTTATGTGCATAAACTAGAAAACCTAGAGAAGATGGATAAATTCCTAGGAAGATACAGCCTTCCTAGCTTAAATCAGAAAGAATTAGATACTCTGAACAGACCATTAACAAGCAGTGAGATTGAAAAAGTAATAAAAAAGTTACCAACAAAAAAAGTCCAGGACCAGATAGATTCACAGCAAAAATCTGCCAGACATTCAAAGAAGAAGTGGCACCAATTCTATTGACACTATTCCACAAGACAGAAAAAGAGGGAACCCTCCCTACATCATTCTATGAAGCCAGTATCACCCTAATACCAAAACCAGGGAATGACATAACCAAAAAAGAAAACTACATACCAATATCACTGATGAAGATAGATGCTAAATTTCTTAACAAAATACTAGCTAACCAAATCCAACAACATATCAAAAAGATAATACATCATGATCAAGTGGGTTTTATACTAGGAATGCAGGGATGGTTTAACATATGCAGGACAATAGATGTGATACACCACATAAATTGAATCAAAAACAAAAATCACATGATCATCTAAAGAGATGCAGTAAAAGCATTAGACAAAATCCAGCATCCCTTTGTGATCAAAGATCTCAGCAAAATTGGCATAAAAGGGACATACTTCAATGTATTAAAAGTCATCAACAACAAACCCACAGCCAACATAATACTGAATGGGGGAAAAGTTGGAAGCATTTCCTCTGAGAACTGGAACAAAACAAAAATGGTCACTCTTACCACTCCTTTTCAACATAGTAGTGGAAGTCCCAGACAGAGCAACCAGACAAGAGAAAGAAAGAAAGGGCTTCCAAATTGGTAAACATGAAGTAAAACTGTCTCTGTCTGCTGATGACATGATTGTTTACCTAGAAAACCCTAAAGACTTCTCCAGAAAGCTCCTAAAACTGAAAAAAGAATTCAGTAAAGTTTCTGGATAAAAAAATAAGTGTACACAAATAAGTAGCTCTTCTCTACAAAAACAGCGACCAAGCTGAGGAGCAAATCAAGAATTCAACCCCTTTTACAATAGCTGCAAAAAAATAAATAACTTAGGAGTACACCTAATCAAAGAGGTGAAAGAAATATATAAGGAAAACTACAAAACATGGCTGAAAGAAATCACAGATGACACAAACAAGTGGAAACACATCCCATACTTATGGATAGGTAGAACCAGTGCTGTGAAAACGACCATACTACCAAAAGCAATCTACAAATTCAATGCAATTCCCATCAGAATACCACCATCGTTCTTCACAGAATTAGAAAAAACAATCCTAAAATTCATATGGAACCAAAAAAAGAGCCTGCATAGCCAAAGCAAGTCTAAGCAAAAAGAACAAATCTGTAGGCACCACATTACCTGCTTTCAAACTATACAATAAGGCCATAGTCACCAAGACAGCATGGTACTGGCATAAAAATAGGCACATAGACTAATGGAACAGAATAGGGAACCCAGAAATAAACCATAATACTTAAACCAACTGATCTTCGATAGAAGATCAGACAGAGCAAACAAAAACATAAAGTGGGGAAAGGACACTATTAAACAAATGATGATGGGATAATTGGCAAGCCACATGCAGGAGAATGAAACTGGATCCTCATCTCTCACCTTATACAAAAATCAACTCAAGATGGATCAATAATTTAAATCTGCAACCTGAAACTATAAAAATTCTAGAAGACAACGTTGGAAAAACCCTTCTAGACATTGGCTTAGGCAAGGATTTCATGACCAAGAACACAAAAGCAAATGCAATAAAAACAAAGATAAATAGCTAGGACTTAATTAAAATAAAGAGCTTTTGCACACCAAAAGAAACTGTCATCAGAGTAAACAGACAACCCACAGAGTGGCAGAAAATCTTCACATTCTACACATCTGACAAAAAACTAATATCCAGAATCTACAATTAACTCAAATTATAAAGAAAAAGCAAACAACCCCATCAAAAGGTGGACTAATGACATAAACAGACAATTCTCAAAAGAGGATCTACAAATGGCCACCAAACATAGGAAAAAATGCTCAGCATCACTAATAATCAGTGAAATGTAAATCGAAACTGCAATGTGATACCACCTTACTTCTGTAAGAATGGCCATAATCAAAAAATCAAAAAAATAAAAGATATTGGCATGGATGCAGTCAACAGGGAACACTTCTACCCTGCTGGTGGGAATGTAAACTAGCACAACCACTATGCGAAACGGTGTGGAGATTCCTTAAAGAACTAAAAGTAGTACTGCCATTTGATCCAGCAATCCCACTACTGGGTACCTGCCTAGAGTAAAAGAAGTCATTACGTGGAAAAAGACACTTGCACATGCATGTTTATAGAAGCACAATTTGTAATTGCAAAAACGTGGAACCAACCCAAATGCCCATCAATCAACGAGTGGATAAAGAAACTGTGGTGTGTGTATATATATATTTATATATATACCACAAAGTGGTGTGAGCCTCTCTCTCTGTGTGTGTGTATATATATATGTATATGTACACATATACATATACACATATACATATATGTGTGTGTGTATATATATATACACACACACACAGCGTGTGTATGTATACCCTGTGTGTGTGTGTGTGTATAAATAGGGTATATTTTTCCCTGATATACACACATTCCCTGCATACACACCCTGTGTGTGTGTGTGTGTATGTGTGTGTTTATATATATGTGTATATATATATGATGGAATACTACCTATCCCTAAAAAGAAATGAATCAATGGCATTCACAGTGACCTGAATGAGATTAGAGACTATTATTCTAAGTGATGTAGCTCAGCAATGAAAAACCAAATATCATGTGTTCTCACTCAAATGTGGGAGCTAAGTTATGAGGATGCAAAGGCATAATAAAGATACGGTAGGCTTTGGGGGCTCAAGGGGAAAGGGTGGGAAGGGGATGAGGAATAAAAGACCACAAATTGGGTGCAGTGTATACTTCTCAGGTGATGGGTACACCAAAATCTCACAAATCATCCCCAAAGAACTTACTCATGTAAGCCAATGCTAACTGTTTCTCAATAACCTACAGAAATAAAAAACATATTAAATAATAAATAATAAGTAAAGAGAGAAAGACAATATGTTTAATGGATTCACAGTTCCACATGGTTGAGGAGGCCTCATAATCATGGTGGAAGGCAATGGAGGAGCAAAGGCACATCTCCCATGGTGGCAGGCAAGGGAGCATGTGCAGGGGAACTGCCCTTTATAAAACCATCAGATCTCATGAGATATATTCACTATCATGAGAACAGCATGGGAACAACCTGTGGCCATGATTCAATTACCTCCCACCGGGTCCCTCATACAACACATGGGGATTTTGGGAGCTACAATTCAAGATGAGATTTGGGTGGGGACACAGTCAAACCGTATCATATACATATAAATTTTACAGCCAATCGAGTTTACATTGTACAATTTCAAACACACACACACACACACACACACACCCCCAAATGTAGAAAACTCACAGTTGGATAGGTCCATTTACCATCTACCCCTATTCTTTCATTCATTATTTATCACCATACATATTACATATATACATGATCTATCCCATGAGACAATGTTATAATTTTTTCCTTACAACAGTCATATGTATTTACAAATAATTAGAAAAGTAGTCTTTTATATTTTATTATATATTTACCATTTTGAGTATCTTCATTCCTTCCTGAAGATCAAAGTTTTTGTCTGATGTCATTTCCCTTCAGCCTAAAGAACTTCATTTAGTGTTCCCTGTTGTGCAGATTTGGTGGTGACAAAGTGCGTAATTTTGTCTGAAAATGTCTTTCTTTTACCTTTAATTTTGAAGGATAGTTTTCATGGGTATGAAATTCCATGTTTGCAGTATTTTGATTCTGCATTTCAAAGATGTTGTTTAATTAACTCTGGCCTTTGTAATTTATGATGAGAAGTCTATGCTAATTATAATAGTTGTTCCTTGATATGTAACAATGTCTTTTTGATTCAATTGCTCACAATCTTTATCTTTGCTTTTTAGCAGTGTGGCAATAATGAGCCAGGAGTGGTTTTCTTTATATTTGTTCTGCTGTGTTAGTAGTCACTTCATTGCTTCTCAGCTACAAATTCTTCTTCACCCTACATTGTGATACTAAAGCTCTGGACATTTTTCCTTTGCTGGCTGGCATGATATTCAGGTTTTGTCAATGGATAATTCTGAAGGGTTGCTACAAGGCCAGAGCAGAAGGAAGAAGCTCTCCTTCAACCTTGGATTGTGCTATTTTCTGTCCAACAGCAAGCAGATCGGCATGTGGGGTCTGGTAGAATTGAGAAAGGTAGCTTTTGCAGTCCAGCTTAGCTCATCTCTTTCTGTACATTTCTCTGGCATCGTAGCAGCAGCTTTCATTTATCTGTGGTTCTTTCTTGTGGAAAACTTCTCAACTTTCCAGCAGTAGTATTTTACTGTATTTCAACTATAAACTTCACCTTCTGGTAAGTTTCTCCATCATTATAATGGTGGTCTTCATCATCGAAGTGAGCCCTGCACCCTCCACCAAGTTTCTTACTACTGCCATTCTGATGCAGTACACGTTTTTTAGCAAGTTTCTTTGGTACTGGTAAGCTGTCTGTATATTCTTATATGAGCTGCATCCTTTCCTTAGACGGCTGGATCTCAACCTTCGGCAGTGGGGAGTGGGAGTGGGGGGGTCTCCTTTCAAGTTCTCTTCTAATTTACTTCCCCTTAGTCTTCAGTAGTTGCTCCTTCCTACCTTGAGCCTTTTTTTTTTTTTTTTAAACCCATTTTAGTAGTTAACCACCTTCTTAAAATGAATAGTTATTTATAGTAAGTTTTCTCTGTTCAAACTACTGGTGTCATATCTGTCTCCTGCCTGGACGTTAACTGACAAACTGGATTTTTTTGAGCATCTTCTATCTGTAACTTTATGACTTTCACCAAATGTAAGGACATGTTTGTCATTCCTTATTTTTTCCAATATTTTTCTGCCCCATTCTTTTTTTTCTCCTTCTGAAACTCCAGTTAAATGTCAGATATAGCGTTCAATATTGTCCCTTAGGTCACCTTGATTTTGTTTATTTTATTTTCATGCATTCTCTCTGTTCTTTGTATTGGGTAACTTGTATGATCAATCTTCAAGTTCGTTGACTTTTTCCCCTGTCATCTCCCTTTCACTATTAAGCCCATCCAGTGAAATGTTTATTTTAGATTTTTTTTTTTAGATCTAAAATTTCCCTTTTGCTATTTTGTAAGTAGTTTTTATATTTTTGATAATGTTTTCCATCTTTTCATTCATTTTAAGTATAATTTTCTTTATGGCTGAGTTTAGTTACAATAGCTGCTTTAAAAATCTGTGACTGCTAATCCCATCATTTGTGTTATATCAGAAATGGTCTTGGTTGATTGTCTTTTATTTTGAGATTGAGGATCATTTTCTGGTTGTGTTTTAGTTCAAATTTCAGTTCAAACCTTTGAAACTTAAATGTGCTTCTTAAAATTTGCTCATGTAGTGCAGTCAGAGATTAGACCTAAATTTGGAGAGTTTATACCGAATTGGGTGTCCCTACAGAAGACAAATGTCTGATGCTGCCCTATTGGCAAACTCTATTTCCTAAACTGTATTGTTCTGACTGCTCCCATGTGATCTGTGAAAATCTCGTGAGTCTGAATGTCTAAATTTTAGAAGACCCTTTGGTAGGTTTTGTATACTGTTTCTCTATTCTCTCCTTAAAGGTTGGTCGTTGGCCGGGCGCGGTGGCTCAAGCCTGCAATCCCAGCACTTTGGGAGGCCGAGACGGGCGGATCACGAGGTCAGGAGATCGAGACCATCCTGGCTAACACGGTGAAACCCCGTCTCTACTAAAAAAATAAAAAAAAATTAGCCGGGCGAGGTGGCGGGCGCCTGTAGTCCCAGCTACTCGGGAGGCTGAGGCAGGAGAATGGCGGGAACCCGGGAGGCGGAGTTTGCAGTGAGCTGAGATCCGGCCACTGCACTCCAGCCCGGGCGACAGAGCGAGACTCCGTCTCAAAAAAAAAAAAAAAAAAAAAAAAAAAGGTTGGTCGTTACTAACTTAAATGGCACTCAGTCAGTTTAACCTTTCTAAACTCAAAAATAATGAATTATCTCAGAGGCAAAGTGGTGTAAGCCTATATGCAAATATATGGGATTTGACCATGCCTTTAGGAATAATAGGTCCTCAGATTTGTTGAGTGTTGGTGAACCCTTTAATGTCCTATATGTGGCTGGGTTGTTTTGTACAAAAAACAACAGCACAAAACTCAACATGTACAAACACTGTATTTTAATGTTTCTCCCTTTGTTGTTCAAATAATGCTATCAATTAGCTTTTTCTGGGTCAGTGTGTCTTTGCAAGAAGAGGAATAGTGATTGTTGCAGATTCCTCATGCCATATATGGGGACTGGATGTGTAAAGAGATATTTTCTTTGATTAATTAATATAGAAGTAGTAGAAGGGAGTTTGCATACTGCTCTATGTATACGCATTTCAAAACTCGCTTTAAGCTACCTTCTTCCACAACTATGCACTTTCTAATAAACTGCCCTAGTTCCTCTTGAGGCCCACCTCTCAGGGCCTGTGCTGACAGGTCTTCATTTTCCAGGGATAATTCACACTACTGCCTTGTGTTGTGATATAATGGATTCTTGTGGTCAGTCTTAAATATCCCATCAAATTGTAATCCCATCAAAGGTAAAAATCTGTCTCTTTGCTACATTAGGTGGAAAAGTGAGTAACTTCCAATTACTGACAACTGCTTAACTGAATTATAGAGTTCAGTCAACAAGTAAATGCCATCTAACTTTTTGAAAAATGTCATCAAATACCTCCTGCTGTTTTCCAGCTCCCAAAGCCATGCTATATTACCTAAGGTGGCCCAAAGACCACTTGTAATGGGCCTCAGTTATTTTCTTTCTGCCAAGAATTGTTTCCCACATTTTTCCGGGTAATTTTCTTTCTCTCTTTTGGGATAACTATTCTCTTCTCAATACCCATTCCACTTGAATCTGGAGAAATTTCTAATCACATACTACCTTGACTCAGCAGTCACAAATTTGACCACACAAACTTAGTCTTGACAATCACTGGGATCTATCCTCTAGTCACAGAGTTTGGTTCATAGGTCAGTGCATGACTGAGCAAGACCAATATAAGCTCTTTGCTGGCAAAAAGAGAGAGCTTTCGATTTCTTTTGGTGTTGTTAAACTTAAGTGGTATAAATTTGGGTAGTCTGTAGCATGTCCTAGCCACACCATGCAGACCTCATGCAGTCATTTGAGACTATGATCCAATTGCAATTGACAGTCAAAAGTTCTAGAAGTCAGTAAATTTCATTGTCTTTCTCCCTCTTTGCTTTAGCAATTTAGGTAAATTACATAAAATTGCCAATATTTCCTAATTTGGACCTACAAAAACAGCAATTTCATTTGATTTAATCTAATGGTTTGAATTGGATTTCTGTCATTGCAATGAAAAATGTTATGACTCTACTCAAAACAGTGTAGTACTGGAATAAGGATAGAAATATAGACCAATGAAGTAGAATTGAGAGACCAGAAATAAATCTAAATATTTATGGCTAATTGATTTTCACAAATGTCAAGTTCATTTCAATGAGGGAAAGAATAGTCCCTTTAACAAATCGTTTTGATACAACTGGATTTTCATATGCAAAAAATAAAGTTCGACCCCTTCTTCTCACCATATACAAAAACTAACTTAAAATTGATCTGTGACCTAAATATGAGAGCTAAAGTCATAAAAGTCTTAGAAGAAAACAGGGATAAATCTTCATCACCTTGGGTTTGACAATGAATTCTTGACTATAACACCAAAAGCACAGGTAACAAAAGAAAAAGTAAATAAAATGTACTTCAAAAACTTAAAAAGTTTTGTGCATCAATGGACATCATCAGGAAAGTGAAAAGATAATCTATAAAATGGGAGAAAATATTTGCAAATCATTTACCTGATAGGAGCTTCATATCCATGATATATTAAAAAACAAAAAATCCCTGCAACCCAGCAACAAGTAGAAAAGTAACCCAATTTAAAAGTGGGCAAACAACCTTGTATAGGCATTTCTCCAAAGAAGACATAATGGCCAATAAGCACATAAAAAACATAAATGGCCAAAAAACACATAAAATGATGTTCAACATCATTAGTGAATAGGGAAATACAAATCAAAACCACAGTAAGATACTACTTTATACATGGTAGGATGGTTATAATTTTTTAAGAAATAAAATAACTGATATTGGTGAAGATGTGGAGGAAATTGGAATTCTGTATCTCTCTTGTGGGAATGAAAAATCATGCAGCCTCAGTGAAAAAATGGTTTGATGATCCCTCAAAAGGCTCAACATAAAATTACCATATGACCACACAATTACACTCATAATTATACACATGAAAGAATTGAAAATGGAGACTCAAACACACTTGTACACCAAGGTTAATTGAAGGTAGTCAGAATAGACAAAAGGTGGGAACAAAGTATCAATCAACAGATGAATGGATAAACAAAATGTGGAATATATATGAGATAGTATATTATTCTGTCATGAAAAGGAATGTTCTGATACATGTCATAACGTGTATAGACTTTGAAAACATTATGCTAAGTGAAATAAGCCATACACAAAAGGACTAATATTGTATGTTTCCACTTATGTTATGTATCTTGAATAGGCAAATTTAGAGGCAGAAAGCAGATTAGAGATTACCAAAGGCTCGAGGGAGGAGAATGGGAGTTACTGCTTAATGATTACAGAGTTTCTGTTTAAGATAATTGGAAGTTTTGAAAGTAGATAAGTAGTGATAGTTGCACAGCATTGCAGATGTAATTAATGCCACTGAATTGTGTACTTAAAATGGTTAAAATGGTAAATTTTGTTATATATATTATCATAATTATAAAAATAATGTTCCAACTATCTTTACTGTAATTATTAACCCAACTCTTTTTTCCTCAATGGTCCATCTAGTTTGGCATGGGCAAGATACTTCAGAAACATATTCAAAATTCCTTTAATTTACCAAACTGTGTAATTCGAAACATTTGTGTTTTTCTGAAAACCTTTAGCCAAATCAAAGCTGCAAATCAATTTATGCATGAGCAGTGACAGTCTTTGTATGTCATTGAAATAGCTGTGTTTTAAAATTGACAAATGCTTGGAAGTTAAAATTGCAACTACACACATTGCAATTTTATGTTCTTTGTAAATTGTCATTATGCATATTTCTGGAAAACTGAGAGATTCCAATTTAGAAGCTCATTTCTCTTTCTTTCATCCTCCTTTGTATTCCAACCTTGTTCCAAACCAAGCTATATCTTCTAAAGAAAAGCTGCGAAGAGATCACTCAGATCACTTGGATTCAATTTCTTTCCCTTAGCAAATACAGGGTGTCAGAACTGTTTATATCATATTGCATTTTAAGTAAGGTACTGCTCTTTCCAGCTTCTCCAGAGTTCGTGGGGAAAAAAAAAATAAAAATCTTGGTCAAAGAATTTGAAAACTGGTCCTTTTCCACCTCAACAGCTTTGGAGGAGTTATTTACCTCTTTGAACTTCAGTTCTTTTTGACAAAATGTGAATAATAATTCTTGATCTACTAACATTACTGGATTGTTGAGATGATTAAATGAGGATATTGGATAGGAAAAAAGTTCTGTAAAAAACAAAGTGCAACTCTGAGAATGAATAACACAGATAACGCCAAAGGGTCATGTAAGCTTAGTTATTTGATTGGCTGTTTTTTTAAACAAAAAGAAAGTTGGACTCCTTGTGAGCAGTATTTATCTTTAGTTCTAATCCTCATACTAACTGAGAGGACATACTCTGAATATTAGGATCTCAGATAGCAGCCTGAAAGAGCTCACAGTAACTAACCCCTGATGTCTAAACAGACAGAGAGAGATTATATTTAAAAACTACAGCCTCATCCAAGGCAAAAGTATTCCAGAATTCTTTATACCAGAGAGCAAAGTCCTTTTTACTTAGAAAGTTGAAGGTATCCCAAACTTGACCTTGTGCTGAACACTTACTGTCCCTTGAATGGAGTCAGACTTTCTTCCACTTTATACAAAGCCTTTCCCATAGACTACTGTGTAAGGGCAAGATAACTATGGGGAAAACAGACCTACTCAAACACTGAGGAAATAAACACAGACTTCTTCTAATCAACTATGTCCTAAATTAATTAATGCATATAGACTAGAAGAATCACCAGACAGTTGAAGAGGTAAAAACAGAATAAAAGGGAAGGATTTAATTCAACAAACAGAACTGATAAAAGAAGAAATAGAGATAATTTAACAAATAGCAAGGAAATTACAAATAATTTTATTTCCCAGAGTGAAAAATATATTGTAGCCATAGTGTAATACTGTACTGCCATGAAAAGGAAACTATCGAAGACTAAGGTAGCATGCTTGCAAATTAGAAACATAATTTCCAAAAATGTATACGGTCTGGAGTCACGGCTACAAACAAAATTTTTCCTCTGGAAAATATGCAATGTTAGTCTTCTATAAGGCTATGCAAATAGACAAAATGGGAAAAGAATGTGGAGAAAACTGAGAAGTAGAAAATTATTTCAGAGATTCAATATCCATCTAAAAGGAGTTCCAATAGCATAGACATTAGAAAATGAAGGTATGGGGAGTCATTTTTAATATATAGTTATTTTTTCAAGCTGGAAAAAGTCACAGATTAAGAAGTCTTACCAAGTACCAAAGTGGAATGAATGAGGTAAACACACACAAATTAGAGATAGGTAGATGATAGATAGATAGATGGATAGGTAGATAGATAGACAGACATATTGGTAAACTTGCAGATATTCAAACAGAAAGAGATTACCCTCAAGAGGTAATACCTGCTGAGTATTCTAGTGTCTACTCCCGATAGATTGAGAGACTAGGAGACAACAGAAGAATAATTTCAGAGTACTGAGAGAAAGAGAGTTTAAATTTAGGGTTGTACACCCAGCCACATTAGCATTCACATGTGAGGGCAGAGTAAAGACATAGCTTGCAAAATTGACCACCCACAGAGTTTTGCTGAAGAATTGTTTAAAAATATGGACAAGTAATGACAATGAAATGCCCATTCATCTGCAGCCTAACACTGATTCTTTACAAAGGACATTGATACCTCCTAGTCTCAAGAAGCCAGATGACAATGACAGCAGGGTGCAAGCTGTAGGGAGAGAATGTGTATAAGCCATTGCATAGAACTGAGTCCACCTCTTCTTTCCAACAAGGTCAATGAAATAGTGCACCTGCAGATAGAAGTCATGAAAGAACCAGCAAAGCACTTACCTATCAACACAAATGCTGTATTCCATCCATCTGCTATGTAGAGCAAAGTTTATTGAGCCTGAGTTTTGAACAAGCTCCTGAACTGCACAGAAATGAACATAGTCCACTTGGTGCAGGGCTTAACAACATGGACTTTAGCATCAGAAAAACTTGTGTTTGAAATTCAGCTTTTCCAGTTATAAAACTTGGACAATTTTCTTAACTTCTGTGAGGCTCAATGTTCTTATCTGTAAAATGAGCCTAATAATAGCAAATTAAATATAATTCCTGTAAAGAAGGTAGCACAGGGCCTGGCATAAAGCAGCAATTAAAAAGAAAAAGTTTGCAATGTTCATATCATTGTTATTTTGGGAGTTAGCTTCAGCAAAAAGTGAAAGAAATTCCAGTCGGAAGGAATAGAACAGGAAAGACATGACACAGGAAACAAAATAGTGTCTTAGGGGAAGTGTAAGTAATTTGATCTATTACCAAACAAAGAGTGGCAGAGAAGAATCTGCTGAGATAGGTAATGGCTATGTCATGGGAAACCTTCAGATGTCATGCCAAGGAGATCAGCCTTTATGAGGTGATAGACAGCTTTTGGGAGATTGTCATGACAAGGAAAACATTTGAAATCTGTAATGACAAGGACAGATTTGTATTCTAGATAGATGACTCTCTCTACACTATGGCAGGTGGAGTGGAGGTGTCACAGTCTCTGCAAAGTGTAACAGTTAGAAGGCTGTGACAGTGACTCACAAGTCAGTGAGTCTTGACAAATCAGTGATGGTAGAAGTAAAGTGCCAGAGATGGAGCTGATGTGTTTAAATACACACCTACACATACATAATAAAATTAGTGAACGTGTATGAATAATTATAAGTGGGGAGAGAGAATAAAGTTGATCGAAGTGATCATGATATAACCAGAGTGTCTGCCTTGGATAAAAAGAATGGTGGCACCTAGAATAGAGATAAAAAATACACGAAGGAAACCAAACTTGGAAGCAAAGATGGAGAGCTCAAGTTTGGATGTGTTGAGTGGCATGTGTCTATGGGACAGCCACCTATATAAGTCTAGAAGGAATTTGTTCAATAAGACCTCAAACCAAGGGAGGGCTAGAAGTAGTGATTCGTGAGTCAGTGGCACAATTGGGAGTACAAACAGTAATGTGTCAGTCAGATGAAGGAACATCAATTAAGGAGACTGAGAAAGTATAATCCGAAGGATAAGATAAGAGAGAATGGAAAATCTGATATAACAGGAAGTACAGGAAAAGAGTTTCCAAAAAGCAGAGAGTTTTCCATAAAGTGAAAGAAAAATTTTAAAAAATCCACTAAGATAATGACTGAAGAGTGTCCTCTCATTTTTTTTTAAAAAAGGGAAGCCAACAGATTGTAAGTTTGAAGGAAGACTGGGAGCACAAATGAAATAAAAATATGTAAGAAAAGGTAAGAAAAGTGGTGTCCACAGGGGAACTCAAAATGAAAAGATTTTTAAAAATTATTAAACTGTAGTCTGCTGCATATCTCAAGTTAAATGTTCTGCAGGCACAGCAAGATCAACATCTTCAAACTTGATCTCATTTCCACTCAGTGTTTTTTATGAGACTTCAATATGTTTATAGGAGGAGAGAAAGGAGGCAGTAGAGATGATAATGGTGAAAACATAGGAAAGATAAGGGATAACTAGTAGAGAACAATCCTAGAAGAGATGAGAGGGACTGCTATCATGATCACACTAAGGAGGCTTTGTTCAGCTATAGGTAGAGACAATTCCCATCCTCTGAATCTGGAGGCAAGAAAGTGGGTTAGGCAATGGATGAAGTCTTGTTGTGGAGCAAGATGAGTTTAAAATAGATCAGTGAAGTCATACTGTCATCTTTCACGAGTGAAGAGGGTTAGGTTGGATGAGGATTTTTGAGGAGACTGGTGAAAGTTTAAAATTATTTTTGAGGGAATCAGAGGTAGGAGAAGACTAAGAAAAAATAGGGAAAATATTGAGTGGGCTCTGCCTCAGTATGCAAATTCCCTCAGTAGCCTGAGTGGGATAGAGATGTATCGCAATGCTGATATCAAAAAGCTGAGGGTTGTACTAAATGGGTGCAGTAGCACAAGGGAACTGTGTAGTTTAGGGTGCGGGTGAGAGAGTTGTTGAATGGAATATCCATGAGGCTCTGACAGAGAGGGGAAGTAAGTAAGACTGGATGAGACCTAGAGAAATGAGTAAAAGAGAAAAGATAAAAAATAAATGTGGCGGTCTCTCTGATGTAAAATAAGAGAGAATCATGGGATTAGGAGTACAAAAGAAATGGATGGATGGAGGTTATGATTTTAAAAGTCAGTTACTACAAGTGAGTTGATTTAGAGATGTTTTTGGGGGTGATGACAAGGCCTGTGGTGTGAACAACAAGGTGACTGATTGAAGTGGAGACTAACATCCCTGGGGCTCTGCATGCTAATGAAAGGAGGGGCCCTAGTGTCGGATTTTCAAAGTGGCAATTCAGTTACCCAGGATGGTGGCCCAACACAAGATAGAGCTAAAGTCTAAATCAGATGCTGAGAATCAAAATTATGAGGAAGTAACTAGCAAAGCAGTAGATGAGAGAAACAAAGTTCTAGTTTCACATCATCTTGGAATATGGATGCAGTAGGATGAATGATGCCCAACCCCCAAAGGTACCCACACTAATTCCCAGTATCTGTGAATTTGTTACGTTAAATGGTAAAAGAAACCTGGCTGAGATGATTAAAGATCTTGGGATAGGAAGATTTTCCTGGACTATCCACATGGGCTTAGTGTTTTCACATGGGTCCTCACAAGAGCGAGAGCAGAGGGTCAAAGTCAGAGATAAAGAGGTGATGACAGAAGCAGAGGTCAAAGTGATGTGGGGCCATAAGCTGAGGAAAGTGGGTGGGTGGGTGGCCTCTGGAAGCTGGAAAAGGCAAGGAAACAGATCCTTCTCTAGTGCTTCCAGAGGGAATCCAGCCCTACCTTGATTTTAGGACTTCTGACCTCCAGAGCTGCAATTTGTGCTGTTTTAAGCCACTAAGTTTGTGGTAATTTGTTACAGAAGCCATAGAAAACTAATACAATGGTTTTACACAAATTCTCATGGGGAGTGCTGAAAGCTTTCGTGGAGACCGTTGTCATCTCTACTGGGAAGATGCATGCTCAGGTGTTGGCACGAGGATGAGCAGGCCTACAGGAAGGATAATTAGCATCATGCCCCTGGCTGGGTGTAATGGATGGAGCATCCTTGAATGAAGTGTGATCATCTGCTGCTCATGATTCAGCTCTGACTTCCATCTTGGTGTTCAAGCAATGCTTCTTGTGGTGGCTTCTTATAGTCAGCTCCTCATTCCAGTTGCCATGGCCCTTTCAGATCTGGTTTTCTCTTGGGATCTCCCATCCATCTTGCTTTTAAAAAATCTCTAATGTGATGAAATAAAGAAAATATTTACTACTCTCTGATTGAAACGTTCTCTCAGAGTCACCTGGATGAGTTTGTATTTTTTGACACCAAAACCTGGAAGACAACTTTTTGTTTCTGCTTTCTGACTAGTGTTACGTAGGACTGGATGTATTGATTATAAGCCTACTATCTTCTTTAATGGGAGGTAGGCACAGAAAGAAAAAGGTAATATCTTTATAAATACAGGAATCAGGAAATCAAGAAGTGATTCTGGGCAGAAAGATGTCAGAAGCTCAGGGAAGGATATCTGGTTACCTACGCAAAGTCTCAAGTAACAAATATAGGGTATCAGAATTAGAAGGCAGCTTGCTTTTTACTTCATTCTGAGCCAGCTGTTCAGTCCTTGCTCCATGCCCAGCATAAGAACTGGTCCTGCAGTATGAGTTCTGAGTTCAAAGGTTGGGACAAATCAGTAAATATGACTCTAATGCAAGAAAAAAAAGAACCATGCAACAAAATATCTTTTGACAGGGTATTTCTCTATATTACAGCTTGTTGACTCTTAGAGTTATGCAATATTAAAGGTAAAGATGTCCTTCAAAGCAAGAAATACAAGTGATGATTGAGTATGATGTATTAAGGGTTAAGGCTATGTGTTAAGTGCTTTATTTCCATTCAATCCTAACAATCAATTTGTGAGGTTGACATTATTATGCCTATCTGACAGAGGAAGAACCTGAAACTCAGATAATGTAAGTGATCTGCCCAAAGGTATTCAGCTCAAAGGTATTCAGTAAAAGTCTCAGATGAAAATCTGAGTGATTCAAAATCTAGAAGTTATGCTCTTTATTTCCACCATATAGTTCCTCAGTATCTAAGACCTACAAACTTCAGAAACATTCCTGCGCAGTCTTATTGTTATGCTGATGTGAGAAGTCACACAGCTTTAATTTAACATTCATTACATTTCTGGACAATATATGTCAACATTTCCTCTTAGAACTATAGGCAAATCTTTCAGCATCTAGCAAAATGTGTTTGTAATCTCCCTGGATTCTGCTTATTTCTGGCCAGCAAAGCACAGTCCAAATTACATTGCTTTGGTTTCTAATTTAATGGGAAATTAAGCATCCATTTCTGGTACCTAATTGTACCGACTCCGTTATTTATAGAGCTTACATGCAAAGTGTTTAACTGAAATATGGAAATAAAAATAGGAAATGGATGGGTGCCTGCTATTGAGTCTCATAAGTGATCCCTTAATATTATTAAGTCCAGTAGGTAACGAGTGTTAAACAATTTTAGAAATTTTAAAATAAAGATTTAATTTCCTTCAGTTAATGAGCTTCCAGTTTTTCTTTTGTGCTCCAAACATGTGCTTCTGGAAATAGTCAGGTCATCCATGCTTTATACATCATTCAGACATCCCTTGTAAATGGTGGTGCAATAAGGCTTCTTCCTTCTTCTCTCTCTTCTTCTCTCTCCCTCCCTCTCTTTCCTATTTTTCCTTCCCTCCCCTTCCCTCCCTCCCTCGCTTTCCCTCCCTCCCTCCCTCCCTCCCTTCTTTCCTTCCCTCCCTCTCTCCCTCCCTCCTTCCCTCCCTCCCTCCCTCCCTCCTTCCTTCCTTCCTTCCTTCCTTCCTTCCTTCCTTCCTTCCTTCCTTCCTTCCTTCCTTCCTTCCTTCCTTCCTTCCTTCTTTCCTTCCCTTCTTCCCCCAAGCTCTCTTTCTCTTTTTTCTTTTCCTTTAATGTGATGAATCAATGCTGTAATGCAAACACCGGAAATGGATTCTCAAAGTACACATGCTCAGCAGGGCAGAACTTTGTGAGCCTGTTTCAAAATTCCAGGAATAAAAGGAAATATAGATAATCTGAATGCTGCTGCCTTTTGCTGAGGACATTCAAAATAGATGTTTGCTTATTTTTTACAGGTTTATAAACACACGGAAAACAAAATTCCTTCTAACAGATTCAGAAGTGCAAACAGGTATGTGGTAAGGGTTTGAGTGACTAAGACATAGATCTCCATGTAGCAGAGATGGTCTGATGTCTGATTTCACTATTTGTTTATTAAAAAGCAGTTGGGAGTTATAGACCTTATCTCTCTACCCCTTCATACCTTGTATTAGATCAGTCAATGTCCCATATGGTTCCAATCCTCTCTTCCCATGCAACGGCAGCTCTATATGTATCCCACCAAGCATATTATTTTCTAGATGTGACTATACCACTGCTAAACACTGAGTACACGCAAACATAAAGATGGGAGCAATGAACAATGAGGACTGCAGAAGGAGGAAGGGAGAAAGGGAGGGAGGGCTTAAGGACTGAGGGACTGCCAATTGGGTGCTGTGCTCACTGCCTTGAGTGACAGGATCATCCATACCACAAACCTCAGCGTCATGCAGTGTTCCCATGTGACAGACCTGTACATGTACCCTCTGAATCTAAAATAAAAGTTGAAATTATTTTTGAAAAAGTTAGGCAAGACTTAGCAATGTTATCCCCATTGTATGGATTCTGAGTCTCAGAGTCTCAGTGACTTACAGCTGGAAAATGATAGGTCTAGAACCAGAATGTGAGCCCTCAGAAGCCAAGTCTATTGCTTGTGTCCTACACCATGCATGGCTCTACAGATGGTCAAAGTATTAGCAGACATGTGGAAGGAGTGTGACTGTTTGGCTGCTATTGGAGCAACATATTGTGATGAGCATGACATAATCATTGCTGAACTCCTAAGGAAGGCAATATACTGTTTAAGAAAGGGTGGCATTAAACTATTTAGTCTATTTGCATAATGGCACAAAATGTGGTTACCTAGTACAGAAAAAAAAAAAAAAAAAAAGGAAAAGGAAAAAAAAGTTGTGTCTTACGAATAAGCTCACAGGTTGAATATCAGTCTATCTCTGCCACTAACCACTTTCCATTGAGACCCTGGATTGGTCTACCTGTCATGTCCTAACAGGAGACAGATGGCAAATGGGGAGTTTCAGGAAGATATTATTTTTAAAGTTACAGGAGGGTTAAGGAAAATCAACATTGGATATAAAACTCCTGAGATTAGCAACCTAGGTAAACTGCTGCTACCTTTAGTGTAATAGGAGAGAACAAGAACCCCATTAGATCTGACAAGGATGAGTGAGAGGAAAAAATATCCAACTTCTCTTTCTTCCTACCCTATGATCTCATTCCAATGACTCCTTTTGGCCAAACTTAACTGGAAGTCAGATGGTATGGAAGTTCACTGATGCAGTCTATAGATACCAGCTTCCTGTGATATGGAATGGGAAGGAGAAGGGTGGAATGTAGATCTGGAGAGAAAAACAGAAACAAAGTACAATTATTAATAATAATTTTATAAGATAGAATTGAAATGTCCATCTTTTTAAAAAATGTAATTGTATGGGAGATAATGACTGCAAAGGGCTTACATAACCTTTCAATACATATAATTTGCAAAGCAGTTCTCTGACAAAGGAGGACACGGGCATTAATATGAAAATTTTCTGTATCCATATGGCATCATTATTTTGGGGGTGTTTTAAGATAATTTATCTATAATTGCACAACCTCTGTGGACTAGGGTTAGGGAGTAGTAGGCTTAGTTACCTAAAGACATTGAGGGTGGTAGAGGGCAGAAGCATTTCTTCATTACATTGGTAGTTCTTAGCTCTAGAGAATGAAGAAATGCTGTCTCAGTAGCAATAACTATGGCTTACAGAAACGTGTGAGGCTTGATTTTCTTATCAGAGCTTCTAAAATCAATGAAACAGTTTTGTAATCACATTCAAGCAAAAATGAGGCACTCGAGTCATATAATAGTGTCTGGGAAGCCATATTCTTGTCCCCGGCTTTACCAGGCTGTGAGGACCAATAGTAAAGGGACGATCTCTATTTTTACAGCTGGAGGCACTGATTGCTTTTCAGTTTCACACAGATGGGAACATATCTTTAGCTTAAAAGAAGGAATTCTCTGAGGTTTTGAATTTTATTTTTCTGGATTTGTAAAGATAAAGGATTTGTGACATAGAGTTTTAATTATAGGTCTAAAGAACATTTAAAATAGCTCTCATCTAACTCCACCAGCTGCCTATTAATGTCCCAAGCTCACTAGATTGATATGATCACTGTTTGTATTTAAGAATGATGGGAAAATTGAAGGGACAGAGAAGAGAGAGTGCTAGAGAGTACAGAAATAATACATTAACAATTTTAATAAAATTTAGAATTGATTCTTTCAGATTTAAGGGTTTATATGGGAAGAAAGAGCAGAGTGTTTGATGCCAGTCAAAGGAAACACAGCAAAATATTCACTTATAGGAGACACTACTCCTTCACTAACACACTCAACAAATATTTACTGAGCAACTGCTATGTGTCAAGCACTGTTCTAGATGCCAGAAATACGGAAAACAACAGACAAGATAAGTGTGCTCATCATGGGCAAGTGGCATTTGAAAGATAGGCAGGAGCCAGCTCATAGAGTGTATGTAGATATGAGTAAGAAGTTTGAATTTTATTCTATGGCTGTAGTAACGTAGCATAGAGAATCTATTCTTCTACAAATTACAGATTGCCCTAACTTAACTGGTTTTTAAAAAAGAGATTTATTATCTCACATAATCAATTCCAAAGTAGGGTAACTCTAGAAATAGTTAACTTACTATCTCAATAATGTCCTCAAATACCCAGGTATTTTATACCTGTCTGTCTTGTAATCCTTAGTATGCTGCTTTTATCTGCATGATTGCAAGATACATATTTAAGTTTTACCCTGCAAACTGTAGATATGAAATTTTTTAGATAGATAAGAATGTATTAATTAAGAGTGGATTTAATGGCAATAACTGAAATAACTATAAACAGCTTAAAGAGAGAAATGTAATTCTTTTTGTATAAAAAGAAGTATAGGTTAAGCAGTCTATGGTTATTATGGTGCTTCCTTGGTGTCGTCAGGAAGGTTCCTTCCAGCTCACTGCCCCATCATCCCTATGGCAAGAAACTCATTTTTAGAGACAAATATGGCTGCTGATGTTCTAGGTATTTTCTTCACTCCTTAAGAATAAAAATGTAATGAGGAAGGAAGAAAAGAGTTGTATTCCCTAACTTTTAAGAGGACTTCCCAGAAGTAACTCATAACATCTATTTCAATCTTTTTAGATAGAACTTAATTGTAATGCCACATTTATCAGCAATGAAATCTGTGAAATATGGTTTTATGGCAGGACATCAATATGTCCAGCAAAAAATTAGAAATTTATTAACAGAGAATAAGAGAAAAATGAATATTACGGAGAAACAGGAAGTCTCTGACACCAAGAAGTATCTTCTTTTCCACATGTCTTAATTTGAATATAAAGAAACTTCCAGAAGCATCAAAAAAGATAGCTTAGTTATGTAGACTCTGAAGTTAAGAGAAAAAGTTTTGAAATAAGAAAGCATTGGTTTTAAATTCCAGCTCTGCTATGT
Organism: Papio anubis; assembly: GCF_008728515.1. NCBI lineage: Eukaryota > Metazoa > Chordata > Mammalia > Primates > Cercopithecidae > Papio > Papio anubis. Next base: position 43,541,137 of record NC_044986.1, on the reverse strand, counting down.
AGAAGCTTTGTAAGCTTCTATAAGATACTTTATCTCTCTGAGACTCTGTTTGCTAATGTATAAAATAGGCATTCTAAGTTCATCAAGTTTTTAGGCATATTAAATGAAATCACATATTGCAACAAATGATGATAGTAATAATAATTAGGAACGATTTCAAAGGACAGCTGAATTTCACTATTAGGATCATCCTAGTGACCAATATAGTTCAGTAGTTAACTTGATCCTTTATACAAAGTGTCAATGATTCTGGATGAACTCTGTTACCAGATAGTGCACAGGGGCCTTTACTCATCAGACTCTCTGTAGGCCATGTATATGAGTATCAGAACTTGGTCTTTGGTGTCATAGAAGATATAAATCCTTTCTTTGGTTTTATAATTTGCCATTTTCCATCAAGGAGGACTCTGGGAACTTTTAGAATTGTCTTAAGTTGGGAACTCAACTGCAAAATATAAACTATCTTAACATATGGTATGGAGTACAACTAATGCTAAAGCTCCAAAAGGAAGATGAAAATCCAAAGGAACTAAAAATACTCTTTAAAAACCTTTTTTAGTGTAGCTTCTTCTTTGTTCAACCAGCTGTTACTAACCCCACAGGGCATTTTTCACATAGGGCTATGATTTTTTTTTCTTATGATTTAATTCTTATACCTCAAACTGAATTGTGGTGCAATATTTTTATAATTCTACTACTGAAAGAGAGAGGGATATGAAATAATTAAAAGACTGAAGGAAGATTTATGAAGAGTTGTGAATACCCAAATCAAAGTATGGTAGTAAGTCAGGGAAAGCTAGAAAGAGCCAAGAAAATCATGATATGAACAATAAACATATTCTTGATGGAGAATAGCTGCAGAACTAGCAAATTAAGATGTGCACAGCCTGAAGAATATTAAATAACCTCAGCTCCCCATCTCATTAGCTTGGGATCTTGGCCTCAGCATAGTTACTTAATGTCTTTGAACATCAATACCCTCATTTCTAAAACAGAAATGATAATAGCAATGCCTACTGCATTGTACGATTGTAAGGGTTAACTGAGACAATGTGTTGCCTTGCACACATAGCCTATGACGTATTTAATGATTATTATTATAATTTATTTTTTAATAAAAAGTTCATATTTGTGAAAAATGCAATATAGAAAAAGATGAAGTGGAGAAAAAAATTATCTTCAGCATGTACTGTATAAGAAAGAAATCTTGTAGTCATAGGCCCATCCTCAAATGAGTTAACTTTCTTTTGATTCCCAAAACAAACTGCCTAATATTATTCAGTTTCCAAAAAGAAGAAAATCCTGTCATATGTTGCTACATGAATGAAACTTTAAAACATTATGCAAAGTGAAACAAGCCAAGCACACAAAACAAATAGTGCATTATTCCACTTATATGAAATATCTAAAGCAATTAAACTCATAGAGGCAGAAAGTAGAATGTGATTGCCAGGGGTTGATAGGATAATAGGAAGTGGTTCAATGGGTATAGAGTTTCAGCCATGAAGTTATAAAAGTTCTAAAAATCTATTGCATAATAAACAGTATACATATAGTTAACAATATTGTAATGTACACTTAAAATTATTAAGAGGATAAGTTTTTATATGTGCCTTTTTCCATAATAAAAATCAAGACAGTTCTGACACACACTATAACATAAATGAACCTTGAAGACATGTGCTAAGTGAAATAAGTTAGTCACAGAAGGGCACATATTGTGTCATTCCACTTATATGATGTACCTAGAGGTCAAATTCATAGAGATAGGAAGTAGAATGGTGGCTGCCAGGGGTAGAGGGAGGGAGGAATGTGGAGTTATTGTTTAATGGGTATAGAGGTTCAGTTTGGGAAGATGAAAGTTCTGGAGACAAGTGGTTGTGATGGTTGTGCAAGAATGTGAATGTACTTAATATCATTGAACTCCACACTTAAAAATGGTTAAAATGGTATATTTTATGTTACACATAGTTTACCACAGTAACAAAAGACACTGCCTTTCCTGTGTTGTAATTGACTAGTGTGTCTTCATGGTTGAGTTGAACTCTTGGTAGCATGGCCAACTAAGTGCTTAAACAGCTACTGTATTCAAGGGTCCATGGAAGAATGGACCCCATTTCCCTGTGTAATGTGTGATACTCTGTGCACCATGAGAGAAATAACCTTTGCTTAGATAAAATTTGCTAAAAAAGGACTCTGCCTGATTTGACCTCTATAAGCACAAGAACCAAGGATGTTTTTCCTTCTAGAAAAACAACTAATGAGGATTCTTAAACTCAGAACTTTAAGAAGGTGGCAAAAAGATTTGTTGAGCATGTGGTATGGTTAGGGTATGTTTTGAATGTCTCCACCAAAACTTATGTTGAAATTAGATCCCCAGTGTGGCAGTGTTGGGAGGTAAAGCCTAGTGGGAGATGTTTGGGTCATGGGGGAGGATCCCTCATGAATGGCTTGGTGATGTTCTCTAGGTAGTGAGTTGGTTCTTGCTCTCACAAGACTGGATTAGTTCTTTCAGGAATGGATTAGTTCCTGCCAGAGTGGGTTGTTATAAAGCCAGGATGCCCCTCGGGTTTTCCTCTTTTCAGACATATCTGCTTCCTTTTTGATCTTCTTCACCATGTTGTGACAAAGCACAAAAGCCCTTGCCAGAAGCCAGGACTACACCTTGAGTTTTTTTCAGCCTGGAGAACTGTGAGCTAAATAAATCTCTTTTCTTTATAAACTACCCAGTTTCAGATACTCTTTTATAGCAACATAAAGCAGACTAAGACAGCATGTTTCAAAATATTCTTTTAGACCATAACAAGTTTGTAACATACATTTAGATATGGCATATTTTAAAGATTATTTTAGGAGTCCTTAGACTAATTTATAATTCTTCCCCAGTAAAGAATTATTGTCAATTTTTCAATAGAGGGGCAAAGTAGATTGTTCTTATTCAGATTTTATTCTTTTCCAGACTCTGTGCCACATTGTTCTATCCCATGAAATTTGCATAGTGTGTCACTTATTGCTTCCAGGCCATTATTTATGAGTTCTTAAACTTAGGTATCTTGAAATTAGGTACACAGTTGACTAAAGTAGAGTTAGATTGTTACTGAGACTCCTGAATAAAGTTGCAAAGGACTAAATTATTAGTGAAAATGAAAATTTAAAAACAGCTATGTGTTGTAAAGGCAGATGACATAACACTCTTCTATTTCAGCATAGGCTTTAGTAGATAAATTTTTTTTTGCAATTATAGACCTGTCCTAAATGGATGTAGGGTTCAAATTGATCCTTTCTCTGGGGTCAAGAAACTAAGAAATTAAAGTGTTCAAGGATAATAGGAACCCAAGAAACTTGGAATAATGAAATGCAAACCATATTTGGGGATCAAACCCTCAACACAGGCCACCCACAATTTTATACAGTAATTCTGATTGAAGAAGCATCCCTCTTGAAAACCAGCACAAGACAAGGATGCCCTCTCTTGCCACTCCTATTTAACATAGTATTGGAAGTTCTGGCCAGGGCAATCAGGCAAGAGAAAGAAATAAAGTGTATTCAAATAGGAAGGGAGGAAGCCAAAATGTCTTCATTTGTAGATGACGTATGCTATATCTAGAAAACCCAATTGTCTCAGCTCAAAAGCTTCTTAAGCTGGTAAAGAACTTCGGCAAAGTCTCAGGATACAAAATCAATGTGCAGAAGTCACAAGCATTCTTTTATAAGAAACGGCAAGCAGAGAGCCAAATTACAAATGAACTCCCATTCACAATTCCTACAAAGAGAATAAAATATCTAGGAATACAATTAACAAGGGAAGTGAAGGATCTCCTCAAGAAGAACTGCAAACCTCTGTTCAAGGAAACCAGCGAGGACACAAACAAATAGAAAAGTATTGAATGCTCATGGATAGGAAAAATCAATATCATGAAAATGGCCATACTGACCAAAGTAATTTATAGATTCAATGCTATTCCCATTAAACTACCACTGACATTCTTCATAGAATTAAAAAAAATCATTTTAAAATTTATATGGGACCAAAAAGGAACCTGTATAGCCAAGACAATACTAAGCAAAAAGAACAAAGCTGGAGGCATCACCTAATGGGTGTCAAACTAACAGACTTCAAACTATTCTATAAGTCTACAGTAACAAAAACAGCATGGTGCTGGTACAAAAACAGACACATAGAACACTGGAACAGAATAGAGAACTCAGAAATAAGATTGCACATCTGCAAGCATCTGAACTTTGACAAACCTGACAAAAACAAGCAATGAGGAAAGGATTTCCTATTTAATAGATGGTGCTGAGAGAACTGACTATCCATTTGCAGAAAATTGAAACTGGATCCCTTCCTCACACCTTATACAAAAATTAACTCAAGATAGATTAAAGACTTAAATGTAAAACCCAAAACTATAAAAACCTTAGGAGAAAATCTAGGCAATGCCATTCAGGACATAGGCACAAGCAAAGATTTCATGATTAATAACAGCAAAAAACAAAACAAAACAAAACAAACAAACAAAAACTATCATAACAGTGAACAGGCAACCTATAGAGTGGGACAAAATCTTTGCAATCTATCCATCTGACAAAGGTCTAATATCCAGAATCTACAAGGAACTCAAACAAATTTACAAGAAAAAGCATAAACAGCCCCATTAAAAAGTGGGCAACGGACACAAACAGATACCTCTCAAAAGAAGACATTCATGCAGCAAACAAACATGAAAAAAGCTCAATATCATTGATCATTAGAGAAATACAAATCAAAACCACAATGAGATACCATCTCAGGCCATTAGAATGAGCATTATTAAAAGTCAAGCAACAACAGATTCTGGCAAGACTAGGGAGAAATAGGAATGCTTTTACACTGTTGGTGTGAATGTAAATTAGTCCAGCCATTGTGCAAGATGGTGTGGCAATTCCTCAAAGGTCTAGAACCAGAAATACCATTTGACCCAACAATCCCATTACTGGGTATATACCCAAAGGAATATAAATCATTCTATTTCAAAGATACATGTATGTATATATTCATTGCAGCACTATTTACAACAGCAAAGACATGCAATCAGCTCAAATGCCCGTCAATGATAGACTGGATAAAGAAAATGTAGTACATATACAACATGAAATACTATTTAGCCATAGAAAGGAATGAGATCACGTCCTTTGCAGGGATATTGATGAAGCTGGAAATCATCATCATCAGCAAACTAATGCAAGAACAGAAAACCAAACCCTGCATGTTCTCACTTATAAGTGGGAGTTGAACGATGAGATCACTTGGACCTAGGGAGGGGAACAACACACACTGGGGCCTGTTGGGAGGTAATGTGGGGAGAAGGAGAGTATTAGGAAAAATAGTTAATCCATGCTGGGCTTAATACCTAGGTGATGTGTTGATGAGCGCAGCAAACCACCATGGTACACGTCTACCTATGTAATAAACTGGCACATTCTGCACATGTACTGCAGAACTAAAAATAAACATTAAAACGAACAAACAACAACAACAAAATTCTAATGGAGTATAAGGATATAATTGAAAAGTATAAAATAAATGGTGCAGTATAAAACAAGCCATCATGAGTGAGTGACAATAAAAACAACAAAGAGCACAATTAAACTTGGAAATATTCCAAATAAACTAAGCTCTGCTTAAAACAGAAAAGTAGTAAAATAAAAATAAAAGATGGGGGTTTTATGCTCAGTAATGGTACAGCAGTTATGACAATATAAATTCTCCCCCAGACAATAACTGTAAACTGGAGATATGTCTTAAATATAAAGACACAGAAAATTGAGAATAAAAGGATGAAAAAAGACATATCATGCAAATAATAAGCATGAGAAGGCTAATGAATCAAAATATTGTAGACACTACAGAGTTCTACCAGAGACAAAGAGTGATATTTGGATATTTCATAGGTAAAATGTTGAATTAATAAGAAAGACATAACAATCATAAATCGTCATGCATCTAAAAGGTTTCAAAACATATGAAGCAAAAATTGACAGAATAAAAGAGAGAAATATATAAAAACATTATCATAGTTGCAGATTTTAAAAATTCTCTCAGAAATTGATAAAACAACTAGGCAGAAATAAGTAAAGACATTATATCTGAAAAATAATGTTGAATATTGACCAGAATGATCTAATTGACATTTACAGTATATTACACACAATAAATGCAAACTAGACATTCTTTTCAAGTGAACATTGTGATTTCAACAACGTAGACCATTTGCTGGGCTAGTACAGTGCAGTGTATTCTGTCATCATAATGGAATTAAATTAGTACCAATAAGAACAAATTATCTAGAAACCTCAATAGTTTTTCTGGCTTAAACCTAGCTACTAATTAGGACCACATGAGTGTATTAGTTATCTATGCTTGTATAAAAAAATTACTCTAGGCTGGGTGCAGTAGCTCACGCCTGTAATCCCAGCACTTTGGGAGGCTGAGGTGGGTGGATCACTTGAGGTCAGGAGTTCAAGACCAGCCTGGTCAAGATGGTGAAACCCTGCCTCTATTAAAAATACAAAATACTAGCTGGGTGTGGTGGCTCACACCTGTAATCCCAGCTACTGGGGAGGCTGAGAAAGGAGAATTGCTTGAACCCAGGAGCCGGAGGTTGCAGTGAACTGAGATTGTGCCATTGTACTCCAGCCTGGGTGACAGAGTGAGACTTTGTCTCAAAAAAACAAAAAACCAAACAAACAAAAAAACAAAAAACAAAAACAAAACAAAACAAAACCCTAAAACTTAGCACCTCGAAACAACAGGCATTTGTTTTGCCACAGAATTTCTGAGGGCCAGGAATCTGGGAGAAGTTTAGCTAGATGATTCTGGTTCAGATCTCTCATGAAGTTGCAACCAAGATGTAGAATAGGGCTGCAATCATCCAGAATCCACTTGCAAGCTCACTCACAAGGCTGGTGACAAGAGGCCTTAATTCCTTATCACATGGACCTCTCATAGAGCTGCTCATGACATGGCAGTTGGCTTCCTCAAAGCAAATTATCTGAGAAAGAGAGAGAACAATTAAAATGAACACTGAAGTGTCTTTTACAACTTAAACATATTATCACTTCTGTATTACTTCATTGATTACATGGAGAGCCCTGGTACAACACGGAAGTGGAGGAGCCAAAAACGGTGCAGTACCAATAGCTGGGGTTCATTTGGGTATCAGCTTGGAGGCCAGCTACTACAACAAACTTTAAAAACATACTGAGACCCTGGTTCAATCCCAGAACAATTAGCTCAAAATTTCTGTGAACTGGGGACCAGGTTTATTTTTTTCTCCTAATCTCCCAAAATAATTCTCATGTGCAGGGTTGAGAAATATTGTGGCAGAGGAAATCCATGCTGAATAATCAAGAACTATCTATGCATCAAGATTTAGGTAAATGAAATGAAATGCTATTCCACAAGATCAGAAAGGAGTCATACAAGGAACATAGATTAACACATTAACTAATCAAACAGAATTTAATAAACATAGGGATTTTAAAAACATATTCATAAAAATGTCCATGACATCACTGAATATTTGCACTCCATGAGCAGCTAGTACTTTTAAAGCTCCCTAAGTTATTCCAATGAACAGCCAAGTTTGACAACCAATTCTTTACATAATGCTTGTTACCAGGCCCACTTTCTTGCTACCCGATTTGTTGGTAGGGTACCTCTCATTCTGAAAAGATGGTGTTACTTAACTGGCCATGCTGAGAAATAATAAAGCTGAGGTTAGAAGCCTCGTTTCAACCCTAGTGAGAAGAGATAGAACAGCGCATGTTCCAGGGAAGCTTTTCAAACATTTGTGACACTAAAACTGAAGGTAGATGATAGGAGACTGTTTTTCCTTTCAGTCTCATGCTTATCTTTGAAAAATTTCGCTTAGATCCAGATCTCAGAAGCACAAAGCAGATTGAAGTCATTTGGTTGGAGAATATTTTCAACTGCAAGATCTTCATTATATTTAAAAGTTCAGCCAATCTTCATTTTAGGCATCTCTATGTTTAGAAAGTACATAGAATGTGAACATCCTTTGCAAGAATGAATTCTCAATTGTATGAACAGGAACAAAAAGTTTTTGAGGATGTTTTTAAAAATTTTATCTCCGGCCGGGCGCGGTGGCTCAAGCCTGTAATCCCAGCACTTTGGGAGGCCGAGACGGGCGGATCACGAGGTCAGGAGATCGAGACCATCCTGGCTAACACGGTGAAACCCCGTCTCTACTAAAAAAATTACAAAAAACTAGCCGGGCGAGGTGGCGGGCGCCTGTAGTCCCAGCTACTCGGGAGGCTGAGGCAGGAGAATGGCGTAAACCCGGGAGGCGGAGCTTGCAGTGAGCTGAGATCCGGCCACTGCACTCCAGCCTGGGCGACAGAGCGAGACACCGTTTCAAAAAAAAAAAAAAAAAAAATTTATCTCCAATGAGCCTAGAAAACACACTCAAACAAAAGAAATGAATTGACATTTGACTCTGACACTTTAAATTGTATTTGTGATGTACCGATGTAGACATGGCTACGGATATAGATTACAGAGATTTAAATGCTGCAGAGGAGACAGCATTTTATATTAGAAATATAATACTTTTTAGCATCAGAAATGTAGATTTAATTGGGACTCTTCTGATAATTTCTTGTGCAAATATGAACACTTTATTTTAACCACCCTGGAACTCAGTTGCCGATTTCATACAACCATGAGTGAAACTTCCTCATTTCTAAGTTCTCTTTCAGGTTCTACTATTTATAGATGGTGATTTAAAGGTGCTGCTCCTTGAAGGCTATGGGTAATTTCATAGTGTCAGGTTCAGTTTAAGGAGAGAAAGCTTCACAAATGAAAATGAAAACTTATGGAGCAGTAGGAATGGGATAAACCTCGTGACCCAGATGCTCCTATCACTAGCCTTTCTGCTTGTATTTTCAAAAGCAGAATTTTTAGTAAAATTTATTGAAATACAACTTCCTCTAGAAGTTAGCTAAAATATGACTGATAATGAAAGTCCAGTGTCCTCTAAACAAAACCAGCATATACACATATTAATTTGTTTTTAAAAAATAAAAGAGCAGAAGTGATTATTTACATCACAGAAGAATTAGTTGTTCTTATAAAGTGATTCTTTTGGGAATGTTAATGGCAACTGATAAGTGATTTGCCTTTTGCTAATTTTATATAGAATTTTGTGTAATTTTCAAATTATGACTAAATTTTAAGACCATATCTATTGTAAGAAGTAAGAAGTAGTTCTATATTTGAGACACTTATGAGCCCCACTGTGGATCTGTACATTTCCTTAGGGCACTGGAGCTTCAGGGAAGCCAATTATATAATATTTGCACAAGGGTCTGCAAGGTCAAAGGACTTGGTTTGTTATGGAGGATTTGCTAACTGTCCAAAGAAATTTGTTTCAATGCTGCAGTTCAGACATATCAACTGACCTTACTAAGTTAATATTTACCGAGGATTAATAGCTTGATTCTTCAAACTGAAATTCCAGAGACTGGCTGTTAAAAAAAAAAAAGTATTTTGGGGCCCAGGCCATTGGATGTAAATTTCTATCAGTTTCCAGGTGGCATTTCAAGGTAGAAAATTGTATTTTCTCTGGAGCATGAATTAGAAAGAAATGGTCTAGCTGTCTGTTTAAATCAATTAAAAATGTCTAGAAACTAGTTAAATCATAAGTTTCCACCATCACTACTTCCTTCAAGAATGGTTGCTGTTTTTCCAAGCTGCTTTTGTGTTTACTTTCAAAGGCCTGTCCCAGTGTGGACTATACATAGGTGATGTGGCAAGAGATAAAAGATACCTTCTCCAAAATAAGGACCCTGTTCAAGGCCATTGGAAAAATTGTCACTTTTGTTAGAGGATAAAGAGGACAATGAAGAAGAATGCTGCAGATTACCTAAAGCTGATACCTTTAAGTAATTATTTTCCCCCTAAATCTCAGCTGTTCTATAAAGTCCTTGAAATTTATCTTTTTTCAAAAACAATATAATTTTTTGTATCCTCTGCTTGATGATTCTGGAACATCGATACATATGAGAATGGCATTTCTGTGCAATGATGAAGTTGTAAATTATTTCTGCCTTTTATCCTTTCTTTTTATCCTTCTTTATTTCACGATGATAGATATCATTTATTCTGCTATCAATGTGTCCATCATTAATTATGTTCTTTGTTGTTTTCCTGCCAGATTATTCTTTCTATTTTGATACTGAAAAATGAAACAACTCAAGGAACTACTCTTATGTAGGGGAAGATTAGAAGCAGCATTTTTATTGAAACATGCACTAGGTATAATCATGTTTATATCTAGAAGGAAACGTATCTAAATCTAAATGTTAATAGTAATTATCTATAAATTGTGAGAGAAATTTAAATTCTACTTTCTTCTTTTTAGTATTTCCCCAAATTTATATATTGACACTATGTTTATAATAAAAAAACAGATATTTTGATTTAATATCACATTCTACTGGTTTTGAATCTAAGCTTGCCAGTACAAGGTAGATGTCATCTTGCTTACATTACCTATAAATGATCTTGATTAAAACACCTCTCTGAGTATCAGTTTCTTCACTTGTAAAATACCTCCTTCATAGAACTGGGAGAATTAAATACAATAAGTTGAGTGCCTGGAACATAGAGAGTGATTTAAAAAATCAGTCTACTTTTTAGAAATTTAACCTTAGTTGAGAAAAAGAGTTAAAATACGAAAATGCCCAGGTTTAAAATAGTGACTCTGGAAAAATTACATTTGTTATTTGTTTGTTTCTTAGAGTTGATTTTTCCCGTTTATGTTTCGTACTGTGTTCCAGAAAGCTTGGCTTATGAATAAGTGGGATATACTGTATCCCACTGAGCTGTGATCTTTCAGAGCTAGGAGGGAACTTCAGAAATCTTTAAGCCTACAACATTTATTTCATAGTTGAAATACTGAGAGGACAATTTATATCTAACAGCAACTTTGTTTCCAGTGTGCTCTCCAAGAGTAGATCATCTCTTAACTTTTACCAGTAAATTTGGGATTATTTGCTATCATCTTCATAGGATTCCTGGACCCCTAGGCTTTAGGCTAGTGGCTAAAATGGAGAAGAAAAAGCTGGAGAGAGAAAAGTCAGGAGAGATGAAAGAAGTGCTAGAGAAAGGCAACGTTAAGGCTTCAACCCAACAGCAAGTCCACGGTGACATCTTTTATCTTCTAAAATAAGTTTTAACCACGGTTGAAGAAAATATTTACCCTTGCAGAAGGAAAATCTCTTCCATGCAATTTTATAAACTGTGGGACTATGCAAAACAGTTATTTCCTCACTGATACATTGGAGGTTCCTTATTTCAGGAGAATTTGCATGCCTTTTGTCTGGTCAGTGCTGCATACGACGCTGCAGAACTCCCTGGGTTACATTTTGGGAGGAGGCAGTGCTGTAAGAAAAGCAACTGTTTATCAGGAGCCTTGGTTGGGATTGTGTCCCTTAAGTTATTAGTGCTAAAGGCAGAGAGAAGTGTGATAGTTAGAAGAATAAGGCATTTCTATGCAGTCTTTTGTTTTTCAACTCAACTCCTCTCTTGCTCTTAATTTAAGTAATAAAGCCCATGGAAATATTTGTATTTCTTAGACAAACATAAGATTTTTTCCCCCCTTGGGCAACCTTTCTTACAAATACACTAATTTGGGGGAAAGAGGAGTGAGAGAGTTCCTTTCAGCTTATGAAGAAGTGTTAATTATTCCTTTGACAAGACTTCTAACTCTTAGGAAACAGCTCTCCTTTTAGAAAGCTGTTTCTGTCTGTTGCTGTTATCTAGAAGCAGCCACCTGGTTGGAGGGGAGAGTTTAATTCTTTCCTTAATACTGATTTAGTTTTGAAAGATCTAAATATGCAAACACAATAGTTGAGCCTATGATCTACCTGTCTCACCTTGTATATCCCATTTGGCCCTTCCTTTTAGAATTTTTCGTTCAGTTTCCATGTTATGGATTTCAGCTTGACATTTTTCTCCACCTAAAATTGTCTTATAACAGATGTATAAAAATTATAAAAGGAGATACTGTTAGAAAGGCCAGGGCATAAGAACCTCAATGTGCACAGATAAACCAATTGAAGAAAATTACAAATTAAACTAATCAATCAATATGAAGACAAGCAGTTAATAGGAGTAGTGGTTCAGTCATTCACTTGGACATTTATTTATGCCACCATTTAATATTTGAGTATGTACTACAGACAAGAATCATGCTAACAATTATTGATAGCATGACAAGAAGCATTAGACTTTGTCTTCCCAGAGGTTATTGTCAAACACAAAAAATATTAGAGAGAATTCCTATTTTAGTTTGGAGTTTGGACATTAGTTATGGCTGTTCCTCTCCATTGCTGTGTGTACTTGGACTGGTCACTTTGTCATTCTGTGCCACAGTTTCCTCACCTGTCAAACAGGGGGCCTGAGTGTGATCTAGAATAGTTTTCCTTAAAGTGTGGTTCAGTGCCTATGTGCAGACAGTTCAGTTCTGTTCATGACAAGTTTAATGCAGAACTTAAGAGCAGGCATTGAGAAATGTTCAACTCAATTTTACAAGGTGATCCTCCATCTGTAGAATCTCATAAACATTGTGGGTTTGAGCTTTGGAGTATTTGTTTTATTATTTCATTTTTCTACTAATTTTTATCGTACTTTACAAAAGTGTCCATTCATTATGAATTTAAAGATAAAAACTGGGCTTTTATCACAGACAAATAGTCCAAGGATAATATTTATAAAAAAAAGGTGTTATGGCCAAGACTGTTCTTATTGGAGAGTCAAAATATAAGTTAGTATATTAAAGGCGCTGAACAGTTGTACAGCAAACAAACCTATAGAATCTAGCATTTCCCAGACATAGTGTACTATCCATAGTCTACCACATTATTTTCACCATGCCATGACATATCTACACTTCAAACCATTGAAACGTTGAAGTCTATGTGATTGCATGATCAAGAATCTCTTTAAGAATTGATAGAACTCTTTAGACACACACTATAACACCTGTACCTCAGGAAACATAGTTACCTGAACTTTGGGATTTATCTGTGAAAATTAGATCGATCATTATTATGTCTTGGAGTTATATAGTTTTTATATAGTTTATATTGCTATAACCCAAGAGATTTTCTATAACCATGCCTTAAAAAATACAGGCAGAGCATTCATAAGTCCAGGCAGAAATGTATAAATATAGCCTATTCCTAAGATAAGGAGAAGAATGTTTTCCTTGATGTTTACTTGAAGCCATTTCTTCTCACAGTTTTTTCTCAAATGTTATTAAAAATCCACTCACATCTTGTCTTGCTGATTTTTTCAGAGGGGAGGCAGTAAGGCACATTTCTTTATTTCAGTTGGTGCAGCTACAATGACTAGATATTAAAGGATGCCCTTTTAGAGAAGAAAGGTCATTTTTGACACAGAAAGGAAATGAGTGTCTACAGATCGGGTACTGGCCTGATCCTATGCCTGCCCAGTCAATGCTAGCAATTAGCAGAAAGCATTTTGGCCTCCTAGCGGAGAAAAAAAATAGAAGGAAAATAGAAATTAAAATGTTTAATGTATTTCTTGAGACTTGATTATTTTTAACTTTTTAATCCTTCAAAGTGTTAGTCCCTTCCTCCTCCAAAATGTTATGAACTTTTGGCAATTCTTATTTGATTGTTATTCCAGTGGAAGTGAAGCAGAAAGTCACGCTGTCACATGGTTTCTTTATATAAATTGACTTTTGTTTGTTTGTTTTCCAAAACTATCTAAGTCTGCAACTCCAAAATGTGATTCTCTCTGCGGAGGAGAATTATGGATAACTTTAGTTTTCTTCTTTATACTTTTTCTGTATTTTTATTTTGCATAAGTGTCATAAAATATATGTAAAAAGAATCTCAGATTCTATAGATGTGTAAAAGTCAAGGAAAATGTCTTCCTAAAGGCTCAGATGGACAGGTTTTGGATATTGAAAATTTTTATTAAATTGGACCTGAAGTTTAGATTTCTTCTTAAAATTCCTTCTTCAAAGTGTGAGTCATGGTAGCATTTGTAGTAACATGACCTTGCTGACATGCCACATTTAATTAGCCTCAAATTGTGATGTTTTATTTCAGGCTAACTATGGAGACATTTCCACAGCTGAGGAAGGTGCCACTTCCTTCTGGCTCCTGATCCCAGTCTATTGGGGGCAGTTCCTCTTCCTTGGTTCAAGATTTGTCTCAAACAGAGACTTCGCTCAAAAGGAAATACAGATGGGCCAACAATTAGTGACTTTGATCAATGTGAAAAGCCAGAGCAGATGATTCAGTGCAAATGATCCACTCAAGGGCCAGGATTGGCTTATTTATCAGGCCCCTCCAACTAGAGTCTAGATCAGGGCTGCTCGGAGTAATAAAGCGCACGTGCGAAGCACTGCCGCAACTTGCCACGCAGCGTCTTCCAGTAAAAACCTGGAGGACAGACACTCCCTAACTGCCAGTAGTCACATGCCCTCCAGGTTGAAGAGGGTGGCTTCTCTTCTCTAAGGCTGGTTTTTACCACTTTAGAGTGGCCATTGACTTTTCTATCAAAGTCAGGCCTTGGCTGTGAGGAGTCATATCACATGCTTGCCCCTGCCTCTGTATGACACTGAATTGGGGAATAAAACTACCCTGCTTTTGCTACTAGATTCTCAAGAACTGTGTCTGGGAAATACAGGATTTGCACCTAATAATACCCTGACATTCTGCTCTCTACAAATAAGCAGTAAAATAAATAGCAAAAATGTGTTTAAATGCTACCTGATAATAGGGAAAGGACTTTGAGGGATTTTAATAGAAGCAGTGACTTCATCTATATGTGAACCATTCCAAGAAAATGCATTTGAAGCAGGCAACAGCACATATGCCCTGAAAGGGCTGCTTTATTTAGATTCCACATGTCACTTTTCAGGATGGAAAGGCACTCATCTCTGGAAAGTCTTTTTGGGTAAATATGAAAACTAATACAACTAATTATGTTTTGAGTCTTTTTCTCTTTCACGTATATGCACACTTTTTATTATACTCCTTCTAATAATTTATTTATAATTTTTCTCCACTAGGTAATCAACTCCTTGGGAACTGGAAGCCTTTGTCATCTTTGTTTGGTTAAGAACATTGTCCTGAAGAAAGTAGGTGCTCAAATACATGACATAACAGCCAATGCTTTTTGTTATGTCAATAGTGACATGACAGCCTATACTTTGTGTGATTTTATGGTGCCATTTAGTATGTCACATGGATAATTTCTTCTAATCTATTTAAGTTGGGTGATATTGCTACACAAATTATACTGATAGAGATACTGAGGTGTGAAATGGTCACGTGAGTTAAGTCACATGCTGACATATAACAGGACAGCTAGCCCACACATAAGTGGGCACATCTTATCACTAGCCTACAATTTTTTTTTTGTACTTATTCAAAAGAAAAAGAAAGCTTCTCTACAAACTTTTTTTTTGGCAGGGGAGGAGGGTCACTTGCAATAGTAAGATTTCAGAGGTCACATGAGCAGGCTAGGGAATCAAACAATCCTGAGGTTGAATTCTAGCTTGTTGATCTGAAAACTGTAAAACTTAGCTTCTCTGAGCATCAGCTCATTGAGCTTTCAAGGGATAATGAATCCTATATGCTTTTGTCTTTCTATATAGATTCTAGTATAAATAATATGTATATTTTAGATAGAATAGACATAGAATCAACATTTCTGGAAGCTTTAATTTTATCTATTAATAACTCTATTTTATTTATTTACTAATAAATACATAATTAGTAATCAAAATTAATGTTTTATTAACACTGATTAATATTTATTAATAAATAAAATGCATTTTGTTTATCAATAAAATAACTCATGTTTTTAGTGTGTCAACTCATTCTTTTTTCAGGACACTTGCTGAAGGAAGGCTAATCTATTCAAATTTTTAATATGATTTTATACAGGGTAACAATGAGTTTTAGATTTGTATATCAAACATGAGCTTATATCCCAAAGCTCTCCTATGAGCAGAATAAATGTTTAAATAAGTGAAATTCTTAAGTGTTCATTCGGATTTCTAAAAGAGGCTTCCTTCCCGCACTGCCTCTTTCCTAAGATCTGGCTGTATTCTCAACCCTTGCCTTTGTTAGATATGCGGCAGGTGACCACCTTCCTCTCGAAGTCCATGCTTTACCGCATTCCCCATTTCGGACTGTTGCCTCCCCTATTTCTGTATTTCAAAATCAAAATCTGGTAGCCCAAGTTATCACTCAACCATTTTTTATTGCTTTTTTAAAATCAGCTGTTGAAATAACTGAATGCTAAAAAGTTGGTCAGTTGCCAAAAACAGCATTAGGAATAGGATTTGGAGAGGTCATTAGACCACCTCTGTTAGTTATTCACTCAGACATCGTCTTGGAACCAGAAAACCATTGCATTCAGAACAGCACTTATAAAAGCAATCCATTGATCTCCGTTTCTACTTTTCTCCCCTATTGATGTTGAAGCTTTTTCTGTGTGATTATGTGATGAAACTTGGTTCTTATCTCAGTGACAAATGCAATGGCGTGTTAACAGGGAAAGCTTCAACAGTCTATTTAAGAAATAGGCCAGAATTTAATGTCATCTAAAGCTCAGATTTGTGTTTTTAGAAGCTTTTTCATAGAAGCAGGCACCAAGCAGTATCACAGAATCAACATTTGTACAGAGTTATGTCTCAGGTCTCCAGTCTAACCTTGAAATTGGTGAACAAATTATGCTCCATTGGCCTTTTCCAGCTTTAAGATGTTACTGAGGCCACTAACCGATTAGCCAAACTTACTCTTTTTTTCTGTGTCCAAGAGACCCTAGTATGGTAAATAGTCTTAAATCAAGCTCTCAATATTTTGTATCCATGAAGTCTTGTAAAATTTTATTCATTCTTTTACCTTTTGGTTTTAAACATTAAATAGTGAGGTGAGAAGTATTATCTATTTTTCTATTTTCTGAAATAGTTCAGGCAAGATTGTGCTTGTTTTGTATCTATTTAGTAGAATCCATCCACAAAGTCATCTGGGCTATTTGTTTTCACAAAGAAGATTTTCTTTCATAAGAGACTCAATTCTTTTAATGGATATATGACTACTTACATATTCTGTTTCCTCCAGTCTCTATTTTATCTATAGTTTCAAATTCAAGTTTTTTACAGCTGCCTAAGTGTTCCTGTTAGTATCTTTGCAATGTTTTTATGAACTATTGTGCTGTTCTTTTTATGATTCCTAAACTGACTATTTATGTCTTATCTTTTTTGTTCTTGGTCAGGCTTGCCAGGAGTTTATCAATTATTTCAGTCTAAGTTTTAAAGATACAACTTTCAGCTTTGTTTTTCCTATTGTATATCTGTTTCGTATTTCTTTAAACAGGATTTACAACTATTCCTACACTTAACAAATAAATTTCTATTATTATTATTATTTACTTACTTTAGTCTCTCTGGGTTTAATTTACTAGTTTTTCTAAATTCTCAAGATGGTGCATAGATAGCTGGTTTTCAGTGTTTCTTAGTTTTGAATATATACATCTAAGGATAAAACTGTTCCTTTGTACATGGTCTCAGTTGCATTCCACACATTTTGATACTTGGTATTTTCACTTGGTATTTTCATTACTATCAGTTCGAACATTTTTGACCATCAGTTTTCTTCTTTGACCAAAGGGTTATTTAAATGTGTGTTGAATAATTTTCTAACATTTTGAAGTTCTTCAATTATCTTTTGTTACCTATTTTTAGCTGAATTTTACTGTGGTCACAGAATATCTGACCAAAACCTGTGTAATTTCAATCTGTGTGCATCTATATCATATGAATTCTTTGAAATGTATTGAGACTTACTTTATGGCCCAACATATGGTCAACCTTGGTAATACTCTATAAACTTGAAAAGTATGAACATTCTTTGTGTGGTATAAAGTTTACATGTTAATTTGATAAATTTGTTAATAAGTTGCTAAATTTCTATCTTTATTGTTTTTTTTCCACTTGTGCTACCAGTTACTGAGAACAATTTTTCAAAATTACATAGTGATTGTTCATTCATCTATTTTTTCTATCAATTTTTGTTTCATAGATATTGAGCCCAAATTATTAAGTGCAAAAATTTTTAATTGTTATACTTTCCTAGTATTTGACCTTTCATTGTTAAATATCACTGTTATTTCTAATACTAGTTTATGCTTTAAAGTAAATTTGTCATATCAGTATAGCAACTGATAATCATTATTTTTTAAGTGGAATATTTATTCCTCATTTATTGTGTTTGGGCTTAGTAAGCCTATTATCTTAATACTCACTTTTTATTTATCTCTTGTGCTTTAAGTTTTGTTTTCTTTTCCCTATTGCTTTATTTTTGATAATTTTTCTGTTTCTATTATGCTCACTTTCTTAGCTTATTTTTTTTTTTTTTTTTTACCATTTTTAGGTGGTTACTATGGAGATTTTGACATATGTTCTTGATTTATTAAGGTTTCATAAAATCAGTAATTTTATCATCTTCCAGAAAATACAAGGATCATAGAACTATTTAATTCTTTTGACTCAGCTACCTACCAGCTTGTGTGCTATTATTGCATGCAATCTAATTCTAAATATTAAACCCCACAAGATATTTTATTATTATATGTATAGTCAATATTCTTTTTGTTTTCACTACATATTTACCCATTTCTCTGGCCTTTATTTCTTCTGGCATAACTTTGCTCAAATTGGGGATAAATAGTGTTATGCTTGAATAATATGTTTAATGTTTTTAGTATGGTATTGATTATAAAAACTCCATGGTCCTGCTTGTCTAAAAATTTCTCAAATATCTTGTATTTTAAAAGATATATTTGCTGATATAGAATTCTAGAGTGGCACATATTATTGCTCTCTATTTTGAAGATAGTCTACTATCTTTTGGCTTTCATTGTTTCTGTTCACATCACTCTTCTTATTATTGCTTCTTTGTAAGCAATACGTTCTGTTGTTTTCCTGGCTGCTTTAAAGAGAATTTGTATGTCTTTAATTTTCTGCACTTTTCCTATACTGCAATTAGGTAAACATCTTTTGGTCATTTCTCGTTTAAAAGCCTATTGAGGTTCATAGCACCTACTGAACCTGTTAACTGATAGCTTTTGTGAGTTTTGAGGTTATTCATCAATATCTCTTTAAATATTTATTCTGCCTTCCTCTATTATCTTTCTGAAGCCCCAATTGACTCGTTGCGACAACTTCTCTCTGTGCATCATATGCCCTTTAAACTCACTTCTATATTTCCTAAACTTTTGTCTTATCGTACTTCAGGCTAGGTAATTTTTCAGTCATATCTTCCAATTTACTAACTCTTTTTTCTGAGTCCAATGTACTGTTAAACACATCCTATGAGCTCTAAATTTGTTTCTGTGGGTTTTTTTAGTTATATGCTATTTATTTATTTATTATTTTAATGTTCAGTTTTCTTTTGAAATTCTCCACTTACTATTTAATTCTTCCAACATATTAAGTATAGTTCTGTGTTTTTATGAAGTATATGCTTTATGATTTTAATATGTGTATTTTGGGTGAGTCTAGTTCTAATATTTATTGTCCTTTGGTTTCTGGTCAATTTTGTGTACGTGTAAAACTCACTATTTTTGACTAGGTGCTGAACATTGCATGTCAAAAATTGTAGCAATAACTTGAAGTTACATATGATATTATTTTCCTTAAGAAATAATTTATTTTTCTTCTTGTAGACAGCTAAGCTAGAGAAAAATTGGAGCCAAATCTGGGATTTAAATCTTTTAAATAGGGCTTTTGGTCCACATGAGAGTTTGTCTATCTGCTGTACATTATAAATTACAGTGGATCCCCCTTACCCACAGAGGATATGTCTCAGGACCCCTAGTGAATGCCTGAAACCATGGATAGTACTGGGCCCTATATATACTCGAATGTTTTCCTGCATATACATTCCTATGATAACATTTAATTTATAAATTAGGTACAGTAAGATATTATCAATAACTAATAATAACATAGAGCAATTATAACAATACTCAGAATGGCGCACAATTTGAAGGTTATAAATGTTTATTTGTTTATGAATATCTCTATTTCTGGAATTTTCCATTTAATATTTTCTGACCATGGTTAACTGTGAGTAACTAAAACTGTAGAAAGTGAAAACACAGATAAGGGGAATGTAGCCCATCAGAATCTCATTTTGAAATGTGGAATATTAGCCAGGGATCTTTCTCCTTCATGATTCCTGAACTTTTTCTTTTCTCATCTAGCTTCATAAGACTAATGAAAACTCTGCTCAGATTTTCTGGTTTTTTATTCACTACTTTTGCTTTCAGAATCCGTAATTACCCAGCAGGTAAGTGATATTGTAAGTGCCTAAATACTTTTCTTGGTTTCCCTATTTTTACAGTTCATGGCCTGAAAATTCTTACTTCCTTGATAATTCTCCAATAACTTAAATCAGAGGTTTTGTACATTTTGGACAGAGTCTGTAGTCCTAATCATCCTGTTCATCCACTGCTGGCAACAGAAATGAACAAATATACATTTTGAAGTAAAATAACAAAATGAAAATCTACAAATTCACCACCTTGCTTAAATTTTTACTAGTGTAATTGAGTCCACCTGTGTCCTCCCTACCTCTTCTAATCATCCAGAATTAACTGCAGTCCTGAATCCCTTTGCTTAAAAATTATCTTACTATTTATGTTTACATTCCTAAGCAATACACTATTTGGTTTGCTTGCCTTGAACTTTATAAAAATACATACTTTTTCCAGTCTTCTGAGACTTGCCTTTTTTCCTCAATATTGTGGTTTTGAGATTTATCCATGTTATTGTGAATAGCTGTAATTCATTTATTCTTTCTTCTATACATATATTCTATTATCTATTTTGTTTTCAGTGGGCATTTTTGAGTTTTATCTTTTTCTCAATTACAAACAAGTTGCTGTGGATATTCTTGTGCATGACTCATAGTGACAATAGTCAACAGATTCTCTAAGGTATACAAATACGAATGAAATGTTTGTGTAAGAGACTGTGTACATTTTCTACTTTTCTAGATAATGCCTGGTTGTTTTATATAGTTGGTATATCAATGTGCACACTCACAAACAATTGCTTATGGGTTCCCTTTGATTCATGTATTCACTAATATTGATATTGCCAAACTATTAAATATTTGCCAATATATTGCAAAATTATAGTCATTGTGGTCTTAATTTACATTTCTTAATTACTAATGAGATTCAACAACTATTTATATATTGGTTCATCATTCATGTTTATTTCTCTGTGAAATACCTGTTCTTAATTTACCTTTTTGCCTGTTTTACTTTAAATAATTGATTTCCAGGAATTACTTATATATTTGGAATGCTACTGCTTTATCAAGTATGTGTATTGTAAATATCTTCTAGTTTGTTACTTCTTTTCACATTGTTTTCTGATGTATTTTGATAAAAGGAAATTGTTAATATTTGGAATCAATCACCCACCAAAAATTAAAAGTCAGGCAAATTGTAACTTGAATAAGAAAATTTCAAACTGTAACATTTAAAACAAATCTCTATTAATATTAAGATGTACACTTTTGTTATAAAAGATTTTAAAATATTTTTTGTTGCGTCTATTTGATTCTTCTCTCTTTTCTTCATTAGTCTTGCTAGTGGTCTATCAATTTTGTTGATCTTTTCAAAAAACCAGCTCCTGGATTCATTGATTTTGAACAGACACTTCTCAAAAGAAGACATTCATATAGCCAACAGACACATGAAAAAATGCTCATCATCACTCGCCACCAGAGAAATACAAATGAAAACCACAATGAGATACCATCTCACACCAGTTAGAATGGCAATCACTAAAAAATCAGGAAGCAACAGGTGCTGGAGAGGATGTGGAGAAATAGGAACACTTTTACACTGTTGGTGGGACTGTAAACTAGTTCAACCATTGTGGAAAACAGTGTGGCGATTCCTCAAGGATCTAGAACTAGAAATACCATTTGACCCAGCCATCCCATTACTGGGGATACACCCAAGAATTATAAATCATGCTGCTATAAAGACACATGCACACATATGTTTATTGCAGCACTATTCACAATAGCAAAGACTTGGAACCAACCCATATGTCCATCAGTGACAGACTGGATTAAGAAAATGTGGCACATATACACCATGGAATACTATGCAGCCATAAAAAAGGATGAGTTTGTGTCCTTTGCAGGGACATGGATGCAGCTAGAAACCATCATTCTCAGCAAACTATCACAAGAACAGAAAACCAAACACCACATGTTCTCACTCATAGTTGGGAATTGAACAATGAGATCACTTGGACACTGGAAGGGGAACATCACACACCAGGTCCTATTGTAGGGGGGGAGGGAAGGGATAGCATTAGGAGATATACCTAATGTAAATGACGAGTTAATGGGTGCAGCACACCAACATGGCACATGTATACATATGTAACAAACCTGCACGTCGTGCACATGTATCCTAGAACTTAAAGTATAATAATAATAAAAAGATTTTAAAATAAATCGTGTTGATTTTTAATGTTTCTATTCATGTTTCTCTTACACCAAGAAGTCACTGGTAATGTATGTGTACATCTCAAGGGCCCTTTTCTCTGGGGAAATTCAGCCTTAAATTGAGTGGCCCTTCATGCATTCAAGCAGCCATTTACTCAATAAATATGCAGTGAATGCCTACTCTGTGTTTGGCTCCAAAGATTCAGTGGTGGACAAGACAGACAAGACTCTTGCTTTCAATAAGACTTAAAGTATAGAGGAGGGAGAAAGATAAAAATAAGAAGTAATAAATTAGTGAGAAAATATCAACTAGTCTACACCAAGAATAAAACAGATGGGTGACCTGATGGAAAATAACTCAGTGTCATAGGATTGAGACCTACATAACAAGAAGTACAGATGCAAAAATCAAGAATAATGGCAGAGCTGATAGAGGGAAAGTCCCTAAATGACAGGTATCTAAGAAACAAAATGGCATCTGTGTTAAGGGGAAGAATTGTACAAAGTATAGTCAGAAAGACAGGCAGGACCATGATACATACCCCTTTTTAGAATGAGGAATTTGAGAGTTGTTTTAATTGTAATAGGGAAGCACTGGAGAGTGTTAAATGACATATAGACATGATGGGATTGGAGTTTTTCAAAGATCACACTGACTGCAGTGTAATGAATATATTTATAAGGTTAAAATTTGTAATGGGGAGGACAGTTTAAAGAAGATTTTATGGGCTGACACATATGAAACATATACAAATTAATAATAATAATGAAATTAAACAACAATTAAAACATTTTGCTATTGTTGGAATTTTCTAATGCACTGGTTTATTATTGTAAAAATTGGTGAATGGCAAAGATTAAATGTTCATCATTATTTTTCTGTATAAAGTGGCTTTCAAGATAACTAGTTTTTTATAGAGGAATTTCAGCCAATATATGCAAGCAGAATGACAGAATTTTTTAAATCATTTTTTTAAATTTTATACTGAAATAACAGATACAGGTAGTGGTTATCAATGGCTCCTAGGACATTTTAGCAAAAAGTTGTTTTGGAATTGTATAATGAATGGAGCAATTGACATCACTGGAACCCACAAATTATTCTCACTATCACTTAAAAGTGGGGCAACCAGACACTAGATATGCCTGATATGACACAATAGGAAGTACACAGCACATCACCTATAAAGTGAAGCTAGTTTTGTCAAAATAAAATTGGACATGAATTAAACCAAGCTTCTAAATCTAACTAACAATCTAAAGAGAAATTGTGGAAAGAGAAATATATTCAAAGAACTATAAAAATGCAACCAACCAATTGAGAATGTGGGTCACACTACAGAACAAATAAACTGGGTTCTTTAACAAATGAACAGCATGAAATAAAGGAGAATATTATAGATTAAAAGTGACCCAAGAGGCATGTACAAGCTGTGGACCTTGTTTGGATTCTTATTCAAACAAAATAACTATAAAAAGACATTTTTGACACAATCTGGGAAATTTGAAAGTGGTTTGAACATTAAATGATGTAAGAGAATTGTTATTTTTGTTAGGTGTATAGTGGTACTATAGTTATATTAAAAACATAAATCACTATCCACTACTGATATATACTGAATATTTATAGTGAAATTAAATGATGTGTGTTATTTCTTTTTAAAATACTTCATTGATTGGGGGAGAGAAAAGAGGGAGGTATGACGAAACAAGATTGGAAAAATGGTATGAATTATTGAAACTAGATGTGGTTTTCATGGGGACTCATTGTAATATTCTCATTAGTTTAGAGTATGTTTAAAAGTTCTCTTGTAATGAATTAAAACACAAATAACAAAAATTACAATCATGGAGTAAGGTGAGAAGGTTAATTTAGTAGTTCAGGCAAGGGATGAGAACTGATTGCACTAGGGGAGAAATAGTTGAGGTAGAAAGCATGGATGGATTCTGAATATATGTTGCAGATAAAGTAAGGAGGGTTTGCTATCAGCTTAACTTAACTTTAAATTTTTTTTTTTTTTAAAAAGGAACCTTTAGTTTTGGTTTGAGTAAACTGGGAGGGTGGTGATACTGTCTTGAATTGGAAAAAGTAGAGAGAGGTGTAGGTTGGAGTCAAAGTTCATAGTTCTGCTTTTATCATGGTAACTTTGAGATGCCTATTAGATTTTAAGTGAAAATTGCAAGTAGAGAGTTGGCTGTTCCAAAATAATGGTGGCATCATGTCAAGGCCAAAGGTAAACACTGAAAAGTAAAGCCGTATATGATGTTTAACATCATGGGAATGAATAAGACTGAGTAGCAAAACAGTGTAGATAGACAAGACAGAAATTCCAGGAGTGAGCTTAGAGAATATCAGCATTGAGAGTTCAAGCAGGTGTACTGAATTAGCAAAGGAGTCTGAGAGTAAAAGTCCTGTAAAGATCGCATCACAGAAACCAAGAGAAGACATTCTAGAAAGGAGAGAGTGACAGGTGATATCAACTGCTCCTTCGACAGGGTAATATAGAGGTCTTTATTGCTACTGAGAAACAGGACAGGCACTGGAGATTCCAGGGAAAATCAAGCATATTTGGGATACAAACAGCAGGAGATGAAGAGTGAAAGATTCTTGAAGACTAGATGATAGTCTTACATTTTGCTTTATGGGAATAAGATCTGCCACATCTCTAATCAGAGCTTTTATCTCAGAGACTGAATTTTAGAAAGCACAAAAGTGGATGGAAATGAAAATGAGGTCAACACCAATGTGTAAGGTTCCACTTTTCTGTCCAAGGGCTTCTTCCTTCTATTTTCATATCACATTCCCTATACCCCAGATATCTACCACCTCTGTTGTCTGCAAGGTGAGATTTGGAAGAGCTATTTGCCATGTTACAAAATTGTTGGTTTCGCTAGAGTGCCATAGTGGTTTAGACCCAGTTTCTGATCATCTGATTTTACAGACATAGCAAGTATTTGTGACTTGCAGAGATTTATCTCAGTACACCCAGATTAACTTTTCAGCACATAATTCTATTATATTCTTTCATGAACCAGAAACAAGCTTTCTGCAAGAAATCAATGCCTCTCATAAAAGTTCTCATTACAAACAGTAATAAAACGGTCCCCTAAATACTTTTCTTTTTAGCCTAAGAAATTGAAATAAAATGTTCCACAAGAAAAAATTGCCTTCAAGGCTTTATAGGAGATTTATGTAAGAAACATAAATCTATATCCCAAGGGACAAGCTAAACACATCACTTAAAGAAGCCAATATTTGCGAAATGTATGAAGCAAACATCTTAGCACATCTGCTTAAACAATTTAAAATAAAAATTTTAGGAGGCAATGAACGTTCTAATGATTATAGTTCTTCCAAAGAGTGTCACTAGAGACCGTTTATTGGAAAAAACAGATTACATGTCATTCTTGAAATGTTCTAAAAACTATGAAGTCTAGCTATGTTCATTTTACCTAAAATAGAATAATGAACAACCTAACATCTCAGTTCTCCTAAGCCTAGTTTATAATTGGAACATGAGCTCTCCCCATGTGACTCTTCTACAAATAAAAAGAGGATCTCATTGCACTAAGGAAGTGGGAAAGCAAAAAAGAACACTCCAAATAGAAAATTACTGAAAACCTTTTGAGCTACTCCTGTCTTCACTGGCTTTTTGCAGCAGTTCCCATCAAGAGGTGGAGCTATTTCCCTATCTGACTTTTGATTCTGACTTTTGCTTTGTTACTTGTTTTAACCAATACAATGTAATAAAGTTTAACTTCTTTTAATTTGGTCTCAAGGTCTCTCTTTTGAGAGTAGCCACAAGCCACACTCCAGGAAAACCCTGACCAGGGGGAAGTTAGGTTTGGATGTGTGTGTCAAGTGAGACACAATAAGGAAGTAAAACAAAATGCAGGAAGCAGAAGAAATTTGTCACTTACATACAGGTCCCACAGAGGTTAGGAGGGCCAACAGGAGGCTGACAGGACATCTGGAGGCAGCAGAGATCTCAACCAGTGGGTAGTGGAAAAGAGAGAGAGAGGTGAAAGAGAGGACCTGTGAGACTATGCCTTTATTAAGATCCATGGGCATTATCCCTTAAGCTTTCCCAAGGGCGGATTGTGGATTGGCTAAAGAAAACACATGCAAATAGGAGGAACTTATTTACATGACAAGTGTTGACCATTAGGTTTTATTGTGGTTAGCAGCTGTGGACTGTGTTGGGTTTTAGGTTAGTGGGATGGGGAACAAGCAGGCCATACCACAAATAACCACACGGAAAGGGAAAGTTCTAACTAGGCCAAAAGTGACAGGATATGACAGGGTTTCAAAGAACTTACATCAGGCTGAAAATGGATGTTGAGACAGCAACGCTATTAAACAAACTTATGAAGAAGTGAGAAGGTGACACTGTGCATTCTGAGCCTTGGCCACACAGAAAGCCTTACAGCTTCCATTTTTGCCCTCTTGGGATACTGCTGTCATGTGAACAAGTCCAAGCTAGCCTGACGGAGCAGTGCAGTGGAGGAAAATTGAAGTGTTCAGCCCGAAGCCCACATACTGCAAAATATGTTGAGTAAGGCCATCTTAAACCATCCAACCCTCATTCAATTGCTGCCCCATGGGTAAGTCCAGGTAAAATTAGCATAAGAACCTTGCAGCTGAGCCCATCCCAAATTATCGATCTACAGAATCATGAAAGTATACTAGATTATTGATTTAAGTAATAATGTTTTGAGATAGGTTGTTGCTCAGCAACAATTAACAAATACAATTGCCTAAGTGTTGCCTTGTGCCATGAATCACTGACTGATGCCATAATTAGCCAATCAGAAGAAAATGTTTATTTCACATTTAAGACTTTTCATGTAAATGCTAGAATCGTTTTTATTTTTAACCACAAGGCATCAATGATGGGCAAACTCCAATCTAAAAGTAACCCATTTCTGTTGTTCATACCATCAAACCTGCTTCCCTTACACACACACAGACACACACAAACTGTTCACTTTCATTTGGATTGCTGCATGACGGCCATTGTTATCAACCTTTATATGTTGAGGAATATTGTGAGACCAGAGTAATACCATATTTGGGAATCTGGTAGCCAGACAAAATTGAGTTTGGTTTCTCAGCTCTTCTCTAAGTCTCTTTTCCTGTCAAAGCTTAATTTTTTTCCTCTTCTCTTTGATAAGTTGCCTAAAAATTTCACCGATGATAGATTTATTTGAGTTAACAAGCTTCCTCTTCCAAAAATGCAAATATATGGGGGTGTGTAAAAGATCAGTCATTCAAATCATTCCGTGAATTGATTTAATCGGCTGCTTTTCTTGATACTCCTGGCTGAGTCCAACTCGAAAGGAAACCTTGGGATTTGGCATGGAGGTGGGAGGTAGGAAGTTAGGAATTTGTGCACCTTTGGAAAGTAGCGGAGGCTGGAATGGGATGTCATACTGTCACAGTATTTTAGGACATCATGATGACACAGGCTGCCTGAGGACCTCAAGTGAAAGGCTCTGTGAGCTTGAAAAAACATGAGAAAGGCAGGAGGGTATATAAAGCAGCTTCTTTATTAAATTGCTTCCTAGTGCCAGCCCTTGCTCTAGGACTGAGAAAAGAGCCATTGTTTAATTATTTCTCTTTTTATCTTATGACACTATGATTCCAGGGTCCTGGATTTGAATTAATACCACATGTGTCATTCTTTTCAGCCATGTGAAGGGAAGATAGGCTTTCGTGGGAAAACAAAACAAAACAAAACAAAAAACAATGGATATGAGTGGTTACCGTGAAACTCTCGCCGCTGTAAGCTCATGAGAAAGATGTACAGGAGGCCTCCTGATGGCACACCTGTCATTAATGCAGGGCCCCATCCTCAGACTCTTATTTGGAACCCCTAAATCTAGGGGGCTTTGACTGCAAACTCTCAAATAGAAGCCCTTGACCTGGTAACTTCCTTT
Organism: Papio anubis; assembly: GCF_008728515.1. Classification (NCBI taxonomy): domain Eukaryota; kingdom Metazoa; phylum Chordata; class Mammalia; order Primates; family Cercopithecidae; genus Papio; species Papio anubis. The sequence goes on along the minus strand of NC_044986.1, from coordinate 43,512,601 downwards.
CTCCTTTCTATTGAAGTCTAGGTTCACAAGCAGATCTAGAGCCTTTTCCTTCTCTACCCTTGGTCCTTACCCTAATCTTGCTTCCCAACATCTAACCATGATTCTCCAAGAAGGAAAGGTCTATTTCTCCCTAAGTACTAGAGCAGAGCTCACCCAGACCTACCATCCTTTAGAGTTGTCCAGTGGGACACTTCTCTGATGTGTCAGCTCAGTGGAGGCATAAGAGGAAATTATCCAGTAAAAAAGACCAAAAATAAAAGTAAAAAAGACCAAAAATGGATCATAGAGAAGAAGCAAAAATGAAAAACAAACAAGCAATAATCCAAAATCCAAACCAAAACCAAAAACAAAACTCCCCAAACAGGATGCTTTGGAAAAGCAGGCACATTTAGCTACTCATAGCAGACCTAGCCTTGTTTGCCGACAGCAGTCCTTGTTTATGCCTGATGTTTTGGCATCTCACCCAATTAAGCACTCACCTGAGGTTTTTCTTCTTTTTTTATTTTCTTTGCCTCTGCTTAAAAATTTTAATGACCTTTGTGCACTACATAAATCATAATTCCTAACAGTGACACTGACTCTATGATGATGATTATTATCATCTTACTGATGTGGGAAACAAGACTTAGAGAGGTGGGGTAAGTTCCCTACATGGCATCTGCCACATAGCCCTGCTGCCCTGTTGCCCTTCTGCACTATACCATGCAGCATATTGCCGGCTTATAATCACCATTGCTTCTCATTTTAGGGTATTGACCAGACCATTTTCAAGTTTTTTACCACCTTTCCCAAATATATGACTCAAAAAAAAAAAAAAAAAAAAAAACTTCAGATAATAATAATAATCAAAAAAGATATCTTTTCTGTGACGCAGTTTTCCTTGATATGGTACTATTTATCTCAGACTTACCAAACCACGTCTTAAGATATAAATCACTTGTGTTTTAAGTTTTGAGGGTCTTTGGAAAGATTCAAATTGTGAATTAACTAGATTATTCTATTTGTCCCATAAAAATTCTACAAAAATCCTGATTTAAATTTACTTACTTAAAAATATTGATCTGTTTATACTTTCGAAAACTTGACAATCTTTCTTAATAAGATATTTAAATGTGCTTAACTGAGAAGGAGTAAAATGTGTTTGTTAATAGCCATGTGTCTTGGGAAACCTATGCACAAAGCATCTAAATGTAAGTCACATCACAACAGTTTAATTTTCTTTTTTGTTCTTCTCAAGGAATAAGAAACAAGAGAATCTTCATTTTGAGACTTGGATTACATCCTCTGTGTATAATAGTCTGAGGGTTTAAGCAATAGTGATCAAAGTTTATGTATATACTCACAGTGGTTTTGACGAGCACTGGAGAAATGTATCACTTAAGGTTATATGTCATCTTATATATTAAATTTTAAAATACAAAGTTGGGTAGGATTATCAGTTTGGACTAATACCACAGGTGAACATATCTGATCCTAAATTATCCATCAAACATAGAATCAAGTTCCATGAAAATAAAGGTAAACATTTAATCAAATTTAGCTGGCACTGGAAGAAAACGCTAAGGATAAATAAATCCTCTACATTTAAATAAGCCAAAAAAAGAGAATTAAGCATAGAGCATGTTTTAAAACTAGTAAGAGATCACTGGGATATATTTTCAATAATGATTTGGTTTTTGATTTCTGGCTTTACCTTTTACATTTAAGAGAAATAAGAAATGTGAGCATATTTGGAGAGGTGAAAATGAAACAACTGAAAAGTTGGACTGAGGAAGGACGTAAAAGTGGTGAGAGCTTAGGGGAGACTAATAGGCAATGGTAATTTATTCAAAATAGACGTAGAGTCACTATGAGTAAGACAGCCTTTAGCAAAATGTTCCTAAACTGAGAGATTAGGTCAAAAAATTTAGTGGTGAAAAAGTGGCTAATCACTTGGCAAAAGCAAGGAGAATTTAAATACTTCTAGAAATTATAATGTTAAAGATTAGTCAATGACCAGAGTTCAGAAATTTTACTGAACCACTATTGTTAGTTATATAGGGCAGAAAAGAGTTTCTAAGAATAGATTGACAAGGTAGGAGTCAGCATCTTAATACATCTACAAGAAATCATCAATTTAAAAAATTTTGTATTTGAATCCTAATGTAAAAGTTATTTTTACTCTTACTAAATATATTAAACAGTTTAAACTGAAGGGAGAGTATTGTGGCTACACTTACATTTTAAAAGATACACCTTGTGAGTATCCAGAAGTTCCCACTGGGTATGCTGGACTCAGTACCAGCTATTTTCTCTCACCTTTCCAGATATAATGTGTGTAGGCCCTTCATCAGTGAAAGAAAGTACTCTCAGATACTTACTAGCAGCTGGGGTAGCTAACTCCTTCTAGTTGTGGTGACAGAAATAAGGGATGCAGACGCCCCTGTCAGGCAGTCGTGGTCATATCATGTGTCAAGGTCAAGAAGTGTGAAGAAGCCGGGCGTGGTGGCTCACACCTGTAATCCCAGCACTTTGGGAGGCCGAGGTGGGCGGATCACGAGGTCAGGTGTCTGAGACCAGCCTGGCCAACATAATGAAACCCCGTTTCTACTAAAAATATTTTTAAAAAATTAGCCGGGCATGGTGGCGGGCGCCTGTAATCCCAGCCACTCAGGAGGCTGAGGCAAGGAGAATCACTTGAACCTGGCAGGCAGAGGTTGCAGTGAGCCAAGATCATGCCATTGCACTCCAGCCCAGGCAACAGTGCGAGACTTCGTCTCAAAAACAAGAAACAAAAAAAAAGGTATGAAGAGACCAGGCCACCAGTTGTCAAGGTTAACAGAAAACAAAGGGAGCTATAAGTTAGAACCCCAGTCATGCCTTGCTTAATGACAGGGCTAAGTTCTGAGATATATGTTGTTAGGTGATTTTATCATTGTGCAAACATGGTAAAGCATACTTACACAAACCTAGATGGCATAGCCTTCTACACACCTATGTTACATGGTGTAGGCTATATCTCCTGGGCTACAAACCTGTACAACATGTTACTGTACTGATTACTGTTGGCAGTTATAACACAGTGCAAGTATTTGTGTATATAAACATAGAAAATCTGTAGTAAAAATATGGTAATAAAATTTTATGGGAATGCCATCACATACAAGGCTCATCACTAATGGAAATGTCATCCTTGAGTGCATGACTGTACGTGAAACTTCAGTGAATAGAAGCTGAGCAGCTCTGCCATAGAGTGTATAAAGAGTATCCTGGCATTGTTATAGCATTTTATCACTTAGTATATGGTATAAATCTACACTTAGTTATTTTTTGTCTATTCCCATTTATTTTACAATGAACTCTTTTGGCAACATGAGCCAAATGGAAAAGAAAGTATAGGTTTCATAAAAAATTAAGAACTGAGTTTTGTTTTTGTCTCTCAAGAGAGGTGATAATTATCATGTGTAAAATGCTTGTTGACATTTACTCAATACCACAGTGACATAGCAAAATTACCAAGTGAATGATAAACAGAAGCGACATATCTGCTGAAGAAGCACTGGCATCAATCTTAACTCTTAGGAGGAATGTTGAGGAGGCTACCCCTGAACATGGTGATTTATCATGAGCGGCTGTCCACTGTGAAACATGACTGTTCAGTGAAACATGACTGTTCAGTTAGACCAAATAACATCGTTTAACTTAATTTTGCTCATTTTCAAATCCAAGTCTTCTTAAATATTTAGGAAAATCACAGTAATATTTTTTACTATATTGGCTCTTTTAGGGGAAGAATCGTTTTTTAAACAGTTAAATGATGTGAGGATTAAATCAGTATATCCCATACTTCAAATATAAAACTCAGTTAATTTAAATAATGATTAAATTTTTAATAGAATTCTTGGAATCAAAGTAAACTTTAAAAAATGTCTTCTGCCAAAATTTAAACATCTGACATTATCATACAATTATAAATTCAATTAAAAATTAAACTATTAAATATAAAACTGTTTTGTAACAATTATCCAAAAAATATCTTTTGGTGGGTTAGCATCATGATAAAAATAACGTTAATAAATTTGTCAGATTAATATTAATTGATTACTTACTGAATAATATAAAGTTCTTAATTCAATATACTTGGAATTTGTTGTGGTGCAGGTGTAATTTACATGTCTATTTGAACAAGCTGATTACCTATCAATAGAAATAGAAGTTGTGAATATTTTATTAGTAATTTATAATTTATATAATTATATAATGTATAGGTATACAATACAATTAGAGCAATATCTATTATTTTTATAATTTGCATATTGTTCTAATTCACCCACACACACAGAGTAATCAAGCTAAATAATTTTGTGATGAAGCCAATGATAAATACAATATAAATTTCCTCAAAATAACACACAATTTCACCCTCTATTCCCAATCACCAAAAGGATTTTTTAAATATTGCACATTAGAAGATCTACTTTAAAAGTCTATCTAAATGCCTTATGACAGGAAAAACTTCTTTCATAATTTTTTGATAAATTTTGCAAATTTAAAAATGTTATAGTATTTGATTGTAAATTTGGTACATTTTGGTATACCTTATTCAAAATTATTTGGGACTCTTCAATTAAACTACTCAACAAATGAACTGCCACAAAATGTCAGACTTCGAAGCTTTCAGCAAATGGGAATTACTGAAAACAAAACTTGCAAAGGGAAAGATATTGAAGTTTATCCCACAAAAGAAAGAGGGAAGCTGAACTTGTTTTTAATGAGAATTCAAATAATATACAAGATTTACCTTTAATTTCCAATCATTTTACTTTTGATATTTTATTTTGTAAGAAAGTTATTTTAATAGAGCTTCTATGAAAATAGATAAATTTGTGTATAAATTGTATTTCAAACTGGAATGTGATGTAATTGAGAAGGCATATTGTTTTTAGCACATAAATTCAGAAATATTCTCAAGAATTATAATTAAAGGTGACTTATTTTATGAACCTTTTCTCTTAAAAAGTACCCTGAAAAGTGGTAAAAACTATTGCAGCTATGAAAATATTAGAGTGAAAATATTTACATATTTTAGTATTTTAAAAAATAGAAATGATAAATTCCTCATTTAGGTGAATGTGCTCTAAACTTACCAGGTACCACAACCTGCAGGAAGAATACCTTGTCAGTTAGAAATTGTGTGGTACAGTGAGACAAGTGCATTGGCTGTTTAAAAATTTTACATTTATCAACGTAAAATGTAACTTTGAAGAAGTGGGCCTGTTCAAAGGACACACTATGCAATTGTAACATCTTATGGGAAAATTCATCCTACCGTGGCTCGGTTCTACAAGAATCTGAGTGAGAACCCAAAGCAGTGAGCTCCACTGAGAAGCATATGTTAACAATACTAGCCTCCTGTTTCTGTGTAGAAACAGCGCTGGGTACTACTAGTTCTTGTCTTGAGAGTAAGAGTTCAGGACAACTCTATAGAGAAGTGTGAAAGTTGTCAGAATTAAAATGAAGTCGTTTGTGTTAGGTGAAAACAAACAAACAAAAAAAACCTGACAAATAGAGCTGGAGAAGGCCATGTAGAGAACATTCTCATGCACAAATGCCTGGAAACATGAACTATCACAAAGGAGTCTGCAAAAAGCACAACGTTGTACAAAGGCCACATCACAACCTTACACACACATAAACAAATATTTCTGCAAGAACACCAGCTCAGAAACTGCCTGTTCAGCCTTGGACTGGCGCCACCCTTGTTAGTGATCCTCCTAGCCCAGGATAACTATCTCAAGACAATTATGTAATCCTCCTTATTTTTCCTTTAAAAGTCTTTGCTTTCCTATCTCTCTGAATATGCACATAGCTTACTATGGCATGTGTATTTCCATTGCAATGCCCTATTCCCAAATAAACATCATTTTCTCTTAGAGAGCCTCTCTCTCTTTGTTATTTAGGTTGACAGAATACATTAGATTATTTTATAATTTAATAATATAGCTATCTCCTATTTGTTCTTATTTGTACTAGGCATCAGTATGATGACTGGCACAATTTATTTCAATCCTGACAGTTAGATAGTCTCATTTTTGTAATTAAGACTGAGAATCAAAGAGGTTATGTAATTGCCTAAGATTATAAGTTGGAAAGTGAAAAAACTTGGGCTAATAAGTAGGTCTGTCCCATTTCTTTCTTCTCTCACAGACTGCCTCTCTACTGAAGAGATATTTGAGTGTAGTTAGAAATGACTCTACAGGGTACAGGTTTTATTTTTCATTTTTAAATAATGCTGATACTTTAAAAATATTTTTTATTTGTATATATTTATAGCATACAAGTGCAATTTTACTACACTGATATACTGCATTGCAGTGAAGTCAGGTCTTAGTGCACCCACCACTGGAGCAATGCACATTGTGTCCACCAAGCAACCTCCTATCATTCACTCCCCTCTCATCTCCTCGCTCCTCTGACCCCCAATTGCTCCATCATTCCACAATCTCCTTCCATGTGTACACATTATTTACAGGTAGAGCTAAACATGTGGTATTTTCTCTTTCTATAATGCTGACACTCCTTTATGTATCACATAATCTGGTTAACACTGGTAGACAGGTAAACAGAAATATCTTACTATTACATCAGACTTTAGTGACCAGAGGGCTTCGACCAAGTATAATTTCAAACTATGGGCAAACTGTGTGCCTCACAGAACACAGAAGGCAAGGAATAAAGGGTCATACCTATTTAAAAGAATAAGTTAAAAATTTAAAATAAAAATGTTTAAATAAAAATATAAAATTTTATATTGAAACATAAAATATTTTAAATTTTATAAAAATATAAAGTATTTGAAGTTAAAAATATAAAAATATAAATCCTAATATTTTCTCCAACCCCACTTTTGGAAAGCAGTGTCTCATGCAGTGTAGTTATGAATTCATAGTCTCTTTGGGAATTAGGTTCTGAAGCCAAAACATAAGTTGAACATCACAGATAGTCAAGTTACCCTTAGAAATCACTTTAAAAACAATGTTTTGGAGATTAGTAAAGAATATCTCCAGTTGATGAATAAACACACAAGTTCAACATAGCTAGTTTATTCTTTAGACTGAAAAAAGTATTGCTTCAGTTGAGCAAGTTATAAAGTAGTTGGCTTAGGCTTCAGGATCAGATTGCGGAAAAAATATGTGTTAAACATTATATCATGCCAAATTTTTTGTGATACTCATACAATGTGCATTGAGAGATAGGAGGTGACTGAGAATAAAGAGTGGGAGAACAGATTCGAGTATCTCATCTCACATTCTCACCAGGATGTATGGCTCATTTAGTGTGACAGGAATGCACCCATCTGCTTAACTTATCTCTCTCACAGTCTCTCTCTCTCTCTTTCTCTCCATACTTTCATATTTTTCTCTCACACCCCTAGGTTTCTTATAATTGAATTCACATAAATTAAATGCAAGTCTGCAGTTACTTCTTTGCATAACAATTTTCTTCTCCTTTCTCCTTATCAGCATCACCTGAAATATAATTTATCACCAGCCCTTCTCCAGCTCTACCTCTCCAAATCTACCAGCAGTTCAAGATTAATTTCAAATTCAACCCCCACCCAAGAATTTGCAATTCACATATGTTTCTGTCATATTTGAATTATTATTACACCAATTTCCCTCCTGTTTCACTAAATTAAATACTCATATAAAGGATATTTGCCTTATCACTCCAACAGTTTAGGCAGGAGTGGGATTTTGGTTTATAGCATCAGGCAGAATGGTGAGAACAGCATAGGTAGTAACAATTCTCGCTTTACTCCTGGTATCTCTCTAACAGGTTACGTAAGGTGAGTGCTGTTTATGTGGTAGTTCTGATTTTCCTCCTTCTGGGCATACAGTAGGATTGTCCTCCCTAACTTGCTTGGAATTAGACAGGTTCTGTAATTTGCTTTGGCTGATTAAATGTGAGCCTTTCACTTTGAATTGTATAATTTGCTTTTCCCTGACCTCTGCCATGCTCCAGAAAGTGAAGCCTCTAGCAATCTGCTTCTCTTTGTGAAGACAACCTGGAGTAGAGGCCCTGATGACTCAAGATAGACATTTAACATAAACTAGAAATAGATCATTTTTATTAAACAAGGGCAATTTTAGGATTGTTTGATACTACAGCATAACCAAACCTATCCTGAGTAATACGCAGGGAAATTCTATTAACTGCAAACTAGAGAGAAACTAGATACTTTGCTTTAAATATATCATCAAATTTTTACAGGAATCAAAGATATAAAGATGCATGTATGTAAAGATGTAAATAGTAAATGCTATGAAAATTCAGAAAATTATTAATAAAATATCAAAACTGTCTTAACTTATGTTTATTATTATAATTATTTCTACTGATGATATTCAGTATGATGATCTGAGCTTTTTTTTTTTAATACTGAGCTGTTTCTTTTTATATTTCTTACACATAACCTCTTTACTTTAATGACTATGTAGAAAGTGCTAACTATCGTGTAACAGTATTTCCGAGATTTGGTTTCAGAGATTATCTCTCAACACAAACAACTATGTGAGATCAATTTAAATTGCTCTGGAGCAAAGTATGTATGCAAATATTCAGAAAAAAATAAGTGTCTGTGTAGTAAACATTCTGTGTAAGGAAAAGAGAGTGATATAAAACATCCGGCCACACATCAGGGACATAACTCCCAGTGAGACCAAATCTGTTATATAAATATATGTTTTATTACTCATGCTTTTAAAGCAACACACAACCTTATGACCTGCATTTGTCAGGATTTCCATTTAGTGGAACAGTCACCATGGTGACAATGTGAACTGGCTGATTTGTATATGCTTTCTCATCTAGAGCTGAATGACCAGAGTAGACCACTTGACAGCTGATGTTTTCAGTTATAACAACATATGTGCACCACAGAGTTTATGGAATTGTATCTCAGCTAATCTGAATCAATTGATATGGCAGCCAAAATGACTGGTTGACCTAGCTGAGGACCCAGGCGTTTCAGGTATCTTATAAACCGGAGTGGACTGATTTAACCATATGGTTAAATGGCACGCAAAAAAGTGGCAGTACACTGTCTATGCCCAAGGGTCTTACATAGTAACTGGCAGCAAGATAGACAATTGGATAAAATTTTGTAGACAATGAAATAGGTATCTACCTTAAAAACTAGATAAAACTGGATAATCACTAACTTTTATGTTTTTTATTCAGCTATTTAATCTGATGTAGACACAAAATAAATTTTTCATTTGTGGCAATTTTGAAGTAGAAAAATGATTATTGCCTTTCTTCTCTTCACCTATAACTTGGCTCTAAAATTTATCTTAGTAAGAGAGTAGAGATTTTTATGCATGAAATTGGCAGATAGAAATTGATCAACAAATATTTGTTTATGAAAGAAAAACATACTTACTGGTAAGTATTTTTAATAGAAAAATTGACTAAAATATTAATTAAAATGTATTTAATTGTATAGTTCATAAAGCATAATGGCAAGAACTTAATTTTCATGACAATCTAGTGAGAAAGTTTATCACTATCTCAGTTTTATAGATAAATAAATGTGAGGTTTACCGAGATTATAGAACTCAGTCAAAGACACAGAATGGGTAAGTGACAGATTAGAATTTAGTCTGAATTTTTTAATCCTAAACCTCATGTCACCTAAGATTCAATATGATGCTCATTATAGTAGATGATTTCAAGATAGTACTAAGAAAAACAACAAGGTGAGGTTTGATCCATTTTCTTCATTGCTGCTTCTGCAGACTTGAAGGTTTTGTTGAATAAAGAAATATTTAAAGTTCCAAATGTCAAAAACAAAAATGTAATAATTTGAGAATAAAATATATGAAACTATTTTTACACATGAATAGAAAGGAAGAATTTAAGTAAAACACACAAAAAAGGACAAACCATAAGGAAAAGATTGGTAATTTTTCACATTAAAATTAAATTTTTGTCAGGCTGTAGTTGCTGCACAAAACATATACAACATAAATAAAATAAAATTTTATTTATGACAAAGGACCAAAAAATGAGCTTAAAAGGCAAGTTAGAGACTGAAATATGCTATTTGCAATGCATACAACCAAAAAGGATTGTTATTCTAAATATTTAGGGAAATTACACAACTGAATAATCCAATAGAAAAGTGAGCAAAGGGGCAGAAATATGAAACTATGGCTAACTCCAGTGAGCATTAAAATAAAATTATAACAGGATATACAGATTTAACCAATAAAATATAATACCACTTCAGCTATCTTGATAGCAGCCTTGAGAGAAGCACTGACCAAGAATTGATTGAAGGTAGCCAACTCAAGACAATCTTTCAAGGAGACAGCTGAAAGAGGTGGCTGCGAGCGGTGGCTCACGCCTGTAATCCCAGCACTTTGGGAGGCTGAGGCGGGCGGATCATGAAGTCGGCAGTTCGAGACCAGCCTGGCCAACATGGTGAAACCCCGTATTTAATTTAAAAAAATACAAAAATCAGTCAGGCATGGTGGCAGGCGCCTGTAATCCCAGTTCCTCCAGAGGCTGAGGCAGGAATCGCTTGAAACCAGGAGGCGGAGGTTGCAGTAAGTCAAGACCGTGCCATTGCACTCCAGGCTGGGTGACAAAGCGAGACTCCATCTCAAAAAATAAAAGGAAAAGAAAAGAAAAAAAAGAGTCATCTCACTCCCATACCTCATTTGATCTCCTGCCAAGACTCCTCCCTTGCAGAACCTAAACAGAACTCGAGGAATTTGAACCCATTAATACATTCCATATGGCAAGACTGCCAGCACAGATAACAGGTGGGGAAGGATAGAGATTATGTCTGGAGGAATGAATTAAAGATATTTGGCTCGGAGGTTCTGCTGTTTGGTGGCCAAAAAATTTGACAAATATCCTCTATAGGTCTTCATTTAAACATGTAAAATGTGCTTGTATGGGAAAAGTATTTACATTTTTTAAATGGGAAATGAGACACTTCTTTTACATTCTTATAATAAAAGTACGGTTTTAAACACTGTAATAAATTCCTTTTTTGATTCAAGTGCATAAATTATCTTTTTACTGGGAGCACACTTTACAAAACAGCATATCCTTAAAACTAGGTTATAAAAACGAAGAACTTTTAGCAATACCAATTTTAAAAAATCTTTTTCACTCTTTTGCAAAAAGCATCCTTTAGGGAGCAGTGTTTTAAAGAACATTTTCTGAAAACAATATGAAATAGAGAAGTATATTTGCACAACAAAAGAAACAATTAAAATAGCAAACAGGCAACCTACATAATGGGAGAGAATATTTGCAAATTATGCCTCTGACAAAAGACTAATATCCAGAATCTACCAAAAACTCAAACAACTCGACAAGAAGAAAACAAACAACTCCATTAAAAAGTGGGCAAAAGACAAGAACAGACATTCCTCAAAAGAAGATATATAAACAGCCAACAAACAAGAAAAAATGTTCAACATCTCTAATCATTAGAGAAATACAAATTAAAACCACAATGATATATCATCTTATACCAGTCAGAATGACTATTATTAAAATGTCAAAAACAACAGATGTTGATATGGATGCAAAGAAAAGGGAACACTTATACACTGTCAGTAGGAATGTAAACTTTTTCAGGCTCTTTTGAAAACAGTATGGAGATTTCTCAAAGAACTTAAAATAGAACCACTATTCCACCCAGGATTTCCACTACTCAGTATCTATACAAAGGAAAATAAATCATGATATAAAAAAGACACCTACAGTCACATGTTTGTTGTATACCAAATAGAAAAGTCATGGAATCAACCTTAGTGTCCATCAACAGTTGACTGGGTAAAGAAAATATGGCATATGTACACCATGGAATACTATGCAGTCATAAAAAATGAAATCATGTTCTTTGCAGCAACATGGATGGAACTGAAGGCCATTATCCCAAGTGAAATAACTCAGAAACATAAAATCAAATACTTCATGTTCTCACAAGTAGGAGCTAAACAATGGGTACATATGGACACATAGAGAGAAATAATAGACACTGGGAACCCCAAAATAGCTGGGGGAGAAGAGTGAGGATTGAAAAGTTACTCATTAAGTACAATGTTCACTATTTGAGTGATAGGTACATTAAAAGTCCAAACCTTACCATTACGCAATATACCCATACAACGAACCTGCATAGGTACTCCCTGAATCTAAAATAAAATAAAAAATTTTAATAAAGAAAAGGAGACTAGAGAAGTATTAATATATTTATTTTCATTGTTCTACAAGAGTATTTATAATTGATTTACACTATGTGCTTTTGACCTCCAAAAATAATAATCTAAAATCTAAGAGTTAATTTAACTTACTTGAATATTCGTTTAATTATACTCTAATGACACTGAAGAAGCATCTACACAGCCTGGTTCCCTTTGAACTTAGAAGAAAGTGCATACAATTAAGTCCAGTGAAAGTATTTTCAACACCTTTCAAATGAGATTGGAAATATATTTCTTTACTGTATGAGCAGGTAGTGTTTATGTTGAGATATCCCAAACTGCTTAAATAGATAATGTTGTCATTATTAAAGGTTAATGCAATTCAACTATTTATCCATCAGTCACATTTTGAGTGACGTCTATGTGTTCTAGATGTTTGGGCTACATCACTGTGTTATAAACATTCTTGTGCTCCTGAATCTCACATTCTAGTTGTTAAACCAAACAATAAATAATACACATAATAAATACATAATTGATACATGCTACAGAAAAAAGAAAAGAAAAAGTAGAGCAAGATAAAAGTGATTGGAATATAGAAGCGTTTTTCACTCTTCTCATTTTCCTCCATTTTTTTTGTGTTGTATATTACTTGCATTGTAAGAAGATATAGCCAATATATACTACATTCTATTTTTTATCTACATTTAGTATTTATTCTATAAGTATATAATTGATGCTCACCATCAGTTTATTTCATTCACATTGATTGTCTGAAATTTGTTTAATTCCTCAGATAAGCAATATAGCAACAATATACCCTAATTCTTGCATGTTGACAACAGGTATGCCATGTATACCCAAAAGTGAGTTTTGCAAGGTATAAAATTTTTCCTCGAACTTTAAAATAAATTAATAGATTGTGTTCTGGTAAAAATCATTGTTTTCTAAAAGCCTAATAATAATCTTATTTTTGTCTTTAAAGCCCATATGAAAATTTGTTTTGCTGTTGGTTGCTGTAGGTTGATGTTTTTAAATACACAGCATGCTCTTTCTGATTGTGGTTACAACTCTTTTATATCTAATTCAGGAAAGTTTTTTTGAATTTTAACTTTTAGTATTTATTCTTTTCTGTTGCTTTGATGTTTACTTTAAGGTTGTCTTTTATTTGTATGTTGGATTCTCTTGTCTGTCTTTAATATCGATTACTTTCCCTTGATTTTTAAATTTTTTTTCTTTCTTTATAAATCTTCTTCCTTTTATACTCTATTTCCATTCTTATTTGGTGTGCTTTTTAATTATTGTATATTTTTAGTCCAGTATTAATTTTTAAAATGATTTTTTTCTTTTGTTTTATTCCTTATTTTTAATTTCGAATTTTTGGGTATTTTAAAATTCAGGTATATATTGCTCTACAAGTCATATCATTTTACTAATATCTTTTAGTTTGCTTTGAAGTACTAGGTAACAGTTTTAATGTATTTTATGTTTTGCCTATTTGGTTTGCTTTCATTATCTATGGGAATGTTATTTTGCTTTTTATTCCCTTTTTTCTTATAGTAGTTTTTTATGGGACTTGGTTTAAATACTTTCTATTAAACAATTATGTTTTTAGTTAGTTTTTCTGGATTTTTAGGAGATGTAATAGCTTTTATAATTTAACAGAATTCCCTTTTCTGTTGTAATGTAGCATGCAAAAATATGGTGGTTTGCTTTCTGAAGTTTTCTAGCTCTGTTTCTCTCTAGATTCTTATCTTTCTTTTCTCTTTCCTTTCTCTCCACCTTGTTAAAGTGTGATTCAACCCACAGCAACTTCTCTTCAATGTTGAGCCGTTTCTTTGAATGGAGCCCTGCTCAGTGTCAAGAGTTCACAGAGGTGAGACTACTCAAATTTCTTTAGACTTTAGCATGAGCCCCTCATGTTTCTCTATTCTCAGAGTGGTCAAAATCCTTGTTAGCTTTAGACATTATTCTCAAATTGGCATCCCATGCTTTTTGATGAGTACCTGAGTTTGAGATTCTTTGTTCTCAGGTCACTCCATTTCTCAGTTACTCCAGTTTTTTCTCTCTGCTTCTTCCTTCAGAGATGCTAACACTGAATTTCTAGAAGTTCTTTATAAATTTTGGTCACAAACTTGCACATTGGGTTTAGATGGAAGGCCATTTTTTTAAAAAATTCACATATTCTTAGCTTTGTTATATAGTTGCTTTGTCAATGGGGATTGGGAAGTTCTTAAAACTATGCTTCCTCCACTGCCCCAACTTCCTAGAATCCCCTTATCTTGACTTTTGAGATTGGAATATGTCTGCTTAAATTTTTATCTCATGAATGATTTGAAACCATTATCTCATTATTTCCAGGAAACCTTGGAGTCCATAAATTACCATAAGAATTCTCAAGACAGATAAGTATCTACAACTATAAAATGACAAGCTTTTCTGTTTAGGGTATCATGCTCAGTAATTTTTCTTAGCTAAATTCTTGCCAAGACTCAGACCTTCTGTAAGCTGTTTGGAACCTGAGAGATCAATGCTAGGTACTCCTTTGGTAGGCAACTTTTGGTATCAACTTTTCTATCGTATACCCCAAGTCATCATTTTTCTCAAACCTTCTGTCTTTTAATATAATAGCAGGATTATTATTTTTAGAATGCCCTTCCTTTAAGTAGTTATCACTAATCCCATCTGGACATTAAAAAGCTAAAGATATTCAGGGAATTGGCATGCTTCCATATCTTCAAATGAGCCACTTACCAGGATTTCACTTTCTAATGCCTCACAGCCATATGAGATATGAGATAGCATTTTAAAGGCAACAATGAATCATCATATTCAACCAATTACTCACTTTTATATTACCCTACAATTTCAGGCCAATAAATCTCTTGACTGACTTCTCTAACATATAGACAATCTTATTAATGAGTCATTGCCTAATACCCTGCGTGATTCAAGAATATTTTGAAACAACAATTACCTAGATATCCAAATCCAGCAAGATTAAGGGACATTTTAAAAATAGATACAATTAATGTTAAGGCACCTAATTAAACAGATTTCTGTTTGGGAGTGAAAATGTCATTGAATTGGCTGTGATGCTACCATAATTAGTCATTTAAGTAAACCTGCCAAAGCAAAGTGAAAGTCTAAGAACTAATAAACTTTCTAATAATGCATCTACTCTATATTTTTCCCCAGAGATCAACATCAATTTCACTGAGCAGGAGTTTTCAGAATCCATTAGATTCTTCTTTTTTGAAAACTCAGACAACATCAGCATTACTCTACTATTCTATCACATTTCTGGTTAGTCAGAATTTGCCAGAGAACCACAGGTGGTTCCTTCAGAAATAGTGCAGTTCAAATTATCAATCCCTTATGGATGTGGAAAATACTGGGGCAAAACTAAAACAAAAGGAAACAGTGAAATGGCTGTAAAGGTGCTGGTTTCCATGCAAAAGTAGGAACAGAGGCTTTTATTCCAACCTACTATGCTTATGCTTGCTTTCATTTTGGTGACTTTAGCTAGCATTCCATTCGAAACATGTTTTTTCAGTTCGTGAGCTCACGCCTAACTATTGCTTTCCCCATCACTTCTCTATCACTCACTCTCATGGTCACATACTAGAGTTCATCATTACAAAAAGTGGCACCACTCCATGAGAGTCATCTGCCACTTCATTGTTAGCTAGTATTGATTCAGTTCCTCTGACTGGAGAGGTAAGAATGCTTCCCTGCCCCAAGTAAGTTCTAAGTTTAAAATTCTGTATTTATCTGTACTTAAAAGGCTTCTCTTTCATTATCAAACCAAGGAAGACCATGAATCAAATATAGTTTTTCTTTTTAGAATAACACTATGCATCAATAATATCTGTTATAAATGCTCATAATAAATATGAAATGCTAAAAAATTTCTGAGGTATAAATGGAAATTGCAATCTTTAAGTAATTGGGCTTCCTTGGATGTATGTTTTTCATTATTAACATAAAAGATGAAAATAAATATATCTTAAATTGGAATGAATTTAAGGTAAGGAGATTATTATTCTTGGGGGTAGGAGGATATTTTTTGAGGTAGTTAAACCAACCCTTCATTTAAAAGCATAAAAGGATTTGATGACAAATCTTTGGGGGAATAAGACAATAGATAAGGTCACCCCAATTTACAATGACACAATCTCGGCTCACTGCAACCTCTGCCTCCTGGGTTCAAGCAATTCTCCTGCGTCAGCCTCCTGAGTAGCTGTGACTACAGGCATGCGCAACCATGCCTGGCTAATTTTTGTATTTTTTGTAGAGACGGGGTTTTGCCATGTTGAGCAGGCTGATCTTGAACTCCTGACCTCAAGTGATCCACCCACCTCTGCCTCCCAAAGTGCTGGGATTACAGGTGTGAGCCACTATGCCTAGTGTACACAAGTCCTCTAACTTTTATCAGTCTTTATAGAATTTAATGTCTGATGATACAGTGCATAAATTATTTTATTGTTTTATTTTTAAGCATCTTCTAATATGTAATTTTCACCTAGATAAATTCTTGAGGATAGACACAACTTCTTATTGCTTTAAAATTTTTTTCTTTGGCAGTTAGCACTCTCCCTGGAAGATGGTAGGTGCCAGATAAATATAATAATAGCTATGCTTCCTAATACAGTTGGTAGTATATTAGGTTAGTGGTTCCCTGACCTGTATGTATTAGAATTACCTGGGCAACCTAAAACAAAATCAGGTCTATTGAATCTCCGAATAATCCATAGATACTGACATAGCTTATCCACTGCATTAAACATGGCTTAGTGCTCTATTAGATGTTTTATTTAAAAGGTATTTAATATTCTTAACATTTATAAGGTAAATGTTGACAGCTCTATTATGCAAATAACAATAACAGCTAACATTTTCTATATGCTTATTGTATACCAAAGTTCTCAGTACTTTTCACGCATTAACTGATAAGAGGGAAAAAAAGAAGTGACTTGCCCAAGACCTGGAAGGAAATGCGTGAAACAGCCTGAATTTGGACTCATTTTTTTTCTACTCCAAAACTTTTTTCACTGAGTCATGTTGTCTTCCAGGAAATAAAATTATTTGCTAACTCATGGCAAACTGTGACATTTTCACATTAGTTAAAAGCATCCTACTCAAACCCTTTCCATTCTGTCTTCTGGAATTTCTACTCAGGGGATGCTCATCTGCCCAAAGCCTTCTCAACCCATCTTTGAGGTGACTTCAAGGCAAATTTGCACAAGCAGGAGCTGGCTCAGACTTCTTTATTTATCAAAACCATTGAGGCCAGCCACCTGGATTACTGGTATACGCAGGCCAAATGGAAGAGAAGACGTGAATAGTCCCTCAGTGAGACAAATAACTAGTAATAAATACCTGTCAGGGAATAATAACAATACTATCTTCTATTATAGAAGTCATTTTACCCTATTCTTAATAATTGCCTTGTTTTCTATACTTATCAGAGCTAAACTTGGAGAAAGTTCTGTTCTTTATGTTTTTTTTTTTAATTTTCCTATCAGTCTCATTTCAGCTATGCTGTGTGAACAAATGTAGACTCTCATATCTAATGAAACTTTCATTTTTCATTTTAGAAACATTAAGTGGAATCATAATTACTATTTGACCTTCTCTGCATGCTCCTCAAATCCCGACACAAAACAAAATCCAGAGGTTCTTGTTAAAGCCTGATTTATTTATATGCTAAAAAAAAAAAAAAAAAAAAAAAAAAAAAAAAAAAAAGGTGTTTAAACGCTATGGCCACAATGGGCACTTAGCTTTGAACTGTCCAGGACACCAGATACAAAAGGAAAGGTCCAGATAAATCACATGATGGAAAAAAACTTAGAATTTGGAGTAGAAAGCCTGGGGTTGAGGAACCATTTCTGGCTCTTACCAACTTATGCAAGAACCCCCACCATGCAAAGCCTCAATTTTCTCATTTGCAGAATGGGAATAATGGCACAAGCATGGTAAGGTTGAGGTGAAGATTAATAAAATGACATACACGCCTCCCCAACAGACACCAGCTCACTGATCTCAGCATGCAGCACTTCCTCTCAGCCCACTGGCATGCCCTTCCTCTGCAGGGAAGTGGGGGCAGAATAACGTTTCACTTAATCTTGTGCCTAGTAACTCTGCAATGGGCAGCCTCTGCCACCCACACCCACTGGCATAAGCTCTTTGGGATGCCTCTTAGGTAACTCAGAGTTCTAAAACTTCAAACACAACCTTGAAGTTCGGTAAACGCAACACAATGCAATAGTGTAGAAAAAGAGAAAAGAGATGTAAGATGTATTTAATAAATGTGTGTGGGCAGAGAGGTAGGCAGGCATTATCTTGAAGGAATGAAGTCTTAAGGGTACAGTTTTTCTATGTCTCATTAATATTCTTGATATTCTAAACATCAGCCTTACTTTTTTAGTAAGAAAGAATAAAATCATGATTTGTCCACTTTAGCATATCTCACATGCTGTATTTCCATTGAAAGCCTTGTGTGCAGGGATAAAGAAGCATGAATAACTTTAGATCTTGAAATTCCATGTATTTCCAGTTCCAGTAATAATGCTAATAGCATAGTAGAATTTTATAAAACATTTTTCATACGTATTTCTCACTTGATCCCATCAACAACTTTCTGACATAGACAAGAAAGATACATCCTTACTGTCCTCATTGTATAAATTAGGAAACTATGACATGTCCAAATCTGTTAGATTATGCTGTGTAACGAACCCCAAACTCAGTGGGTTACAATGACAAGTGTTTATTTCCCACTCACATAAGTGCAGTTGTAAACTACCTTTGACTCTGTCCCACATCTTCTTGATTCCAGGATCCAGATTGAAGAAGCAGCCCTTTCTCCGTTGTATGGCAGAGAAAAAAAGAGCAGTACTGGAACTACATATGGTTCTTAGAGCTTTTGCTAAGACTTAGCATAAAACACTCTGTTCATATTTCTTTTACTAAACCAACTCACATATCCAAGCCTGTTGTTAGAAGCAGGAGGAATATAATCCTCTTATAGAGAACAGAGAGAAATTGGGATCAGCAACATGTATATAAAGGTAGGTATCAGAGTTAGAGATAAAGCTGAGATTTCCTGATCTTTAAATACAGTACTGTTGGGCCTAGCACACTCTTGCAGTGAATGAGCATAGCAGGTGCATGTAGGCAAATTATGAATTAGTTCATAATTTTTGAGTTCAGAGAAGATATGCAGCTGAAGACAAAATTTGAGGGTCATCAGAGTACAAATGCTTCATAACCATGAAACTGGATATTTGTAGTTTATGGTAATAATAAAGCCAAAAGTATGACCTTGGATATAAATGGGTAAACTAGAGTTGAGAGATAGATTCTTGAAAGATAGAGTGTCAAGGAACTTAAAGATTAAGATATTGAAAGGGTCATCGACATGAATATTAAAAACCACCAAAAATGATGGCAATAATAGAATTAGAAAGAGTTCACTGAGCCAGGAGTTAAAAGCTTTAGGCAGTGAGAGAGTAATTTGGGGATCTGAAGAGGAGCACAACTAGAAGGAACAGTCGGTGTTCTAGTTTGACAACCTGTGGTGTAAAGCTGTGTGTGTGTGTAGCAGTAGCAGGGAAGGGGAAGTCAGGAAATGGGAAAGAAAAATGGTCTGAAGTGGTGATAAGGAGCAACGAGTATAACAACCTCCTTTAGGGACCAGCAGCAAGAGGGTTTGAGAGAGAAAATACCCACCACTTAGGGGTTCTACAAAGAAAGCAGTGAGTTTAGGGTGACCCAGTTTTTAGCAAGATGGCACAGGAAGCATTCAGACAATAGTCTGAAGATATGGGAGATTTTGCTCCTGATTGATCTTGATTTTCAGAATTTACAGTGGAAGGGTTTCAGAGCTTGAAGTAGACGGGGCAATGGATTAGGAGTTATTTGTAGGGAGTGACAGGAGGATAAAAATCTGAGGGATAAAGGATGACTTGGGAGTCTGGGCTGCTCTGGTGAGTCGAAGCAGAAATCAATGGCACCATGAGCACAGCCTTGATGGTGCTGAGGCAGGTGGTAATAACAAGTCTGTGAGTATTCATGAAGGAGAACATGTGGGTGTCTGGGTCTCTGCTGGTGTGGAGTCAAAGAAAAGACCAGGTTTTATCTGGACTGGCCAAGGCTCTGGGGTTTCCGTCTGATTACTGTAGAAGTCACTGCATATCCTATTTGTATTTTATCTCCAGTGCCATCCAGTGCATAGAGATGGAGCTCAGTAAATGTTTGTTGACTGAGAGCAGTCCCTGTTTACGATAAACTAATAATAAACATTCGTTGAATTTGAAGACTGGAAATAATGTAAATGAAACAATTGTGAATAACTTGGCATGTCTGTGGAGTTTTTCATACCAGCTGCTGTTAAGCTTTGCATGGCAGAGTGATCTGAGAATGAGTCATCACTGACTCATGGATCCAGCTTGTTTCACCTGCAGTGCTCACTTTAAGTCACAGTGACCTTTCCTGACTACTTGTAATGGCAGCACTGTGGGGACTGCAGTTCCTGGAGAGTGCACCATTAATAAAGTAGTTAGCCAGTACTGTTTTTTGTCCCTCGGAGTAAAAGGGACATTGAAGCAAAAGAACAGAGATTTAATACCACATATTTTTTCACTCAATTGAGAAATACATCTGAAAAAAAAAATACATCCTTATAAAACTTACTGTTTTAAAAAGGCAGTCCTTGCAAGGTGATTTGAGTGTTTTCATATAGTGAAAAACTTTTAAAATATATTAAATTATTACTTTTACTTATGAAGAATAAAAGGTAACATAAAGACATAGAAATTAAGAAATCCTCAAGTATTTTCTTTAGAAGCACCCTGGTTAGAGAAGGAGTTTCCGTTTTTAAAAGAAAATTAAACCAGATGACCTTAAGTCCTTTTTAATGCAAATTTGTATTAATACCAATTAATAAGATTTGAAAGATTTTTTGACAATTGCCTTTATAATGTTCTTAACTGCTACGGACTGAATTTTATGCCCGCCGCCCCCCGTGCCCCTGCAATTCATATCCTAAAGCTGTAACTCCCAGTGTGACTTTATCTGGAAATAGGGTCTTTAGAAGGTAACTAAGGTTAAATGAAGACATAGGGTAGGATCCTAATCCCACAGGACTGTGGCCTTAAAAGAAGAGAAGGAGATGTATGAGTTCCTTATATATTTTGGATATTAAACCTTCATCACATATATGGTTCACAAATATTTTCTCTCACTCTGTAGGTTGGCCTTTCCTTTTGTTGATTGTTTCCTTTGCTGTGAAGAAGCATTTTACTTTCATGTAGTCTCATCTGTTTATTCTTATTTTTTGCTTTTTTGCCTGTGTTTTTGGAGTGATATCTGAAAAATCCTTGCCAAGGCCAATGACAAGGAGCATCCCCCTGCCTCCTCCTTTTTTTTTTTTTTTTTTTTTTTTTCAGATAGACAGGGTCTTACCCTGTCACCCAGGCTTGAGTTTAGTGGAGCAACATCACAATCATAGTTACATCATCAAACTCCTGGGCTCAAGTTGTCTTCCTGCCTCAGCCTCCCAAGTAGCTGGAACTACAGGCATGAGCCAGCATGCCTGACCCCTCCTAGGAGTTTCACAGTTTCAGGTCTTACATATTCTGGGATGTGGGGGAAATAAGGAGATGTTAGTCTGGTCGAAGAGTACAAACTTTCAGTTCTAAGATGAATAAGTTCCAATATACAACATGGTGACTATAGCTAATACTTTATTGTTGATTTGAAATTTGCTAAGAGAGTAGATCTTAAGTGTCCTCACTTCCCTTGGACAAACCAAAAGTGTAACTATGTATGGTAATGGACGTGTTGATTAATTTGATTGTGGTAATCATTATGCAAAAATGTACACATGTCGAATTATAATGTTGTATACTTTGAGTATACAAAATTTTTGTTTGTCAATTATACTTTAATAAAGCTAGGAAGGACAAGAAGGTGAAGAAAGAGAGATTTATCTGTCTTCACCATGTGAGGACACAGCAAAAAGGTGGCTGTCTGCAAGGCCCTCACCAGACACCAACCATGCTGCCACCTTAATCTTGGAATTCCAGTCTCTACAACTGTGAGTCATCCAGTTTAGGGCATTTTGTTATGGCAGAAACCTACCAGCCTTTCTAGAAATGATGTTTGTTTCTGAAGGAATAATAGAATCATAACTCATTATTGGTTAGGAGCTGAATTCTGAAACATTGTACAACAGTAAAAAAAATTGCCATGAAGTATTTAATTATTTTAAGAGATATTAAGATCCTCCCTCAGACTGCTAATGTCTCATTGGTATGGACTGTGCTTACTGGTGCATCACCAGCATAATGAGTGAATGAACAAAGGCATCCAAAGAATCAGCTGAATGGTAAGGGATTATGAAATAAGAAAATTCTGAATAATATGTTGCCTTAAGAACTCACATGAAATTAAACTTTTAGCTTTCTTCGGCAACCACGTTCATGTTGTGTATGGATCAGGGTATCAAAAAACTGAAAACTCATTTGTGCTTTTTATTTTTCTAATTTACTACCAAGGAACAATTTTCTAATTTACTACTAAGTCAGTATCAAGACTATTTCCCTTGGATCAATAAAGATAATCACATTTTAATGCCATTGTAGATTTAGGTACCTGAGACTTAGTATTACCTGCAAATAGATGTCACTACATAAAAAGGTTGATTGCACACAAGAAAATATAAGCATACTGAAACGCACCAAAACTTATCCCTAGTCATCCCCATGTTACTTTGACATTATTCATATAAGTTTATCATCTAAACTTATTTTCCCTACAGTTAGCGGAGCTTGTAAGAAAAGTCATAAAATGTTATAATTATTATTAAAAATAAAAAAGAAAATTATATTTTAAAAAACTCAGTCTGCTTTCTGGTCAGCTGGTGAGAAAACTGGCCAATAGGATGCAAAGTCGGGCCCTCTGATAACAGGGGTTCATCACCTTTCCAAAAGGCCATCTGAGGAAAGGTGGGTTTTTTAAAATCCCCTTCCATAACTCTTGGTACATTTTTGCAGTGTATTAAGCTAGAAAAGAAGACCTGGGCTAATTGGATCTTGTGAATGTGTGAACTTTGTATTTAAAAAATACTAGCACTAAAAGCATCCATCTTAGTGTCCTGGACCATCCAACTAGAAATAATCTATGACCCTCAAGTGACAAATTGATAAATATCTGCCAAGCTTTTTCTTAACTCCTCTTCACTATTCCTTTCTTCTCGAATCTGAAGCTCTTCAATCTACCATTGTCTTTATACAATTTCCTGCTTTCTTGGGAAGGCAATGTAGAAAGCCAGTAAAGTATTATTCACCAAGCTCTAGAGTCACAAGTTTAAGTCCCAGCCCATCTACTTAATATATAAATGATCTTGAACAGTTATATTTCCCCTCTCTATGGCTCAGTTTCTCATTTGTAGTAGGGAAGCAATCATGATGCCTAATTGGGTTAGGTACCAGGTTGCTAGATGGATTAAATAAAATAATATAGATAGTTCTCCTTGCCTACAGTAAATGTTCAAAATGTTAGCCACTAACATTTTATTATTGCGTTTTAAGATTCTTGTAAACTGGACCTACTAACCTACTTTTCTCAGTCTTTTAGCTTTTCCCTTCTATTTCTAAGAATCTTAGAGGAGAAAAATTGACCTGCTTCCCCTGTAGAAATTTTATAATGTCAGAAAACTATTTCTTTTTACTCCTCAGCTATCTGTGCTTCTCCTTGTTTTTCTTGCAGTATTTCAGTTTTGTCTTATTTTGTTTTTTCTATAATCTCCTCCCACAAAGCCAAAATGGTTTTCATCTCTCTTTCTAGGGAAAGCTTCAGCTCCCTATATTCTATTTCCTTATAATCTGAGGATCTTCTCCGCACTCATCTGGACAGATGTTCTTTGCATGGATTTTTCTCTCTGTCCCTGTCTCATGTGGCCATGCAGCAGGGCAGACTGAGTTCCCTTTGCTTTAGTTTAAGGGTCCTGGAAAATTTTCATACCTTTGCCCCTTTGCTCCTAAATGTTACAAACAAAACTTTTATTTATCTATTGAATTTACAGCAGCCATTGCTAGGACCTTACCCCTTCACCCTTCCACACATTTCTCCTGCCTGTTTTTTCAGCTTTATTTGAAATGATTCTCCTGCATGCTCATGCTCCTCTGAATCTACTATCTGATCAACTTTCAGTTTCCCATAGACACCAGTGTCTCTCTGGGATCAGGGTCTTCCCACATGTTTGTCTCTTTGTCCGGAATTTTCTTTTCTTCCTTATTCACTTGATCAATTTTTATTCATCTTTTTTATCTCAACTTAGATTTTGGGAAACTTTTTGTAAACTCTCAGGGTTTTGATTTTATGTATTCAGTGTATAGTGTGCTTCTCAGAGACATGTTTATTAAAATTAAATTATATATGCACTTATTTGTCAAATGACTGGCTCCTCTACCCGACTATAGGTTGGAATTTTGTTCGTTGATATAACTCCAGAACTTAACACAGATAGTAGATACTCAGTAAATGCTCAATGTATGAATGAATGAATGAATGAATGAATGAATGAATGAATGAAGAATATGTGATTTGCAGGCCCCTTCCTATGACTTCTCATGGTATGATACATACCTTCCTCTGACTAGTTCCTCTACCAAAGCTAACCATTCTATACTTCTAAATGAAATGTGCCAGACCGAGGGTTCATCTTATCCCCATGCCAGAACTTTATATTTATACTTCTTAGTACAAACTCTTCTTACTTGAACTCTCAGAGAGTTGAAGTATCTTTTTAATACAAGACAAAGCTATTGATTATTTTATTTTTACTTTGCTCATAAGAACTACATAGTCTCTGTCCATTAGGAGCTTCCCCAGAGATCTCTCTGGCTGAAGAGCTGTTCTCAATGCCTGTGAAGTACCTATCCCAATAAAGCACCACAATTGCTTCCCCGCTACAAATGAGGAAACTGAACCATAGAGTGAAAAAACCTTGTCCAAGATCATTTATTGATTAAGTAGGTAAGCCGGTTCTTAAACTCATGGCCAATCTCCTTTTCACAATGTTCTCTAAATAGCCTCTTCCTCTCACTGCAACTCCGCAGTGTTTTTTCTTTTCTTTTTTAAAAATACTCTTTTTCTTTATGAATCTTGCTGAAGATAGGAGAGGCATGTACAGATGTCCTTCAAATCTGCTTCTGCTGCCTTTCTCCTGTCCCTCTGTAGCAGGTATTTTGAGATTTAAGCCCAGAGTGCTTTCATTACCTTCCTGCCTACCTGCTCCACTTCCTGGGCAGGTTTCCTGCTTGGCAGCAGTTCCTCCCATTGTAGCTCTTCATTGTATTTTTAAACATTTCTCCATGCAATCTTGATTATTCTTATGGACTATGGAGGAAACACTTTTGACCCTCATGATAACCTGTGAAGTCAGTAAGCATCAGGATACAATTGGGACCTGTTAACAGACTCCTGCACTCCAGCCGAATCTCCAGTTTGGGTTTACAATTTCTTCTCCCAATATGTTGGTGATACACGTTTTGGTAGAGAATATTATTCTCAAAAATTGCTCCATGTGGCTAGGCACAGTAGCTCATACCTGTAATCCCAGCACTTCAGGAGGCCAAGGTGGGAAGTTGGCTTCAACCCAAGAGTTCAATACCAAACCAGCCAACATGTGACCTCATCTATACTGATAATTTAAAAATTAGTCAGTCATGGTGGCTTGCATCTGTGGTACCACCTACTCAAGAGGCTGAGGTGGGAGGATCGCTTGAGCCTAGGTATTTGAGGCTGCAGTGAGCCATGATCACACCACTGCAGTCCACCCTGGATGACAGAGTGAGACCCTGTCCCCACCGCCCCACCAAAAAAAAAAGGCCCCAATGTGATTTTTCAATAAGAAAACCATTTAAAGTGAGTAAAGGCCCAATTTCTCAAGGGATTCTGACTATTTACATTCATGGAGAGAGAATACTAGAGGTCAGTCTTAGTCTACTCATGCTGATATAGCAAAATACCTTAGACACAGAAATTTTTGAATTTTCGTAGAGATGGGGGTCTCTCTATGTTGCCCATACTAGCCTCAAACTCTTAGCCTGAAGCAATCCTCCCACCTCAGCCTCCTCAAGTGCTGAAATTATAGGTGTGAGCTACTGCACCCAGGCTTGGCTAATCTTTAAAGAACAGAAATGTATTTTCTCACAATTCAGGAGACTGGGAAGTTCATGATCAAGACACTGGAATCTTGAGAGGGCCTTCTTGCTGCATCATCTCCTTGCAGAAGGCAGGAAAGGCAAAAGAGACGAATGTTATGTCCTTACATATTAGAAGAACAGAAGAGCAAGTTAGCTGAAAGCTGCATGAAGTCTCCTTTATAAAACTCTTTATTGGCCAGGCTCAGTAGCTCGTGCCTATAATCCCAGCACTTTGGGGGGCCAAGGCGGGTACATCACCTGAGGTCAGGAGTTCGAGACCAGCCTGGCCAACATGGTAAAACCCCCATCTCTACTAAAAATACAAAAATTAGCCAGGAGTGGTGGCATGCACTTGTAATCCCAGTTACTTGGGAGGCTGAGGGAGGAGAATTGCTTGAGCCCGGGAGAAGGAGGTTGCAGCGAGCCGAGATCAAGTTACTTCACTCCAGTCCAGGTGACAGAGCAAGATTCCCTCTTGAAAACAAACAAACAAACAAAAAACACTCTTTATTCTACTCATGAGGGACAAGTCCTTATGGCCAAGCTACCTCCTCTTAATACCATCACACTGGCCATTATGTTTCAGCATCTGAGTTTTGGAGGAAACACATTAAAACCAAACAGGGCCTGACCCCACAAATTCCCCTAAGTCCTGTGCTTATTGTGGCCTGGTGTGATCTTTAGTGGAACCAGTGGAACCAGAAGTCCCGGTGGTCAGCCACTTGAGCCGGTCACTGGTGCAGTATTGTGGCCAAAAGAGGGAAGATGGAAGGAAGGTTGAAGAGAAGCTGATGAATAAGGGTGAAAGTAAGAATAAAGTAGGGGTATTCAGCAAAAAGCAGTGAGAGCAGCTGTGTAGAGATGAGGCTTGGAGAATTGAGGAAAGGAAAAAAGGAAAAATATTTCTGTGGATTACAAGTTGCCATTTTGAGGTGTTAAACCAATACTGGAATTTCTCTTTAAATTATATTCGTTTGTTAGAGTGTGTTATTTTAGTGAAATGCTGTGCATAGGCTGGACCACATTAAGATGCCAGAGGTTTTTGTTATTTTTTGTGGGTTTTTTTAGGATTTCTTTTCTTTCCTGTGATTTTGTACTTAGTTATAATACTCAGCGACGCTTCTGAATAACAAATCAACACAGCTCTGTGCCAAGGACTTATTTTCACCATGACTGCCTGACTACTGGACACAGGATGCAAGGGAGTAAGGCTAAATTAGATGTGAGTCATAATGGTTCTTGGAGTGTAAGTACAAAGTCAGTGGGGAGAACATGCAAGTTAGGAACTGATGCTGGCACAGCATTATGCAAAATTTCAGACTTGAAAGGAGGATAGTTTTTAATTTGAACTATATAAATCCTCATTTTCCTAAGACTTCAGAGTCCTTTTAAAATGACAAGAGGAAATCAATGCCTCCTTGGAATGGCTTTAAGTTACCGCTACGCTGTGCCAGTGGAGGCAGGTTCCCCTAAGGACTGGGCTGTTACTGTAGAACTTCAGTGCAACAGTCATATAATCCATGGGTACAAACTTTCTTCCACCAGAAACTGAGGAAGTTTTTAGGAAGAACTAAGCCAGAGGACAGAGAAAATAACTTTGACTCATGGTTCAAACATGCCATTAATAAGGTGTTGAGATTTAACTCCTTAGAGGCTGAGAAATGCTTATGCCAAGTGTTCCCAGCCACCTAGTCATGAAGATGACCATTCCTGTGGAGAAATGAAGCATTTCTTAGAACAAGAGTGTGGTGGCAGACAGTGCCTCGGACTCATAATACTAACTTATGACTAAGTATCAGTGGACAGGGAAGACTTGCTACAGCTACGTTTTCAGAGAGGGAGAACTCCAACAGTGAATTCTCCATCAAGGCTGTAAAATGATGCTTAGAGTATCAAAACCAAAACAAACAAACATATAAACCAAAAAAAAAAACAAAAAAACATGCTGGAGCAAAATTTTTAATTCATGGTAATCTAAAAAATTCCTGAAATTCTCCTTGTGATTGAAGTTAATCAGGACCTGGGATGACAGAAGGATTTTATGTCAGTGCTTTCAGAATAAGGCAGAATAATGGCATTCTTCTTGGTTATGGCCAAGAAGACCCAGGCAGCCAGGATGATGCAGGAAATCAGACCTTTTGAAGTCAGGTTTTCCCTCTCAAGCAAGGTTCAGGAGCAGTAAGGAAGCTCCCTTATCCCAACAGAAGGACAGAATCCTGAAAGCTTTTTAAACTGTAATTGAAGACTGAATTCTGGGACTTTCTTCCAAAATGGTTGTGTTGCTATAATCATTCCCCTTGTATTTCATCTCCCATTGCATGATGAAACAAGCTAAATAATCATGTGCAGGCTATCTGTAATTTCAGTGAGAGCCATGATAAATCACTAGTAACCTTCTGTTCATGAGAGGTAGGGAAATTATTCTTCACCTCTCCAGGGTCATAAACCTTTGAGAAGAGAAAATTGAATGCTTCAGCCACCATTTTTACCTGCAGGAAACTCTCCATTACCTAAATACACAGATTGTTAGAAAGGGCATGATAAAACATCAGAACTATGCTCTCATGGGTTTCCATATGCTTAGCCCTAGGAGGGGCGATGGAGGGCCAGGGAAGAGGGAGTGATTATGACCTCCTGCAATCATCCCAGGACAAACTTCAGCCCTCCAAAGGCAGCAGAAATAATGAAAGCCCGACAGAGATCAAAAGAGGGAAGGGGAAACTGTTTGTGAGAAGTTGGAGTCTCAGGGGAGGCCTGAGCTGTCTTAAAGGATGCGTAAGAGTTTGTCAGAAAGAGGATACTATGGCCAAAAGCATGAAATAAATAATTTGAGATTGCTAGAAATTAAAGTGTATACACGGAAATTGCAAGAGATGAATATAGCAAGGTAAGCAAGGCCACCATTAGAGAATGTGGGATATTGACCAAGTATATTTGAGAGCTCCTGACCAGTACATTGGTTAAAACTGTATTACAAGATTGGCGGACACATACGAAGCATAGTGATTTATTTTGTATTGTCAAATGCACTATTCCTAGTTAATTTCATATTTCCCACTGCAATAAAAATGTATCAGCACTGTTATAACTCCACAGTGTCATGACTTTTCAGAACCTGTTTGTATGAAACACTACAGGCTTTCTTGCCTCTGATGTTCCCTAATGCCACCTATTTAATACTGGCTACATCATTACTCATGATTCTGCATCATTCTCATGCTGCCTGTGAATATTGGCTTCCAATGACTCTCTTAAAAGCTTTTATTCTGCTTACTTGATGATAACTACAAATGTAACTCTTATGCAAAAAAATGTGAAAGATTTTTTTTAGCCACAATAAATTTATCATTTAGAATATTATGGTAGAACAACCCATCTTCCTCCCATTATTCTCTTCGACTCTTTAGGCCATAACTACGGCATTCCTAGAATGTGACTTGTGTATGCAAATTGCACACCTGTGTCCTGTACACTGCCACAAAAAGGAAATATAGGAAAGAGGGCAGGCAGGGGAAGAAGAGTAGTCACATTTGCCTAAGTAGTCTTTGTCCTTCATCCAGCTCAAGGCGACCTAGGAAAACACAATGTCACCACATGGAGAGAGACATGGATCAGCGGGTCCTGTTGATGCTGCCATTGTAAAAGCCTTCTGATCAGACAAGGGCAGCCACTTGTGGAGAATGAACTGACACGTGGCATGGAGCCTGTGGAAGAGGTGGGATGCCAGCAGTGATGGACTGATAGGGAAAAGAACATCCGCCTCCACCCCACCACCTTCAGATATTATAGACCAGATGAAGCATCACAGTCAGGACACAGGTGGGTGAGAGGCAACACAGGGGTCTACATATATAGCTCAAGCTCAAGTGTCATCCATGGACTGTCAGTAGCCCAGATCCCCGAACTCATCCTGTTTCTAGCATAAAGGCAGTAACTCACAATGAACACATCAGCATCCTTTTTGTGGCTCATCTTCATACAATTATGCCCAAAGAAGTACCATGCTAGTCTTTGAGCTCCTTGTGGTACCTGTTCAACCTCATAGGGGAAGTAGAGGGTTGGAGAGCACCTTGAAGGAAAGAAATATGGGCCAGGGCCCACACGGGTCTCAATCTGACATCAAAGTGCCTCATCCAGATGGTATTTCCATCCCAGCTGGTCTCAGGATTTTCATGAGGAGGATACAGAAAACTTCAAGGAAGGTGTTCCAAAACACAGTGGACCTCCTGAATCCTAAGCCTAGGTCAGGGCTCTTATTTCACCTGCACGCTACCCCTGAGATGGAGCAGCATGGACAGTATTGAAGGTAAGCTAGGGACAGCTCATGGAAGACCTTGTAATTCCATGCTCAGGAACTTAAATTCCATCTGCAAGTTAGTAATTCCAACATACCTTTTCTTTAACGCAATGACTGTTATTGGAAAAATAAAGGCATTCTGGCCAAATATTAGTAAGTGGGAAACATGGGACATCTCATAGCCTTTAATACATTAATCTGAATTTTGAATCTTCTAAAAGTAAACTGTACATATTTGGTATAACTTTGCCTTTAAAAATAACACATGAAATCATTTAGCTGTTATGAAGTATGTTCCTTGATTAGTATTCCACAGAACACACTTTGGAAAAAGCTGCAATAGACATGAGAGTCACTGCAAGGGCTTCATGCATAATAGATTTTCATTTTAGAAAAAGTGGTTTAGGAAAGCAAATGGTTAATGGATAAAGAAGAGAATAGGAACAACTCAGAGAAAGACAGTTATTGAAAGAATTAGTCAAATGATGATGAGGTCTTAACTAAGCCAGTATTAGCAGTATGTGGGAAAAAACACGTTTCCTGGATAAATTAAGCTATATACATCTGACTAAAAATAACTAAATGAGGAAAAGAGACATTTAATTATTTCAGGCTATTGAGTCTGCCACTACAATCAATGATGGCAAGCCCTAGAATGTATGTGAGAATGTATTTTTGGAGTCTTATTTATCAAGTACATTTTACTCATTGCCAACTGGCCTCTCTGAGTATGATTCTTGTATTCAAGGATTTTTACTTTTCATAAAACATGGCCTTTAAACAAAAGTCAATCACTTCATCTGCACTCAAAATGTTCTGTTGCTGCCGGGAAAGCTGGTCATGCTGAACTTACTGAGAGACAGTATGTCAGACTCTGATGCGATGTTTTCCTAAGGTATTCTTAAGGATGCTTCTGGCCATATCTAATTATTCTCCTTTGAAGATGATTTCAGCATCCACTCCCTGTGTAGGTTATAACTGTAATCCCAGGTAGGACTGATGACCACATACTTCCCCCTTTCTCTCTAAATCCATTCACTTGGTTCTACAGTCCCAGCTATAAAAATATATTTACATTTTATAAGAGAAAGTTTTAATAATCTCTAGACAAAGGCAGAAGAACCATGTGTATTAGAAGCTGAAGGGTCTGAGATTTTATGGGTTTTCTGGGAATATCAAACACCAATAAAACCAGCCCACTCAATTTTTGAATAATAAAACTGAAATTCAGAGAAAGAAGCTGACAAACTCTGATCTAATATGGCAGAACTGAAAGGTAAACCCAAATCTTACCTTTAAGAGGTTTTAATCTCTAGGGACTATTTATCTCTTAGGATACTCCAGAAAAGGCTTTTGTTGAAAGAGCAAACATGTGTTATGTTATTTTCTCTTAATTTCAAAGGACATGCAAACTTTAGCTGTGTGGAATTACACAGTGCAAAGGTACAGAACCTTCATACATATTTCCTATATTTTTAAATGCCTCATTTTTGTCTTCTGCAATATAGAGTAATTCAACACAAATAGAACACAGCTGCATTTTGAGAAGTTTGTAAATAATTTGATTTTCCTAGAAGTTTAACAGAAAGATTCATTCTGCCTATCAATGTAAAGAAGGTTGTTCCTTACTCCATAAACACTGGCATATTCCACTTTATCACAAGATACCAAGGGCCAAGTCTTCAATATTGCAGTCCTTTGTAGCTAACTGCCTGTATGGACATTTAGTTACAGCCAAAGGTATTTGTTCTTCATTTGACTGGATGGGATCTTGAGCCCTTTTGACTATTGGCTGATGAAATTAGAGAGCTCTCAACTTTCTACCATAGTAGCCCCGATGATGCCTAAGAAGAACTACAGCAAAACATAATGGGCTGTGAGCTGAAGAGGACAGTATCCTGTTGCCTCACTGGTGATGGCTTGGCTAGCCAGGTTGACATTCCACACCACTGTTAAAGACAGGCACCCATCAGAAGCAGCAGGCCTTCTGGGAAACTGAGGAACAACAGCTACAGAGGCTGCAATAGGGCAGCAGCCACAATAACACAGTGTTGTTCAAAGAGCATGGTAATGTTGGGAGTGATAGAGGGAAGGTAGGACCAAGTGGCTTACAGGAGGGAAGTCAAAAGAGGTAGAAAACCAAATGCTGCTGACCAAAAGCTGGTGGTGGCACTGTGGTAACGCAGCAATGCCAAGCACATCATCTGTAGCAACCTTGTAGCCCATAAAGGTGATCTGCAGAGGAGTAAGATCCCAGAGCTATTGGGCGGCAGGAGCACAAAAAAGACAAAGCTAAGCAACCAAAATTCATCTTCGCCAGAAGCTTCAGACTGCAGCGAGGGCATGTTGGAGGAAATGGAAGTTAGAGAATAACACAGCATAATCCCAACTGCCTTTTTTTTTTTTTAATGGACAGATAAAATTGCATGAATTTACTGTGTACAACATGATGTTTTGAAGTATATATATGTTATGGAATGACTAAATCTAGCTAATTAACATACATTTTACCTCATACAGTTATCATTTTTATGGTGAGAACACTTTATATCCACTCTCTTAGAATTTTTCAAGAATGCGGTATATTATTTATTTTAGTCACCATGTTGTACTATAGATCTCTTGAACTTATTCCTCCTATTTAACTGAAATTTTGTGTCCTTTGACCAAAATCTCGCCAATATCCACCAACCACCCCAGCCCCTGGCAACCACCATTCTACTTTCTACTTCTATGAGATCAACTTTTTAAAATTCCACATATGAATGACATCATGTAGTATTTGTCATTCTATGACTGCCTTACTTCACTAAACATAATGTCCTTCAGGTTTATCCATGTTGTCACAAATAACAGGATGTCCCTTTTATGGCTGAATTGTATTCAGTTGTGTATATGAACCCAATTTTCTTTATTTATTAATCCATTGATGGATGTATCCATTCACCCATTGATTTCATATATTGACTATTGTGAATAGTGCTACAATAAACATGAGAGTGCTGATATCTCTTCTATATACTAATTAATTTCCTTGGGATATATACCCAGTAATGGGACTACTGGGTCGTATGGTAGTTCTGCTTTTAATCTTCTGAGAAACTTTTATACTGCCTGTATTTTAAAAGAAATATATGTACATGTTTATGTACTTGCATATATATGCATGAGTGTAAGGGGGTATAGATTGATATGTCTGTATGAGCATAGGAAAACATTTGGAAGCATATTAACCAAATTATTTACTATGATTATCTCTAGTTGAAAAAGAGGACAGGTGGAGGAGGGAACTCTCTTTTCTTAATTATACATAAAAGGGTTGAAATCAATGACAGTAGCAATGGATTTCACTTTTTTTAAGTATTTGTTTATTTCTTTTTTTTATTTCTTTTTTATTATTATTATACTTTAAGTTCTAGGGTACATGTGCATAACGTGCAGGTTTGTTACATATGTATACTTGTGCCATGTTGCTGTGCTGCACCCATCAACTCGTCAGCACCCATCAACTCATCATTTACATAATGTATAACTCCCAATGCAATCCCTTCCCCCCCCCCCCCATGATAGGTCCCGGTGTGTGATGTTCCCCTTCCCGAGTCCAAGTGATCTCATTGTTCAGTTCCCACCTATGAGTGAGAACATGCGGTGTTTGGTTTTCTGTTCTTGTGATAGTTTGCTAAGAATGATGGTTTCCAGCTGCATCCATGTCCCTACAAAGGACACAAACTCATCCTTTTTTATGGCTGCATAGTATTCCATGGTGTATATGTGCCACATTTTCTTAATCCAGTCTGTCACTGATGGACATTTCCCAAAGTCTAACTCTGTGTGTTGCAGCCCCATTTAGTGGGAAGTTAGAAAAAACTTCTTCACATGCATTATCCTTATTTTATAACTCTGCAAATGTGTATGCCCTTCTGACCCTGTGGAACTGTGAAGCTCAAGGGCTTCCAAGAGTGTCCCGTACTTGGGAAAGTAATGTGATGAAAATATGATATTGGCTTTTTCCTTTTATTTTCATCAAAAAAGAATATACTTGAAACATTCTTATAGGAGAATTGCCATTCCAGAAGATATAGGAAAGTCTTGTTATTTTCACATTCCACATCAATGCATGCTTTCGAGGTCCTATACCAGTGGCCATCTCTATGAATTTGGTCATACCAAACGACACTTCTCCAGTGTTTTTACTGAAGGCTGCCAGCTGTCTTCCTTCCTATTCTGAACTGAGGAGACCTTAATAACATGAATAGCTGAGAGGTAGCCAGAGTAGCTTTATTTATCCCTTGACTTAATGTTTCTATTCTTTTGCCCCAGATTATAGCCCAGACAAGCAAAAGAAATGAGAATAAATGGTGCTGGGAAAACTGGCTATCCATATGTAGAAAACAAATGGGATCCCTTCCTTATACGTTACACAAAGATTAATTCAAGATGGATTAAAGACTTAAATGTTAGACCTAAAACCATAAAAACCCTAGAAGAAAACCTAGGCAATACCATTCAGGAAATAGGCACGGGCAAGGACTTCATGATTAAACACCAAAAGCAATGACAACAAAAGTCAAAATACACAAATGGGATCTAATAAAACTAAAGAGCTTCTACATGACAAAAGAAACTACCATCAGAGTGAACAGGCAACCTACAGAATGGGGGAAAATTTTTGCAATCTGCCCATTTGACAAAGGGCTAATATCAAGAATCTACAAAGAACCCAAACAAATTTACCAGAAAAAAAACAAACAACCCCATCAAAAAGTGGGCAAAGGATATGAACAGACACTTCTCAAAAAGACATCTATGCAGTCAACAGACACATGAAAAAATGCTCATTACCACTGGCCATCAGAGAAATGCAATTCAAAACCACAATGAGATACCATCTCACACCAGTTAGAATGGTGATCATTAAAAAGTCAGGAAACAACAGATACTGGAGAGGATGTGGAGAAATAGGAACACTTTTACACTGTTGGTAGGAGTGTAAATTAGTTCAACTATTGTGGAAGGCAGTGTGGTGATTCTTCAAGGATCTAGAACTAGAATTACCATTTGACCCAGCAATCCCATTACTGGGTATATACCCAAAAGATTATAAATCATGCTACTATAAAGACACATGCACACGTACGTTTATTGCGGCACTATTCACAATAGCAAAGACTTGGAACCAACCCAAATATCCATCAATGATAGATTGAATTAAGAAAATGAGGCACATATACACCATGGAATACTGTGCAGCCATAAAAAAGGATGAGTTCATGTCCTTTGCAGGGACATGAATGAAGCTGGAAATCATGATTTTCAGCAAACTATCACAAGGACAGAAAACCAAACATTGCATGTTCTCACTCATAGGTGGGAATTGAACAATGAGATCCCTTGGACACAGGGCGGGAAACATCACACATCAGGGCTTGTCTGGGGCTGGGGAGTTCGGGGAGGGATAGCATTAGGAGAAATACCTAATGTAATTGATGAGTTGATGGGTGCAGCAAACCAACATGGCAAATGTATACCTATGTATCAAAACTGCACATTGTGCACATGTACCCTAGAACGTAAAGTATAATAAAACAAATAAAATTATCAAGCAAAAAAGAAAAAGAAACGAGAGTAATATTCTATTTAAAAAGATAAAACAGTTTTTATTTCCTTTCTCAGTTATTAGCATTCCTCCACATAACACTAAGTATACAGTAGGAAAAACTTGTCTTCAAGGAGTGACATATTCATTAAAATGAATACCAAAACTTTATTAATGAAGCTTTACAGATTTTTATTCCCAGCACCCTCATTGATTATTGCTAAAATTTTAAAACTCCAATCCGTAATAATAACTCCCACAAAGAACATTAGCTTTGAAATTTGTTGTGCATGAAGTTCACCTGGAGTGCTTGTTGAATATATAGATTCCTGAGTGTCACCTGTTATTAATCTGATTCAGTTGAGGTCAGGCATGAATCCCAGGAATCTCCATTTTAACCCATACTGCAGATACTCTAATGAAAGTAAGCTAAAAGCTGTGGTTCCATTGTAGTGGTTTGGGGGATGCAGAATAGGGTACAAGTCTCAATCCTCATTTTTAAAAGATAATAACCTTGGACATGACTAGCATTCATTCATCAATCTGTTTAATAAATATGTATTGATTGCCTACATGTTCCAGACACTAGGTAGTAAGGATACCAGCACAAGGAAACTTCTGCCCTTGAGGAGCTTATAATTTTAAAAAGCAGGAGCTGGGTTTCTGCTGCCCTCTCCTCATGCCCTAGGTGACCAAATGATATTCTGTTATCATCATTACTTTAAGTATCATCTGGGAACATAAGGCAAAATGTTCCTTAAACATTTTCGTATCTTGGACAGAAATGGTATCCAAAGGGCACTGGAGAAGCCATGAAGCCTGCAAATACTGTGTGAGGCAAGCCTTTATATTTGATGGGAAATAGGAGGATGGTAAGAGATGTCTATACAACAGCAAAGTACCTTCTCGTTTGCCAGAATTCCTGATACGTAAGTCATGTGGAGGGCTTAACTATCTGGATAATCATGTCTATGACTTTGACCCTGAAGAAATGGAAATACAGAGGGCCTACCACGATAATATTTGGTACAGAGATTGGACAGAATGTCCAACAGCAGTCTGGAAGGTTCAAATGAACAGTGTTGGCAATGTTTTTGGCAGCATTGTAGCCAGACTGCTTCTGGGTATGAGGTGATCTACTTCAGCTCCAACACACTCTCGAAGACTGGTTCTCCAGCTTTCTGATTAATTCTTTTCAATAAATTTGTTTTCTACTTTTGTTGTCAGGTCAGTTTCTGCTGTTTATAATCAAGAACCCCAACCGATACCAAAACCAGTATCAGCCAGTAGGTAACAGAGAACACATTCTCAGAGAAGTGGCAGGATGAAAACCTGACATTAGATATGTGGACTATGTGGGCCCCAAATCATAGAGAATCCCATTAGCACTGGAGACTGAAAGATCCCAGAATGTGATGATAAATCAGCCAACTAAATTATCATCTCTGTTTACCTTGAATGAAGAGCCCATTGAGGACAGCTCTCTCTGTGATCAAGTTGCCACTTTCATTTAAGAGTGAAAAGAGCATAGAAGTCAAAGACTACAGAGTGAGATGCCCAGTCTATCACCTTACTGGACAGCTTACAGAAAACGAATAACGAATAACAGTTCCCCAAATTCTCATATAAACATTGTTTATGATAAAGCTAAAATTCTATTTTATATATCAATGCAACAAGGTTCAAGAAATTATGTCTGCTGAATTCACTGCCATTGTTGTAGGGCTGGTGTGACCCCTAAGAATATACAGGAGGTTTGGAAAAACTTGGACTACTTGAATCCTCACCTCCCACTGCCAGCCTTCTCCCTGTCAACGAGGTCATCTCTTTTGGCTTGAAGACATTGTCTTACCTTACCTAAGGGAGTTACCTTACCAAGTGGACGAAATTTTCTCATGTTCACTTTTTTCTTCTTTGTCTTCAAACTTAAAACCACAGCCAGGTTTCAGCATGTCCTGGAAAGACAGTTGCAAAGTCAAGTCAAAGAAGAGAAAGCTTACACACCAAACATCTTCAGTACTACACTGACTTATACCACTGGTATCTTGAGAATATATGTGAAAAATAAAACAGATTTATTGTAAGTCAAATTGAAATAGATAGAGGATGAATCAACCTGAACATATTATTATGTGTACCAGAAATTCTACATTAAGCATTCTGGTCAAACATCTCAGAAAAGCTCTAATTCTTTGCTCAGCTGGTTTGTGAAATTTTGAACAATGTAAGGTGTTCACATAATATTAATGTGATATTCCAGTAATTATTTTGACTCAGGTAGGGAAAGGAATACAAAAATACATAAAATAGAAATCCTGGAGTAGCTTTGTCTTATACAATCTGACCGACCATTTTTATTTTTCTCATTAAGCCCCAAATTAGGTCCAGAGAAATGTCCAGACCTCTTGGAGATTATTAGGCTCTGGTTATGAGCTAATTCCAGGAGATTTGTAGTGTTACTCTGCTCTGTAAATCAAAGTGGGAGTTGATGGAGGTCAAGTGACGAGTTTTGACACTAATCTACCTCATGCGAAACAAAATGAGACATCAAACCCATCTTATATTTATTTTCCCTGTTCTTGAGTGTCTTAATCCATTCAGGCTGCTATAACAAAACAGTATAAGCTAGGTAGCTTATAAATAACACAAATTTGTTTCTCATGTTTCTCTTTATTTGGCTGATTAATTTATCATTACATTCTCAGGTATTTCAGGCTCCTGTGCTGATGGAATTCCCCATGACTTTGGGTGCACGTAGTCCACATATCTGATCTCAGGTTTTCATCCTGCCAACTCTCTGGAAGCTGGGAAGTCCCAGATTAGAGCACAGGCATATTTGGTGTCTGGCAGGGTCCCTCTTCCAGGTTCATAGATGGCACCTTCTCACCGTGTACTCACGTGTTGGAAAGGGGGCAAGGCAGCTCTCTGGGGCCTCTTTTATAAGGGCATCAATCCCATTTACGAGGGCTCTACCCTCACTACCTAATCACCTTCCAACAACCCTATTCCTAATATCTTCTCCTTGGGATTAGGATTTCAACATATGAATTTTGGAAAAACACAAACATTCAGATCATAGCGTCAAATATATAGTTGGAATCAATAATCCTCATCAAATACAGAATCTGCCTCTTTGTTCTTGGCCCATGGAATTTATTTTTATTTTTATTTTTATTTTGGTGGAAATAGAAATCCCTGGATTTCTGTCAAATATTAAATCAGAATCAATTAGGCATTCCCCTGGAGGAACTCTCAGAAGATTAGTACCATTCATTATCAGTAAACTAAAGGATAGAGTGACGATGACTTCTATCACATCCCCATTCAATCCTCTAGATTGCCTCATACACAGCACAGATAATCATAAGCTCAATCAGGTCTGACTCTTATTAACATTTCTATTCCTTGTGTTATTTCATTATTGGAGCCTGTCAATACAGCTCCTGATATCTAATATGTAGCCACTGAGTTGATGAGCATTTTTTTCCCTCGAAACTAAAATATCACCAGCATTTTGATCTTTATGTATATCTTTGCAGTGTTGCTTCATGATTACTTCAATGTTTCACTCAGTAT
Organism: Papio anubis; assembly: GCF_008728515.1. Classification (NCBI taxonomy): domain Eukaryota; kingdom Metazoa; phylum Chordata; class Mammalia; order Primates; family Cercopithecidae; genus Papio; species Papio anubis. The sequence goes on along the minus strand of NC_044986.1, from coordinate 43,472,707 downwards.
CCTAATTTATTCTGCAAGATATTTTACCAGACATAATGTTGATGCCATTCTACCACGTTGAAGAGATCTTTCTTTTTTAAAGGATCTACAGAGCAGGAGGCAGTAATGCAGTGGATGACATGATAAGACACGTGTGTAGAGGGTGACAGCTAAACCTCATAAGAAAATATAGAATTGTAACTTAAGGGAAGGTTCTGAAGTTCCAGTGTTCAGTGTTCTGGAGTTACTGAAATATCATCTTTCAAGCATTAGACAAGTCACTACACATCGTGAAGTATGCTTACCCCACTGTTTGGTAGAGCTCTTTTGATTTAGAAAGAAATATATACTTCATTTGGTCATACTTTTCTGAACCATTTACTCAGTAACCTGAACAACTTTAAACTTTGAGACAGATGCAGAGCAAAAGGTTCTCTGGGCCATATTCCAGGCAGCAGTGAAATAATCAATGCCCCTTAACACTCATGACTCACTAGATTAAATGATACTTGATATATCTCTGGCAGGCTAGAATATTGTATTAAACTTTGATATGCCGCAGTTGGAAAACACAGGAAGAGACCCTTAGGCCATGCACTTTTGAGCAAATAACTATATTCCGTTTGGAAGACAGCTCTTGACTTTCTACTGGGTACTGATAAAAGGTAAATGCCTAGTCACAAGATATCTGGTGCTCTGAGCTGCCATTCATATAGATGGTATTATCAGATTCACCTTATCATGTAGCTTGTTTTCATTAAGAGGAAGAGGTTCAGGTGGACCAAGTTGTGGGCAAGTTCTACAGGCAAAAATCAGAAACATGAACAGGTGAATTTTGTCACATTATCGCCCCTCACCAGCCACACTATGCTTCAAGGAGAATTAATAACTATGACCTGGAATGAATTAATAGAGTTAATAAAAAGATGCACGCATGACTGTGCACAATGGTCAAATTCAGAGGAGGGCACTCCTTAAGAAAACAAATAAAACTTATGAGTAAAAATGAAAAAGATATCAGATCTTGGAAGAATCCATGCATATGAGGAGTGCTTAAACTTAAGCTTCATTAGTTTCACAGGAAAGCCTACTTTTGCTGGTGTCAGTCAGAAGCGTATAAGGGAGGCCTGGGCTCTACCTCAATTCATGGGCAAGACAGATGGTTTTTCCATTTGGTCAGTCACAGTAAGATTTAAGAATTGGTGTTGAAGTGTTTGGGGGAAGAAGTAGATAGATGATCTTTGTCTCCTGTGAATGTCTTCCTGAGGTGCTCACCATGAAGGAGGTGCTGAGGTAATGGCATTCTCTATGCTCCTTCTCTAAACTCCCAGTGACTGCCCAATGAGCTCATGAACAAAGTAGCCATGGTGGCAGGGACGGTGGCTCTTCATGGGCTCAACTACATGACTTTACCTCACAAAGACCTACCTGGCTACTGCCTATGCTGAGTGATCAATTTACAAGCAGTAAAGGCTAATCTTACAATATATAATAATAATATACTCTGAGAGAAACAGTGAGATACCTGGTGGCAGGTGATTGTGTTAAGCCAGAAGAATTTCGCAGGAAGTAAATCTTCATAAACAAGGAAGGAAAAACATCAGAAATTAAGCTTATAAACTCAGGAAAAACCAGGCAGGTTTGTTAAACCCTGGAGAGAACCAGTAAGAGACAGAAAACTAATGCATAGTTAGTATGGTATAATGGTTCATGGTCTTTCAACTATAACATTAAAGATACTCAGAAATCTAGAAGGAATCTTAAAAGAAAGAGTCAAAATATTCTCCAATAGCTGCTCCAAAGTTATTCTTCTCATATTCCACTTTTTTTTTTGCCATGGTTTTAGGGTCCACACATTATAGCAATGGCATTATAATGAGATTATCATGAAAGATTTTTTATATATACAGGCATCTCTCAACTAGCAATGGTTTGATTTATGGATTTTCAGCTTTACAATGGGCTTATCAGGATGTAGCCTCATACCAAGTTAAGAATCTCCTTATGACTTAAGATGGGGCTATGGTTTCTACTGAATGTATATCACTTTCACACCAACATAAAGTAAAAGAATCCTAAATTACACCATCATAAGTGGAGAACTAGCTGCTGTTTTGCCAGCACTATATGCACTTTCCACTTAATGATATTTTCAATTTATGATGGGTTTATTGGGATGTAACTCCATTATTCAGTTGAGGAGTCTGCGTAAATAGAAAGAGACAGAGAGAGAGAGACAGAAACAGATAGAGAGAGAGAGGGAGGGAGAGAAAGAGGGAGAGAGAGAGAGAGAAAGAGAGAGAGAATTTGTAGTCAGAGAATCACCAAATGAGCAAAGAGTAATTGCAGCAAAGCTAAAGACAATTTAGTTAGTTCCAACTTAGGGAAAATTCAAGGAGGATTTTGAGCACTTAAGACAAAGAACAATGCAGGAAGGGCAAGAAAATCACATACATGTAAAAGACTTAATGGGACCAGGGTTCTTGAGATACCACCTAAACGTTAATAACCCAGAGCATCTCCTGATGACTCTGATCATGTCAGTGTAAGTAAAAATCAATGAATGTGTATACTGACGTCCCCTTACCTATCATGTAAGAATTCCAGCCTAGCTGGAATCATGAAGAGGAAAAAGGTATCATCTCACAATCCCATATCCTGTGTAAAGTGGCTTGGGTTTGGGGACAACTTATGTTGCATTAGATTACTTTCCTGTTCTCTGCAACCCTTGTCAATTTGAGAAAGGACACGTGGCTTAGGATTAGCCAATAGGGTGCATGTGGAGTGGAGGACTGGATTGCACTTGCAAAATAAGAGGTCATAACTGGATGAGCTCCTTGCTGGGAGTCCAGGCTTTGGAAGGTGGCAAAGTGTGAGGTAACTGGGGCTAGAAGAGAGGCATAGAGGTAAAGACAGTGGCAAAGCTAGTCATCCTGGACCATGTGGTAAATTGTCAGCAAAGTCACTAACATTACCAAATGACGAGTATAATTGGATTTGCTGTATGAAGTAATGAATGATATGAGGTTCAATGCAGGCAGTGGGGAGGAAGCAGAATACTAATAGGCAGAGATGTAAATCACAAATGCATTTTCATATAAATGTCCTGTCTGTTGTTTGAGAAAAAGAAAAAAATATCCTTTTTTGTTCCGCTCCAATTCTGTGTATCACACTGACCCACAATGCTGGGGACCTTCCAGATCCTTTGGTTCTTGCCTATTGCATCCCTATGGGGCTTCTCCTGATACAACTTGCAGATCATTTCTCAAAAGGAAGTCATTGGAGAAAAAAGATCTAAGATGTAATATTTGCTAAAACTTTTTAAAATTTTCAGGGCTTTAAAAATGTTTTCTGACTTGTCAGTATGTTTTGGAGGAATAAAGAAGTGTGAGATGAACAGGGTATGGCAAAGACATGGGGATGCAAATGAGCATTTGATCTGAGGCTAGAAGGTGACCAACCATGTTGGTCAAGAATTTATATTAGGAGAAGAAGGGAGATGTGGCTAGAAAGGAAGTAAAAGAAAGATTGGACTGGGAGATGATTTTTCTGCTGGGATTAGGGGTTTGAACTTCATCTCATAGGTAATTAAGAGAATATAAGAGATTTTAAACCAGAGGAGTCAGTGAAAGGATGCGATCTTTAACCATAGGTTTGGCAGGAAAGGCTATGGAGATTTTACCCACTTTGTTCCCTTGCCCACTCTTATGGGAGGAAGTTCTTTAGTACTAGAAAGTGGAAAGACATATACTATACAGGCAAAATGAAAAATATCTACTAAAAAGAATTAATAAAAAGAGGTATTAACAAGGTTATAGTGTTACTGCAGTGTGAATGGGTGGGTGTTTTAGAATATCATTCATACGCTGGCAGAAAGGCAGCATCCTTGATGCAGTTGCGAGTGATGAGGGAATGTTAGTAATCTATTACTAATTAATTGTCTATTGTTATATAATGGATGATTTTAACACTTAGTGGCCAGGAATCCAGGCATGGCTTAGTTGGATCTTCTGCTTCAGGTCTCTCACAAGCCTGTAATTAAAGTGTCAGCCAGAGCTGGAGTCTCATCTGAGGCTTGAAGGGAACAATCTACTTACAAGGGCATTAGTTGTGTATAGGATTTAGTTTCTCGTAGGCTATCAGATAGAAGGCTTCAGTTCCTTGATGGCTGTTGACCACAGGTCACACCCTCAGTTCCTTGCCATGTGAGCCTCTCCATAGGGCAGTTCACAACATGGGGGCTTGATTCATCAAAGCCAGCAAGGAAGAGAATCAATAGAAAGTGTCTCCTAGCAAGAGAGAAAATATAATCTTATTTCCTATAACTATGGAAGTGATATACTACCACTCTGTTGGTTAGGAGGAAGTCATAATGCATACTCACACTCCAAGGGAGAGGATTACACAAGGGCATGGATACCGCGAGGCAGTGATAAGTGGGGAGCATCTTAGACTCCATCTGCCACAGAGAGATTGACTAAAGGTGGTGTCAGTGAGAACAGAAAAGAGAAGATTGTGGAGTGGAGAGGCATTTAGAGAGAAAAATGGAGCAGCTTTGGTACCTTGGAGGGGCTGAAGCAGCTATGTGAGTCTTTGGGGCCATTGTTTTTTACATTTTTATTTTTCTGAGATAACATTTTGGTTGTCCTTTCACACAATGCAATAGAAATCTTCTGGTATTAATATTTTAAACTCTTTTTCAACTTTATTAAAAGCATTTCAAAAGGATGTTTTGTGTTTAACTCTTTAAATCTTCAAGACTAGCCTATAATATATAACAATATGTATAAACTGGCCATTCTTTCTTTATCTATTTCTTTATTTACCAGAAATGACCTTGTCTATGACTTACTAACTTAGAGTTTTCTTTTTTAAATCTTGCTGTTGCTTAACTTATCTTTCCAGAGATTTTTTTCAAAAACCAGATAAGTCTTCATTATAATAAAATACTTACCTGTCTTCTCAGATGGAATGTTTTCCTTTTGCATTTGGAGAAAATGTTAATTAACACATTAGGAATGTATTTGGTACATTTGGTTGCAAATGCAGTCTAATCTTTTACTCATTAGAGCTCTTTGTCTGAATCATTCAAGTGAGTAACAGGTTGCACTGAGACATCACCAAAATGATTCAGTTATCCTAAAAGTATTCATTTTGTTTTTTTCTGGGAATATTTATGTATTATGAATTACTCAGATTGCATTTTCATTTTATAACCATGGTAACTACTACAACAACACTTAAAAGGATGGTCATGTTAATTACTTCACTAAATAAGAAATCCTGGCCAAATGTTCTGTACTGAACTTAGCAGAGAATGATAACAGTATCCATAGGAACTAAATCATCATTGAAGATTTTGTCCTTTGGGGCTTTATATTGATGTTGGAGAACCTCAGTGAAAAAGCTGAGGTACATTAAGATATTTAATAGCTGGGCTCAGTTTTCCCTTTTGAGTTCCATTTCATTTCCACTCATTATTTATGTGTATCCTTTATGGAGGAGTTTATCCTTTGCTACTGGAGTTCATAAAGGGAAAGTCATTTACAAGTGTGTGTGTAGAGACAGAGAGAGAAACACACACACAGAGTCAGTGTGTGTGCTGTGGGTGGAGGTCAGATTTTTCCATATTCACATTCATAAAGGTGTGTTATAATGAACCTACTTCACGAAGAGGCAGAATACATGGTGTAATGTATGGGAAATGCCCTTTTCTAAAAGAATATACTTTTCTCCATCTTTAATGAAGGTAAAATCTTAAATGTAATAATACCCAAGGGTTAACATGCAAATGGAAATTAAACTCAATGAGTTAATTTCATATGTAAAAGTGACTCACAGAAGATCTTTCCTTTTTGAGATCCATGTTTCCAGGGCACTGAGCATACTGAGACTAAAGGTTAGACTGGAAACTTGGAATAAAAGGCTGAGGCCAGGTACAGTGGTTCATGCCTGTAATCCCAGCATTTTGGGAGGCTGAGGTGGGTGGATCATTTGAGGTTAGGAGTTCAAGACCAGCCTGGTAAACATGGTGAAACCCCACCTCTACTAAAAATACAAAAATTATCTAGGCATGGTGATGGGCACCTGTTGTCCCAGCTACTTGGGTGGCTGAGGCAGGAGAATCGCTTGAACCTGGGAGGTGGAGGTTGCAGTGAGCTGAGATCATGCCACTGCACTCCAGCCTGAGTGAAGAGTGAGACTCTATCAAAAAAAAAAAAAAAAAAAAAGAAAGAAAGAGAGAGAGAATGAAAGAAAGAAAGAGAAAAAGAAACAGAGACAGAGAGAGAAAGAAGGAAAGAGAAAGAAAGATGAAAGAAAAAGAGAGAGAAAGAAGGAAAGAAAGAAAGAAGGAAGGAAAGAAAGAAGGAAGGAAGGAAAGAAAGAGAAAGAAAGAAAGGAAGGAAGGAAGGAAGGAAGGAAGGAAGGAAGGAAGGAAGGAAGGAGAAAGGCTGAACATCAGTTTGTATCTGCTTGTCCCGAAGTGAAGCCCAAAGAACAGAGGTTCTGTTATGATATTGTACTCCAACTCATCACATCATGTCACAAATAGACAATATGTTAGATGTGGGGATTAAGTGGTCAGTGAAATCAAACACAACCTCTTCCCTCCTGGTTCTGGCAGTTCAGTGATGGAGACTTGAGAATCAAATAATAAAATGATCCCACAAATAAATGTATTATTGCAACTGCTGTAAGAACTATGAAAAAAAATGCAACGTGCTATGAGAAGGAATAAAACTGGGGGTTGTCATGGGCAAGGGAGTCAGGGAAGTTTGCTTTCCAAAATGAAATCTGAATTGAGATCTAAACCTATCACCTTTTCCTTAATCTCGCCTCCCCGTATGTGTTCTCCATCTCTGTAAATGGCCTCACAATCTATTTGCTAAAATGAGAAATACAGAAATCAACTTTGACTTCTCTCTCTCCTTCATCTCCCACTCAATCATCAGATCCTACTTTTCTATCTACAAAAGTTATTTTCTTTTTGTCCACTTAGATAAGCCTTGTCTCTGCCACCAGCCAACATCTATATCTGGAATAACTCAACAGCCTCCTAATTAGTTTTCTTCTGCCTCAGGTCTTGCTTGCATTTTGACCTTGCCAATCACAATTCATTTCCCACAATGCAACAAAAAATAATCTATCAAAAATACAAATATAATGGAATGACAACCCTATGTTAATTTTTTGGACACTCCCATTGCCATTAGGATGAAATATAAAACTTTAAGATGGCTTTAGACCCTTTATTATCTGACACTTGCTCATTTCTGTAACAGATTTTCTTTCTACTTGCACAGTATCCTCTGGCCATCTTCAATTTCTCTGTTTCTGGAGTAAATCCTGTTCTTTCTTCCTTCCTATCCATTTATCTGAAACACTCTTCTTACTTCCTTCTCTCTGTCTCTCCTACACCTGGTTATCTTCTACTAATCCTTAAGGTGTTAGTTTTCTGATTTCACTTCTTTGTGTAAACTTCAGTTCCCAAAAGTAGGTTCGGACTCACATAGCACCTGTCACACTGGGTCATAATTGCAAACTTTCATTGTAGTTTGTACTACAGTCTAATCCCTTACTAGACTGTGACTTGTCTGAGGGCAGGAGTCATATATTTTCCTGCTCACCATTGTATCCCCTACATTAGAACAGTTCCAGGTTCACTGCAATTGCTTCCTGAATATTTATTAACAGACAAGGAAGCAGGAACAAGGGAAAGAAGGGGAGAAATAAGGGAAGATGAGAGAGAGGGAGGAAGGAGGCTGGGAAGGAAGAAAGAGATAGGGAAATGAAGAAGGGAAGTTGGAAGGGAGGGAAAACAGAAGGAATCCTTAGGAATGCTTCATCGTTCTTACCTTATTTAAATGGCTTTGAAATGAGGAACTTTGCTCATCTATTTGAGCAGGGCAATACAATAAAACTTACCACAATAATAAGATGTTTTGTACTTGTTCTGATCAATGTGGTAGTCACTAGCTACATGGAGCAATGTGAATTGTGGCCAGTGTGACTAAGGAATCAGATTTTTAATATAATTTTATTTTAAATTTAAACAGACTGCTTGCTTAGCTACTATATTGGATATCATGGCCTAGAGGAGCCAGTGGCAGGGCCAACCTTGCATGCACCCTCTGGACAACCCCCTCTTTTAACATTTCTGCTTCCTTGCTGCTCAATATCATGTTCTTCACTGCAATTTTCCTAGTGTGTTTGGGAATTTTTCTAAACTTCTCCTTGCCAGGCTGGGCAGCAAAAGTCAAATAAGCATAACACATAGAATGCCATTTACACTTCATTTTCAACAGCCTTAATGAGAGTCATTTCGATTTTGCAAATACTGGTAAGTAATGTCTATCTATATTATGAAGAGCTGTATTTTTCTCGAACATTCTCTATAACAGTAAAATAGTGAAATAAACAAATAGCCTCTCAGACTATTATGCTGAATGCTACAAAATCAGCTAAAATAAGCACCAAAGTTTAATTTGAACATTGCTTTTCATTCCTTCTGCATACAGAGAAAACAACAGGCTGCAGAATAGCAGGAGGCAGGCAGGGCAGGGAGAGGCAGAGAGAAAAGCGTAAGAGGAAAAGTGACTTAATCTTTGCCTCCTCACACCAAGCTTAATGACAATCGATCAGTCATCACTCTTAGAAAGCAGCAGTGTGGAGAGGGAAGAGCACTGAACTGGGATTCAGAGTCTTCTTCTACATTACACAGACCTGCCTGGGCAAGCTATACAACTCTGAAACTCAGTGTTTTTCTTCTTACAATAGGGAAACTATACCCACTCTCCCTTTCTGGTTAGGTTTTTGCGAATTTCATATGAAACAGTATATGCTCAACGAATATACAATATAAAGTTTTTTTCTTTTCTTTTTTTTTTTTTTTTTGGAGACAGGATCTCACTGTGTTGCTCAAACTGGAGTGTAGTGGCGCAATCACAGCTCACTGCAGCCTCAGACCCCTGGGCTCAAATGATTCTCCCGCCTCAGACTCCCAAGTGACTGGGACCTGGCATATGCCACAATGCTCAACTATTTGTTGTATAGGGACATGGTCTCTTTATATTCAGTACAGGTGCTGGTCTCAAACTCCTGGGTTCAAGCTATCCTCCTGTCTTGGCCTCTCAAAGTGCTGGGATTTTAGGGGTGAGCCACCATGCCCAGCCAGTTATTCTTATTGTTATGCAAGATGAGGGAATTTTAAAATTTCAGCACTCTCTGACTCGAAATAAAAACATCAGGACTGAAACTAAGCAAAATACATTATCTTCATTGTTTTAACAGCCATACTAGCCCACTTACCTTTCTTCGGTACATTGAAATTATCCTGAATTTTTTTCTAATCAATATTTCTTGCAGGAAAGTATTTACTTCCACACTCATCCTGGAGCCTGGAAGTGCCATATAGTTTTATACCAGTGGCCACATTATGTGTTGGTTGAGTAGATGGAGAAGGGAGAAGAATTGGCAGGAGAGCGTTGGAATTCAAGATATAATGATGTCTGCAGATAAAATATATCTTTGGATCTCTCTTATCTGGTATTTTCCTTTTAAGTATGTCCTTCAACTTCCATATTATACTAACTTACTTCTCTGAGTAGGTGCCCACTTACTCTTAAATGTTATAGTCCAGTTCTTGTGCCAAGACATTTTCTTATCCTTGAGAGAGGTCATCCATTCAATAAGTTTAATTGCCTTTTCAGCTATATTATAACTACAAGAGGTGCTCCATGAAAAGCAAGAAAAAACCCTTAAGATATCTCCAATCTGAAGGTGGAACTCAGATGCCTGCAGATGACACAATGAACTAGCAAGGCAAAGCAAACTAGGAAAAAATAGACTCTGCCTGTGTGTAATATAAAACCTCCAAGCTTTCTAACAGCCTCCCAGAGTGTTGTAATAAAAGTCACCCATTTTCAATAGCATTCCTACTTTGAATAAAAAGAATATTGACATTTTGTGGGTGAAAATTTCAATTTGCAAATTTTATTTTCAGTACAGACAAAACCACCAGAAAATGACAGCCTAGAAACTAATTACACATGGAGGATTCCATTAGGTTAGATCAGACTAAGTGGCTGCTATAGTCAAAATATATTTCAATTGATTTTAATAAAGTTTAATTATTTACAGTATGTTATATTCTATGTGGGAAGATTACACATATTTTCTGACATATTTCCATTATGAGAAAACAGTTCCACTAAATAGGTCTAGCATCATTAAAACCTCTATGCACAAATTTTGACTTAAATGAAATATTACCAGTTTTCAAGGTTTGTATTAATAAAATGTTTGTAATAATAAAATTATCACCTAATTAATTGTGACCCATGTATACAAACACAGTTGCTTTCTTTGTACATCCATCCATCCATGCATCCATCCATCATAGAGGAAGTTTGATATGAAGAAATAACAAGATGTTTAAAACTGGAGAGACCTGGCATTGAATTTAGATTCTACTATTTAATAATAATTATGTCTCTGGGCTTTAGTTTCTCATTATAATATGAATACATACACTATCTAAACAACAAGTTATTGTAGCATTAAGGAGTATAATAATTGTTGTAGGATTAGTTTTTAAGGTTTAAATTACAATTATCGAATCTTGGTTGAGATAAGGCAAGGTAAAGCAGCTATTAGCCTTGTATGGAGGAAGTCCCTCCACTAATAGTGATAAGAATCTCATATCCTTCATTGGAAGGAGATACTCAAGCCATGTTCATTGTCATGGCTCAGAGAGTAAGTGTTTTGGTTACCACATGTTGTCGATCAGAAATAATTTTAGACTAGTCAGCATAATATTCTTAGATATTTTAATTTCTATTATGTCAAATTATGTCTTTCTAATTAAATTAAAGTAGTTGAAAACTAAGTAATTATTTTTAAAATAATTACTTTTTAAACATCATTGAAAAGCTAGTCTTACTCTGATAAGCAGAAGCTAGAAGTGGCAGAGCAGCCAAGGTACGGTACTGTGCCAGTTTTTGTTCTTGTTCAAAATGGGTGGCTTTTATTACAACACTCTGGGAGGCTGTTAGAAAGTTTGGAGGTTTTACATGACACACAGGCAGAGCCTATTTTTTCCTAGTTTGCTCTGCCCTGCTAGTTCATTGTGTCATCTGCAGGCATCTAAGTTCCACCTTCAGATTGGAGATATCTTAAGGGGTCTTTCTTCCTTTTCATGGAGCACCTCTTGTAGCTATAGTATAGCTGAAAAGGTAATTAAACTTATTGAATGGATGACCTCTCTTGTTCTTGTTCATCTGATAGTTTTTTAACCAACTTTATTCATCCTGGCTTCTCCTTTGAGAAGAAGTAAAGTAATAAAAAAAGAGGGTTCAGCAGCAATCAAGTCTCAATTGAAGATAAGTCATTGGCATTTCCTCTGTGACCATCTTTGTGTATATTAAGAAAGTCAAAAGGCAGTTGCTGCCATTTCAAGATTTTTTTTGGTGTACAAAACCCATATAAATATATCTTTGCCTAATGTCAATACATATGTAACTCAGTCAAAGTGTGTGATAGACTAGGGAGAATTAAAACTGGCATATATAAATGGCTTAGGTTAAACTCAGGAACCATTTCTGAACAAAGGAAAAAATAAAAGCGCCTTGAAGAATGCCTGCTACAGAGTAAAAATAAAAAAGATAATTCATTTCATTCCCCAAACATTGACTGAGCCCCTACTGTGTGCCATGTACCATCTATTCTTGGCCAAATTAAACTAGGTCATTGCTCTGGAGAGGCCTATAATGCCATACTGGAGGAATTCACGGAAAGATATAAATAACATGAGTTTGATAAGTGTGATGATAAAAGCACAGCACATCGTGGCCTCAAATAGAAGGAAGGAGCTCACTCAACTGGCAGGGGAAGAGGAGGTTAATGTAAGAGAGTGCTATTCTCAGAAACATGGAAGACAAGGGGTATATGAGACTTTGGTCTGTGTCAGTCTTGTGCTTAAGCCTGAAATGCTGTCTTGGCCTTGGGATCTCTCCCTATTAGTGGAGCAGTTTGGCAATAAAACAATGGCACAAATCTTGGCTTTACTACCCTCCAAGCTGCTCTCATTCATTCATTTATTATTTCATCTTTTCATAAAATATTATCAGAGTATTTACATCATGTCCAGTGGTTCCACATCTGTGGATTCAACCAACTAGATGGAAAATATTTGAGAAATAAAAGGATGGTTGTATCTGGGCTAAAATATACAGATTTCTCTTCTTTTCATTATTTCTTAAACAATATGATATAATAAGTACTTATGAAGCATTTAGATTGTATTAAGTATTATAAGTAATCTAGAGATAATTTAAAGTATGTTGGAGGATGTACATAGTTTATATGCAAATACTACATAATTTTATACCAGGGACTTGAACATCAGTAGATTTTGGTATGGGAAGATGGGGTGGGGTTCTGGAACCAAGCCTCCCACAAATACTGTAGAACAACTGTACTTACAATGTGCTAGACACTCTGTAAACAGAATTAATAATAAAATGGATATTATTCTATTTTTGTGGAGCTTATAATATATAATAAATAATTTAATAATTGGAAACAACAACAAGAATCCATAAACATGCTTTCGTACATTATACTACAGTCTATGGACAAAGAGGAAAAGGGAACACAGAGAACATAGAGTACACCTACCTTAGGCATCAGCATGTGCCTCTCCAGGGGTCATGTTTTCACTGAAGCATGAAGGAAGTGGAAGGGTGAGGAGTGGGAAGCATGAGACAGCAGTGGCAGGGGAGGCATTTCAGGGATGAGAAGGGTGCCCAGGGCCTTAGTTGGGAATGAAGAGTAGCATGCTTAAGCTGGAAAAGGTGGCCAGTGAGGGGCAGCTGTAGTTTGGCAAGGAGGAGGCAGCACAAAAGTGCTCACTCAAAATTTATTTACAATCATTTCAAAGTGTTCTCTCTTCAACTCAGGTAGAGTAATGCCAGAGTTACTGAAATAATATGAATAGGAGTAAGGTGATAATCAGCCCCTACACACAACAAAGAGGCAAGGCAAAACCAGATAAAGTGGATTATCTCCATCTGCCCGTTGGCATTCTCTGCCTCCTGCTCTGCTTGGATCTCTTGAGGGATTCTGGATGCAGAGGGTCTTGATTCAGCACTTAAATCCTGCTCTCGTTTTGGTGGAAATATCAAAGACACCTGCTCTTTGTGATCTGTTAAGCAAGTTCTGCGAGTCAGGCACTGTCCATGGTGCCCGCATCCTAGTCTTCCTGACCTGTGAGCCAGGTCATGATGCTCATCTGCTTCCAGTCAGCTGAAGGCTTCCGATCTCCTTCAGAGTAAATCCTAGAGTCCTTTTGCTCACTTTCAAGGCACTAGTTTTGCTGCCTCCTCTCTATCAAGTCCATATACTCTCCCTCACTCATTTGGACCATTCAGTAGAGACAGCTGTACAAGCAGCTCAGTTCATTAGGCAGGTGATGTCTCAAAGTCTTTGCTCTGCTAGTTCCTCTGCTGGAAATACCCTTTGCCCCAGTGACATGATGGTTCAGTCCTCTTACTTTGTTCAACTCCTTTCCATCTCAGCGAGGCCTTCCCCATACATTCCATCTAAAATGGCACTCCAACCTGACCCTCTGCATACTTGCTTTATTTTTCTCCATAGCATGTATCTTCTTCTAATAAGCTATAAAATGTACTTAAATTCCAATAAGGCAGAAATTTTTGATTGTTTTGTCCATAGCTTATCCCTAACTCCAAGAATAGTGCCATAGTAGATATTCAAAGATATTTTTGAAAGAATCTCATTTAATCTTCACAAGGCAGCGTGCAGTGACTAGCTAAAAATGATGGTGTTTTCATAAAGTTTTATGAAAGTTTTTATGAAAGTTTTTTTCATAAAGTTTTCATAAAGTCAAAAATCATTTCATTGACAAATTAAAATATTGTATTGGTGAATATAGTAAATGCCCACAAAATAAACTTAATGTTGCATTCACAAGATTTGGTAGTTTTTCAACCTCATGAAACAAAAATCAGTTACTTAATTATTATAGCTAGTAATTTTCTTTGCTATTAATTGTATATTATTTGCATTGTGACAACATTATATCCAGTGACTGCATTTCAATTTGAAATTCAAAACTGTAGAAATAAAATAAAAAGTTCTGGATAAGATTTCAATGCTATTCTTATAAAATGATATCTCTTGTTTTCTGGTGTTATGGTATAAACTCTGCATTTTAATAAATTATATATTCAAAGTATAAAGAAAAATTGGTCTCCAACTTCAATTTCCAACAAAATATTGGAAAATGTTTCATTTTGCTGGCATTTTAAATTTAAAATGTAAACTTAGATTGCAGAGGGTTTGTTGTTGTTGTACTGCTGTAAGAAATGAAATGCAAAATAGAGCAAAATTGGAAGAAACACAACTAGCCAGACAGATATGACTCCTTTCTAAAATTACGGTGTTTAAATTTCTCAACTTTGTATTTATTTGAACTTAATGTCTTCAGACACAAGCCTCTCAGGCTGTTAAATGGCTCAGAAGACTATACACTAAAACACTCCTGTGTAGGCTTTTTAATTCGCTACTTGTTTTTGATAATATAAAGTGTCACTTTTATTCTCATGTTGAACTCTAGACTGTCTTCTCCACGAGAATACTGAGATTATTGGGACAAACATGCTCAGTCACTATATTCCTTCTGAGTCTAGTTATAGCATGTTGGATCAAGAAGCTTCCTTCCAGAATGTAACTGGAGAGGTCAAGTTGTCAATTCAGGCAAGTTGGCTAAGTGAGAGAGTGTGAGTAGGTTGGATCTTGAGTCTATGGAGTGAGATACTGGGCAAGAGCAGCAGTGGGGAGCTGAGTGAGTAACTTCAGTACAGTGAAGATGGCGATATGCCTTTTCCCTTGACCTCCTTCTTAGGTATTCTGGTGTATGGGGGCATGTGAGCACAGGATTTGGGGTCCCATCCTCAGTCGTTGATATTCTCTTGGCTTACGAATAGATTCCAGGTTAATTAACTATAGGCTTCAATTAAAAGGATGGGGTACAATGATCAGACAGGGCATGGTGGTTCCAAATCTGGGGAAAAGTATCTTTCAAAGCTACAGCATCTGTCCTTCCAGAGAACTACTGGGCTATAGCAAAATGATAAAAATTAATCTTTAAAATTCTAACACTAATATTGCTTCACAATCTGATCAAAAACCATAACAACGTGATGCTGTGTGTGTGTGACAAACTCTTCTACAGTGATACTAATATTCTTGTAGCTCTAGTAGCTCTACCCTGATGTAAAATCTCCCCAGGTGATGTAAAACTCAATGCCTTAAGATAGTAATCCCTTAATGCATGGCCACTGACCAGTAAATAAGTGAATGAATAAATGGTCAACAAAGGAACACCCACCTCTGAGCAAATATTGGCAGTTTACCCTAAAAAGCAAGTAATGAAGCTTTCTGATAATTAGCATTTTCAACTTAGCTTTTTAAAAGGCTATCGATAAAAACATTCTTAATGAAATTAGACATTACAACATTTTAAAAAATGGAACAATTTAACAGTAATAAAATGATTTTCTTTCAGTGACATATTAGAAACTATGTTTAGAAAACAATTTGTAATCTTACACAAACCATGTGGACTTTAATACACACCAGAAAAAGTTCATTTGTACAAAGTTGTCTGTTTACTAATTTTAATTTTCTTTATAATATAGTAGCTTCGATATAGGTATGTGAACCAATTTGCTGACCTCTATTCCCTTCTGTTCTGCCCCCAAATGGGATGAAGGTAGCACTTCAGAGTGGGCAGATCAAGGAGACTTAGTCCTAGACAGGCTGTCCTGCATCTGTTTTTGTTCAGACAAATTGAAGCGTTTCAGTTGATGGTGCCAATCAACTGGAAAACCCATTTGCATAACTCCAAGGAATATACCTCAGACAATGTAGAATGAGGTATATGCCCTGGGGCTCCTTGTCTGGCACTAGGAAAATTTAGGACACAGATACACACGAGGAGTTTAGGAGTGGAGGTTTAATAGATAGAAGAGAAGAGAAAGAGAAACAGCTTTCTCCATAGAGAGAGGGGTCTCTGAGCAGTAAAGACCAGCTGGTGGCAAATGCCCCGAGTTTTATAGTCCAGTTTGAGGAGGTAGTGTCTGATTAACATTGGGCTCATTCGATCAGGTATGACATTTACATAGTACATGGGAAAGGCTGGTCACTCCACCCTAACAATCTTATGCAAATGGACTTTCCAGTTGATTGGCACCATCTTGTCTGCTCCTTTACAGTATACATGGCTGGCAGAGAAGGGAAGATGGAGCCGCCATCTTTAACATGCCTAGTCCTTAGTTTCCACCAGCATTCACCCATGCAAGCTCCCAGTTTGCAGGATGCTCTTTGTTAGAAAATGATTTGAGGCCACTTTTCATTAAAAACATAAGCCTTACCGAGGACTCCATGCCCTTCTATCTGCCTAAGTGATTTCTTCTTTACTCCTGTATCAAAATTACTGAATATGTCCGGTGGCTTACTTTACTCACTTGCGAAATGACAGGAAGAACATCTGCCTTCCCTGCCACCCTGGTAATGGGGAAAGAGCTTGGAAAATTCTGAAGCAGAATACAAATGTAAAACACTAACATGAGGTATCACCAAGAAAGTCCCTTTTTGCTTCTGGAGAGTGACTCTACTGCTGTGAGCCTCCATCCAACTTCTAACTGGAATGTGAGGGAATTTCTAGAGAGACTGGCCTTATCTGGAAGTACAAGGAACTATGTGCCTTACTCTCTAAATTCAGAGGCAAAGCTGCTGAGATTGTGCCTGCTATACCACAATAGAGCTGGACAAAAGCATTTATTTAAGATAAACCGGTTCTGAAAATCCTACTGGATCTGGTGTATACAAGGAAGCCTGGGGGTAGAGGGTGTCCTCAGATTGAGATGATGAAAGAGTGACTATCTGTTAAGGGCTGAATATGCTCCCCTTCATTCAAATTGTGAAGTCCTAATCCCTAGTGTCTCAGAATGTGAGTATATTTGGAGATAGGGCCTTTAAAGAGATAATTAAGATAAAAAGAAATCACTAGGGTGGGACCTAATCCAATATAACTGGTGTCCTTATGAGAAGAGGAAATTTGGACACAGACAGGTACAGAGGAAAGTGTGAAGACAAAGGGAGAAAACAGTCATCTACAAGCGAAGGAGAGAGGCCTCAGAAGAAAGCAAACTTGTTGACACCTTAATCTTAGACTTCTAGTTTTCAGGGCTTTGAGAAAATAAATTTCCATTGTTTAAGCCACCCAGTCTGGGTACTTTGTTATGGCAGCCATAGCAAATTAATACACTCTACCTTCATCTTTCTTTCCCCATGCAAGAAGGGAATACACTGGACCTTAAACCTCTTTTTTCCTCAAAGAGTGTGCCCAAGCCTTTCTCCTACTAGGTAGGTCAGTGGTCACTGGCCTTAAAGTTGCTGAGTCACTGAACTTGCACCATCACTGATTATTTGATGTTGAAAGGGTAAGAAAGATGACAAGAGATGGAGGGTGAGACTGCAAGGGAATCCCAAGAGCCGCTTGCATTGGCACCACTTGGTGTGAGAAGAATACTCAAGTCTCCTGTGGACCTAATGGATGCTGTACAAAGCAGCTGGATCCCATTAGGAGGGGTTCCTGGTAGAGCAAGAGGTTCTAAGGGAAGATTTTTCCACTGGGAGAGTGAGAGTCAAGAAGAAGTTAGGCCTTGGCAGACCCAC
Organism: Papio anubis; assembly: GCF_008728515.1. Classification (NCBI taxonomy): domain Eukaryota; kingdom Metazoa; phylum Chordata; class Mammalia; order Primates; family Cercopithecidae; genus Papio; species Papio anubis. Next base: position 43,454,965 of record NC_044986.1, on the reverse strand, counting down.
CCTTGCCAATGTGGAACACAGAAGTATGCCCTCACCTGGAGGAGGTCTCCAATGAGCCACAGGTGAACAGCTCTCAGCTATTCAACATTCGAACATGAGCTGTACAGGAGAATCAGTAGCTATTTAGGGATAAATCCCAAAGTAGCAGTAACCCAGTAATAGGGGACGGTTAACTTGGAACTGCAACCATGTTGGTGATCAGAAAGAGAAAGTCTGTGTCCTCCTTCCCTCATCAAGGAGGTGGTTGGAGAGGGCAGACTATATCCTTCCTTAAACACACCTCCCTTTCCCCAAGCAGCTCTATCTTCCAAGTCTGGCCCGTGAAAGTGGATAAGAGGAAAAATTTTAGTAAATAGTTTGGGTTATATAAATTAATGACTGACCTAAATTTTACATTGCATTGAGGAGTAAAAAATAAAAAAAAAAAAAACAAAACAAAAAGTCCTTTCTGGGCAGAATGGGAAATTTGGGGTTCAAATGTGTGCAGTCTTGAGACTCAAGTAAGTTACATCTTGTGTGTATCAGCTCTGAAGCTCCCCAGTCAAAACCACTTAATACAAATGAAATATAACAAAGTTGCTTGGTGGGTATTTTACTCCAACCTAGTAAAGTTCTCTTTCATCCTCAGCATTTTTTTTCAAAATTTTGTAATTCACCTCACTCTTATAATCCCACTCTGAAATTTCAACGTTGCCTCTGGAAAAAAAAAAAAAAAAGAAAAACAAAAAAAACAAAAAAACAAAACAAAAAAAACAAGACTAGCAGTATGATCCTGAACATGTCACTTAACTTCTCTGACAATTAGCTCATCTGCAAAATGGGGATAATAGTATCAGTTTGCAGGGTGGTTGTAAAGAAAAAAATGATATACAGCATGTAATGTTAAGTCTGGCCCATACTACACACTTGATCAATGGTAGTTACTATTATTATTATTAACAATACTTATATGAGTGAATCCTGTATTCTAGGAACACTAATCTATCAATGTTATCCAAAATGGGATACTGATATTCCCATGCAAGCTATCCATCCAGAAAATATATGGCACTCACTGGGGAACATATACCCTGATGTCAATTGTCACCTCCTTGGTGAAGCCTTTTTTGACTCCTACTTTTTCTTCCCTTTGTCCTCTTTCCCATACTGCAGAAGTAACTGTTTACTCCACTGTGCTTTGTTCAATATGCTGGAAAAGTACTTAGTACTTTAGTTTCTCCAACAAAACAATGAAGCTAGTCAAAGGGTTAGGGATGTGGTTTACTCATATTTGCACCTAGTAGATAGTATGCTCAATATTATTACTTTGAATAAGATTGTTGGCTGCTGTATTCTCACCTGCAAATGAGGTGTTGGACTAGGAGATGCTCTATGACAGTTGTATCAGAATCCTCTGGAGAGCTTGTTAAAATGCAAGTTTCTGGCCTCCATGCTCAGTGAGCCTGACTCAGCCAGTCAGGATGGGGTCCAGGACTTTTTAACAACCTTTTAACCCCTCCCCACGATTACTATGTAAGAGATCCGCCCACGCTCCCCTTCAGCTCTGGGATTCCATGATTACATGAGTCAGATAATTCAGATCTGAACATGCCCTTCACTCATTTCCTAATTCAACTCTTTGTGGGAGAAAAAAAGAGGTTTTACTTTTTTTCTTTCCAGTGTAGCAGCCAATTTGTACTGAGAATCAATTGCTCACTGTTGAGCATAGAAGTATTTTAACATCCAAATTAGTTCAGTATTGATGAAGCATTTCATGAAATTGTTTCAGGGCCCACAAACTAGTCTATTTTCATGCAGATGCCTTAAAATGGCCTATCAAGCATCATCTACAGTATTTCCAGCTCAAAACAGTCTTTCAAGAAGCTTTAGGAGCTTTGGAGCTCTAGCTCCAAAGACCCATGGGTAAAATTCTGTGAGGCTCATGCAGCAGATCTCTAACCTGTAACTCTTGTGTATCAAATCTGGTCACTTTATTTGTAATAGTACTCTCCCTCCTTCAACTCAAATATCAGTATTAAAAGCCCTACTGTTTTTAAACAAATAAGAAAATAGCTGCTTTAAGGTTGCAACATCAGCTGTAAAGGACATGTATTAGAATAGTTACAGGTTTTAAAATGGGAAGTGCCTGGCCATTTTGCATCCTCTGAACTGTCCAGCATCTTCTTATTCACTTAGCCTATGTAGCTGGAGGAAAGAGACAAAATATTAAAACCTCTGAAGAAGGATCTAAGACCTGTGGTCACTGGGCAGAAAAGGAAGAAACAAAAGAAGTAGGCATCTGGCATCTGGGAAGTTCTGCTTGTCCTTGGCACCTTCTGCCAATATTTCCTTTCCCTGAAGAAAAAGTATGAGAGAAAAGAAATTGGGCATCCTTCCAATCCTCAATTGAATTGCTGGCAAACTGATTAATTATTCTGGGGAATCCTGGTTGAAAACCTAACATGAATATGCTGCTTCAGCAACTATCATTAGAAAAAAATAATCAGTTTAATGTATCTGCAGCAGTGCTCACTGGGAATGTTTTATCCTATGATAAACACAAAATATACATCTTCAAAACCTGTAAATTATCTTTGCTCCTCTGTAAATATTAGAGAATGTTCTCTGTTCTGGCCTTGGTATACTCAGGACAACCCACCTCCAAGCTTGGGTTTCCTAGGAGGTAGATCATAGAGAACCCTCAAACACATTGTATTTATCCTTAAACATACTTTTTCTCCAAATTTCTGCGACTTTTCTACCTTGATTATCTGGGAAGTCCACATTGCAGAGTGCTGGTCTGCACATGGCACATGCACCGTCATTTCTCCTCCCTGTGCCAGTAGCAGATTTCATCATTTTTTATTTTAAAAATTTTAAAACATACTATATATAGAGATGAGTATACATAATATATATGTATAGTTTGCATAATAATAAAAAAATCAGTTTTGCTCTACTCAGGTTAAATATAAAAACATCCATGGAATTGTAGTAGCTCCTCCCTGATTTGTGCCACTTTTCATTGCTCTCAGAGAAAACAACTGTGCTGAATTTTATGATATTTTCTTCCTTCTCTTTTTAGTTTTACCACCGTATTAGGCCATTCTCACACACTACTATAAAGGTATACCTGAGACTGGGTAATTTATGAAGAAAAGAGGTTTAATTAACTCACAGTTCCATGGGCTGTACAGGAGGCATGGCTGGGGAGGCCACAGGAAACTTACAATTATTGCAGAAGGTGAATGGAAAGAAGGCACATCTTCACATGGCTGGCAGACAAGAGACAGTGAAGAGGAAGGTGCCACACACTTTACAGCAGCCAGATCATGTGACAACTCTATCACGAGACAGCATGAAGGGGATAGTGCTGAAACATTAGAAACCACCTCCATGATCCAATCACCTCCCACCAGACCCCACCTCCAACATTGGAAATTACAATTCAACATGAGATTTGGGTGGGGACACAGAGCTTAACCATATCAACCACCTACACGTATAACCTTGCTATAGTCCAAATATGTGTCCCCTCAAAATTCATATGTAAAAACTTAGCCCCCAGTGCAACATTATTAAGAGATAGGGCTTTTAGGAGGGTGGGAAGCCTCCTAAAAACCCTATCTCTTATAGGAGGCCTCCTAAAGACCCTGTCTCTTGATCCTATTCATGAGGACTCTGCTCCTATAAATAAGAGCAGTGTCCTCTAAAAGAGGCTGGAGGGAGCTCTCCAGCTCCTTCAGCCATGTTAGGACACAGCTAGAAGGTACCATCTGGAAAGCAGACAGTGAGCCTTTACCAGACATCTAAACTGATGGTCCCTTGATCTTGGACATCCTAATGTCCAGAATTGTTAGTAATAAATTATGTTATAAATTACCCAGTCTAAGATATTTTGTTATAGCAGCAGGAACAGACTAAGACAACCCTTAACACAGTTTTTGTTGCCAGTTTTTGACTTTTATACAAATTAAAGCATATTATACATTTTCTTTTGGGACTTGCTTCTCTTCCTCAACATAATGTAAAATTCTTTCAGTTGATGCATAAAGTTGTGGTTCACTTATAGCCATCATTATCTCTTATTCTATCATATAAATTAACCATAATTTATATATCAATTGATGGACATTTAGGTTATTTCCAGCTTTGGCTGGAACTTGGGAAAATGATCCTGCCCGGCCACCTCCTCTTTCTTATTTTTAGATTTTGTCCAGAGAACACAACACCTAGACCTGCTCTAGCCATAGAGTAACATTAGGAAAGGAATTGTTGAAATGCTGAAGGTAACAAATCTGCAAGAAAGGAAGAGAATCCAGTGACACCATTGAGCAGCTGAACTGTCTCTGGAACCATCAACCTCCAGAAATTTTGTTATATAAGATTAATAAACCCCTACTATTTAAGTCACTTTTATATGAATATTCTTATTTGCACAGCCTAAAGCATACTTTTTCATACAAGGGTCTAAGATGCCCCAGTGACACTGTTCTAAGGAGAAGGATGGTTCCAAGCCTAGCTTCATAGTTGGTGAAAGAAATACTTCTGTGAGATGTAGATGATTTGGTCATCTGCCTCTTCCTGGCACTGGTCTTAGTCAAATTGCTGAAATAGATAAATGTCATACCATCCCTCCAACATTCCTTAGTACCTTCTCCTTAGCTGGGTTATCCAATAAGAACAATAGGCATATGCTTCTGGCATGAGCAGAGAAAATCCACCAATAATTTATACTAATTGTTATAATCAGAAAATATAAAAATAACTTATTTTAATATCACATATACACAAGTTCTGTGATTTACACTAAAATATTGCTTTGAATTTGAGTAACTTTAGTACAGAGCTGTGGTGTGCATTCTTATCTGGTTCTTCTCCCCCTTCTGGGCCTACTGGAACACTGTGCTTCACAGGCCATCATCACAGGCAGTCAGGGCTGTTGACTAATCCTAGTCAATGAAATGTGAGGAGAAAGACTGAAGATTTTCAGAACTGCTACTGACTAGTGACTACTATGGGTTTTCTACTTTTTTCCTTTCTAAATGGAAAAGTTTATTGTAGTTTCGTGTCCCTGCCTCACTGAGGTGTATTGGAAGGGTGGGGAGCAAGATAAACCTTTTTTATTCAGAGGTTACCAGATTAAGACAGGTCACTTCTAGAGATAATGGAGAAGGCTATCTAGATGATCTGGATATCTTGAACTATACAAAGGATGCAGCTCAAGGATGACATTTTAATACATCTTCCTGAGGAAGTGATTAAGTGTGTTCTTCATGAACACAGAATAATTAAACAATTATTTGGTGATCAAAAAGGCATGTTGCACTGGAGATTACGTGTGCTCAGATATGTTCTTTCCTACTCTCCTTTCTGGGAAGATTAGAATTCCCAGTCACCTTGCAGTTACGCAGGGTCCTGTACTAGTTCTAGCTAGTCAAATGAAAGAAGAAGTGATATGAATCTCTTCAGAGACAAGTATTTTAAAGTAAGCGTGACACCTTTATGATCTTTCTATCTCCTTGAGCAATAAATGTAGTCATATTTTATTATAAAATAATGACCTACAAAGTATAGGAAACTTTCCAAATAGAAGTCATGGAGTGCCCCCTAACCTGCAATAGACTTTACATGATATATTGATTCTAAACCACTGAGCCTTTGGGAGTTTATTTGTTACTGAAGCAGAACCTATTGTATTCTGACTAATATAATTATATAATTGGAAACAAAGAAACACCTGCGCCATATTTAGGACATTGTTTCCCGTCTTTCTAGGCATAGTGCCTCTTAAATGCTTAGAGATAACTCCTTTTGCAACCCGTAAAACTCATGTCTGGACAATCTGATCATACCCCAAATCTGTTCCCTTCTCACTGACTACCAAAGCATCTTCTTCCTATCTTTGGCAACTCTGTGGTCTTGCAAACTATGTGCTGAAGAATTCACATTTAAGTATTAATATTGCAATAACAATCTCAGAATATTTCAAGGAAAGAAAATAGATTTTAAAATTTTGCTTACTTGAACCCCTGGCCTGAGTATCTCTATATAAATCAGTGTCTACAGAAATGCATTTGCCTGGAATCTTATAAAAGTTACAGCAGGATTTATTGAGAGTCATTGAAACATTTTGTAATAAAAGCTATTTATAGTTTAAAAATTATGTATTTCTAGAAAACTATAAGGAATATACCAGTGTACCTGGTCTCAGTTTTCAGTTTTTTAAACTGCAAGTAATTGGTGACCATCCTTAACCAGAGTTAAGCAAATAATGTAGTCTCCTTAATCTTTATTCTACTCTGCTTATGCATACCTCAGTATCTCACTTCATACTGTTCTCTGTGGGGCATCCTAATCTTGCTTTAAGCTCCTTATTACTTACAGGGACACTTGTTTGAATTAATTTATTATTAAGTATTCACATAAAATAAAACTTCATTTCAAATTATCTTAGAGACATTTATTGTCTCATTAAATACAAAGAAATAAGTGAGTACCAGGTATGCTTTGATCAGTGACATAAAAATTTCACCGATAACCAGGTACTTTTATCTTTGTCTTTTATTTTCTTTTTTCTTCTTCTTTATAATTAATTAATATGTTTTTTGAGACAGGGTCTTGCTTTGCTGCCCAGGCTGGAATGCAGTGGTGTGATCATGGCTCACTGCAGCTTTGACCTCATAGGCTCAAGCAATCTTCTCACCTCAGCCTCCTGAGTACCTGGGACCACAGACACATGCCACCATGCCTGTCAAGTTTTTTATTTTTAGTAGAGACAAAGTCTTGCTATGCTGGCCAGACTGATCTCAAACTCCTGGGCTCCAATGCTCTTCCTGCCTCGGCCTCCCAAAGCTCTAGGATTGCAGGTTTGAGCCATTGTTCCCAGTCCCAGTTTTTTTGTTTCTTGTTTTTTTCTCTCTGTTCTCCCATCTTCTGCATTTACTTCATTTTTTAGTTGATTTCGTTTGTGGTCATCTGACCATAGCATTCCCAGAAGTAACATTCAGACAAGATAAAACTTAGAGTTGCAGCAGAAAGAAGATGCCCACTTCCCGACTTCCTTGGAAGCCCCACAGCATGCTTTTTTCCTTCCGGTCTCACTAGCCAGGATTACATCACATCACATATCCATTCCCAAATCAAAATTGGCAATGAGAATAAGAACTTAGAATAGCAGTTTTCAATGTGTGGTGAGTGGGTGTCTAGAAAATCAATAGACCCTTTCAGGAAATTTATGAGGTCAAAACAGTTTTATAATAATGCTAACATGGTATTTGTCCTTTTACTGTGTTGTTATTCACACTGATTGTATAAAAGCAATGGGGAATAAAACTACTTTATTTTAGCATGAGTCAAAGGAGAGGCATGAGAGTTGTCTTCAGACATGAAAGTGATTGTTTTCCCCATCAAGCCTCCTGGCTCCAAAACTGGCAATAGTTCAGAATGCTTTGTGTGTGTGTGTGTGTGTGTGTGTGTGTGTGTGTGTGTGTGTGTGTAGTCACAATCTCGACCACATAAATTTTGACTGGATAAGAAAAGATGCAACAACAAATGACACAAAAATTTTGCATAGGAATTGGAAGGTCATGTCATGTCAGCTACAAACAAAAACTAAGGTGGTTGTGGGTTCAGTGTAAGCAACAGTAATAATTGAAAATGACAATCACAGAAATTAATGTTCAGACTTGAACCAGCAAATACCATTTTAAAACAGCCACAAAAGAAAGAAGGGGTTGATTCTTAGAGATCTTTTGAAATTTTCCATTAACCAAAAAAAAAAAAAAGAAGATGACCCGATACAATGCTAATGTTAGAAAAAGTGCTGGCAATTATTTCTATAATACAATATTTTAATAAAGACATTTGTAGGCCATATAATCTCTGCTGCAACTACTTTGCTTTTATAGCAATATATAAAGAACTAAATTTGGCTATGATCCAGTAAAATTTATTTACAAATAAATTTTTTAGAAGCAGATGTACCATACTGTATTAGTAGTTATCATATTCTCCTTTGTCATGCACTTGGAGTAAGAAAGAATACCATTTTACTTAAGGATGCCTTTGATGAAGCCATAAAAAGCAATAATTTAATAAATATTGATATTTGAATTCAATTCTTTGTAATATCCTGTGTGATGGAATTGGAAATATATCCATGATGCATTTCTGCTGCATATAAAATATGTCTCAAATAATTGTCTGGGCAACTATTTGAGTTTTAAGTTGAACTAGTCATTTTTTTAATGGAATATCATTTCCTTTTTTGAATAATGACAACAAAAGACTGATGGATAAACTATAATTATTTAGCAGACATTTTCATAAGAATGAATAAAGTGAGTGAACCTCCACTTCAAAGAAAGAAAGAGGAAGAGATGGGGAGAGAGAAAGAAAGAGAAAGATGATGGAAAAGAGGAAAATAAAAGAAAAAGAAAAGAAATGGAAAGGAAGAGAAAAAGACAAGATAATAATTGACTATATTTGTTGTCAATGAAAAAACTTGAACTTTTAGGGGAAAATTAGAATTCTGAAAAATTTATCTCTGCCACCATGAGCTTGTCACCTTCCAAATACCTAAAGACTTTTTTAATGAGATTCTTGGTTATATTAATGAATGTAATACTTTTGATACTAACATCTGAGGAAGAGTTACATAACTCCATGAACCAACATTCTTATAACGACCAATGCACAATGTTGCAAAGTTATGCATGGTTAAAAGATTCATTTAACACATAGGTCAATGGATTTTAATGCAATAGATGAAAACTCCATTAATATGGTTTTAGTTCATCACCTAACCCTTGAGAAAATACCACTTGTCAAGTTTTAGTGGAGTAGCAGAGAGATATCTATAATTATATTAAAAGGTTATCTATTAAAATGGTCCTTTTTCCAACAACATATCTGTGAAAGGACAGATTTTCTTCATACATTTTAATGAAAACAACATATTGCAACAGATTGAATGCAGAAGCTGATATGGAAATCCGGCTGTCTTTTAGTTGAATCAAATATTAAAGATTTTGTGAAAATGTAAAATCATTTAACTCTTTATTATTATTTTTAGTTTTGGGCACATATGCACAACATGCAGATTGGATACATAGATATACATGTGCCATGTTGGTTTGCTGCACCCATCAACTCATCATTTACATTAGGTATTTCTCCTAATGCTATCCCTCCCCCAGACCCCCACCCCTAGACAGGTCCTACTAGTGTGTGATGTTCCCAGTCCTGTGTCCAAGTGTTCTCCTTGTTCAATTCCCACCTATGAGTGAGAACATACAGTTTTTGGTTGTCCGTTCTTGTGATAGTTTGCTGAGAATGAGGGTTTCCAGCTTCATCCATGCCCCTGCAAAGGACATGAACTCATCTTTTTTATGACTGCATAGTATTCCATGGTGTATATGTGCCACATTTTCTTAATTCAGTCTATCATTGATGGACATCTGGGTTGGTTCCAAGTCTTTGCTATTGTGAATAGTGCTACAATAAACATACGTGTGCACGTGTCTTTATAGTAGCATGATTTATAATCCTTTGTGTATATACCCAGTAATGGGATTGCTGGGTCAAATGGTATTTCTAGTTCTAGATCCTTGAGAAATCGCCACACTGTCTTCCACAATGGTTGAACTAATGTACACTTCCACCGACAGTGTAAAAGCATTCCTGTTTCTCCACATCCTCTCCAGCACCTGTTGTTTCCTAACTTATTAATGATTGCCATTCTAAGTGGTGTGAGATGATATCTCATTGTGGGTTTGATTTGCATTTCTCTGATGACCAGTGATGATGAGCATTTTTTCATGTGTCAGCTGCATACATGTCTTTTTTTGAAAAGTGTCTGTTCATATCCTTTGCCCACTTTTTGAATAGGGTTGTTTTTTGTTTTTGTTTTTTTTTCCTTGTAAATTTGTTTGAGTTTTTTGTAGATTCTGGATATTAGCCCTTTGTCAGATGGGTAGATTGCAAAATTTTCTCCCAGTCTGTAGGTTGATTGTTCACTCTGATGGTAGTTTCTTTGCCATGCAAAGCTCTTTAGTTTAATTAGATCCCATTTATCTATTTTGGCTTTTGTTGCCATTGCGTTTGGTATTTTAGTCATGAAGTCCTTGCCCATGTCTATGTCCTGAATGGTATAGCCTATGATTTTTTTCTAGGGTTTTTATGGTTTTATGTCTAACATTTAAGTCTTTAATCCATCTTGAATTAATCTTTGTGTAAGTTGACAGGAAGGTATCCAGTTTCAGCTTTCTACATATGGCTAGCCAGTTTTCCCAGCACCATTTATTCAATAGGGAATCCTTTCCCCATTTCTTGTTGTTGTCAGGTTTGTCAAAGATCAGATGGTTGTAGACATGTGGTGTTATTTCTGAGACTTCTGTGCTGTTCCATTGGTCTGTATCTCTGTTTTGGTACCAGTACCATGCTGTTTTGATTACTGTAGCCTTGTAGTATAGTTTGAAGTCAGGTAGCATGATGCCTCCAGCTTTATTCTTTTTGCTTAGGACTTTCTTGGCAATGCAGGCTCGTTTTTGGTTCCGTATGAACTTTGAAGTAGTTTTTTTCCAATTCTGTGAAGAAATTCGTTGGTAGCTTGATGGGGATGCCATTGAATCTATAAATTACCTTGGGCAGTATGGCCATTTTCATGATATTGATTCTTCCTATCCATGAGGATGGAATGTTCTTCCATTTGTTTGTGTCTTCTTTTATTACATTGAACAATGGTTTGTAGTTCTCCTTGAAGAGGTCCTTCACATCCTTGTAAGTTGGATTCCTAGGTATTTTATTGTTTTAGCTATTGTGAATGGGAGTTTACTTATGATTTGGCTCTCTCTTTGTCTGTTATTGGTTTATAGGAATGCTTGTGATTTTTGCACACTGATTTTGTATCCTGAGACTTTGCTGAAGTTGCTTAACAGCTTAAGGAGATTTTGGGCTGAGACAATGGGGTTTTCTAAATATAGAATCATGTCATCTGCAAACAGGGACAATTTGACTTCCTCTTTTCCTAATTGAATACCCTTTATTTCTTTCTCTTGCTTGATTGCCCTGGCCTGAACTTCCAACACTATGTTGAATACGAGTGGTAAGAGTGGGCATTCTTGTCTTGTGCCAGTTTTCAAAGTGAATGCTTCCAGTTTTTGCCCATTCAGTATGATATTACCTGTGGGTTTGTCATAAATAGCTCTCATTATTTTGAGATACATACCATTGATACCTAATTTATTGAGAGTTTTTAGCATGAAGGGCTGTTGAATTTTGTCAAAGGCCTTTTCTGCATCTATTGGGATAATCCTGTGGTTGTTGTCATTGGTTCTGTTTGTGTGATGGGTTACGTTTATTGATTTGTGAATATTGAACCAACCTTGCAACCCAGGGATGAAGCTGATTTGGTCATGATGGATAAGTTTTTTGATGTGCTGCTGGATTCAGTTTGCCAGTATTTTATTGAGGATTTTCACATCAATGTTCATCAGGTATATTGGTCTAAAATCCTCTTTATTTGTTGTGTCTCTGACAGGCTTTGGTATCAGGATGATGCTGGCCTCATAAAATGAGTTAGGGAAGAGTCCTTCCTTTTCAGCTAATTGGAATAGTTTCAGAAGGAATAGTACCAGCTCCTCTTTGTACCTCTGGTAGAATTTGGCTGTGAATCCATCTAGTCCTGGACTTTTTTTGGTTGGTAGGCTATTAATTATTGCCTCAATTTCAGAGCCTGTTATTGGCCTATTCAGGGATTCAACTTCTTCCTGGTTTAGTCTTGGTAGGGTGTATGTGTCCAGGAATTTATCCATTTCTTCTAGATTTTCTAGTTTATTTGTGTCAATGTGTTTATAGTATTATCTGATGGTAGTTTGTATTTCTGTGGGATCAGTGGTGATTTCCCCTTTATCATTTTTTATTGTGTCTATTTGATTTTTCTCTCTTTTCTTCATTAGTCTTGCTAGAGGTCTATCAATTTTGTCAATCTTTTCAAAAAAACATCTCCTGGATTCACTGACTTTTCGAAGGGTTTTTTGTGTCTCTATCTCTTTCAGTTCTGCTCTGATCTTAGTGATTTCTTGCCTTCTGCTAGGTTTTGAATTTATTTGCCCTTGCTTCTCTAGTTCTTTTAATTTTTATCTTAGGGTGTCGATTTTAGATCATTCCTGCTCTCTCTTGTGGGCATTGAGTGCTATAAATTTCCCTCTATATACTGCTTTACATGTGTCCCAGAGATTCTGCTACACTGTGTCTTTGTTTTCATTGGTTTCAAATAACATCTTTATTTATGCCTTTGTTTCGTTATGTACCCAGTAGTCATTCAGGAGCAGGTTGTTTAGTTTCCATGTAGTTGTGCAGTTTTGAGTGAGTTTCTTAATACTGAGTTCTAATTTGATTGCACTGTGGTCTGAGAGACAGTTTGTTGTGATTTCTGTTCTTCATTTGCTGAAGAGTGCTTTACTTCCAATTACGTGACCAATTTTAGAATAAGTGTGATGTGGTGCTGAGAAGAATGTGTATTCTGTTGATTTGGGGTGGAGGGCTCTGTAGATGTCTATTAGGTCTGTTTGGTGCAGAGCTGAGTTCAAGTCCTGGATATCCTTGTTAACCTTCTGTCTCGATCTAATTTTGATGGTGGGGTGTTAAAGTCTCCCATTATTGTTGTGTGGGAGTCTAATTCTCTTTGTAGGTTTCAAAGGACTTGCTTTATGAATCTGGGTGCTCCTGTATTGGATGCACATATATTTAGGATAATTAGCTCTTCTTGTGAATTGATCGCTTTGCCATTATGTAATGGCCTTCTTTATCTCTTTTGGTCTGTGTTGGTTTAAAGCCTCTTTTATCAAGGACTAGGATTGCAACCCTTGCTTTTTCTTTTCTTTCCATATGCTTGGTAGATCTTCCTCCATACCTTTATTTTGAGTCTATGTGTGTCTCAGCACGTGAGGTGGGTCTCCTGAATACAGCACACTGATGGGTCTTGACTCTTCATCCAGTTTGCCAGGCTGTGTTTTTTAATTGGGGCATTTATCCCATTTACATATAAGGTTAATATTGTTATGTGTGAATTTGATCCTGTCACTATGATGTTAGCTGGTTATTTTGGCTGTTAATTGGTGCAGTTTCTTTATAGCCTCAGTGGTCTTTACAATTTGGCATGTTTTTGCAGTGGCTGGTACCAGTTATTTCTTTCCATATTTAGTGCTTCCTTCAGGAGCTCTTGTAAGGCAGGCCTGGTGGTGACAAAATCTCTCAGTATTTGCTGGTCTGTAAAAGATTTTATTTCTCCTTCACTTATGAAGCTTACTTTGGCTGGATATGAAATTCTCAGTTGGAAATTCTTTTCTTTAAGAATATTGAATATTGGCTCCCACTCTCTTCTGGCTTGTAGGGTTTCTGCCAAGAGATCCGCTGTTAGTCTGATGGGCTTCCCTTTGTGGGAAACCCGACCTTTCTCTCTGGCTGCCCTTAACATTTTTTCCTTTATTTCAACCTTGGTGAATCTGACAGGTATGTGTCTTGGGGTTGCTGTTCTTAAAGAGTATCTTTGTGGTGTGCTCTGTATTTCCTGAATTTGAATGTTGGCCTGCCTTTCTAGGTTAGGGAAGTTCTCCTGAATAAAATCCTGAAGAATGTTTTCCAACTTTTTTCCATTCTCCCCATCACTTTCAGGTATACCGGGCAAATGTAGATTTGGTCTTTTCACATAGTCCCATATTTCTTGGAGGCTTCGTTTGTTTCATTTTACTCTTTTTTCTCTAAACTTCTCTTCTCACTTCATTTCATTAATTTGACCTTCAATCACTGATACCCTTTCTTCCACTTGATCGAGTCAGCTATTGAAACTTGTGTGTGTGTCATGAAGTTCTCATGCCATGGTTTTCAGCTCCATTAGGTCATTTAAGGTCTTCTCTACACTGTTTATTCTAGTTAGCCATTTGTCTCACCTTTTATCAAGGTTTTTAGCTTCCTTTTGATGGGTTTGAACATGCTTCTTTAGCTGGGAGAAGTTTGTTACTACTGACCTTCTGAAGCCTTCTTCTGTTACCTCATCAAAGTCATTCTTCATCCAGCTTTGCTCCATTACTGGCGAGGAGCTGTGATCCTTTGAGGGGGAAGAGGTGCTCTGGTTTTTAGAATTTTCAGCTTTTCTGCTCTGATTTCTCCCCATCTTTGTGGTTTTATCTACCTTTGGTCTTTGATGTCGATAACCTACAGATGGTGTTCTGGTGTACATATCCTTTTTGTTGATGTTGATGCTATTCTTTTCTGTTTGTTAGTTTTCCTTCTAACAGTCAGGTCCTTCAGCTAGAGTTCTGCTGGATTTTGCTGGAGGTTCACTCCAGACTCTGTTTGCCTGGGTATCACCAGTGGAGACTGCAGAACAGCAAATATTGCTGCCTGATCCTTCCTCTGGAAGCTTTGTCCCAGAGGGGCACCTGCCTATATGAGGTGTCTGTTGGCCCCTACTGGGAGGTGTCTCCCAGTTAGGCTACACGGGATTCAGGGACCCACTTGAGGAGGCAGTCTGTCTGTTCTCAGAGCTCAAATGCCATGCTGGGAGAACCACTGCTCTCTTCAGAGCTGTCAGGGACATTTAAGTCTGCAGAAGTTGTCTGCTGCCTTTTGTTCAGCTATGCCCTACTCACAGAGGTGGAGTCTATAGAGGCAGTAGACTTTGCTGAGCTGCAGTGGGCTCCACCCAGTTTGAGCTTCCCAGCAGATATGTTTACCTACTCAAGCCTCAGCAATGGCGGATTCCCCTCACCGAGTCAGGCTGCCACCTCACATTTTGATCTCAGACTACTGCGCTAGCAGTGAGCAAGGCTTTGTGGGCATGGGACCTGTTGAGCCAGGCATGGGAGAGAATCTCCTTGTCTTCCAGTTGCTAAGACCTTGAGAAAAGTGCAGGATTTGGGTGGAGTGTCCCATTTTTCCTGGTACAATCTGTCATGGCTTCCCTTGGCTAGGAAAGGGAAATTTTCCAACCCCTTACACTTCCTGGGTGAGGCGATGCCCTGCCCTGCTTTGACTTGCCCTCCATGGGCTGCACCCACTGTCCAACCAGTCCCAGTGAGATGAACCAGGTACCTCAGTTGGAAATACAGAAATCACCTGTCTTCTGCATTAATTGTGCTGGGAGCTGCAGACTGGAGCTCTTCCTATTTGGCCATCTTGGAATCCCAAAAATCATTTAACTATTATCGTTCATTTTGTTTTGAAGAAGTTGGTCATTTTCCTTGAAAATGTTATTTATGCTAATATGTAATGGGTTTATTTTTATTTTAAAATAAATATATACATAAATATTTTTAAAATTCTTAATTTTAATTTCTAAAATGATAAATGTTGACAGATATAAACTATAAAACAGAAGCTCTTTAGGGTCCTGAATTTACTAAGACTGTAAAGAGCTCCTGAGTCCAAAGAGTTAGAGAACTGCTGGCTAAGGCTAATTGAGACCCATCCACTATGTCTTGATTAAAGACCCAGTGACTAAACCTTGACTAAACTAAGGTTGTAGTCAGATTTCCTAGAAGCACATAGATCTCTGATGTAGTGATAGATATCAAAATAAATATAGAGTTCTGTTAGCAAAGAAGAAGGCAGTATTAATACTGCAAAAACTTCCCACTGAGTCACTTATTAATGACCCAGCTGACATTTGGATCATTATTAAGAATAGCTTTGTGACATGCCAGCTCTCAATCTCTCTGGTTTCAATGCTGTGTCCCCTACCTCCACCCAATGACTGTGTTTTATCTGCCATAATTAGCCCCTCTACATTTTTTGGCTCTGAATCTGGTTTGTTAAGATAATATAAGCATGAATTGAGTAAGGGGCTGGCTTGTTCTTACAGACTAGAGTACTGGGCCATGATCACAGACGATGTTTCTTGGTCTCAGTCCAGCCAGAGTGGAAAAGTATGGAAATAAAAACTGAGAAAACTTCATAAACACAGTAACTGTCAGGCAGCAGTGGCAGTAAATTTTCTACATAGCAGGAGCTTAAGATCAGTAACCTGGTTGGAAAGGAGAGTCTATAAGACTTATTCTCAAGCTACATTTATAGAGCAAGCACGCAGTTGCTGTTGTTTTTACTCCAGTCTGTATATTACAGATAAATTAGAATAGCAAAGTTTGGTCAAGATGCTTTTGTTCATGCATTTCTTCATATTTAGAAAATGACAACTATCCAGCTTAAATAATAAGCCTCCAAGGAGTGACCTGATGAGTGGGATAGTTGATGGAGATTTAAAAGCAAGGAGGTTAAGAGGGGACTCATTTTATTTCTAACACTACTCTGGAAACATCTCTCCCTTGAGAAAGATAAGGAGGAAAATAATCATGGAATAGGGTACAAATTCCATTGGTAAGTCAAGGACACTAAGTAAATAATAATACACGTGGTGGGGGTAAACAATTCCTGTTTCCTTTGATACTTGAAGTAGATCAAATGTGCAGGTGCCAGGGAAGAAGGAATGATCTTTTGCTGGAGACTTGGCTAAAAGGAAATTTTTGGCTACTTACAAGATTCAGTACATTTAATAGAGTTCTGGAAACTACTGAGATATTGATCACAGAAGTAATAGCATCCAAAAGGCTGTATGCTTGATTGAGAAATGAACAGGGTTTAGGGTCAGGGAAATACATTATGCAGCCTGAGTTTGCTCATGAGTTATCAGTGGCAATATAAGAGTCCCCCACCTAGTATTTGATACATTAATTATATAATTCCATTAAGTAACTTGTCTAATATAATATTGTGCTGAGAGCTCTTTTCTGGTGTTTCAAATATCCCCAAGAGTTTTCTGGGAAGCCATTGGAAAGTGGCATATTATCTAACAATATCCTGTGAGATTGATTATCTGGGGAAACACATTATAAATCTCATGGATGAATGAACTACAACTTAGTAACATAACAACAATCATACCTCATGTTTGTGTAGGATTTAAGTCTCTACAAAAAGCATTCTTATTCTCTGTCATCCTCATAGTATCTAGCATACCACCTCAAGTTATCCTAAAGACAAACCTGCAAGATATACTTTATCTTCCTTTGACATATGAGAAAATTGTGACATATATAGTATAAGCAACTTGTCCCAAATCCATGGACAAGTAGGGGTAGAAATATAATTTGAACCCAGATATTCTAAGTTCTAGTGCCATGTTCTTCCATAACATCACAGCTGGCTGCTGTTTGTAAACCTGTTAAGCTGCATCTGGAAATGTGCATGTAGCTTCCAAAGTCATCTGACACTCACTCCATGACACTCATGCTTTGATATCGAGATGATCCCCTCCACCACCTTCCTGTAGTGCTTTACCACTCCTGTCTGGCTGCACCTATCACTCACTGCCTTACAGTGTTCATGTTGTGTAATATGGTTTTCCTCTGCTGTAAACTCCTTGAGAGTGGATAAGGACTGACCTCAATTATCTTTGTTTTCTCCCCAGAACCCAGCTCAGTGCCTGGCCTATGGTAGAAATTAGTGAATACTTGCCCCTGGTTGATAAAGTGCTCAAATTGCAACTCTAAGTGCTGTATGGTTCCATAAGAAACTTATCATGAAAAATCTATTGTCCTGGGGAATTGTCTCTTTCAACTGAACTCAGGATTTAACTGGAGAAGAAGCTTGACGTCAGCCAGGTCAGCCAGGCTCATTGTGATCATTGAGGACATCCTTGGGGGACGCTGAGCAGGCTTTCCAGCTTCCTCCCTCTTCAACTGCAGTGTCTGCATGGCCTCTCTATTGACTTTCAGTGTTTTCTCCCAAAAGATCTGTTGAAGTGTGGTGGTTTATGGATATTTTTGTTCCTCTCTGTGGAAGAGGCATTTCTCAGCCACATCTAGTTGGCCATCTTGCTGGAAACTTGAGCCCTTCTCCTCATTTTAAAATTCAAGTAGGAGAATATTGGTAAGTTGGAAATGAATAGTATTGAGAACAGGGAGGTAGGAGTTGGGGATGTTAACCTAAGTGGGGCTGTTTCGGAGGGCTGATTAGAGGTAACCAGCAGAGGAAAATACATCATTGTTGAGCTACTGCTTTGCTCTAGGTTCTCTGGCTACATTCACTTGTTATTTTATTTTCTTAACATCTCTGAGAAGTTGGTATTATTATCCCCATTTTTACATAGTAGTAAGCTGAAGCTCATATTCCCTCAGAAGCCTCTTAAAGTCACTAAGCTCCTGATTTGGAGCTGAAACTGTATGTGTGAGAGTTCATGTTCCACCACCACCCCACACTGTTTCCCAGCAAACTTGCAGTTACAAGCATATATTAGCACATACTTCACATAAGCTTCCTGAGCTCCTCATGCTCCCTTTACAGGGCTTAGGAGAATGGGTCCAGGGCATAAAGGTGATGACAGCCAGGAAAAAAGAGATAGGCCAGTGTATCATAGAATTGGAGGGATATGGGAAAGGATTTATCTGCTTATTGCGTCAGGCTGCCATAATTTTAGAAATCCCATCACTGAATGGGCCTTTCTTGGGAAACTATTATATTGCCAAAGCTCTTCTTTAAAGAACAATAATATAGGTGTTGGTGTTTGAAGAACTGATTTTTGTAGGTCCAATCAATTTTAGCCTTGGGTGTGTTATCCTTCTTCTGTCTTGTGCTACCTTGTGATCTCTTATTCAACAAACATGACAATAGCCATGGTAACTTTAATAATAATTGATGCAATTATAATAATGGGACTAACCTTAATTCTACTCATACGAAATTTTACTCATAGTAATTGTTATTATAGTGATGCTTGTATGTGCTTGGCACTTTCTCATGTGCTTTTAAAAGCATTGTCTCATTCAAATGTAAGTGTAGATAAAGTCCCATGCATTCATCATAACAAAAACAAGGTAAAAGAGGACATATCAGAGGTATTTAAACTATCCTTTGTGTGCTGTCCACTTGGAGGCTTTAATCCCTCAAGCTTTGTGTCCTCCACTGTGGGTCTCTGTTGGGTGATCTCATTAATGGTTTGTCTCCACTTTCCAAGCAGAGAAAGATGGTGACATTTGAGAAGAACCTGTTCTAAGCAGGTTGCTTGCATACATTATCTGAGAAAACCTCATGTTCTGTTCATCAATCTTTGTACCATAGGGAGACTAAGAAATGAAATGTGCTTGGCTCCAGCTCCCAGCACTTGCATTAGGAAATGATTATCTGGCTGCTTAGAACTGCATCTGTTCCTGCTGGGTGTTGCTGCACTTGGAGGTCTAAGCCCTGTAGGTCATACTCAGCCAAAAGACCCATATTCACTATGGCAGAGGTGATTAGGTTTTTACATGTAAAATGGGCTTCCGGAATAGATGACTTTCTGGAGCTCTGATTTTTTTTTCATCCAGATGACCTGTGGCACATTGAAAAGAGAGAATGCACAATTTACTACAAAGAGGGTTTTTGTTGTTGTTGTTTTTGTTTGTTTTTTATTTATTTATTTTTACAGCTCATATATTCCTACAGTGCAGTGTAGTTATTAAGTCTTTGTATTCTGCCCTCAGACATTAAGAAAATAAATTGAGGCTTTTAGTAGAAAGGTTAGTGGTATAAGTCTTTCATGAATTAGTGTGTCTTCCTAAACTGGTAAAAAATGTAGTCTGGGCAGACTGGTGCCTATGAACTATTTTGCTCATAGATGAACCACTCATCTTAGGAGACAGAGTGGAAACCAGGGAAGAATTCTTAGCTGAGGATTCTTCTCATGGCTCCTCTTATGATTTGTTGTCTGGTGTTCATTAAGTGGCTTAATTTTTCTGGAATCTGAAAGTCATAAATACACTGTAAAATGCTGTTAACCTTCAGAATCCACAACTTAGCTTCTCTCTCAATGGAGCAGTTCCATTCCGCTTGTCTTTATTTGACACATTTCACTGGTTACTGAAGATATTCCTTCTAAATATATTTCAGACAGCAATATTCTCCCTTTCCTCAGCTAGAAGTTCACAATGTGCCCCATTCTTTGCTAGAGTGTGAGTACTCAAGCTCTGCCCCAGGCACATGATAGGAGTAAGTCAGAACTAAACTCTTGCTCTCACTTTTTGTTAAATATCTTGTGATTCTCAGGTTCGTAAGTATCCAGGGTGCTTCAGTGCTATGTAAAACACAGACTGGAAAATTTGCAGGTGATGTACCAAAGTGCAGAAACAGTTGGTATCTGACTACAGACTGACAATCTGTCCAGGCACGTTGTTGTTGGAAAAGTCGTCTGAAATTGGTCTTCAAATTTAAGCACTGTCTGGGTGTTAACACAGTGCTCATGAGAGCTATCCATTTCCCTATCGGCTGAAAAGAGATCTACCAAGCCCTGACCAATTCCAGCATTCCCAAGTGTGTTAGGCTGTTCTTGAGTTGCAGTAAAGGAATACCTGAGACTGGGTAATTTATTTTAAAAAAAGAGATTGGCTTACAGTTCTTCAGGCCATACATTCATGGCACCAATATCTGCTTGGCTTCTGGTGAGAGCATCAGGAAACTGATAACCAAGGCAGAAGGCAAAGCAGGGGCAGTGAGTGGGAACAAGGGAGAGGAAGGTGCTAGGCTCTTTAAACTAACAGCTCTCCTGTGAACCATCAGAATGAGAACCCATTCATTACCTTGGGGAGGGCACAAGTCATCCATGTGGGATCCTCCCCCATGATCCAATCACCTCCTACCAGGGCCCACCCCCAACACTGGGGATTTCAACATGAGATGTAGAGGGGACAAATATTCAAATCATATCACCAATTAATGATGTTCTTGGGTGCCAGATAATTTACAGGCTCAGAGTCCCAACGTTTTTCCTATATCCTGTTTCTCCTTTAGAGTATTCACACTTCACCTTTGAGAATGGGACCAAGAGGTCAAAAGGAGAGATTCCACCTGCCATTCAGGACCTCAAAACTTCCAAAGACCTTCAAATCACAAAGGAAACTGGGTGTAGACCTTCTCTGTTGCAAAGAATAACCACTTCTCTTAGCCATCTATACCACTAAGTAGAATTTTTACTTTGGGCAAACCACTTACATGCCTTTGAGTGTTGGGAGATAAGACCTGCCTTAACAGATTGTAGTGATGATTAAATGCGATGATATACATGCTGAGGGTGAGAGGAGTGATTTATAAATGGTAAAATTGTGGCACCAACATTAAGTGTCATTTTTGTTATTCTTAGTAATTATTATTTATTTATAATTGCATGTTTTGATGAGTTTCCCAATATAATTAATTTTTAGACCTATTGTTCAGTCTTTCTCAACACTTACAGAAATTCCAGAAACATAAGACAAGAATTATCAACCAAGTTACCATAAAGGGTTTAATTAACAGAAACTATTATACATATGTGGGGTGTGTGTGTGTGTGTGTGTGTGTGTGTGTGTGTGTGTGTGTGAAACATTAAGTGGGTAGACAGCATGTAGACATTAAATTTCTGGCCAGTCTTGGTCTGAAAAGCATTCCCTTCTTATCAAATGCTTCTCAGAGTCAGCCTCTTCTCAAATGCTCGTGGAAGTTTTTTAGAGTACCTTTACTTCTATCTTCAGCCTATGAAAATTTTCTACAACACTGCTAAACATGATGAATCTTGAAAGCAGGCAGACGTTAATTCTCTTTTAGCTGGACCTCCAGCAAAAGGTTATTTCTCCCCTGGTCCCACTTCTACCCCGCTTCTGCACCTGTGCCACCTTTCAGTTTGCACTCTCTTTACTCCTCTCCTTTCATGAGAATGTTCTTGGCAGCAATTGCCCATCCAGTTTCTCCCTCTCCAAGACCTTCCCTAAATTTTCCAGAGAGAGGGAAATTATTCCCTTCTTGCAATTATTGTTTATTATTTGTATCACATATTCCGCCTCAATAGGGGGTTACGCTCTGTCCCCAATTGGTCTTCAGTGGTGCTCACTGACCACTGAATACCCAGATCCTTTTGTTTTAATCATGCTGGAAAATAAGCAGCAACACTGTACCAAGTTGGACTCATAACTGGAAGAATTTAATGCAGCTTCCCAAATTCATGGGTTATTCCCCAAAAGTTTATGTTTGAAGAATCCGACTCATGAACTATGTGATCTATATAAGCAGAAACATTTCCTAAGAGAAATTACCATACCACAGTTTTATTTTTCCCTGAGACACAAAGCATGAGAAATAATGTAATTTAATACAATATAATGCAAAGAATAGACCATTACTCACACAAAACAGCACATTGTTTAGCAGCTGACAAGAATTCCTAGGAAACTTCCTGCAATAGCAATCTACATGAGCAATAACTGAAGAATATAGCTCTCTCTTTCTCTCACCAGATGGTCAAGATACACTATTTTAGCTACATAGGAGAATTCAGAATCACAGAAGAGCATTTAATACAATCCATCAACAGTGCTTCTCAGAAATCAATATAAATAAGAATAACTGAAAGATCTTGTTAAAAATTCAGATCCCCACATCCTCGTGCAACAGATGCTGGGCAGGTGTAAATTCAGATAGAGACCATGAAAATGTGTATTTAATGAGCACTCCAGGGAATCTGGATGCAGTTGATCCATAGGCCACACTTGAAGTAACATTACTTCTACACTGCAGATACAAAACTGCAAATGCAGAAATATCAATCAGTGTGCCCAAGGTCAAAGACTCACTTATCAGCAGAGCCAGAACAAGGAATAATAATAGTGTGCAAAATGATTTATGCATAATTAGAAACAAGTGTTCTGCCTTCCATGCAAAAAAAAAAAAAGAAAAAAAAAATCCCACAGTAAATTGTCTCTTAGTTCCTTACATACCTTTCCTCATCATCCAGACATCATTAAAATATTTATTGAACATCTACTATGATAAAACACCAATTGTGAAATGTTTAAAGATAGAGACTTGGTCTCCTTCCTAATAGAGCTTACAATATAGCAGATTAACTATTTACAGAAATAAGAAAGAATATATAATAAAAATGAAAAATATGTTGTGGTTAAAGCAAAATATTCTTATGAATCCACTCAATAATCTAGCAGTTAATGTAACAAGAATGAGGAGAGACATTTCAAATAATCACTTGTCCATTTATTCCTTTATTCCACATTTTTATGCTTTGTACACGTGTGCAAAGCACTATGCTAGGCATTGTGGATACAGCAGAAAATATGAAAGGCAACATCTCTGGCTTCTTGGAGGATAATTTCTAGTGGGATGAGGAATAAATAATAAACATAACTAAACAACATGGATGCATACTAAGAAAAGTGCCCCAAAGGAAATAAATAGGTTAGTGCAATAGCATATGAGGAAGGAGTAGAGGGTAATTTCAATATAATGGCCAGAGAAAGCCACTTTGGGAAAATAACATTTTATCTGATATCTAAAAACTACACGGGAAGCAGCCATGCAAAGTATTGGAGAAGAGAACAGCATCCCAGGTAAAGAGAACAGCAAGTAGAAAAGCCACGAGATAGGTGTAAGCTTGTCATGTTATAGAAACAGAAGGAAGACCAATTTGGCATTGTATTGGAGCATAGGGAGTGAAAAGGAAAGTGGTATGACATGAAGTTTGAGATGCAGTCAGCGGCCAGAGATTTTAGGATCCTATAGGTCACGATAAGGAATTTGCATTTCATACCATGTGCTGCGGTCAGCTGTGAAAAGCAGGAAGATTAGATTATTTAATTTGCATTTTTAAAGCTTACCGGATAATGGGTGAAAAATGAATTGAAAAGGAGAATGGATATAAGAAGGAAAACAAGTTAAAAGACTACTACTGTAGTTCAAGGATGCTTCCATGCTCCAAGTGTGAGGACGGCCATTATGCAGAAGCAAGGAAGAGGGAGATGGATGGGTACTGGGACATCTCTTGTCCTTTGAGTAGGTCTGACTATGTGCACAGGTCCCCCTGGCTAAAGAAGTAAGCAAAAATTGCTCAGCCTGGCATCCTAGACCATCTTCACGATGTCCCAGCCCACATTATCAGATTGATTTTGTTACCTGGGTACCAACTAAATTGGACTGCCTGTTCTTCTTCAGTATCTGTGTCCAGCAACCTATGTGTTCTCATTTTATTCCTTTCCATCATAATTTGTTCTTGCCTATATTCGCTTTATCTAAATTTGAGACTTTTAGAAATGTTTCTTTCTTCATTAAATTATTTCTCTCAATCATATACAATATCTTCCTCTTTGGAAACACATTTTAAATCACATGGTTAGCCCCAGCATAATTGCTATTTATTTGCATGGCCTTCTTTGTCTACGACACCATATGCTGCTGAAAGAAGAAATGAAGTGTTGGGGTCCGTGTGTTTCCTAAACAAAGGAATGAACACACAAGACAACACAGGACAAGACATACATGGCGGCCGCCCCGAACCGCACACACTGCTTTATTTTATCCAGCCGTTTGTGGAATGTTGCCAGGTCACGGGACACGTGTTGCTTCTCTGACCTTTCCTTGACTCGCAAGATCAGTAAAACACTGACCAGTTTCCAGAGCCCACTGTTTAGAGCTGGCTCCTTTATCCTTCTTGTTTGCAGAGAAGGAATGTCCTGCTTTGTTTGCAAGAGCAGGGCTTATCGGGAACTTCTCTTTGCGAGCACACAGTCCTCTACAATGAAGTCTCACTAATTTTTATTACTCATAGTACTTTGCACAGGGTCTCAGAATGGAATATGAGGAGTTCCCTAACCTGAGCTGGATACACTCCAGAGCCTCATTTCTCACGCTCACCCACTGCCTGCACATGCTGTTTCAACTTGAAGTTCTATGGAAAAGACTGTGCTATGTTATGGCTCATGACTTTGTTCTTGTTATATCATATTCTTTGTATGCTTTTCAGACTCTTGTCTACCCAGCAAATTCCTCTTTATTTTTCAAGTCTTATCTGAGGGTCAATTTCTTTATGAAATATTTTCATAGCACCCACCCTAGGTGCCTCTCTTCAGGTAGAACCAAGAGTTCCTTGTTAGATGTGCTCTTCTACATGGTATGAACTTAAAATACCACACTCTACATGCATAATTTAATACAAAAGGTAAAATATCTTGCAGAAAATTGCTATTATGTGAAAATAAGTAAATGTAAAAGTTGTGAACCAACAATGACAAAGAGAACAAGAGAAGAGACAATAGACCAAAAATATGATAAATTTTTAGAAGGTGGAAACATTTCAGTGAGCAGAGCAGACAAAGTTGAGTTCCAAAATGGCTGGATACTGAGCTAATCTTTCTGCAGTGACACCACTTTAAAAGTCCTGTATACACACAACAGCAGTCACACTAAATTTGCGTGTGTATGCATGCATGTTTCTAGCTCTTAAGATGCACGTATGCAGACTAAATATTTGTGAAAAGCCTCTAACATGGACAAAGGGTATTCAGAAGCTATAGAAACAGACAGCAGTGGGAAATGGCTCCAAATCTATAATTAAGTTCTCCAGAGAAAAATGAAAAGGTGCTATAAAAAGTAACAATCATACAATTTCAAAAATAGCTCTCTGAAATTAAAAACATGTGAGGGCAGGAACACACTCACATTTGAAGATATGATTGAGAATATCTCAAGGAATACCTCAGGAAATAGAACAAAATGAAAAGAGATGAAAATAATATTTTTAAAAGATAAAACTAGAAGATCAATCTGGGAAGTTCAAATAACAGAAAGAAAGTCTAGGAAATATGGAAGGTAGTATTTAATACAATATCAAAGAAATGATATACAAAACACTCTCAGAACCCACATTTCTGGAAGGAAGATATTCGTTGAAGGCCCAGCTTAGTGACTGGAAACCCTTACTATGGCACATATTTGTCAAATTTCAAAACTCTGGGTTCAAAGAAAAGATCTGAAAAAAAAGCCCCAGAGGAAAAAAAATCAGCTCATTTACAAATAATCAAAAATAAGTATACTATCAGATACACTAGGAATACTGGAAACTAGAGAACAATTGAGTCATACCTTCAAACCTTTGAGGAAAATGATTTTCAGCCTGGAATTCCATCATGGAACCACGGTTGACATTTAAGGGTACAATAAATATACGTTCAGGCAGGTCCACTTAGCAAGTTGCAGGAGGATGTTCTCCTGCAGAGGAAGGGTATTGCATCTGTAAACAAGGGATCCAACCCTGGTGAGAACAAAAAAGAAGCAAGAGTTGAAATATATGTCTAGAATGCTGGGAGAAGAAATCCCTGGGATGAAAATTGTGCAGCAGGCCTAGAAATATGATATTTCAGATTGGGCACAAAAATATAATGCTTTCAACAGGGGAGAAAAACGAACTCATGTATTTGATCACAGTGAGGAGAGGTCTCCAACTCTTTTAGAGAATATGGGAGTAGCAGTGGATAATAACATGGAAAACAACTATTAATTTCAGTGGCAAAAAATGCAATTATTTTTGCACCAACCTAATACAAAAAATGCAACTATAAACTCTAGAAGGTAGGCAAGAAAGGAAAGTGATTATAATATATTAAGTGACTCATCTGAAAATAGTATTTTCATAATTATAATTATGTAACCATAAATATTGATTTAATAAAATTTCTGGTATAATTTGTATTAAGTAAATGGGAAGAAGGAAAGTGCATTGGAGGCTGTCATAAAATGAGAGTTAAATATTAGATCTCACTACATCAAGATTTAATCTAGTAAATTTTCTTAAAAATCAAGAAATAGCGGTGTAAGCCTATCAACTTCAAGGAAATAGTTTTAAAATTAGCTGGAAGAAATAAAAGAGGTTACCTCTAGAGAGCAGGAAAGAGGTGAGTAGAAGTAAGTAGGAAAAAGGAGTAAAAAGCATGTTTTAGTACTTTTACCCAAAACGTTTAAACAGATTATTGGTTTATGAACTATTAACACAGTCTTTTACTTCACATATATGAATAAGAGGGCAACAGCATACAGAAAAATGTGTTACACTATCCGAACAGGAGTACACTTTGCACAATGGTGATTCATTACTGTGAGTGATTCAGACAAATAATAATTTTGAAGGTGTTTGGGTGGCTTTTATGTGGTTTAGAGTCAGAAAGTCTTTTTTTGGGCACATCAACTTTTCCTTATTCAAAGACTGAGAAACTCATATGCTATTTACCTAGATCACAAATTATGATTAGCCAAAGTGTGTTCATTCGCTCAGTCATTCTTTTACAGAGTAGCCATTATGTGTATCAGGCACCCACATTGATCCTAAGAACAATGGAAACCTTTTAAGGATTTTAACCAAAGTAGTAATAGAATCAGACTTACATTTCAGAATATCCTAGAATGTTGTATGGACTGGATGGGGGCAAGACTAGATAGCAAGTACTGATTGGAAAACACCACAAGAGCTGATAGTGTTGTTCCAGTTCTTAGGGAATTGCTTTCAACTTTTCTCCATTCAGTATGTTGTTGGTATGGGTTTGTCATATATGACCTTTATTATTTTGAGGTATGTTCATTATATTCCCAATTTGCTGAAGGTTTTTATCATGAAGGGATGCCGAATTTTGTTAAAGAATTTTTTTCATCTATTATGATGGTGATATGGTTTTTGTCATTAATTCTGTTTATGTGATGTATTCATTGACTTGCATATGTTGAACCATTTTTGCAACCCTGGAAAAAATCCCCCCTGTTCATGGTGTGTTATCTATTTGCTGTACTGTTGGATTTGATTTGCTAATACTTCATTGAGGATTTCTGCACCTATGTTCATTAGGGATATTTGGTCTGTACTTTTCTGTTTTTGCATCCTTGTCTGGCTTTGGTGATACTGTTCAGGGTCATACTGGCTTTGTAGAATGAATTAGAAGAGATTCCTTCCTCCTTGATTTTTTGGAACAGTTTTACAAAGACTGGTACCAGTTCTTCTTTGTATACTTGTTAGAATTTGGCTGTGAATCCGTCTGGTCCTGGGCTTTTTGTTGGTGCGGGATGAGGGGTAGATATTTTTAAATCATTGATTCAATTTTGCTACTTGTTATTAATATTTTTTGGTTCAGAATTTCTATTTCTTCCTGGTTAATCTTATGAGGTTGTAGGTTTCCAGGAATGTATTCATTTCCGCTAGGTTTTATAGTTTGTGAGTTGTTCATAATAGTCTCTCATGATCTTTTGTATTTCTGTAGTATCAATTGTAATGTCTCCTTTTTTATTTCTCATTTTGTTTGTTTGAATCTTTTCTTGGTTGTTTAACTACTGGTCTATTAATTTTGCTTATCTTTTTAACAAACAACTTTTCATTTTGCTGATCTTTTGTAATTTTTTTGGTTTCAATTTCATTTAATATTTCTCTAATCTTTATTATATCCCTTATGCTACTTTGGATTTGGCTTGTTCTTGTTTTTTTCTAGTTCCTGTGATATTATGTTACTTCGTGATCTTTCTATTTTTTATGTATACATTTAATTTTATAAACTTTCCTCTTAACATTGCTTTTGCTGTATCCCACAGGTTTTGGTATGTTGTGTCTCTACTTCACTCATTTCAAAAAATTTTTTAATTTTTATTTTAATTTCATTTTTGACCAAAAGATCATTTGGGAGAATGTTGTTTAATATCCATGTGTTTGCACAGTTTCAAGAGTTCCTTTTGGTATTGATTTCTAGTTTTATTACGCTACGGCCTGAGAAAATATTTGATATAATTTCTTTTTAAAAAAATTTATTGATACGTGTTTTGTGGTCTTACATACGGCCTATTTTGGAGAATATTCCATGTGCCACTTTCACCACTCCCATTCACATAGTACTGGAAGTCCTAGCCAGAGCAATCAGACAAAAGAACAAAATACAAGGCATTCACATTGGAAAAGAGGAAGCTACATTATCTACATTATCTCTATTCATTAACAATATGTTTTTTGTTTTTTTTGTTTTTTTTTTCGAGATGGAGTCTCACTCTGACACCCTGGCTGGTGTGCAATGGTGTGATCTCAGCTCACTGCAACCTCTGCTTCTTGGGTTCCAGCGATTCTCTTGCCCCAGCCTCCGAAGTAGCTGGGCTTACAGGTGCCCACCACCATGCCTGGCTAAATTTTTTATTTTAAGTAGAGAAGGGGTTTCACCATATTGGGGAGGATGGTCTTGAACTCCTGACCTCAGGTGATCCACCTGCCTGGCCTCCCAAAGTGCTGAGATTACAGGCGTGAGCCATCATGCCCAGCTAACAATGTGATCTTATAAATAGAAAACCCTAGAGACTTCTCAAAATAAAAACTCTTAAATTTGATAAACAAATTTAGTAGTTTCAGGATACAAAATCAACACACAAAAATCAGTAACATTTCTATACATCAATAATGGTCAAGGTGAGAACCAAATCAAGAAGAAAATCCCATTTACAATAACTCCAAAAATCCCAGGAATATATTTGACCAAGGAGGTGAAAGGTATCTACAGTGAAAACTGCAAAACACTTATGAAAAAATTGTAGGTGACACAAACAAATGGAAAAATCTTCCGTGCTCATGGATCTGAAGAATTGTTAAAGTGGCCATACTACCCAAAGCAATCTACAGATTAAAGCAATTCCTCTCAAAATGCCAACATAATTTTTCACAAAATTAGAAAAAAATTTATGAATTCTGAAAATCATATAGAACTAAAAAAGAGCTTAAATAACAAAAGCAATCCTAAGCAAAAAGAACCAAGATGAAAGCATCACATTACATGACCTCAAATTATACTAAATGGCTACAGTAGCCAAAACAGCATGGTACTGGTCTAAAAACAGACACATAAGATAAATGGAACAGAATAGAAAACCCAGAAATAAAGCTGCATATCTATAGCCAACTGATCTTCAAAGGAGTTGACAAAAATATACCCTAAGGAAAGAGCTGGTGGTAGACAAAATGAAATTGGTGACAGTGGAGACGCAGAGTGGTATCTTTATTTGAGATACATTTTGGAGGTGATACCAATATTATTTGGTGATTCATTGGATTTCAGGGTTTACAGAAGGAAGTACAAAGGATAATTTCTAGCTTGAAGGGGGCAGAGTGATAAGCAAACAGTTGCATAGTGTTGATTGATATTAATTGAGATGAGCAACACATATTATTGTCTTAATGTAATTATCTTGTTTATGGCTCCATCTCAGCACAGCTGGGTTTTCAGTCAGCTGAAACATAAATGAAGCACTTAGGAACTTCAAAAAACACCAGGCCTCACTTCCCGGCATTCTGGTATTGATTGATTGATCGATTAAGACAGGGTCTCACTATGTTAGCCAGGCTGGTCTTGAACTCCTGACCTCAAGGAATCCTCCTGCTTCAGCCTCCTGAGTAGCTGGGATTACAGGCATGAGCCACCACACTAAGCAGTTTGTTTTGACCCTAATAACAGGACACAAGAAATTCTCTCTCTTTCTGCATCTACTCAAACAGGCCTTAACCAAGTAAGTACAGTTTGGGACCAGAATTTTTTGCAGTAAAAACTAAAAGCAGCTCTTTTAGTTTTATTGCTTTCCTTGGACTGTAGGAGGTTAGTCTATGTCCGTCTGAATCTAATTGTGTCCCTAGGGGTTGGCCTGAGTGTCTGACTCTGGTTCATAACCCCAGGAAATACACCCACTCCTCAGGTGACACCAACCAGAGCAAATCCAGGGCTTACCCCTCTGCGTGGTATGGAAAATCCATAAAATTTCTTTGGACCTTACTCAGAAATAGTATGTTCTGTGGTCAGAAAGATGTGGAATGCGTGATCTGTACACATGGTGGGATGGACAGGATTGGAATATTCAGTCCATTGGAGCCAGAGGAACCACAGGACTACACAAGAGCAAGGATGCATATGTACTTGCTTTTCCACTTATGGGATTGTTTACACTAACCAGAAAATAACTGGATATTTTAAACATAATCACCCACTAATTCTTGCCAAGCAAACACTTCAAGGTGAAACTCAGGCTTGAATCCAGTCTCTGCTGTGAAGAGAAAGATAACCAAAACTGTTGTGAAGGGACAAGAGGATTAGACAGAAGTGAGGCGGAGTGAGGGGCAAGCACTCTCTTTTGATCCAAACTAGTTGGCATCTGAGATTCTGTCCAGGAAACAGTTGGAGAAAACATCAGCCAAGTAACTAAGTATGTTTTTCTTGGACTTAAAAGAAATCAAGCATGTTTTGAAACTCTTAGGGGAAGCATTTCCTATCTCTTTTATTAGTAAAGAGTAAAAGGAGCATCAGCTTCCTGAGGAAGAAATTAATGCATCAGAGCCCAGACAGAAACCCAGATGCAGACTCAGGATAACTCATTCTTTGCATGACAAGCATGAAAAGGTCATTTACCCGCCAGGTCCTTTTTACCTTCTCCGCTGCACTTGCCTGAACCAAAATAAAGAAAATATTAGTATTTCCCTTCTCAGTCTCATGTAAATGTTTTTCTCTTAGCACGTGTGCCTATGTGTGTGTGTGTGTGCACTCGCGCATTTATATACATGTCCCAGTGGGCTTGTGTGGCAAAGAGATTTCCAGGGATGTCCAAAGTGATCATGAGAGAATGAAATAAAAAAAATTATTTTTTTCTCATCTGGAAAGAGTTCTGAGGTCAAATGAATGAGAGTATTTTAATAGAAAGAAATGAAGGAATATTCCAATCAAGGCAAAAAAATCTCATAGAGGGGTCCTCACTGGGGTCATGCTTAAATTCAGCATAGTTTAACAAGATAAGAAGATAGAACATAAATATCACTAAAACTTCTTAAACATTTTCTTATCATTTCCCATGTTCTTTAAATATGAGAATGTACAAGCTCCTATGACATTTGGTTCTTTGGAAACCATGAATAACTTAATAAGCACCAAGAATTATCTATCTGGATTAAATTTTTTAAATACATACATTTCTTTCTTTCTAGATAATGCCCTTGGAAACATTCTAAGTATCTTGTTAAAGTAATTTAAATTCTAGTATAGTCTTCAAGTTAGACATTGAAAAATAGGCATACTTCAGCTACGCAAACATTTTCTTAGCATTCTTCATGCATCATCTATGTAAGTATTTTCTCAGCAGTCCTCAGGTGTATCTCACAAAAAACTCATACTTCTTTCAATTCCTAAGAAATGACAAAAACTTCCTTTCAGACTTTCAAAAATATGGCATTTGGTTGTGCACATCATACTCCCACCCATGAAACGGAGCATGATTGAACATTATTTGTCTATGAAATAGGTCTCAAAAATAAGAAAATGTTTTTTAATATAATTTTCTTTGTTAAAGTTTCTTAATCCTTTGGATCACAGGCCATTGTTAACTGCAGACTTAGAATTCTCCCTGAGAAAGGGAGCCTGCGTGTCCTCATTTCAGCAGTGCCCCAGGACCTGTGTTGAGGAACGTGGGGTTTGTAGGTCTTCTCAGGATACGCAGGTATCAATATTTGGAAAGCAGCAATTCCTTAGAGTCGTCTCTTCTGCCAACACATATAAGCTAATGACATCTTTCCTTGGCCACTTCCTTTGTAATCATGACTTCCAGAATTGGGGCTGATATTAGGCAAATTATACAGTATTGAAAAATTGTCTTTCGTTCTCTCTCCCCTCTTTTTTCCTTCTTCATATTTGTATCTTGGGTCCACTCCAGGAAATACCAGTACCTAAGTCTGGTTTTGGCTGCTTAGAGTCTTGCCTCAGATTCTGCCTGCCTCCCTGAATCATGTAATCAGTATTTTTCAGGAACTAGCCCAGATTATGACCCAGAAAAATCAATCTGACCTATTAACATAAGTCATGATATTAATGATTCACAACAAAATAATGGGTAATATTAATACTAGGGTGTTTCCTAGGACCACCAAATGAGTCCATTCTGTTGGCTGCCATTCTGTTCATCATAACCAAATCCCACTAGAACATGAATATAAGAGAATAGCACACATGCCACCATTTCTCGTGTCCTGTGTCCATGGCAAACACTTACAACTAATGGACTCTCCTTTCCTAAGAAGTAGACAAAACCTCAAAATCCTTTGCAGCACCCTACTCGAGGTAGCCAATACCAATTTGTATTGGTTACCTATTGCTGTGTTACAAATTACTTTAAAATTTAGTGACCTAAAACAAGTATTTATTATCTTACAATTTCAAAGGGTCAAGAATACACGCATGGCTTAACTGGGTGCCTCAAGATCAAAGCTCAGCTGGGTTAGAACCTGCTTCTAAGCTCATTCATGTGGCTGTTAGCAGACCTCAAATCTTAATTGGCTTTAGGCCAGAGATATGAGGTCCTAATCACTTGGACCTCACCATAGAAGAGCTCACAACATGGTTATTGACTTTCCTTAGAAACAGTAAGTAAGATGAAGGGAAGAATAAGAGGGGGAGAGAGGAGTTCACAGCCTTATTATAGCTTAACCTCAAAGCGACATTCCATCACTTCTGCATATTTTATTTGTTAGAAGTGAGTTACCAGGTCTAGGCCTCATTCAAAGGGAAGGAATTACATAAGGATGTGAAACTAGAAGGTGAGAATTGTTGGTAGCCATCACAGAGATAGCTTCCCACATTATTCATCAACCCATTAGATTAGGCATGTATTGTGAAGCTCACTTTTTCCACCCTACAAAAACTATTTGGCAATTAAATAATTTCAACTGAAAGCATGAAAAATTTAAGTTTAGTAAACAAATGAAAAACCTAAAATAGTTGTTTTTCTTGAAACTGTTATTTTACATGGATTCATTTCTTTAGCTTGCATTAGTAATGGACTACCTCACTCTGGAAAATAGCAATTTCCTTAGAGTTCCAGAACAGCAATACCAGGTCTATAATTAGATTTCCTCTTATAAATAATATTTATACTTTTTGATTTTAAAATGTAGTAAGTAGCCATTTTGAAAGTTGGTAAAGCCTTGAAAAGTATAAGAAAAATAAATGTTAACTATAATTCTACTGTTCATAAATAATAGTTTGGCCTATTATTCAAAATTAGCACATAAGTGTGTTCATATTCTACATTTCTTACTTCACATTTGGTTGTGAAAGTTTTAGCATTGACCTGTGGAAAAACAAAACTTGAAATGTGTTGTGAAGTGCATGTCAAGATGGGGTATTCACTTACAGACAGATAAATACATACTTGAAGGGAATAGCTGGAAAAAAATATTTGGATTGCAACATAGTATAAATCTGCAGTGACTTTGTTCCTTGTAAAATCTCTGCAACAACCACAATAATAGTTTAACAATAAATGAATCTCCAAGAGAAGAAAGCATAGTATATTTTCTCTGCTTAACTGGATTGTTATGATAGTAGTTAGAAGACTTTTTTAAGGAAGAAGATACAATTTGTCTTTTGAGTTCAACCTCCAGTTACCTCTTTAGTGTCTCAGCTGATTACCAGTCAGCTGTACATATAAACTGTGTGGATGTGTGAAATTGTACCTAATTACCTAGCTAAGCTACCTACCTACCTGCCAAACCTAACTACTCCTCTAGACCCCCTCACACCCAGAAACAGAGATGAGATAATGTACTCGTAAATAACCAGCTCTGGTCTCTGTGTCTCCTTGAAATTTCACTGTCTTGCCCCTGGGTCCAATCAGAGAAATGCTGCCACAAAATAGCAACTCTCTAATGGATTTTGAAAAGTGAAGCACAATTTAACTGATACAAGGTACAACTAAGTTCATTGTGGCATCAGGTAGCATAAGACATACCTGAATAGCTAAGCAGGGGAAAAGAGCAGAGGTGGGAAGTCCAAAATAATTACTAAAGACCAGAAGTTTGGGTACCTGCTGTAAAAAACCTAGAAATACTATCCACTGACCTCAGTGACAAGGCATTGGCTGATTTTCTGGGGTATAATTGAGCCTCAAATAATGGTTGTACTACACAACTAATGAAGCCTGCTGAAGGTGGGTATCAAACGTTTCCTAGACAGAAAGCAATTGTCAATTCCACTTTCTCCATTCTATACTGATTGACACTCTTTAGAGAGTTTCACTATCCAGCAGCTCCCCTTAGGGCTGCCAAGGTGGAGTCCACTCAAAGAACAGATTCACAGCTGTTATTGTATCTGATAGGGCGGGGACCTGCAAAACTGGCCCCAGCCATTCTCCTGGTCACACAAGACCTCTGATGGTCCACACACAACTAAACAGGATCTTTGCACCAAAAACAACTTTAAGGAGTGTGTACCAAAAATGAGGCAAATGACATATAATTCAGGAAACATTGTAAACATAAAAGGCATAATTTTAGAAATGTTGTCATGTTTATCTTTTAATTTTACTTATTATTTTATATTGATAAGCAAAAATTCGTTAAACTTTTGGTGTTATTTAGTTTGGATACATAATAAGGCATCTTTTGAATGTTATTCCTCATAACAAATGTAACTCATAGAACACACAGCCACATTTATCAAACCTAAATAAGCACTGGCTTCATTTGTGCTTTTTAAACAAAGTGCTCCTTTACTACATCTATACTAAGACCCAGGTCACTAAAGTATAGTTAAATTGTTTAAATGTTGGTGGATCACTGTGGAAGTACAAATCCTGCAGTAGAATAGCAATAAGGAAAAGTTGCTATGAGAATCGGGCCAGTGCCTGCACAGATTGTTTTCTCTCTCTTCCTCTTTCTCACTCTCTTCCTCTTTCTCTCTCTCTCCCTCTTAGGAATGACTCATAATGAATGAGCTTTTTATGGCGGAAGAAAATGGTGATTCTGATGAAGCTAATAAGGTCATAATGTCCATGTGATTTGTAAGTCTCAAATAGTAAGCTCAAATTATACTTAATTCAAAATTATCTAATCAATTAAGCCATGAGGGCTATGTATGACCCAATGGAAATAGAAGATAATTATTCTGGGACACTTAGATTAAAAAACACACTCACCTGAAATACTGAGGTATTAAGCCCCACATTTTAGTCTTTTTCAAGAACACATATACCATCTCAATTCTCCAGCTCAATTTACACATGTGGAACACAATTCTAAATAACATTTGCACAGAATGTGACTTATGCCATGGTTGACCTGGGCTTCATAACCAGACTCACCTATTGGCTGAAGTGAATATTCTGAGCTTTGTCAAGATTAATAAAAGGGCTTTTGTGATGGTCAATTTATTTATTTTCCCAAACTAGATAAACCCACTTTTTACACCAACAACTATTTCACATAATATTTACAATCCCCAAATAATGATGAATTTTTATATTCTAAAATGTTAGTGGGTTAACTAAATAGTCCTGATAGATAGAAGCGGGAGGAAGTAAAGAAAGGGAGGGTAATTAAATGTTGTGAATATGTCCTCTGTGCCAAATACTGGGGAAGAAGCTCTTATACATTATCCCATTTAATCATTACAATACCACCATAAGGTAGGAACTATAATTTCAGTTTTACAGATGAAGAAACCGAGGCTTGGGAAGCTACATAATTTGTTCCCAAATACACAACTTACAAATGTTAGAGCTGGAATTCCAATTATATCTGTTTGATTCTAAATCCCTTGTTCATACCACTATATCCTCCTGCCTCTCACTTCCTCTATGTCACACACTCTCCTTGTTGGTTAAGTTCAGCTCATTAGTATAGGGTCAGTGGGAATAGATTTATCTCTATTCCTACAAAACATAGTGAGATATAAGTAAAAAGCCTGGTTCAAATCACTCTAAGTCACAACAGACTGACAAAAAATATATATATGAAATTATCACAATGACAAATTTTCCTTTCAGACTACTTGACAAACAATATATCCTAGAAAAAAAGAGACCACAACACTTGGAAACGAATTCTCCAGATGTTGAACAGCTGACTATAAATCAAAGAAATTGGACATAACAAAAAGTAAAACATTTGTAAGAGGTTTTTAGTGCTTTCCAAAAGATTCCAAATGTTGCTCAGATGTACAGTGACCCACTTCCATTGGTGAAAAAGCTAATATCACATAACCAAGGACATAGCAAAGAAAGAAAGAAAAATATCAGATTCAAATCTATCCAGAGTTGTGGCTTTCAATTCTAGGTAATCAGTAGACTGAATAGCCTTGATGATAGTTTAGGCCAGGAGTTGGAAAACTTCCTATAAATGGCCAAATAGCAAATATGCTAGACTTTGTAAGCTACGTGTTCTTTATGGAAACTTCTAAGCTCTGGCCCTTTAGCATGAAAGCAGACATAGACAATGCATAAACAAAGGAGGGTGGCTGTGTTCCAATAAAACTTTATTTACAAAATATAGAGGGGAGAGACAGATTTGGCCATAGGTTATAGTTTGCTGACCTCTGGCTTAGGCTATACTTCTTGCCTAGAGTGGGCATAGAGGAGATTTGCTTGAGTTAATGTCATTTACAAGACAATAGGCTATTGATGAGAAGAGAAGGGGCCAACACCAGGCTGGAAGGAAGATTATGGCATTGTAGTGATGCTAAAGTTAACAGGAAGGTCACTCTCTTCAGAGAAGCTGAGGGGAACTATATAAATTTTACATGGACTGAAGAAAGGAGAAGGTGACTCCTTTAATTTAAGGAATTCATTTTCCCCATTAGCAAAATGAAAGGTTGAAGTAGACCAATGTGTTCAAGAAATCTTTCTTCAAATTAAGTATTGTGGAGTCCCAGTATATAAAAGACATTAATCCACTATCAGTCTGATTAAAGCTGTAATGGGGAAGCTTTATCTCACAAGATTGATCCTCAGTCAGTTAAAACTCCCAAATCTCTCCCCAGGAAATCTGGACTTCACAGAGACATTTTGACATTCTATGATTATATGATGTTTGCTCCTGCTCTTAAGTTATATCTACATATACCTTAACTATATACATAAAATATTCCTATTTTAAGATGTCATTATCTTTTGAGGGCATCTTCAGAGTAAATATATGTTAATCACTAGATTTCCCAAGAAATAACTCAGCTGGTTAAATTTAACATAGTGTTACTCTCTTTCTCTGTACGAAAAAAAAAAAGCCCATATTTGCTATTATTCAAGCAATTTTTCTAGACATTTAAAATAACACAATCCAATAGGCTTGGTCTAGGTGTCCAGGTGAATTGATTAAATTTCAGATTTCATCCGTTTAGACCTTGTCTTTGTCTGCTTGGCTGCCATAACAAAAATGCCATAAATGGGGTGGCTTAAATAAGAAAAATTTATTTTCTTACAGTTCTGGAGGCCAGGAGTCCAAGATCAAGATCCCAGTATAATCAGTGTCTGGTAAGGGCTCTTTTCATGGCTTGTTGATAGCCACCTTGAGAGAGAGAAAAAAAAAACTCTCTGGTATCTCTTCTTGTAAGGGCACTAATTTTGTCATGAGGGCTTCACCCTTATGGCCTTATCCAAACCTAATAATCTCTGAAAGGCCCCATCTTCAAATACCATCATATTAGGGGTTAGGGCTTCAACATATGAATTTGGAGGGAGACACAACTCAGTTCATAGCAGATCTAATAGGTTACAAAGAGAAGGCCTGAGGGGGAAAAAGAGATAACTTTCAACAATTGGTGTTGAGGAAAGAGATACTAGTTTTTCTCCCAAGGTGTTTACAGAAACCAGAAAATAGAATATTATCTTTTGCTTATCTCTATCTAGCTTACCATATGTTAAAACAATTTTGCTATCTTTATTATTTTTAACTCATTGAATTATTTCCTTCTAGTCAGACATTCAGCATAAGTTGTTTTCAGGTAA
The DNA here is from genome assembly GCF_008728515.1 of Papio anubis. Lineage (NCBI taxonomy): Eukaryota > Metazoa > Chordata > Mammalia > Primates > Cercopithecidae > Papio > Papio anubis. Next base: position 43,416,379 of record NC_044986.1, on the reverse strand, counting down.
CGTTACTTGAAAGGCTAAAATAAAAATTAAATATTGGAAATGTCACTGCTATGCTTGGAATGAACATATTGATAGAAACATTATCTTCAATTTGAAACATTTGTTATAAATATTATTTCAATTGACAAATCATAATTGTATATACTCATGAGCTATAATGTGATGTTCTGATATATGTATACAATGTGGAATGATTAAGATGGATATATTAATTAGCTTCATTTAATCTTTAATTTCTTTTTGATTAACTAAATATAGGAAGACCCAGTGAGGTATTTTTTCCTCCAAAATTACAGATTTGAATCATGGCTCTAATGGTCTACTTCAAGCAACAAGTATCTTGATTATGTAGGTGTTTTCCAGAAGTTTCCCTTGTATACTACTGGAAATTGAGTTATTTCTGTGAGACTGGAAAACAGACTGACTCCAGGATTTATAGAAGGGAAACACTGCCTAGGTAGTAATTGACTTTGGGTTTTCATCAGAGATGGAAATTATCCTGCTGATAAGTTTTTATCTTTGGTGAATGCCTTGCTCCAGTTTCTAGCACAACACTGGGTACCAAAAAAAAAAAAAAAGCAATCGGTATAGGCTTACCAGTGTTTTATTGTCAGGATAAAGTCTCTGATCTGAGACTCGGGACCACGTGGGAAGATAATACACAGAAACATTGGGTGGGTTGTTATAGCAATTGTTTTGTGACTAGAATAAGTTTACTCCTCCAAGGATAGTTCTGGTTGTTTTTCAAAAAGAGAGAGACAGTTTTGGGGGCGGGGAGAGAGAGAGAGAGAGAGAGAGAGAGAGAGAGAGAGAGAGAGAGACTGAGGCATTTTGTCACAGATAGCTATGGCACTTTCTGCAGCAGTTCCTTTTATATTTCATTCCTGTAACACTAATAATAAAGTTTTCTTATTCCTCTTTTAAAACCTCACAATGCATAATGCATAGTCACTGCAATTATTTCAAGAGATAGCATGTACTTTCATTTACCCTATTTTATCACCCACCTGAGGACACTATATTTCCTATTAGTGGTGGTGAACTTGATGCTATTATGTGTAATTTCTTCCAGATGAGCTGTAGCACTTAACTTTCTGCTTCAAAGTATTGAGTTATGCTTAAAGCAAGCCTGGCTTCTATACAGAGATTTCCCAGAGCAGAGAATTCAAGTCTAATTAAAACACATCACTTCCCCATCAATATGTTCTCTGTACCCAAATAGTGTTTTAAGAAGTAGACAGGTATCAGATCAAGTCTGGAAATAATTTTTAGATTTTGAGTGGGCATTAATAATGACAGCAACTTACAGAAACATAACAATAGTATGAGTGAACTAAAAATAATTCACAGAATAATGATTTTTTAAGTTGCAATTTAGGACTTTCTGTCTCTGCTTCATTGCACTTTCATAATCCGTTTTGAGTTCTTCCTCTTATGTTGAAAACAGGTATGTGAATTTAAAAGATATTTTTTTGGAATTTAGTGCCAACCACATGCCTACCATGTACCCATATATTAGATGAGTTATATAGTTTATTTCTAGTCCTCACAACTCCAAGAAAAAAGTATTACAGACATGCATTCCCTTATTCAAAACTCTTGGAGGCACATGTGTTCCAGAATTCAGAATTGTTTGAATTTTTAAAGATAATAAGGTGCATATACAGCATGTTGTGTAACCAAATAGGGTCTGGTGTAGCATTTTGGAGTCAAATAAAACATATTTGCACTGAAATATATAACTTGTCAGACAAAGTGAGATTTAAAAAAAAAAAGCAGCAAAAATGGCTTCATATCAGATTTTGTCACCAAAATACTTGCTACACATTTGCAAAAAATAAAAAGAATTTTGCAGGTTTTCTGATTTTGTATTTGTGAACTAAAAATTGTAGATGAGAGAAATTAAATAACTTGCTCAAAGTTATGCAGCCATCTTAAACACAAGAAATATACATGGAAATGTTTGAACAGCCAGAATACAGCTGGGTTGGATTCAAACTTGAGACCATTTGTCTCAAAAGTCTATGTTCTAATAGATGAAAAGAATAAGGCATGCCAAATGACCTTGGGGAAGGAAATACAGAAAAAAATAGGGATCACACAAGAAAAGGAATGGTAGGTAACTATAACATGAGCTCCCCAAAGTAGGCAAAGAGATAATGAAAGCAGCTGTCAGAAAGAGAAGGACTATGAACCAAGTGGGAGGAAGAGAATATGGTGCTGAAGCTCGATGTACTCACATGGAAAAGATGAGAACAACTGGATTCTGAACAGACTGCAGTACGGCATAAACCTGCCCATTGTACCAAAATAATTTCCAATTGCCATAGCTCCTGGCTATTTATTAAAATATATTTGAACAATGCCTACCATGTGCCAAGCACTGGGGATAAAGCCATGAAAAACAGTGGTGTGTCTCTGCACTTCTGGACCCAATAATTACCCAATAATTTTTAGCTGTGTGACCTTAGCAAAGTTATTCAACCACTCTATGCAGCAATAAGTTCATTTGTAAGACAAAGATAATAATATCTACATCACAGATATTAAATGGTGAGAATTAAATTGTATAGTGCATGTAAAGAGCTTAACACAGTGCCTAGCACAAAAGATGCATAGTATACATTTTAGTATGCTATAATAGTATAAGTATACCTTTGGTAAAGTATAATAGTCAATATTATTGTAAGTATTTTATTCTTCGAGACAACTGGCTTCTCCAACCAAAGGAAAACCATACACATTCTGAGAATATGTGCAGATAACAAATCAGAGTACAAAATACCAAATTCTGGCCAAATATAATTGCTGTTCAGTCAGCAACCCTGGTGAGTTTGCTCTATTTTTGGCTTCAACACTAACTTGTTGTGCTACCCTGAATGAGTCATTAATAACATCTGCTTCCCCTTCTGTGAATTGTCTTCTGCTCCTTAACTCAAGGGTATTAAAGGAGGCTTTGGGGGTAAATGAAGGAGAAATTATTGCTCCAGCTAATATGCTGCTCCAAAGAGAACTCTTTTGAACCTGTTTGTTAGAAGATAGGAGAGGTACACACAGAAAGAAAGAAAGCTTTTCTTGCATGCTTATATTTGAATTCTATTTGTATGGATAACCAGTGTAAGCAGAAGGACTGCATAACATTGCTTTTATCAATTCTGCCATAAATACTCATTCAAAAGTGCTGTGGTTATTTGAATACAACTGTTATTTTCTCTCAAGTCCAAAATTTAAGACTTGCTAAGAGAACTGATCTACAGCAGTTGCTTTTATAATGTAGATTTATAATCCAAATGACAGTCATTTGTTTCTGGCAACTGTCAGCTGCTCAGGGGTTATCAGTAATATGTTTTATTGACAATCACTTTCTCAGAAAACCACCTATTGTGCTTTGCCCACCTATATGATGGAGTCGTGCACAGGAGAAGAGTCAAGACCTAGGGTATATCCAATGCCTTGGGTATACAATTGGGAAAATAGCTGAAAGGAGATATTTAATTGGAGGTACAGTGTTTACTTATATATTTGCTGTAAATTATTAGATGTAGAGAATCTATGTTTAAACCTCAAGTAGAAAGCAGCCATCTTAAACACCAGAAATATACATGGAAATGTTTGACTCATATAACTGTGGCACCCTATGATCCATGGGATACAATTCCTAAAGTTTTAGGGCAATAACCAAGGAGCACAAAATATTCTCATTTGTTTAGAATGGAAAACTAAAGTCATGCAACAATAACTTAGTGAATAGACCTAACACCTCCCCTCCAAGTATAGATACTCTGGTCAGAATTTTCTCATTTTCCAATCATTCTCCAGTTTTACTTAATCACTTGCAGGTTAAAGAAAACCCTGCTGAGAATTCTCTTTCAATCTTTGTCACTTTGTTCACTTTGCATAGAACACTTCCTTCATTCTTCCTTCTCTTGATGACCTGATTAATTCATACTTTCTGTCTCAGATTATTTGTCACTCTGTCTGGGAAAGCTTCCATGTCCTTCTAAATGCCTCTCTCTTGTGGTCACATAGCACTTCTTCCACTGCATGGTAAAATTGTCTCTAATTGTCTGTATCTTCCACTTGACAACAAGAAAATTGAAGAGAGAGGCTTAGTCATAGTTACAGTTGAGTTCTGAGAGTCTATCACAGCGCTAGTCACATAGCAGACACTTAGTACTTATCTGCAGGATAGTGACTGAATAAATAAATGAGGCTACTTGGATAAAATAAATCAAAGGGCTGTTAATTTTCTAATTTATTGTATCAATGTTATATCAACACCACAACAAAAACTTAGAATGGACAATATTAAGAATGAATGTTCAGGGAGTTTATAGCCATCCAGAGAGCTGGAAGCTCTAGACCATTGTGAGATTCTAACTGTAGTTCAGAGTTTAAGTATGGCTATAACCTCAGTGATAGAAAAACATGTCTTGGCAGCTCATGGGTGGTTTTGTTGATGAGAATGAACAGAATGAGAAATGGAAATCTCATTAAGCTTGAAAGTATTTTTAGCTGGAGAACACTGACATTAGACTGTCAGAAAACCAAATAGAAGTAAATTATGATGAACAGTAAATATGTTAGTGAAAATGGTCAAGTGGGATCATGACTCAAAGAATCGCCTACAATTTCTACCCAATCACAGCCTGGTTGCCCAGCAACCACTCCATGGGAATTGCACAGCATGATAACATATTAGATCGTAATCTCAGAAGTAGATTGACAAGCTGAAACCATTAAGTCTTGCAGTCTGGCTGGCGTTAGTTCTGTAGCCTTATTAAATTCTGAATAAAACTCAACCTCTGCCCACACAAAAGGTGAGGTCTGTCAAAAGAGTACACAATTGCCATAAGTACCCTGAAATGCCTTGGATGTCTTTAGAATTGAAGAATCTAATATGTATACAAATTGGATTGCCTGTGCCATCCCAGACTCTTTCCGTTGTACCAGATGGTATATCAGTAATAGAAGGTAAAACCTAGACTTATTCCAGAAGAGAAAGAAGATGTATGTTTTCCATGCAATTTAAGTTTCATCTTCCTTCTGACTTCTCACTCTTACTACTTAATCCAAAATAAAAAGAAAACAGCAAACTATAAAGCCAATATTTCTATTAATATTTTCTATTAAGCAATAGGAGAAAAGAACACTTTAACAGAAAATAGACAAAAGGACATCAACAAATCTAGATACAAAATGAGCAAACAAATGAATAAATGAATGCATAAAATCAAGTTAACACTTGTTAAAGATGAACATATGTCAGACATTCTTATACGTACTTGGGTTAATACACTGTTTACTCATATGACTTAGTTTTATGAGATAGACAATATTAATATCATCTCCAATTTTTAGGTTAAAAAAACCTAAAGAACAGAACATTTAAGTAATTTTCTACAAATTAAATATCTAGTAAGTGCCAAAATCTGGATTCTAACCATGCTGCATGACTCCAAAGACCCCACTCTCAACTACATAGCAATATTGTCTTTCAAGAAGAAACAAAGGAGCCAATAAGCATATCTAAAGTGCTTCTATCACTAGTAATCAAAGAATTACAATTCAAACCAAACAAATGGCAACCTATTATTCACCATTTCACCTATTATTTCAAGCAATAATAAAATTCAGTGTAGTATTTAATGCAGGAAATTGCTATTTTACTCCCAATTTTTTGTTTAATGGTTATCACCATGGAATGACAAAAAATTGGAAGTGTAATGGTTAGTCTCCATATTAATCAGCTATATGTACACTTTGAGTGAATAATGGAGTTTTTGTATTTTTTTTTTCTTGGATCTTATATTATGCATTAGGTGCCTTTGAAAAACATACCCTTTGGCCTACTCTAAGAAGTATATCTAAAGAAATAATGAGACTCTCAGGTAATCATAAACATTAAAAAATATTCACCAAAACATCATTTAGCACTGTAAAAAAATTGAAAGTAATCCCAAAATTGGGAGATGGTTATGTAACTATTAAAGAATATCTAAAGAATTAATAATGAAATAAAAAATTCACTGTAACAAGAAGAAATTAGCATAATGTGAAGCTATGTGTATTGAATGACCCCAATATAATATATCCCCACATATACAAATATTCTCTAGAGAGAGAGATAAAGAGAGGAGGAAAGGGAGAAAAAGGAGTTTTCTATGAAATGTATTAACCATGATTACTTTGTTTTGGATGATACAATTATTTGTTTTCGTTCTTAAATTTTATATACAAAATTTTGTATATATTATTTATAATGCAAAATAATTTAAAAATAAAATTTGTGCTATCTCCTAATTATTCTCTTTGAACCTGACTTAGATGATCAGCCAGGAAGCTAATCTAGAGATGAATTATCCTCAATTGTTAATGCTATCCAGTGGCTGAACATGTTTACTACCCTCATTTAATATTTTAATTACAATAAATGTCTTCAACTTCCTAAAGCAGAGGAGAGAATGTTTTAAAAATCCTTAAAGTTAAAATAAATTATTAAAGCAACATAGTGCTTTATAGTTTACAGAATCCTTTCCCAGGAAATATGAAACTCATTTGACCCTGAAACAACCTTTGAGGAGGCAAGTTATATTAAAAGTTAAGAAAATGAGCAGACTTCACTGCTAGATGCCTGAGGCCACATTTGTCTTCTTTATATGCAGCACTGAACTAAGCAAATGAGAAGCTTGCCTAGCCAGGATCACATTTTTCATTAAGCTATCAGAATAATCGTGTGGTCACGGATACAACAGAAAGGGAGAATTTCCACCTTTCTGATGTAGAAAAGCAGCATACAGCACATAAGCTTTCACACAGACTACTCTTGGGATTATATCCATAGCCACCTGATCACTGCATGACCTTTGCAAGTGACTTAAATCTTCTAAGCCTTAATCTTCTCATCTGTAAAACAAGAATAATAATGCTCACAACTATAATGCTATAATAAAGATTAAATAAGATGAGATATGTAATATGCGCTTGGTGCCACATGAAATCATGCACAGCAGTCATTGCTCAGTCTGCCTCCTACTTCCATCCCACCCATCACCTCAATGATGCCTGGGCACAGCCTTAATTTAAGCCTGCCCTTTTTCCTTCTTATTCAAGAGGGCACTGAGTTAAGCACCATTCTACAAAGAAGTAAAATAAAAAACAATTGGTATAAATCTTTAAAATGCCTATTTTCTCTAGATACCTTATGACTCTATACATTTGCTGAAAAGTGTTCAAACTAATATAACCCATTAAATCTCTTTTGATGCTAAAAATAAGAAGTTATTTAAATAATGTATCATTCAGTCACATGCTTAGTTTACAGACTGTTAACTGAATAAAATGTCATTTTGACTGCATGCGACCAAGGCCTTTTTAAATCTTTCATTTTTATTATTTTCCTTTTAAACATAGAACATCTGGCTTGAAGATATGCAACAGGAAAATGCACATATATTTTACCTTGTCACTCAGAGGGCTTTATCCTAAGTCTGAAAGCTTTTGGTTAGAGTGCAAAAACACTAGAGACCCATGTTGAATAGCAAGGGAGCCTGAAAGGATTTCAACTCATCTGTGGTTCCAGTAGCTGGCAGGAGGTACCTTTCTGAATTGATTTTTCCAATGCATAGAAGTCATCAAGCTTGCATATTTTTTAACCTTTCCAATAGAATATTAGTAAACCTTCTCAAAAAATGAGACTTTTGAAAAATCTAAGTCATTTAGATTCGCATCCTAAAAGAGGGGAGTCTAGAGACATTGATAGCAATCTTAATGGAAAAAGGGTTCCCAAATAAACTTTGGCTATGGGGTCAATTCTTAACTACTTGTATGAATAGAGAGGAGAGACCCAGGAAAGGCCTCATTTGAGCATCTCCCTACCACAAAACTCTTGCCAGCAAGTTCCAAAATTGGGCTCTTTTGGTTTCCTCATCCCTTCCCATATCCCCACATCTGCTAGCCTTGTATGTAGTAGGAATGCTTAAATGAGATATTTATGTCAAATAATTACAAGGAGAGGTCAAGGGGTGACTAATACCTCAAAAGAACCAAAAGAACCAATCATTTAATGGTCAAATGCCACTAAATCAGGGAACCTGTTGTCAGCATGGCTGGTTAAAGCCCTGTGGTGCCTTGTCCTGGTTCATTCAATCTAAAATGATTCTAAATCATAAGATTAAATGTGATAAAGTTCAGCAATATTCTCATTTTGTCCTTCATGATCATTTTTTTCTTTTCGTTTGAGATATCTAATATTAATTGATAAACATACACTTTTTACCATTTATTTTGTAGTTGTCATTGCTGGTGCCCTGAGCATAAGTTTGGTTTACATGTTGGATTATCACTCCTGAAAAAAATAATGATTTTTCAAAGACTTCAATTGTATTAACTGTGTTCTAGGGAAACAAATTTTTATGATTTATGAACAATTAGTTGTGTGTTTTTTCTCTTCTTTTATTTGTCCTTCACGTCTCAGAGCATTGAATAATAGTGCTGTGAAGTTACATTAAATGTTTTATATAAAAGCATATACAATATACAATATTGTCTTACTGCATTTTGTGCTGATAGAACATGTGAGACAGGGTAACTTTTTTTTTTTCAGCTATAGCTCTTCTTTGTTTTGTTTCTGTGTTTTTTTTCATTTTTAAAAATTATTTTTATTTTTATTTTTTTATTTTTATTTTATTTTATTTTATTTTTATTATGCTTTAAGTTCTAGGGTAAATGTGCACAATGGGCAGGTTTGTTACATGTGTATACATGTGCCATGTTGGTGTGCTGTACCCATTATCTCGTCATTTACATTAGGTATATCTTTTAATGCTATCCCTCCGCACTGCCCCCACGCCACGACAGGCCCCAGTGTGTGATGTTCCCCTTCCTGTGTCCAAGTGATCTCATTGTTCAATTCCCACCTATGAGTGTGAACATGAGGTGCTTGGTTTTGTGTCCTTGCAATAGTTTGCTGAGACTGATGGTTTCCAGCTTCATCTACGTCCCTAAAAAGGACATGAACTCATCCTTTTTTATGGCTGCATAGTATTCTATGGTGTATATGTGCCACATTTTCTTAACCTAGTCTATCACTGATGGACATTTGGGTTGGTTCCAAGCCTTTGCTACTGTGAATAGCGCCACAATAAACATACGTATGCATGTGTCTTTATAGCAGCATGATTTATAATCCTTTGGATATATACACAGTAATGGGATGGCTGGGTCAAATGGTATTTCTAGTTCTAGATCCTTGAGAAATCACCACACTGTCTTCCACAATGGTTGAACTAGTTTACAGTCTCACAAACAGTGTAAAAGTGTTCCTATTTCTCCACATCCTCTCCAGCACCTGTTGCTTCCTCACTTTTTAACAATCGCCATTCTAACTGGTATGAGATGGTATCTCATTGTGGTTTTGATTCACATTTCTCTGATGACCAGTGATAATGAGCATTTTTTCATGTGTCTGTTGGCTGCATAAATGTCTTCTTTTTTTTTTTTTTTTTTTTTGGAGATGGAGTCTCGCTCTGTTGCCCAGGCTGGAGTGCACTGGTGTGATCTCCACTCACTGCAAGCTCTGCCTCCCGGGTTCACATCATTCTGCCTCAGCCTCCTGAGTAGCTGGGACTACAGGTGCCTGCCCACCACTGCGCCTGGCTAACTTTTCTATTTTTTAAATAGAGATGGGGTTTCACCGTGTTAGCCAGGATGGTCTTGACCTCCTGACCTCGTGATCCACCCGTCTAGGCCTCCGAAAGTGCTGGGATTACAGGCATGAGCCACTGCACCCAGCCAACATAAATGTCTTCTTATGAGAAGTGTCTGTTCATATCCTTCACCCACTTTTTGATGGGGTTGTTTGTTTTTTTCTTGTAAGTTTGTTTGAGTTCTTTGTAGATTCTGGATATTAGCCCTTTGTCAGATGAGTAGATTACAAAAATGTTCTCCCATTCTGTAGGTTGCCTGTTCACTCTGATGGTGGTTTCTTTTGCTATGCAGAAGATCTTTAGTTTAATTAAATCCCATTTGTCAATTTCGGCTATTGTTGTCATTGCTTTTGGTGTTTTAGACATGAAGTCCTTGCCCATGCCTATGTCCTGAATGGTATTGCCTAGGTTTTCTTCTAGGGTTTTTATGGTTTTAGGTCTAACATTTAAGTCTTTAATCCATCTTGAATTAATGTTTGTATAAGGTGTAAGGAAGGGATCCAGTTTCAGCTTTCTACTTATGGCTAGCCAGTTTTCCCAGCACTATTTATTAAATAGGGAATCCTTTCCCCATTTCTTGTTGTTGTCAGGTTTGTCAAAGATCAGATGGTTGTAGATGTGTGGTATTATTTCCAAGGGCTCTGTCCTGTTCCATTGGTCTATATCTTGTTTTGGTACTAGTACCATGCTGTTTTGGTTACTGTAGCCTTGTAGTATAGTTTGAAGTCAGGTAGCATGATGCCTCCAGCTTTGTTCTTTTGGCTTAGGATTGTCTTGGCAATGTGGGCTCTTTTTTGGTTCCATATGAACTTTAAAGTAGTTTTTTCCAATTCTGGGAAGAAAGTCATTGGTAGCTTGATGTGGATGGCATTGAATCTATAAATTACCTTGGGCAGTATGGCCATTTTCACAATATTGATTGTTCCTATCCATAAGCATGGAATGTTCTTCCATTTGTTTGTGTCCTCTTTTATTTGGTAGAGCAGTGGTTTGTAGTTCACTTTGAAGAGGTCCTTCACATCCCTTGTAAGTTGGATTCCTAGGTATTTTATTCTATTTGAAGCAATTGTGAACGGGAGTTCACTCATAATTTGGCTGTTTGTCTGTTATTGGTATATAGGAATGCTTCTGATTTTTGCACATTGATTTTGTATCCTGAGACTTTGCTGAGGTTGCTTATCAGCTTAAGGAGATTTTGGGCTGAGACGATGGGGTTTTCTAAGTATACAATCATGTCATCTGCAAACAGGGACACTTTGACTTCCTGTTTTCCTAATTGAATGCCCTTTATTTCTTTCTACAGGCTGACTGTCCTGGCCAGAATTTCCAACACTATGTTGAACAGGAATGGTGAGAGAGGGCATCCCTGTCTTGTGCCAGTTTTCAAAGGGAATGTTTTCAGTTTTTGCCCATTCAGTATGATATTGGCTGCGAGTTCGTCATAAATACATGTTATTATTTTGAGGTACATCCCATCAATACCTAATCTATTGAGAATTTTTAGCATCAAGGGCTGCTGAATTTTGTCAAAGGCCTTTTCTGCATCTATTGAGATAATCATGTGGTTGTTGTCATTGGTTCTATTTATGTGATGGATTACGTTTATTGATTTGTGTATGTTGAACTAGTCTTGCATCCCAGGGATGAAGCCCACTTGATCATGGTGGATAAGTTTTTTGATCCACAGCTGGATTCGGCTTGGTAGTATTTTACTGAGGATTTTTGCATCGATGTTCAGCAGGGATATTGTCTAAAATTCTCTTTTATATTGTGTCTCTGCCAGGCTTTTGTATCAGGATAATACTGGCCTCATAAAATGAGTTAGGGATGATTCCCTCTTTTTCTGTTGATTGGAATCATTTCAGAAGGAATGGTACCAGCTCCTCCTTATACTTCTCGTAGAATTCAGCTGTGAATCCGTCTGGTTCTGGACTTTTTTTGGTTGATAAGCTATTAATTATTGCCTCAATTTCAGAGCCTGTTATTGGTCTATTCAGGGATTCAATTTCTTCCTGGTTTAGTCTTGGGAGTATGTATGTGTCCAGGAATTTATCCATTTCTTCTAGATTTTCTAGGTTATTTGCCTAGAGGTGTTTATAGTATTCTCTGAAGGTAGTTTGTATTTCTGTGGGATCGGTGGTGATATCCCCTTTATCATTTGAAGCTTCCAGAGGAATGATCAGGCAGCAACATTTGTTGTTCAGCAATATTCACAGTTCTGCAGCCTCCACTGCTGATACCCAAGCAAACAGGGTCTGGAGTGGACCTCCAGCAAACTCCAATAGACCTGCAGCTGAGGGTCCCGACTGTTAGAAGGAAAACTAACAAACAGAAAGGACATCCACACCAAAACCCCATCTGTACATCACCATCACCAAAGACCAAAGGTAGATAAAACCACAAAGATGGGGAATAGAACAGCAGAAAAGCTGAAAATTATAAAAATCAGACTGGGTAACTTATAACAAACAAGTTATTGGCTCACAGTTTTGGAGACTGGGAAGTCTAATATCAATATATTGGCATCTGGTGAGAGCCTCCTTGCTGCATCATCACATGGCAGAAGATGGGATGGTGACAGCAAGAAAAAAACAGCCTCACCCTTTTATAATGGCACCAATCCAACCTTTAAGGCAGGAGTCGTCATGGCCTAATCACCTCTTAAAAATTCTACCTCTTATCACTGTCAAAATGGCAATTACATTTCAACATAGGTTTTGAAATGGACAAATATTCAAATCTTAGTAAATATTATACAAAATGTTGATTTCTTTTCCTTTGGTATTATTGGTTGTATTTCTTGCATAATGAGAAGGAGAGTTTTGAAAAGTTGCATGATTGCTCAGCATCAGTCAGTAGAAGAGACAGAATCAGATTCAGATAACCTTTCTAATGCCCTGAAAGTGTCTTTTCCACTCTACCACCCAGTCTTCCAGAACCATGTGCCTTAACTTTGTGGTGACTGAGTTAAACAAGTAACTGCACTGGTTGCAAATAACACAACCAGTCTCTGAGGTGTATTTATGCTGCAGATGGCTAAAAAGAGCTTCATTCCAATAACTTAACTACCAAAATTAGTTATATTTACTCATAAATATAAATATAAATGTAAATGTGATTATTAAATGAAATATTGTTGTTTCCCAGCCAGAAGAACCATTTTTAGCGTAGGAAAATACTCTCTTCTTGCTTTTGTCTGAATTCTCAGCCACTTTCTGGCTGAGAAATCTTTTGCTCTTCAATTAGTCTAAGGATTTGAGGTGAGAGAGGATAAAAAGGAAATCAGAATTTTTTGCTGGCTGCTTCTTTCTACACCTTATATCTCCCCTGACATAATGTTTAAATAGGAAAATGACACATTAGGGGGACAATGACAAGAGTATGCAGGAAGAAAAAGAATAAAATGTATATCTTAAAACACAAATATGTATAGATAGATAGATGATAGATAGTTATAAAAATCAGCAAAAAACAATACTACAGCAGGAGTATGAGTTGAAAATTATCACAAGAAAAAATAAAAATATAAAATATGTCTCATTTATATTTTAAAAATAATTAATTTCCCTAGTAATTAAATAAATATAAATTAAACAATTTTTGGACTTGTACTTGCAAAGATTAAAAAAAAGTGTGATAATATCTTGCATTGAAGAGAGTACAGAGACACTCCAGTTAGCAGACTCCTCAAGGAAACTGAAAAGTCTTCAAAATTTTCCTATATTTTGACCCCAAATTTTCATTTTTATAAATGTACCTACTGAAAAATAATCATACAAATTGACAAAGATGTTTTTATGGAGATGTTTATTATAAAAACTTGAATGTTTGGGAATAGGGAATTGGTTTAAATAAGGGCTGCAGCATGTCATGATTTTTTTGGAGGTTTGGAAGTAATGCTGACGAGTTAAAATAGAGGTAGGTAAAATAGTATTAGATTCTACCCTTGCATATTTATATACATATAAAAAAATCTGACATGCCATGTAATTTGAATGATGGTTATTTCTTGAAGTTCATTTTAGAGATTGTTTTATTTTCTTCTTTAATTTTAAAATTGTTTTCTTTTTAGTAATTTCTGAGTATATGTTACATTCATAATTAGATATGTATTATATATTATAGCTATTTCCATTTTTGACAGAAAAATATGGAAGGAAAGAGAAGATAAAAGGAGGGAGAGGAAAGTATTCCTGGTAAAATTGGAGCAACATCACCTAAGCCAAAGTTTTTGTCAGCAAAGAGTATTGATGGGAGGAAGTGATCATCTGCACAAACAAGAAGCTCTTCAAAGGGGCTTTGTCCTTCAGCTCCCCTAAAGTTCTTCTCTATGCCTAAAATCTATTGGCCAGGGGGTAACATATCATAAATACATTATTCCCACCTCTTACCAATTTTCCTGGTCTTTCTTCTTCAGGGCTTCCCACAGGGTCGCAATCCCAGTTCTCTTTATGAACTTATATTCATAATTCACAAAATTGCATATTGCTTCTCTCCATGATTCTTGTTTCAGGTTCATAGCTTTCTTACCTGCCAAAATGCATACGTTTGATCTCTGCTAAATAGCAATTGATGCCAATGAGCTAATACACTAACTATGACTCAATAAATATTTTTTGAGCAAACATTTCATTATAAGGGACTATGTTAGGTGCTTTGAGGAGAAAAATAAAGAAATAGCAAGCCTGATTTTTATACCCAGGTTTGGGAGACTGTAAATAAAATAGTGACAACTAAATAGTGCTAGAGATTTAAAAAGCTAACAACGACAATGGAAGCTAATGTCTCTTGCGTTATGTGTTTTCAGAATTAGTGCAATGTATGTTTAAAGAATCAATGGTGTCAGATGAGCTGAGTATTTGGAGTACACAAGACCTGAGTTTGAGATTAAGATCTCCCACTTTCTCTATCAAAGTCTTTTCATTCCTCTGGGTCTGTTTCTTCATCAATACAATGGATTCTATAATATTAATGGCTTTTTCATAGGATTGAAAGAGATTGAAAATTTACAAAATATTGCATCCACGAATGTGTAGTTATGATTAATGTCCTTCAAGATGCTCACTCACACTATTATTCCCCATGTGCGAGGCTGCTTGGTCTTCTCTCTGCCCTCGGAAGAATACTGGGATAAAAGCCAGATATAAACAACAATTGAGTCACAAAAGCAGCCACACAGCTAGACAGAATGTCAGATACCGTCACTGTCCCCTGAACCTTGCAAGATAACCAGTAAGTTCTCTGAATTGTAAACCAAAAATAAAATTCTAAGCCTCTCCATGCATCTGAATAGATTCGTCCTTTTGGCAAAGGCATTCCAAAACTAACCTGAAAAACTAGTTCAGGACATGATGATGGGGTGGGTGTCGGACATGCCTCATTATACCCTCCTCCTTTTGGAATTACTGATAGAAGAGATTCTTTAAGTATGATAAGAAATATTTACAATCTATTCTTTCTGAAGCCTGCTACCTGGAGGCTTCACCTGCATGATAAAATCTTTGTCTCCATAAACCCTCATCTTAACCCAGACATTTCTAAGTCTTTAGAAAATAACCTAACTCTTTCAACAAACTGCCAATCAGAAAATCTTTGAATATACCAGTGATCTGGAAGCCCTCGCTTTCAGTTGTCTCACCTTTCTGGAGTAAGCCAATGTACATCTTACATGCATTTAATTCATGTCTCATATCTCCTAAAATGCATCAAACCAAGATGTACCCTGACTATCGTGGGCACATGTTCTCGGGATCTCCTGAGGGCTGTGCCATGGGCCATTGGTCACTCATATTTGTCTCAGAATAAATTTCTTCAAATATTTTACAGAGTTTGACTCTTCGCAGACAGAGTTATCAAGAATATCAGACTAAATATTTTACTTGAATGATGTGATAAGGCAAAACTATGTGAAACTTATTTCTAAATAATCTCTTTAAACCATGGTTTCTCAGTACCAAGAAGTTTTCAGAAGTCACACAAAAAGGTTATTTTGTAATATTTTGGACTGTTTAGTAATGGAATAATTTATTTTATAAATAAATACAATACCTTTCAATTCAAAAGTCAAACTAACAGCTAGGTGGCTAAAATGTAAGACAAATAATTATTATACTAGCAACCACTCAAGTCCCTGCATCTTTAAATCCTAAATTAAAATTTTATTTTATGCTTCAATCAGTCAAAAGACAAGATTTTCACTAGACATTTGCTATATAGCATAAATTGCTTAATTTTGAACGATTATTAAACAAACTGGCATTGGAGTGACTTCAATCTCAGTAATCATTGACAGCTTCTATGTAAATACTAAATCTTTGTTTTCTGGGTTGATTTTGAAAATTGACCATTGTATTTTTGCATATTTTATGCATCTAATCATGATGCAATAATAGACTGTCATCCTTTTAAAATATCTATGTCTATTTTATTATTATATCATCTCATATTCAAATAAATCCTTTATTCAAAGCTATTATTTTCTTAATTGATATGATCCTTTCTTCTAAATACAGCTAACCAGCAAACATTTAAAAATATCAATTTTTTAAAGAATCTTGCTGAATATACTTGTTAAAATAAAGTTCTTTTGATGTTACTGTTCTACTCAGTCTTATATGTCCACAACCACTATTGTACTTCTCCCTGAACACACATATGCATGTGCATATACATATACACGTAAGTATATATGCATATATATGTGTGTGCATATACATATACACACATACATGCAAACACAGAGTCACACAATTACATTTGGAAAAGTTTGAAAATTTCTCCAGGAACATATTTAAGGCCATACAGGATGCAGCTCTGGACACTTAAATTAATCCAAGCCCAAAATCAACAGCCGGTAAAAACATAAGTATTAGTCCTCTCAGTTTCATTTCTGGAAATTTTCTTGGATATTCCCCTTGTTTCTCTCTCCTCTCTCTCCTTCTCTCTCTTCCATTATAAAACTGGTTCTGAATGTTCTTGGCTTAGATTGCCACGTGATAAGAAATTCATTTGCCTATTTTTTGATTTCTGTGCTTCCCAGGACATTGTTGCTGTTTATCTTCCAGCCTTTCCACATCTAACCGGTCTGTCACCACCAAAATCTGCTTTCCCAACCCCATTATGTGTACCTGATTATTCCTTTGAAGAAAAAGAAGAGAGAAAGATCAAAGAGAGAACCAACAGTGCTACCGAACAAATAATTTTAGTTTGTCAAATATTTTGTCCCCATAAAATACCCCACTCTCCAAGAAGAGGGCTACTCCCTTGTTAGTCTTTAAACAATGCCACATTTTTGGGTTATGACTGCAGAAAATTCAACTGGTTTAACCTTTTTCACAGGCATTATGTTTAAATCATTTTTCAGGGCCTAACTTTCCCTGAGAAAGCAAGTAAGAAAGAAAAGTTGCTAATGCTCAGGTAATATATCTATTTCATAGGCAGTAAAATGCAGTACTGTCACTTTCCATGAGTCAGAAATATTCATTAAAACTGATAATTTATGATCATTCTGCCGTAATATTAGAATATTTGACCAACAAAAATGATGATGTTTAAAAAATGATGTTATGGTACTCCTGGAAATAAATTTCCAGTTTGAAGACTTATATAAAGGATATAGATTTGATCATAAAACTAAGAATCTGGCTTATATTGCAAAACTACTTTACATTCAAGAATTACCAAAATGGAAAATGACTTAGGTCACTAAAAGAAAATCCCTTTGATCATAAGACCTGCCATGACTGCACTAAATTCAAGCACTCTAGACTAATTGATTTGGCTTTAGAAATCTTATCTGGTAAAATAAATATAGGCCTGGGATATATAGCATATTAAGTCAGATTTAGTTTTTCATATCTTAGATTAAATTAATTTGTCAGATCTTTGCTTAAATATGGAAAAATTTTGGATGACTGATGTTCACTGTAATTCTGTTAGGAAGACTGAGAACAAAGATGGGTGCAAAAACATTGCAAGAGAGCACTACCCTTGGCAGAGCTCTGTAAAAGGGTGCTGGTGAAAAAAACACAATGAAATGAAGTACAATTAAGCAATAAGGATGAAGACTTCTGCTTCCTGAAAGATGGAGTGGATATACTTTTCTATTTATTTTACTAAGTACGGCTAAAAAACACTGGCCTAAAGTATAAAACAAATGTAAAAAGATTAGAAAGATGGATGAATAAAGCTAATTGGCTAGGAACCTAAGAAATTCATAGTTTTGAGTTTCTTAGGTGTCCTTCTCCTTGATTCTATGCATTCTTTTGAAGTCTTGCATTTCTGTCTTCACCTTTTAAGAAGCAGTCAACTCCTCCAGTCTTTACTGAGTGGCTTTGGGATAGAAATACTTCAATAATCAGCCCAGCTGGTATTCTAAGGATTTCTCAGATCTTTTTTATGGCTATGCCATCTCCAAACCTCTTGTTCCATCTGTGGGAAGGGGAGTCATAGAAGAAGTCTGAGGATTACATGCCTTTTCAATCCACTAAGCTAGGTCAGGTGCTGAGAGCATCCCATTTGCTTTCTCTAGGTTCAATACCCTGAAATGCTTGAGTTTGTATGTCTTCTTCCAATCCCACAGAGTCAAATAGGCTGTCAGTTGGAGACTTGCACTGGGCATCTCGTTACATTTGTGGAGCCAACAGAAGAGATAAAAAGAGGCTCACAGGGCACTTGAGATGATCATGAGCCAGTTGGGGGTGCATTCAGAGGCAAGGAGTCCTATATGTCTTGTGGGTAGTCTTCCTGATTGTCTGAGGAGCAAAGTAGTCAGGTCCAGGGCTTTTCTTCCCTGCTGCCAGACTCTCCTCAGCACTCAGACCTGACAATCACCTCAGTATTCTGAGAAGGGTTAGAAAGAAATGAACTTCTTGGTCAGCGTCTCACACTGCTAAGGTAGATGAGCACTCACTCACTACACTCTCACGTTCTTTCTGAAATAAATAACCAACTAAGGGGGTTCTCTCCCCTCCCCCATGGCAGTTAGCTGTGCTGCCTTAAAGTGGGGGTACTTTGCCCTTTTCACGTATATATTCTCAAACTTTTGGTTCCAACTGTTCTGTGCAGGAGATGTGTGAGGGGAGAAGAAAAGGCATACACATAATACCTTTAAGGGTAAACAAGCTTTATCCCACATAAATGGCAATGCAGATATAATAAGCAAATGATATAATAAGGAAATTATATAATAAGCAAATTGCAATGGGAAGGGGAGAAGGGAAATATATATATATATATATATATATATATATTTACTCTCACCAGACTATGGAGGGTTCACCATCAGAGTGGGGAGCAACAGCCTAGGCTCCAACGGTGGACACCACACTCACCAGACTATGGAGGATTCACCATCAGACTGGGAAGCAATGGCCTGAGCTCCAGTGTTGGACACCGCAATCCTTCCCTTCGGTGAAGGATTCACTACCAGAAGGGAAAGCAACAGCCTGGGCTCCAAAGTTGGCCACTGGCCCCTGCACAGATGAGTAGAGGTCTTATGAAACTTCAGTGCAGTCTGGGAAGCTAGCTCTTTTTGTATCGAGTTGTTTGGCTTGAGGCCCTGTCATGAGGGCCCTTCACGACTGGGCTCAAGGAACACAAACAGGTCAACTTGTTTTTGTGATTGTCTGTTGTTTTTCAATAACTAACATATAGGAATAGATTGAAATAGAGTTTTCTCTGAAATAATACTGGATCAATGTCTCAAGGGGCTCATACAACCCGTTCTGGGACTTGGTGACCATTGTTTGTGTCCATGTTCAATTGAGTTCAAATTTAATATTTAACTTTTCCTCCACACCAACACAGTGCTGGAACTTCTCCACTAGACTCTTAGACTTCCACAAAGACACTCTCTTTCATGGATAGCAGTCAAATCCTTCTATAGGTGAGGGGGATGACCATAGAAAGCTCCCATTCTGCTATCTTACTAATATCACTGTCCTCATCTCTTTTTTCTAATTGGCATATTTAGACCACTTGATTTTCATGTAAAACTTGATATTTTAAGGCTGACATCTTATTCTTTGTTTTCTGTTTATCTCTGTTTTATATTTCTTTTTTCCTGCTTTTCATAGATTGATCATTTTTATATTTCCATTTGATTTATTTAATGTATATTTAGGTGAATATCCTTTTGTAGCTTCTTTAGTAGTTACTCTAGGTATTAATTTATATATAAAACTTATCACAGTCTATGATGTCAATATTTTATCAGTTTGAGTAAAGTATTAAAAATTATCCCCTTTACCTTTTATACTTTTTACTCCTTACCCTCTTTGCTTTAATATTTGTAAAATAACTGTCTTATATATTTCCTCTACATACAGTGAGAACCACATTAAAAGATAATGGGCTGTTATAGTCAAAGTAATAAAAGAAAAATAAAAAGAACTATCAAACAAGAATACTTTATCCAATAAAGTTGTCCTTCAGAAATGAGAGGAGATAAAGACTTTCCCAGACAAACAAAAGATTAGGGAGTTCAACACCACTAGAATAGTCACACAAAAATGTGTCCAGAATTTATTCCTTCCAGTGGGTTCTTGGTCTCACTGACTTCAAGAATGAAGCTGCGGACCCTTGTGGTGAGTGTTACAGTTCTTAAAGATGGTGTGTCTAGAGTTTGTTCCTTCAGATGTTCAGATGTGTCTGGAGTTTCTTCCTTCTGGTGGGTTCGTGGTCTTGCTGACTTCAAGAGTGAAGCCGCAGACCTTCACAGTGAGTGCTACAGCTCTTAAAGGTGGCGCTTCCAGAGTTGTTTGTTCCTCCCAGTGGGTTCATGGTCTTGCTGACTTCAGGAGTGAAGCCGCAGACCTTCACAGTGAGTGTTACAGCTCATAAAGGTAGTGCGGACCCAAAGAGTGAGCAGCAGCAATATTTATTGTGAAGAGCGAAAGAACAAAGCTTCCACAGCATGGACTGTAGCAGCTTGCCGCTGTTGGCGCAGGTGGCCAGCTTTTATTCCCTTAGTTGGCCCCGCCCATGTCCTGCTGACTGGTCCATTTTACAGAGCGCTGATTGGTCCATTTTACAGGTGCTGATTGGTTCGTTTTTATAGAGTGCTGATTGGTGCATTCACAAAACTGTAGCTAGACAGAGCTCTGATTGGTGCATTTTTACAGAGTGCTGATTGGTGCATTTACAATCCTTTAACTAGACAAAATAGTTCTCCAAGTCCCACCTGACCCAGAAGCCCAGTAGGCTTCACCTCTCAAAAATGCTAAAGGAAAAATTTTAAGATTAATTGAAAGGATGGTAATTGATAACATGAAAACATATGAAAGTATAAAACTCAGCGAGAAATGAAAACATTAAAACTAACTATAACTACAATAATTTGTTAATAATACACATAATAAAAAGATGCAAATTGTGCAACAGAAACCTAAAATGTGGGGACAGTAAAAGTATAGAGTTTTATATGTGAATAAAATTATCATCTTAAATCAAACTGTTATAACTACATTTTATAAAACTCAAGGTAACCACAAAGAAAAAAAATCTGTAATAGATTACTCAAAAGACAAAGAGAAAGGAATCAAAGCAAAACACTACAGAAAATCATCAAATCACAAAGGAAGGCAGCAAGAAAGGAAGAAGGGATCTATAAAACAGTAAGAAAACAATTAATAGAATGGCAATAATAAGTCTGTATTTATCAATAATTACTTTAAATGTAAATGGATCAAAATAGCCAATCAAAAAATATGAAGTGGCTGAATGGATACAAACACAAGACCAAACTACATGCTGCCTACAAGAGACTCACTTCACCTATAAGGACACACATAGCCTGAAAGGAAATAGATGATAAAAGATATTCCATGCAACTGGAAACTTAAAAAAGAACAAGGGTAGCTATACTTAAACAAATAGACTTTAACTCAAAAACGGAAGAGACAAAAAAGGTCATTATGTAATGATAAACTGGTGAATTCATCGAGAGGATAAAACAACTGTAAATACACTATGCCCCTAACATTAAAGTCCTTAAATATATAAAGTAAATATTAACATATCTGAAGGGAGAAAGAGACAGAAATACAACAATTGTAGAGTACTTCCATACCCCACTTTCCACAATGTAGCTTATCCAGAGAGGAAGTCAATAAGGACACATTGGTCTTGAACTACACTTTAGACTAAATGAACCTGACAGACATATAAAAAACAGTCTACTCACAGTAGCAGAATACACATTCTTTACAAGTACACGTGAAACATTCTCCAGGATAGATTATATGTTAGGCAACAAAACAAATCTTGACATATTTAAGAAGATGGAAATCATACCAAACATCTTTTCTGACTATGATGGTACGAAACTAGAAATCAACAAATAAGAAAAAAAACTGATTCACGGATATGTGGAAATTAAACACCACACACCTCAAAAAATAAATGCAACAAAGAAGAAACTAGAGGAATAATTTTTAAAAAATTTGAGCCAAAACAGATGGAAGCACAACATATTAAAACTTATGAGATGCAGTCAAAACAGTTCTAAGAGGGAAGTTTATAGTAATAAAGGCCTACATAAGCAAATATTATATAAAAAGATCACAAATAAATAACCTAATGCTACACCTCAAGGGGCTAGAATAAGATCAAACTAAGCCCAAAGTTAGTAGAAGGAAGGAAAAAGTAAAAATCAGAGCAGAGATAAATAAAATAGTCTATGGACTATTGCTATGGTGATAGCACCCCAACTATCACTGTATTCTCTGCAAAGTTTTGATGGTAAATTCAGGCCTCCATCTTGTTTTACATCCTGCAGGCATGGCTTGTAAATCTGGTGGCAAGGCTTTGTTTAGCAATCCTGCCTTAGGGAACAACTTTCTTTCTGGTTTGATGTCTGCATGTTTTCCTACCCCTGTCTCTTAAAGGATTCCACCCAGCAACTGGGTTTTTTTGTGCCTGTCTGTGTATGTGTTGTGTGTAATGTCTGTAAAAGAGCTCTAGTTAATTTGGCCTAAAGAAAGACAACTGCTTGCATCTAATATTTTTTTAAAGGGAAGATAAAAGCTGTGGTACCTTTCTTTTCAGAAATAAAAGCAGCCGTCAATCTTGTTGGTAAAATGCATGTGTCATTAAAATGTAAATAGGTGAACTAAACTATGCAGGTCTGATGCAAGATTTCCTAAATGTTTTTTTAGGTTACAAACTGCTTCTTGAGTTTTGAAAACTAGTTTACTTGCGGGCTTCACAATCATAAGGCCTGGGGACATATGGAACTAACCATACCCTTAATTAAGAAGGGAAAACTTGGCTGCACTTAGCACACAATTAAAACAACTTACCAGGTTTTACACTAAAGTTAAAAATTGCTAAAAGTTACCATTATAACATGTAATTGAAACTACTGGAAATATATTTACATGCAAGGTATGTAAGAACAGTAAAATGTGTTTTTTAGTAAAAGGTTATAAGAAGGCATGGAAATATAAATTTTTGCCTAGTGGTAAAGGATTGTTTTGAGTTAGATAGGAAAAGCCAAAGTTTCAAACAAGTGGTAGAAGAACTGTGGAAATTAATCTTGCAGAAGAGGTTCTCTATGCAAACATATTAACAAAATTCAAAAGGGCTATAAAAGAATTTTGCTTCTTTAAGACTTCTGAGTCATCATTTTGGCAAAATAAATGACTTATCATAATCTGGAATTCTGTTTCATACTATCAAGTGCTTTAAACATATTTAACAGGCTTCTCAAATCAAACCCCAGTTTCAAAATTGTCTTTCCTGACGCCTGACATCAGATACTTCAGAGGGCCCCTGGAATGTCCGAAAAGAGAGGTAAACAGGATTATTTGATATGTTTAGATAAATGGGATTGACAAAATGATGTTCAATCTTCTTTAGGTTATATTTTTGGTGAGTAAATATATATTTATATATGTATATGTTCCAAAATTTATGAGAATTCTAATGTCTAAGTATATGCTATCAATCATAATTAAGGTTGTTATGTTAAGTTATTGTAAACCATAGAGATGACCAAACTTCATTGTCAATTGTGTTGCTAAATGTAACTACCATGGACATTTTGCTGTTCACAGACAATTGTTGTCTTGTTTTAATCCGTTTCAAAAGATGGTTCGTAATAAGCTATCGAAATTTAACAGGTCCTCTAAAATACAGGCTTCTGCTAACTTTGGAAATTGTAACATTGGAATAAAGGAAAACATACAGGACTCATGAAGAGCTGAAATGTTCATGAATATTAAGCAAAACAAGAGTGAACTAAATGGACTAAACTCAGGAAACTGAATGGAGAAAATCTTCCTGACTTTTGCTTGAAATATTGCTGATCCTTGTTATGTTTTTCAGAGTCAAATAAACTTATTTTAAACTATTTATGGCCTTTAATTATTAAGATATACTCCTAGATCAAAATTTGGAGCATGTTTGTTTCTCTCTGACTGCTTACCCTAGAATTTGAGAACTATCTGTGAGTATTCTTAACTTACAGGAATGTAGTTGTTTGCATCAGTGTGATAAGAATCTATCTTTCTTTTGCAACAGAACGCAATTGGGAAAACTGGTCATTTCACTAAGGCTTTGACTGAAAGAGTATGCTTCCGATTAAGGAGTCAGTCTCGACTTGCAGAGCCAATAAAAACCCAGTGGGGAGACTGGCCTCATAACTTTGCCTATGCAGTCCCTGTACCGGGTCCCTGACATGTGGTCAGTAATAAATATCAGATTCTAACAGGTCCAGGAGCTCCAAGTTTATCTTGGGACCTTACGAGGAGAGGATGACCCAACTCACAGGTATTTGAGGATACTAACCCATGGCTGGGCTCAATTTTAAAATACCTTATCTGAGACTCCTTGTAGAACAAAGTTCAATCAAAGCCAATCCAAAAGGCCTATGCAGAAATGATTATTCATGCTGCACTTTATGCAAATAATCAGGCCAAGTATAAAACTAAAGTCTATTTTTCAAACAACTCAGTCCCATTATGATTTGTTTTTTTAAACAAACATGAGGACTAGAAAGAGTGAAATTATATTCCAAACCTTCTTTTACATTTGTCATTACATTCTAAACTCACTAATTGTTTTTAAGTTTTCTCCTACATTTTAGACTAATCCTGCTTGTTCCTGTGAACCAACCAGCAATCTCTGGCTGCAGCTCAGAAAGAACAAAAGGGGATGGGTAACGAAGAAATCCTGATTACTATCCTAGTTCTGAGCAATTATCCTGCAAATCCTGCCAGGTGATGGAATAAATAGGGAATAAATAGGATCCCATCACTCAGAGGTTTTATTTCGGGAAAGTAAGACCACGGGAGCTAACCAAAGCCAGGCACCATGCACCAAAATCCTAGCAAGCATAACTGTAGCTACCAGTTATCTGGGTGTGTCATAAGATATTCTTTCTCTCCCTTGTTGGAGGAGGACTTAGTTTCATGGTTTCATCTTAGCATTTGGCTTATGATAAGGAGTCCATGCAACTTCCCCTGAGACACATTTTTGTCCCAGGCTCAATTCCAGGCTTGGGGTTAAAGCCCTAGAAAGAAAATTAGATCTAAAGGATCCAGAGGCAGACAACAACAGAGGTTAAAAGGCACAGTGCAGGTGAGCATGACTGATTCCTGTTGATTAAGCCAACCCCAAACTTCCTGTTTCATGGATAAAGGCCACATAAATATCCATGGCCTAAATGAGGTCTAGGGCACTCCAAGGCTACTGACAGTAGCAGGGATAGAGGCATAGGTGAGAACAGATAATTCCTATTCTCTAGGCCCTCCCTGCTTCATGTATGCAAGCTGCTTTGGCACTCATGGCAGGACCTGCCTAGGTCACAGGGACTTGGAGATGCAAGGATGGAAGAGGAGAAGAGGACACTCTTCCTTCTCTCCCTCATGTACCCCAGGTATCTACGAGGAAGAAAAGGGAGCCAGGGATGCCTGCTCCCCTCTTTCTAGGTGGGTAGCCATTAATCTTCAGTATGTACCCCTTTTGAATACATCCCGAACCATGGGGACTCCCTTAAAAAATGCCTTTTTGAGCTTACCCTTCCTATTGTTTTGTTTTGATACATGTTTTCTAACAACCCGATTTGTCTGTTCTTGCGATCAGGCCATCAAACTCCAAATGGCCATGCACCCAGAGCCTCTGGCGATGGCCCCTTCTGCTGGGAACCCTTAAATAGGCCTCTGAGGAAGCCTTGACTGCCATTTCCCCAGAAGAGCACCACCTGTCAGCAGGAAGCAGTTAAGATTAGTCTTTCTCCTTATTCTTATCCTAATGGCAGTTAGATATACTTCTTTAGAGTGGGGGATGAGATAGCCAGGTGGGAGGGGGTCCCCAGAAAAATTCTAACTGCACTGGGGTGGAGCCTCAGGAAGTTCACGCATTTTGCAGCAGGGAGGAGCCTGGCCCCTCCTCTTCCTACATGGAACCTGGGATTCAAGCAGGGGCTCTGTCCTTGCAGAAGATCCCTGTTTCTCTGCTTTTTTTCCCCTTTTCACCTGATAAAACCCTGTCTTAATCACACTTCAGACCATTTGCTAGCCTAAATTTTCATGGCCATGGGACAGACAAAGACCCAGTCTTCAGTTGAACTAAGGAAAAGTCCTGAAACAGTAAGATTTGTGGGCTATATGGTCTCTTTTGCAAATACTCAACTCTGTCATAGTCCAAAAGTAGCCATAGACAATATGGAAAAGAAAGAGCATGGCTGTGTTGAACTACACAGTGTTTTAATGACAATTGAACTACAGTCATGCACCACATTACAAAGTGTTAGTCAACAACAGGCCACATATATGACAGTGTTTGCATAAGATTATAATAGGTCTGAAAAACTCCTATTGCCTAGTGAGTCATAGCCATCTTAACATTGCAGCACAATTCTTGACTCATGTGTTTGTTTTAATATTGGTGTAAATGTGAAAGGAAAATAAACCTGGGAGCCCCCAAATTACTAAGCCAAAGGGTGTCAGGCAAACCTATCTCTCATTTTATTTTAAAATAACTACAAAGATTTATTTTGAGCTACATACCTCCCTCACAATTTGCCCACCACGAAATTCCTTGTGGGCCTCAAGGTCTTCACCTAAAAACAGTTCTGTCGAATTTCACCCTTGCAATGTAAACTGATAGCTTATCTTCTCAGGGACAGGACAAAGGACAGACAGAACTCAAAGTTATCTCTGCTCACTTGCATTATTGGATTGCTTCCTCTGCCCTATTGTTTATGTAAAAATGCAGATTCACTGAGTCAGACTAAGACACAAGTGACTATTCCTCTATTCTCCTCTCACATGTAAATTTTATATTCAGTGAAAGGCTGATTAAAGACACAAAAAGACCTAAAGAAATGCAAACTTTTGTCTCTTATTTACCGATGACCTGGAAGCCCAAATTTCGAGTTGTCCCGCCTTTCCAGACCAAACCAATGTACATCTTACACATATTGATTGAGGTCTCTCTAAAATGTTTAAAGTCAAGCTGTGCCCTGACCACCTTGGGCACATGTTCTCAGTATCTCCTGAGGGGTGTGTCACGGGCCATTGATTACTCATCGTTGACTCAGAATAAATCTCTTTAAATATTTTACAGAGTTTGACTCTTTTCATCAACATAAACAAACCCATTGTGCTGCCAGTTGTAAAAAGTATAGCACATGCAAGTATGTGCAGTATGTAATACTTGATGATAATAAATGCCTATGTAAACGGTTTATGAATTTACTATACTATAATTTTATTGTTATTATAGAGTTTACTTCTTCTACTTACAGGGAAAAAAAAAGTTCAGTGTAAAACTGCTGCAAGTCAATCCTTCAAAAGTTATCATAGGAGATGATAGCTCTGTGTGCGTTATGCATGGAAGACCTTCTGGTGGGATAAGATGTGGAGTTGAAAAACCATGATACTGATGATCCTGAACATGTGTAGCCCTAGGCTAATGTATGTGTTTGTGTCTCATGTTTCACAAAAAGTTAAAAAAGTGAAAAAAAAAAAATATATATATATATATATATATATATTTTTTGAGACAGAGTCTCACTCTGTTGCCCAGGTTGGAGTACAGAGGCACGATTTGGGCTCACTGCAGCCTCTGCTTCCCAGGTTCCAGTGATTCTCCTGCCTCACCCTCCCAGGTAGCGGGGATTACAGGCATGCGCCACCACACCTAGCTAATTTTTGTATTTTTAGTTGAGATAAGGTTTCACCATGTTGACCAGGCTGGTCTTGAACTCCTGACCTCAGGTGATCCTCCCGCCTCAGCCTCCCAAAGTGCTGGGATTACAGGTGTGAACCACTGTGCCCAGCCAATAAAATATTTTTAGAATAGAAAAAAGCTTATAGAATGTGAATATAAAGAAAATATTTTGTACAGTTGCATGTGTTTGTGTTTTAACCTGTGTTAGTACAAAAGAGTCAAAAAGTTCAAAAAACTAAAAAGTTTACAAAGTAAAAAGCTCCTGTAAGCTGAGGTTAACTTATTATTCAAGAAAGAAATTTCTTTTTATAAACATAGTATAGCCTAAGTATACAGTGCTTATAAAGTGTACAATAGAGTACAGTGATGCCCTAGGCCTTCACATTCCCTCGCCACTCACTCACGACTCACCCAGAGCAACTTCCACCCCTACAGGCTCCATTCATTGTAAGTACTCTATACAGGTGTACCATTTTTTAATATCTTTTATACAATATTTTTACTGTCCTTTTTCCATTTGTGTTTAGATACACAAATACTTAACTTTTTGTTGCAATTTTCTGCAGTATTCAGAAGAGTAACATGCTGAACAGGTTTGTAGCCTAGGAGCAATAGGCTGTACCATGTAGCCCAGGTATGTAATAGGGTTTACTCTCTATAGGTTTATGTAGGTACACTTAATGATGTTCACACAGTGAGAAAACCGCCTAATGATGCATTTCTCAGATTGTATTCCCATCATTAAGCAACATATGACTGTACTTGCAAAAACAGATACAGGCCACATCTGGCCTATAAACTATAGTTTGCTGACTCCTGCTGTAAAGCCCTTTATCTCATATAGATAATATAGAAGAGAAACAGAATTTCAGAGAGTTGGCTTCCAGTTCTGTCACTGACCCTAATGGCTATGTTGTTTTAGACAATCTCCTTATCTCACTGCCTCCATGAACTATAAAAAGAAAAAGGTAAACACTAAGATCTCTTCCAAAGTCTAATATCCTTAATCATTGATTACCATAGATAATTCTCATAAAACATCTTTTCTTAGATTGTAAAACCTGGAAACAATTTCATCATCGCAAGCCGTTAAAGCTTATGTGTAGCACATGGATCATTGCCATGGGATATGGGCCAATGAATATGTATAAAATTTCTTTATTAGAAAGAAGAAGTTTATGCTAAAAGGAAAAACTAGTTGAAAAAACTTTAATGGTACAGCGAATTTATTTTTGGCATTTCATATTTTATCAAGTTCCCATATTAGGTTGAATGTATCAAATGTACTCAAATCCTTTAAATGTGGCATCACTATTTCAAAGTTTTTACCCTACTTATTATAAAATATTATTTGGAAGAAGGAGTTAAAGTACTTAATGAAAATACACATATAAAGAGTTAGAAAATCAAATGAGCTATCAACTATTGCATTAGAGACAGTGGTGGTTGTTATAATGCTTAAAGACAGAAAAGTTAATAAAATACATTAATTATAAATGTGTTTGAATTTTTAATACATGTTTAATAAAAATTAAACTTTTGGAAATTTTTCTTAAATACGAACAGAAGAAAAATATAAAATAATGAGCATTCTATCACGGAGAGAGATCAAGAAATACCTGATGAATGTTAAACATATTATTTTATAAATGTGTACATTACATAAGGATTTGGATTTACCAAAGATAATTCCAGTTTTACAAGTTTATAAAGTCAAAGTAAATTCTACTTCTTGACTATGTTAACTGAAACACTTTAAAAATGCTCTTTGTAGGCAGGATATAGTAGAGAAGAGTCAACAGGTGCTGAGACATAAATGAGAAAAATTTAAAACAATAGACTTTTTAATAAAATGTGAGGACATTTTTACGGATTTCCACAGATAAGGAACATTGCAAACTCAGAGTCCTGACTCACCTACATCATACAGTTGGTAATTGGCAGAGCTGAAGCTAAAGCTTGTGAGTCTTAGTTCCTATTCTTGGGTTCTTTCTACTCTACCACTTTCAGCCTATGTGGTGAAAAGTAATATGAAAACAGTAAAATGGCAAATCCTAAATGTGCTATAAGCTGGAAATCAAGGCTTTCTTTGAGACAACTACATAACTAGTCAAAGCAGCCTGCTTGAAAGAGGTGAAAAGAAAGAAAGTGTGGGAAAATGGGAAATGCAAATCACGCTAGGCAAAGAGAATATCTGGAATAATTATTTGAAACAGCAACAAAAAAAAAAACTGTGTAAGAGGAGAGGACTGTTTTTTATACTCTCTTGAGAGCAAAAGAAATATAACAGGTCTTGTTCATTCATTCAGTCATTCAGCAAACATTCTTAGGACCTACTATGTGATATTTGCAGGTCTGCGTTCTGGGAAACCAACAGTAAACAAGAAAGACTATCTTACTAAGCAATGGAAAAATAACAAGAGCTATTTTAGAGAAGACAGAGTACTTAGGGGAGAAACATACATAGTCAAGGACTGGTAAAATAAGTCTTGCTAAAGGAAGTGGTATTTATCCTGGTCAAACTTTGAGTTAGAGTTAGCCATTCAAAGAAGGAGAAAAAGGGAATTCCAGGTGAGTAAATCTTTATTTGTTACCATCTCTGTTGACTTTACTGCAGACTCTGCAGGATTACTACCCCTTTATAAATCCTCTAGGCAGGCTTAGCCGCTATTCAAATCTAAATGCGCAGCCCCACAGTCCTCTCCTCTATCTACATCCTCACATTTGGTGACTTTATCCAGATCACTGACTATATCTCACCACTGAGCTATAAACCAGTGTGTCCAACCACATGTTTCTACTCTCTACCTGTTGGTTATTAGACATTTCAAACATAGAGTGGCTTAGCTGGGGTAGCTCTCCACTTTTCTTCCATTTTTCTCTATAGAGTGTGTAAGGTCTCTTGGAACACACAAATATTAGCAAGAAGAGCCAAGGTTAGTGAGGACAGAAAGGGACAGATATTTAAGCCAAACAACAAAA
This sequence comes from Papio anubis, assembly GCF_008728515.1. NCBI lineage: Eukaryota > Metazoa > Chordata > Mammalia > Primates > Cercopithecidae > Papio > Papio anubis. Next base: position 43,385,513 of record NC_044986.1, on the reverse strand, counting down.
GATTAGTAATAGTTAACTATGCATTGAAGGAGAAAAACAACATTCCAAACCAATGAAGATCTTCTCTATTTATACCTTATTTTTTCTCCCAACAATGATTATCACTATAAAGCATAAGTGGTGTTTATTTGATTCTTTCTTTGTTGTGTGTGTGTGTGTAGCCTAAATTCTTACAAAAAAATAGACTATATCCATACTTGGTAATGAAGTAATCTTGAAAAAGAAACACTTATCAACCTGTATCACTAAGAGAATGTTATTGATGCTAGCGAAGGCTCCAGGTATAGCTATTAGTTTTATTTTATTTTATTTATTTATTTATTATTTAAGTTCTAGGGTACGTGGCACAACGTGCAAGTTTGTTACATATGTATATATGTGCCATGTTGGTGTGCTGCACCCGTCAACTCATCAGTTACATTAGGTATATCTCCTAATGCTATCCCTCTCCCCTCCCCCAATGCCACAACAGGCCCTGGTGTGTGATGTGCCCCACCCTGTGTCCAAGTGTCCTCATTGTTCAAGTCCCACCTATGAGTGAGAACATGCAGTGACAGGCTTTCTGTCCTTGCGATAGTTTGCTCAGAATGATGGTTTCTAGCTTCATCCATATCCCTAAAAAGGACATGAACTCATCCTTTTTTATGGCTGCATAGTATTCCATGGTGTATATGTGTCACATTTTCTTAATCCAGTCTATCATTGATGGACATTTGGGTTGGTTCCAAGTCTTTGCTATTGTGAATAGTGCCACAATAAACATACGTGGGCATGTGTCTTTATAGCAGCATGCACGATTTATAATCCTTTGGGTATATGCCCAGTAATGGGATGGCTGGGTCAAATGGTATTTCTAGTTCTAGATCCTTGAGGAATCACCACACTGTCTTCCACAATGGTTGAACTAGTTCACAGTCCCACCAACCGTGTAAGAGCATTCCTATTTCTCCACATCCTCTCCAGCACCTGTTGTTTCCTGACTTTTTAATGATTGCCATTCTAACTGGTGTGAGATGGTATCTCACTGTGATTTTGATTTGCATATCTCTGATGGCCAGTGATGATGAGCATTTTTTCATGTGTGTTTTGGCTGCATAAATGTCTTCTTTTGGGAATGTCTGCTCATATCCTTTGCCCACTTTTTGATGGGGTGGTTTGATTTTTTTTTCTTGTAAATTTATTTAAGTTCTTTGTAGATTCTAGACATTAGCCCTTTGTCAGATGGGTAGATTGTAAAAATTTTCTACCATTCTGTAGCTTGCCTGTTGACTCTGATGGTGGTTTCTTTTGCTGTGCAGAAGCTCTTTAGTTTAATTAAATACCATTTGCCAATTATGGCTTTTGTTGCCATTGCTTTAGACATGAAGTCCTTGCACATGCCTATGTCCTGAATGGTATTGCCTAGGTTTTCTTCTAGGGTTTTTATGGTTTTAGGTCTAATGTTTAAGTCCCTAATCCATCATGAATTAATTTTTGTATAAGGTGTAAGGAAGGGATCCAGTTTCAGCTTTCTACATATGGCTAGCCAGTTTTCCCAGCACCATTTATTAAATAGGGAATCCTTTCTCCATTTCTTGTTTTTGTCAGGTTTGTCAAAGATTAGATGGTTGTAGATGTGCGGTATTATTTCCGAGGACTCTATTCTGTTCCATTGGTCTATCTCTCTGTTTTGGTACCAGTACCATGCTGTTTTGGTTACTGCAGCCTTGTAGTATGATTTGAAGTCAGGTAGCGTGATTCCTCCAGCTTTGTTCTTTTGGCTTAGGATTGTCTTGGCAGTGTGGGCTCTTTTTTGGTTCCATATGAACTTTAAAGTAGTTTTTTCCAATTCTGTGAAGAAAGTCATTGGTAGCTTAATAAGGATGGCATTTAATCTATAAATTACCTTGGGCAGTATGGCCATTTTCACAATATTGATTGTTCCTATCCATAAGCATGGAATGTTCTTCCATTTGTTTGTGTCCTCTTTTATTTTGTTGAGCAGTGGTTTGTAGTTCACTTTGAAGAGGTCCTTCACATCCCTTGTAAGTTGAATTTCTAGGTATTTTATTCTATTTGAAGCAATTGTGAATGGGAGTTCACTCATGATTTGGCTCTCTGTTTGTCTGTTATTGGTATATAGGAATGCTTGTGATTTTTGCACATTGATTTTGTATCCTGAGACTTTGCTGAAGTTGCTTATCAGCTTAAGGAGACTTGGGCTGAGACAATGGGGTTTTCTAAATATACAATCATGTCATCTGCAAACAGGGACAATTTGACTTCCTCTTTTCCTAATTGAATACCCTTTATTTCTTTCTCTTACCTGATCGCCCTGGCCAGAACTTCCAACACTATGTTGAATAGGAATGATGACAGAGGGCATCCCTGTCATGTCCCAGTTTTCAAAGGGAATGCTTCCAGTTTTTGCCCATTCAGTATGATATTGGCTGTGGGTTTGTCATAAATAGTTCTTATTATTTTGAGATACGTCCCATCAATACCTAGTTTATTGAGAGTTTTTAGCATGAAGGGCTGTTGAACATTGTTGAAGGCCCTTTCTGCATCTATTGAGATAATCATGTGGTTTTTGTCTTTGGTTCTATTTATGTGATGGATTACATTTATTGATTTACATATATTGAACTAGCCTTGCATCCCAGGGATGAAGCCAACTTGATCGTTGTGGCTAAGCTTTTTGATGTGCTGCTGGATTCGATTTGCCAGGATTTTATCGAGGATTTTTGCATCAATATTCATCAGGGATATTGGTCTAAAATCCTCTTTTTTTATTGTGTCTCTGCCAGGCTTTGGTATTAGTATGATGTTGGCCTCATAAAATGAATTAGGGAGGATTCCCTCTTTTTCTATTGACTAGAATAATTTCAGAAGGAATGGTACCAGCTCCTCTTTCTACCTCTGGTAGAATTCAGCTGTGAATCCGTCTGGTCCTGGACTTTTTTTGGTTGGTAGGCTATTAATTATTGCCTCAATTGTACTTGGTTTTTAATGGTTCTTCCACTCTGTTACCTGAATACACATAGCAAATAAAATCTCACAGCAATTTGAATGAATCATTATGAAAGCAAAAGACAACAAAACGGTTTGCTAATATCTTTGAATTTCTACATATATGACCTTGTATTTCAGTGAAAACAATCTATTTTTTTAACCTAACCACATACTTCACTGATGGCATTTTGTGGTATATACAAAATGCAATAATAAAAAGAGTGAGTAGTTCAACTGTAAGGCTGATTTATAATGACAGTCTTGCTCTGATCACCCAGGCTGGAGATGAGGGCAGTGAGCAGCCATCTCAGTTCACTGCAAGTTCTGCCAATCCCGGTGTTCACTTGCCATTCATCCTGCCTCAGCCTCCCAAGTAGCTGGCAGACTACAGCCACCTCTGCCACTTCATGCCACGGCTGAATGTTTTTTGTATTTTTAGTAAATGACAGGGTCTTCACCATGTTAGCACTAGGATGGATCTTGATTGAGCATCCTGACCTCGGTAGAAAGTCCAGCCCGCTCTTGGCCTCCCAAAGTGCTGGAGATACTGACTAGGCGTGAGCCAACTCGTCGATTTCCCCAGCTACTCTTGTTCGTTAAGAAAAAACTCCACTTTGGAGTCCTTCCAATGTTTACCAAATATGCTTCTGATAAACAGAACTCATCATCAATAAAGCCATTTGTCCATTTATATCCTCTGCTTCTTTGAATGGTTATCCAGTCCCTCCAACCAGAAGTCAATAGCTTACTCTGGAGTCTTTTTTATCATTACCTTTCATGTTTAGCATCAGCAAGTATGCCTAAAATCCTTCCATCCTTCCTGCCTCTCTGTTACCAACTGTGCTGCACAGTCTATGCCCTACCATATCTCATCTGAATAATTTGTAATAGCGTCACTAATAGTTGCTTTTCTTCCAGCCATGTCTCCTTCCCAGTGAGATGGTTCATACAATCATGGAATTTTATCTTTCTAATTCATACATTCGATCACATCACTATCATTTTCAAAATTTCTTAATGGCTCACCATCACCCTAGAACATAATCTAAACTTCTTTGCATGGCTTACAAGACACTTTTTGATCTGGCTTCTTGACCCCTCTCCTGCCAGCCTTAACCTCTCTCCCATACTTCCCTAAACATTTTATTTTCCACTTCTCATAAAATGCCTTTACTCACTCATATCTCCGTGCTTGTGCACAATTAGGTTCTTCTTTGCATAGCATCCTTTCTTGTCTATCCATCAAACTCTAATTTGTAATTCAAAGTTATACTCAAATGGTATCTACTGTATAAACTTCCCCTGACTCCTGAGATCTTAGAATCTTATTTCCCTATATACATTAAATATATTTAAAATATAATAATTATCTTTTTATAATGATATATGTTGTTTATGCAGTATGTCTGTCTCCTACTAGGTTACGCATTCCTTGAATCCGGCTCTTTGTTTGTACAACTTTGTGTCTTCATCACTTAGAAACACAGACTCAGAACTTTTAAGAAATTGACTTGAGTGAATGAATTTTTCAGAATATTTAAGAAATTGACTTGAGTGAATGAATAGATATGTAAAAATAAGAATGAGTTTGATTGAAAAAAGATAAGGAATTATTATTTCAACAGCTTACCAGCACTAACGCTCATTATTCCAGTAGGCTAAGTTGTCTTGGAAATCTAATGTTTGAATCCTTCCTTCCTGTTAAGAGTTTTTAAAGTCAGTTTTATGGTATTTCTTGTAGAGAGTGGCAGGGGTAACACGGGAAGAACAGAGGTACAAAAGAAAAATGAGTTGGCCCTTGATCACATGAAAGTCCCTTACATTTCAGTCATGTGTGTATCTCTGCCAAGGGTCAAGGTGAATGTCTGTTATTATTGATGAGTTATTTTAGGTAATTTATCAGTCAGACCTATTGGCTGGATTTCATAAACAGTAAGAGAAAAGTAAGAATTAGGTGAGGAAAATGACTAAGCAAATGTATACCCTCCACGAAGATAAGAACCAACTCAGAGTTTGCAATGCATCAATTCCAAAACTGGAATGATCCTTTTTCTGTTTTACTTAGAGACTTTCCCACTGCAGGCCCCAATTGAACTCTGGAAGACACAACAGTACAGAAGGTCTGAGATTGGATGCCAAACACACTAAACCTTCTAAACTCACATGAACAAGACCAAAAATAAAAATATGAAATAAAATAGAAATAAAGAGGAAGTAACTAATACCCTTTGTGTCACCAACCTAGCAGGTCCACACTACATAAATTCAATGTATTTATTCAGCTTTCTAAAACTTACAACTTTTAAGATGTCACTTGTTGAATCTGATACTGTAGTGGTAGAAGAGACCTAGACACTATGTAGTGTGGTGCTTATCAGATCGTAATCTCCCAAGAATTCGGATTCTGATGTGATGCCTCAGGGACTAAACTTGGGAGAGCAAGGTCCAGTTTCCCTGCCATACTTCAATTCATGCAGCAATCTTTTTATCTGTTTCATTTGTTTGTTTAATAACGAAGTCTCATGCAAGATTTTATTTGGTTGATAAAATAATTCTTTATAAAAGTTAAAAACACTGTCATCTATTCTAAATTCCTTGATTTATAGATGAGGAATCTGAGGCTCAGAATGACTGCATAATAACTCAAGTTGGTGTCAAATGAGTAGAACCTGCCCAGGTCTTCTAATGCTTATTATAATGGTAATGGTATACCTGGACTTGAGTTTTAGAGTCCAACTACCTGAATTCAAATTACCACTGTCACCTGACGTTGGGCAATTTATTTATCATTTTTGGGCATCAACCTTCATCTGAAAAATGGAGTTCATATTGGTACATACCTCATAGAGTTGTTTTAAGGAGTAAAGGGGTTAATACAAAGAAAGTGTCTAATACATAGTAAGCACTCAAAAATATCCCCGTTACTGTAATATAACTATCATTCTATTTTACCAAACTGAAAAACTTCAGGGTTAGGCAGTGTGTTTGTTTCTACACAATGTTGTTGTATTGTTGCTACAGTAAATTACCACCAACTTGGTGGCTTAAAATAACACAGATTTATTATCTTAAAGTTATTGCAGTCAGAAGTCCAAAATGAGTCTCACTGGGCTAAAAGCTAGATGCCCGCTGAGCTGATTTCCTTCTGGAGGCTCTAGGGCAGAATCTCTTCCCTTGACTTTTCCAGCCACCTCCATTCCTTGGCTGTGGCCCCTCTGCCCATCTTTAAAACCAGCAGTGTAGCACTATTCAGACTCTGAGTCCAACTCTCACACTCCTGCCTCCTCTCAATGCTTTGACTTACAAACACCCTTTGTGATTGCACTGGTCTCACCCAGATGATTCAGGATAATCTCCCTATGTCAAGATCCTTAATCAATCTGCAAAGACTCTGTTGCCATGTAAGGTAATATATTTATATGGATATATTTGGAGAATCATTATTCTGTCTATCATAGGTGGGCAATGTAAATATGCAGAATAGCTTTGTATAAGAAGAGGGAGTGGTATACACTGCATAAACCTTACCTAAAGGCAATTGCATGTGTACATTTATATATATCTTATATATTATATATATATTTTATATATATATTATATATATCTCTATATATAAAATACTAGGCTAGTCAAACTAATATATCCTAGACCTGACTTGACTGAGGAATGTGGTTTGGGATCCTTGCCCTATGTCATTCCATTAAGAGGTTAGACCAGGTCTGCATAATGTAAAGCAAAGAGGAAAGGTGATGATTGCCTGAGTCTCTGCTATGTAAGCATCCTAGATAATTCAAGATACTTTTTCAGAGTGAAACAAAATGATAAATATCCTTCCAAATTCATGCAGTCTGCTTCCTACATGCTTTAAATACCTGAATGTGGGAAATGACCCAGTTTTTATCTACCTTTATTGACTATTTCAAATTAAACTCTTTAGCAGTCAACAACAACAGGAGTTACATCAACAGCTGCTTCATCCTACACTCTGATTTTATATCTCTTTTTGAGCCATTACACCTGGTTGACTTGGAGATCCTCCAGGAACAACATCTGTTATCACTGTCTCCCTTGAAATTCAGGCCCACGGTTGTTTAACTGCAAATGTGGAAGAAAATCCAAACTGTACTTGTTTCTGTTGTCTCATGGCTTTGTCACCATATGTCAAATCAAATTACATTTCACAGTTGGCAGTTGAAAGAAATGAATAAATAGTCAGTGCAAAGATACCTTTTTTGACCATTAGAGAACTAAAATATAAAACCTGTTGACTTATCTCCTTTACAAGAGGATCTCAAAAAGTTCATGGAAAAATGGAATTAAAAGATAAGAATTTTAATGGGGTTGTTTGTTTTTTTCTTGTAAATTTGTTTGAGTTCTTTGTAGGTTCTGGATATTAGCCCTTTGTCAGATGAGTAGATTGCAAAAATTTTCTCCCATTCTGTAGGTTGCCTGTTCACTCTGATGGTAGTTTCTTTTGCTGTGCAGAAGCTCTTTAGTTTAATTAGATCCCATTTGTCAATTTTGGCTTTTGCTGCCGTTGCTTTTGGTGTTTTAGACATGAAGTCTTTGCCCATGCCTATGTCCTGAATGGTACTACCTAGGTTTTCCTCTAGGATTTTTATGGTATTAGGTCTAACATTTAAGTCTCTAATCCATCTTGAATTAATTTTCGTATAAGGAGTAAGGAAAGGATCCAGTTTCAGCTTTCTACTGATGGCTAGCCAATTTTCCCAGCACCATTTATTAAATAGGGAATCCTTTCCCCATTTCTTGTTTCTCTCAGGTTTGTCAAAGATCAGATGGCTGTAGATGTGTGGTATTATTTCTGAGGACTCTGTTCTGTTCCATTGGTCTATATCTCTGTTTTGGTACCAGTACCATGCTGTTTTGGTTACTGTAGCCTTGTAGTATAGTTTGAAGTCAGGTAGCGTGATGCCTCCAGCTTTGTTCTTTTGACTTAGGATTGTCTTGGAGATGTGGGCTGTTTTTTGGTTCCATATGAACTTTAAAGCAGTTTTTTCCAATTCTGTGAAGAAACTCATTGGTAGCTTGATGGGGATGGCATTGAATCTATAAATTACCTTGGGCAGTATGGCCATTTTCACGATATTGATTCTTCCTATCCATGAGCATGGTATGTTCTTCCATTTGTTTGTGTCCTCTTTTATTTCACTGAGCAGTGGTTTCTAGTTCTCCTTGAAGAGGTCCTTTACATCCCTTGTAAGTTGGATTCCTAGGTATTTTATTCTCTTTGAAGCAATTGTGAATGGAAGTTCATTCCTGATTTGGCTCTCTGTTTGTCTGTTACTGGTGTCTAAGAATGCTTGTGATTTTTGCACATTAATTTTGCATCCTGAGTGGGCAAAGGATATGAACAGACATTTCTCAAAAGAAGACATTCATACAGCCAACAGACACATGAAAAAATGCTCATCATCACTGGCCATCAGAGAAATGCAAATCAAAACCACAATGAGATACCATCTCACACCAGTTAGAATGGCGATCATTAAAAAGTCAGGAAACAACAGGTGCTGGAGAGGATGTGGAGAAATAGGAACACTTTTACACTGTTGGTGGGATTGTAAACTAGTTCAACCATTATGGAAAACAGTATGGCGATTCCTCAAGGATCTAGAACTAGATGTACCATATGACCCAGCCATCCCATTACTGGGGATATACCCAAAGGATTATAAATTATGCTGCTATAAAGACACATGCACACGTATGTTTATTGCAGCACTATTCACAATAGCAAAGACTTGGAATCAGCCCAAATGTCCATCAGTGACAGACTGGATTAAGAAAATGTGGCACATATACACCATGGAATACTATGCAGCCATAAAGAAGGATGAGTTTGTGTCCTTTGTAGGGACATGGATGCAGCTGGAAACCATCATTCTTAGCAAACTATCACAAGAACAGAAAACCAAACACCGCATGTTCTCACTCATAGGTGGGAACTGAACAACGAGATCACTTGGACTCAGGAAGGGGAACATCACACACCGGGGCCTATCATGGGGAGGGGGGAGGGAGGAGGTATTGCACTGGGAGTTATACCTGATGTAAATGACGAGTTGGTGGGTGCAGCACACCAACATGGCACAAGTATACATATGTAACAAACCTGCACGTTATGCACATGTACCCTACAACTTAAAGTATAATAATAATAAATAAATTTAAAAAAAAAAAGATAAGAATTTTAAATACAAACTTTATTTCTCAACATAATCTCCATCAAGTTCAAGACACTTTTGTGAGCAATGATGTCACCCATTTAGTCTATGCCTAAAGGATGGAGAGTGTTCAGAATTTAAGCATGCCAATTCAGTCGTTTTTACATTATTAATGGAAGAAAAAATTGGTGCCATTTAAAGGATTTTTTAGTATTAGGAAACAAAAAGCAGTCAGAAGGAGCCATATCAGGACTGTAAGGTGGATGCCTAATGATTTCACATCAAAGCTCTTGCAAAATGGCCCTTGTTTGATGAAAGGGATCAGCAGGAACATTGTTGTGGTGGTGAAGGATGCTCTAATAAAGCTTTCCCAGGCATTTTTCTGCTATAGCTCTGGCTTCCTCAAAACACTCTCAAAATAAGTAAACGTTATTATTCTTTAGCCCTTGGTATAGTTTTGATTGTGTCCCCACCCAAATATTATCTTGAACTGTAGTTCCCATAATCTCCATGTGTCATGGGAGAGACCCAGTAGGAGGTAATGGCATCATGGGGGTGATTATCTCCATGCTGTTTTTGTGACAGTGAGTTTTATGAAATATGATGATTTTATAAGGGTTTTTCCCTTCATTTCATTCTGTACTTCTCCTTGCTGCCACCATGTGATAAAGGACGTGTTTGCTTCCCTTTCCATCATGATTATATGCTTCCTGAGGCTTCCCTAGCCCTGCGGCACTGTGAGTCAATTAAACCTGTTTCCTGTATAAATTACCCAGTCTTGGGTATGTTCTTATAGCGGTGTGAGAACAGACTAATACAGCCCTTTAAAAAGTCAACAAACAAAATATTTTGAACATCCCCAAAAACTGTGTCATAACCATAGTTCTTGACTGGTCTATTTGTGTTTGACTAGACCACGCCCACCTCTTGAAGGCAATTGCTTTGATTGTGTTTGGTATTTAGAATTGTACTGGTCAAGACATGTTTTATTTCTTGTTACAATTCTTTGAAGATATACCTCAGGATCTTGATCCCACTTACCTAAAATTTCCATCAAAAGTTCTGTTCTTTCCTGCAGCTGATCTAAGCACAACAGTTTTGATGTCCATTGAGTGAAAAGTTTGCTTAACTTTAATTTTTTAGTCAGACTGCATAAGCTGAATCAATTAAAATACCTCTTATGTTGGCTATTGTTTATGCTATTAATTATCCGTCCTTTTCAATTAGGGCACAAACATGATTAATTTTTTCTTTGCAAATCAATAGGAGTGGTCTGTCCCTGCAGGCTTCATCTTCAATATTGTCTCATCCCATCTTAAAATGAATTATCTATTTGTAAACTGTTGGTTTCTTTGGGGAATTGTCCCTATAAACTTTTTGTAAGCATCAATGATTTCCCATTCTTCCACTCAAGCTTCACTATAAGTTTGATGTTTGTTTTGCTTCAATTTCAGCAGAATTCATGTTGCCCTGATAAGGGCTCTTTATGAACTGATATCTTATCCTTCTTAGTACCTCAAACTAGATACTATTTACACATGTTATAACAAGTTAGTACAAGTTTATCTTTTTGCAAAAATTTTGAAATCCATGCATAATTTTTTTCATAGTATGCATTTTCTGTAAGGTTTTTGAAGACCCTTTAGATTTGGTACAATTGTTATCATTGCCAATGTGGAAATCAGCTTTTTAAAATGGTTATCAGAAACCTCATCTGAGCTCACAATTCAGTTCCTAAAATGTAGATTAATCTTCATAAACAGAAGTGAGTGAGAAGCATGCAAGGCAAGGCAACCAAGTGTCTAGGAGGTGCTGACACTGAAGGAAGGGTGAGGAAGAAATAGCAAGTAGGGAGAAGAGAAATGAAAAACAGAAAATGAAGTTGTCATGGGTCATATGTATGATACAGTGGGTATTCATAATGGTCAAAAGTCTTATACAAAAGAAGGAAAGGATTTGTCCTAGGCCATTTCTGGCTACTAATAATTAATAGGTAAAGACCTACTAACAGTTAAAGTTAAAAGAATCTCAAGCCTGTGGAAGTTATTATTTTACTGAATGTGAGTTTATGAGCCATTGTTTATCCAATAGATGAAAGGAAACAACTTTTGCCACATGCCATATTTTTAGAAAAGAGGCAAACTCAACTATTAAGTCTTACTCCACTGAATCAGTTCTTTTGTCACTAAAGATATATTGACACGGTCACTAAAACCAGTGGAAAGATACTGGTATAAATGAGGGTGCAATCTTTGTTTTATTAACTCTCAGATAGTATATACATTTGCTATTGCTGTTGTAACAAATTACCACAAACTTAGTGACTTAATACAAAAATCTATAGTTTCAGAGGTCAGAAGTCTGAAAGTAGTCTTATGGAGTTGAAATCAAAGTGTTGGCAATCCTGCATTCCATCTGGAGGCACTAGGGGAGATCTGTTTCCTTGTCTTTTCCATTTTTTATGGGCTACTAGCATTCTTTGGTTTGTGGCTCCTTCCTCTGTCTTCAAAGCATATCATTTCAACCTCTGCCTTGGTTGTTACCTCTCCTCTTTCTGATTCGACCATCTTGACACCAGGGTTCTAAGGACACTTGAGACTACATTGGGCCCACCTAGATAATTCAGGACAATCTCTTTATATCAAGAAACTTTACATAATCACATCTGCAAAGTTCTTTGTGCCAGGTAAGGTGATACGTTAACAGGTACTAAGGATTCAGACATGAACATCTTTAGGGAGCTATTATTCTGCCTATCATAGATCCACTTGTCAATAAAGACCTTATCTAGAATTTACGAACGCAAGTGCCCACAGAGGATAGACAGGTAATAGAAGTGAATGAGAAAAACCAAGGAGTGGTGGAAACTGAGGTAAATTAGAGAGTGAATAGCATTCTAAGGCATTCACAATTTTAATAACATATGTAGTTGCCATGTGGACAAAACAATTGTCTCTGGTTCATGCCTACCTATTTGCAACCTTTATTTTAAACCAAATATTTGCTCCAAATAAGACTCTTCTGCCATTAGAAACTGAGACACTTTCTATTAAAATGTCTACATGCACTCTGCAGCCAATTACACACTTACATAAATATAGAAAAGGCTAAAATACAAGAATGCAGTAAAAAATAACCAGAATGTGATTTAGAGCCACGTGTTAACTGAAAGACCCACCAAAAACTAATTGGAAGGAAAAGGCCAGGAAGGAAATTGACCATTACAGGAAATACAGGATAAATTTTTTTTAAGATGGTGATCCTGCTCCCAGCAGGCTCAGAAAGACTTCTCTGGTTTAGAGGCAAATAAGAGCCAGATAAGTAGTCTGTAAGGATTAATGACTCATACATTTTTGTAAACAGCAACTGTGACAGTCTAACACAAGTTCCAAAGACACAAGCAAGGAGATTAGCAATGTCATGTTTCTGATGGACTTTCTCTTGGGTTTCTGTTAATCCGTGAGGTTTGATATGTGTTGTGAGTAAGAGAAAGGAGCTGAACATAACATTTTAAAGATCTGTTGAGTATTTGGCCATAATAAGGACTAAATCATCATCATTTTAAAAGTCCCAGGTTAGCAGACATACTCTGAGGCCTGCATCACAATCAAAACATACATCAGATTTTATAAACATTTAGATCAAAGATTATAAAGAAAAATTTCCAAGAAATTCAGTGTCCATGTCCACACACACAGAATTTTTTTAAATGTGTAGTGGGGAGGAATGAAAAGGTATATAATCAATGAAGGAAGACAACTGTGGCAGCTCATGCACCAGGAGAGCTGAAGAATCAATTAAACTTCATATGCGAAAGGTGACATGTTGTTTTATTCAAAGACAAAATAAACAAACATGAACTTTTGCTTATGCAAGAGAAAGCTCTATGCTTATATCTAGGAGAAAGGAGTTGAGACAAATAAAGCTAAAAGGTTATTTTCACACAAACAAAAGGTCTTTTTCTCTCTTTGTATGTCTCTCTCTTATATTTTTCTTTTCTTTCTCTCTCTCATTTTCCCTGTGTGTGTGTATTTGTACGGATAGAGAGAAAGAAAGAAAGATTGAGACAACAAGAGAGAGACAGAATTAGAGAGAGATAGTGAAACCGTTTTATTGAATGATCTGTACTCAGTAAAGGTGAAAATACAAATTAGTATTTTGTTGTTGTTCTATGCCACTGCCTTCCGATAAGTTTTATCAATCATTTTCTTGTCTCTGGATGAAATCTCAAAAGCATAAAATAGCATTATCCATCATTCTCATATAGAAGTGAATGGTCTCTTTTGATACAAAATACCTAGTTTATGCCAGACTAATATCGAAGCCTTATTCTCCTTTATAAGTCAAACCTTCTTCCCGGTCATCTTGCATCCTGGACCTGATTTAGACTTGGAGATATGCAGTAGAGATGAGGTGCTTAATCAACTTCTAAGTTTTGCTCTTATTTTCCTTTCTTTCTACTCTCTAGGCATCTCTGTTTTTTCCAGAGATAGAGAGGATGATGGGAAAAGAGAGATAAGGCAGAAAGTTTTCACTTAACTGATATGGTTGTCCCTGACATTGGTGGCCACCAAAAGTGCTCTTCCTTCTCTCTTCCTCTCTCTTTGTCCCTCCTTTTCTTTCTCTTTCATGAAGTGCCTCTGTGTGGTCTTCAGAAACCTGCATTACTATGGATCTCTCCCCTGCTATTCACTTGTCATGGAACATGTTACCTCTGCCATTTCTAGATGGTTATTCATGATGCCTCCCTGGGTCCCAACATCTAGTGGTCCATCTCACACATACTTCCTCTCATGGGACCTCCAGGCCCTCTCAGGCTGTCCTTCAGGACAGAATCTTTCAAGATGGCCTAATTTCAGCTCCTACATTAGTTTACATCTGATCCATATCTAGAAGAGCAGGCCATTTTGAATGCAGCCCTGTATCTTTTCTTTCTTGCTACAAATTGTCCCACTCAGGTTCTTTCCTATATAAATTGTCAGTATAAATCAGGTTGCTAAGTATCAGTGAGGACAGGCCAAGCTTGCCAGTGAGTTTCCAGAAGCATCCCTCAGCACACGTGAAGTAAGAGTTAAAGACCTCTCTCCTCTGTTCTTTTATACTCTCCTGTGGTCACACACAATCTTAATATGCTTTGTTTCAGATGATCTAGCAGCTACTATAGTCAGTGTTGAATTCCCTCCTGGAACTTCCAGATAGAGGGAAAAGCCATAGTTGATATCCCGTTACATAGATAGGTAGTTTGATCAATGATAGAGAGATAAAAAGATATAGAGATAGAGATGTCCAGGTGTGGTGAGCTGTTTGAGAAATAACAAATTGGAGCCCAATAATTCAAGGAATTGATGAGAATGGAGTGCAGTAGATTCCAGCAAGAAAACAACAGATTGGTACTAAGGAGAGAGCTGATTAATAATAGTGTGGAGGCAAGAAACTTAGAATAGTGATGATTGGTGTTTAATTTTTGTTACTTTTGGATCTGGGCAGAAACATCCTTCATTATCCCCCAAATCTTCAGGACAATTTGTCACCAATGCAATCACCACACTAGCATTGACTTAATGCAGTACTGCTTTGGATAACAAAAAAATATAAAGGCATTTTCATTTTTATATAGGAGAGAAGGGACATGAAAGACTTGGAGCAGGCAGTGCCCATGAGGTAATGGTGGGAGGTTCTCAGTGACTTACTGAAAGTAGGAAGTTACAGGCAACTTTAAGTCAGTGTTAGCCCTTCTTCTTGAAAATCTGCAAAAATATCAAGAGTCTTGGACTTCTGTTTATTTCAGTTGGAAGCTTGAATTAGTTCTCATAAATTTCAAACAAGGTGGTGCCTCCAGAAGGCTGGAGAACTTGAAGGTGTTCAGGATACATATGACTAATATAATATCCCCTGTTTCTTAAGCCTTCTAATGGAAATCTGTGGTTAGAGTATCTGATCAAACTTCAAAATCTTCCACAATTATTGGAAAATGGAAATAAGACAACATAGAAACATTCTAAAGATACAATACCTAGAATAATCCAAGTATGAATTATACATTATTATCACAAGTCACATATTTCATTAAAAATGGGAAAGTTTTGAGGCTTTGACTGAGCAATTTTCCCCGCTAACTGCTTTGAGTCTCTGTGATTTTAGTGTTTTATTCCTTGACCCCTTCACTTCATTGCTGCAAGTTTCCTTACCCAAAGCACATGCTCTCAATCTCGTTTTTTTTTGGGGGTGGCGGTGAGGAAGGGATTATTACTAGACAAAAATGGAGGGCAGGACAATAATTTGTTTTCCCAGTACTCCAAAAGTCTCTCACACAGGTCCTGCTTTAAGCTAACGGGTAATGTGCAGAGCCAAGTTTAATCCTTGTTATGATGCCAGGGCAGGCTGTGCTGAGCTGAACTGCAGGCTTTGCTCCCTGTAGGCCAAGCTCTTATACCTTCTGTGGTGTTATGATATATATATATTTTCATCCACAGTTCCTGACTCATAGCTACCGTAGCCCTTGTTATAGTCTTTTGTTATTGGGTTGGGTGTGTTAGGCCTCAGGGGCAGGACTGAGGAAACAGAATCTCTCTGACTTTCTCTTGTCCTCCTTTCACCTGCCCAAAGGCAGGACTCTAATATTCCCCCAGCTTTCTCATGGTAGGTCATAAAGCCCTCATTTCAGAGAGGCTGTTGCCCCATACCCTGAAGGAAGGAATGCTGATGTCAAGAATTTTCCATAAAAACCCAAGAGGATTGGGTTCCGAGAGCTTCAGAATAGCTGAATATGTGCAGGTTCCTGGAGAGGGGACATGCCCAGGGAGGGCATGGAAACTCCATGTCCCTTTTCCCATACCTCTTTACCCATACCTCACCCTACACAGCTCTCCATCTGTATCATTTGTTTTGTTTTGGTTTTTGAGACACAGTCTCACCTCATTACCCAGGCTGGAGTGCAGTGGCGTGATCTAGGCTCACGGCAACCTCTGCCTCCTGGGCACCAGCAATTCTTGCCTCAGCCTCCCCAGTAGCTGGGATTACAGGCACCCACCACTGTACACAGCTACTTTTTGTATTTTTAGTAGAGATGGGGTTTCACCATGTTGGCCAGGTGAATCTATGATCTGCCTGCCTTGGCCTCTCAAAGTGCTGGGATTACAGACATGAGTGACTGCACCCGGCCATCATCTGTATCATTTGTAATATCCTTTATAATAAATTGGAAAAATAAGTGTATGTTTCTGTGAGTTCTGTGAGCCACTCCAGAAAATTAATCAAACCCAAAGACAGGGGCATGGGAACCCCAACTTAGGCCTGTTGGTCAGAAGTTCCAGAGCCCTGGATGGACTTAAGACTGGTTGGGGAGGCAGTCTTGGGGATTGAGCCCTCAACCTATGCGATCTGACACTATCTCCAGGTAGCTGGATCAGAATTGAATTGGAAGACACAGAGTTGGTGTCCACTGTAGAATTAATTGCTTGCTTGGTGGTAGAGAGAAACCCTCACACATCTGTTCACAGAAGTCTTCTCTGTGTTGATGATTATTGTGGTAGTGGTGTGAAGGCAAAAGGAAATCATGGTTTGAGAGTTTTTTCCCAAACACCTTACGTTCCAGAGCCTTGCAAGTTGACTCATTAAAGTCATGCTCAGGCTCACCCAAGTTTGATTTGTAAACCAGAGAATTAGTTTGCTAATTTACGGTGATTCAGATTCAGCTGCCATTTGTTTTGAGCATGTTACATGTCAAACATTGAGCTTGAGAATTTCTCACCAATGATCTCGTTTAATCCTCTCATCAGCAGTCAGTGGATGTCCCCAGAGGAAAGTCTATTCAGAAAAATGAATAAAGTTTATAAAGTTTCTTAGAAATACTAAGTCAAGGCAAAGAGAGCTGGATGATCTGTGGAGATTATCTTGAAGTAGGAGGATGTTCTTGAATCTTTGCTCTCTACATATATCTGCTTGTGGCTCAGTTCCTAGCAAGAAAACCCAGCCTCTTCCTCACTGTCTTTGCTGAACCCCCACTGATTAAAGTCTTCTCACATTTTTCAGTATTTCATGCTGTCATTTTGTGTCTCCCTAAGGCATCTTATTCCCTCACTTACAACCAGACTGCTTCTCTAGAAGGAATTTAGACACAACTTGTTTACTTTACTACAGTAGAATGTCCTCCATCTTGTAAATAGATGCAAAACTCTTTCTTGAATCTGAATTATATCACTTTCTACAATAGGAGACATGACTATTTGTTTCTGGGGAAAATATCTGGAGCATTTCTGCACCGATGCTGACAACAGTCTGTGTCCTTTCTGTAGCTCCAGGCATGGCATGAAGGTGTGGGAGGGAGCAGTGGCATAGAGAGATTCAAACTTTTATAGCTATAATCACATAAGAAAAAAACTGGCTCATTTGTATAAGTTTGGTATTTTAATTAATTAATTTATTTAAGTATTTATGCAGTGTCATGCATTGAGTATACAGAAATGAATAAGGCACATTGCTCTCAAAGAATTCTTTGTCCAGTACGGAACACAAACATGTAAGGACATAATTTTAATACAGTGATCTAAAGGTTAATTGAAATATGGACATGGTACCATCAGAGAATTGAGGTTTAGGAAATTTTGTCTACATGGTCAGGGAAAGTCTCACAGCTAAGATGACCTTTAAGAAGTTTTAAATTAAGGACAGAAGTTCACTGGATGGGAAAAAAAAGGGGGCAGTGGGAGGAGGCATGTGGAGGAATGTTTAGGAAAAGCATTCCAAGCAGAAAGGACAGAAGCATAAAACAGCATAGGAATTTTAAAAAGGTATGAGATATTGGCATGCCTATAGCAATTTATATGAGTGGAAATGAAGCTGAGACTTAGGCAGGGTCTTATCAAAATTGACTCCTATTATTAAGATTAGAAATTTGAATTACATTCAGTAAACAGTAGGTATAGAACTTAAGCAATGTAATGTCATTTGTGTTTTTAAAAGATGACTTTTACAGTATTATGATTTGGAGAAGTTATTTTGCCTTGTAACTGAAAACTAAAATTAATATATAAATGACAATATTTGTTTTAAGGAAGTTTTTAATTTTATCCCAATGTGTTCAAAATGCTATTTTGATAATATTATAAATAGTTATTTTGTAATATATTTTCTTCCCTTATTTTAGTCTTCCCTGACATACCCACAACTTAATATATAGTATAAACCTCTGTTGTAGTGGGAAGAGGGCTGAACCTAGAAGCAGAAAATGGTTCTGAGTCCCTACCCTTCTTCTTTCTGGCTTTGTGTCCTTGGGCAAGTCACTTAACTTCTCTGAAACTCAAGTTCCTTATCAGTGAAAGGGGGATATTGATACTCAAATTCTGGTTTGTTGGGAGGATTAAATTAAAGAAAAAGTGAGCTATCTCTTAGACCTAAAAGGACTTCATAAAAGTATAGAAAAGTGTGTGCATTCTCTCTATAAAATTTATATCTGTATAAATTATACATTTTACATTATATATATATATTTCTTTTTCTTTCCCCAGGGCTCTCCTTCAGGAATTTCAGTTCTTGATACCCATGATGAAGTTAGATGATATTTTACAAACCCTACTGATCCTGACCTGGTCAACTTAGATGTCTGCCTTTCTTTTCTGGACGAAATCATTCAGACTTAGAGAGTGATAATTAGTGATGAAGCTGTAACTTCATCACTCCTAGATGAAGTTCTAGGAGTCCACTCCTAGAACAGTGTACTTTCATTAATTCAGAAATGGTCCTCTAGAATGGCTTCATAAACAGCAAGCTGAAACCACATTCAAAATTACAACTTACATGAGTGGTATTAATATGTATGGAAATAGATCTTGATGCCTTGATCCAAAGGTACTGACTTGCTATTTGAATAAAAGAAGAAATCTGATGGTTAGAGAGGGTAACATATATCCCAACTTCTTTTCCCCTTAATGGAAGAAGTTAGGTCTCTTCCTTACCACAAACTATACTGTGAACTCTTAACTATTTCTGGTGCCATCAAGTGATTAAAGATTGATTTGCTTGAAATGAAAGAAACATCCTGATTGAATAATAATCCACTTAAGATAAACAATAAATAACCAATATTGTCTTTGTGGTGGAATTTTCACTAGCAAGACTCTAGATACTATGGCAAACATTTTTTTAAAATGCAGCTTTTCAAAAAAGTAAACAGAACCTCACTTCTGTGTTTTTTAATTAATTTTTAATTAATTTTTATGTTTTTAAATTAAGATTCAAAAACTAGATTGAATAGAGTAAGTTAATTCAAATAAGATCATGAATGTGGAAAGGGGAAATTTCTTTGCTAGACTATAATAAAAATTCAGAGTAAGAAGTTTGATTTTGGAGAAAACAGTGGGATAGGTTCCCAAATCAATCTCTTGATGAAGGAATACCAAAAATACAAAGAGAATGTATCTTTTAAAAACTCCTTGGGAGAGGCTTCAAGATGGTTGACTAGATGCTTATTAGATCTGGTACTTGCCTCTTCCATGAAGAGAAACTAAAATAGCAAATACATAATCACGCTTCAAATAGATCATCAAAGAGTGAACACTAGAATTCAACAAAGAAGTGACAGGAAGCACTGAAGCAAGGAAGGAGAGAGAGGAAAGGCAGCCTGTTTGACTGTGATTGGTTAGGAGTCTGGAGAAGTTCCCTAATGAAATGAAGGGCAAGTGAGAGGGCCCCAGAACTCCAAATTCCCACCATAGACTCTTATAATCCAAGTTACAGTAGAGCCCCTGAAACTTCATGGACCCTGGGACTAACATAAAGAACTAGAGAGCATGTGAAGGCACTGCTCCAGAGAAAGAGCTCACATTGGGTTCCACACACCCCGAGTCCTAAGCAGCTGCGCTCCAGTGCCATTTTGAAAGCCAAGTCCCCACCAGACTGCATCCTGCCTGGAGACCCAATAGCAGCTGCATCTTTGCATTTCTGGAGCCCCGCTGATATCCTTGTCTGCTGCAACTGGGCAAGAGACACTGGCAGTGGTTCTGCCCTCCTAGCAGAGGGGCAGTCATGCATTTTCATGCACCCTGAGGACAAATGCCACTTCCCACAATCACCACTGCTGTGTGCTGCTTTGGGGCTAAAGCTCGAGTGAAGTGCATGCCCCGTCCCCACTAGGCACCTGCCTATGGTTGCTCCCCAGTGTCAGGGATGCAGTGCAGCCACTGCTGCCTCCAACTGAGCTCTCCAACAAGGGCCTGGGGATTACCCAGTCTCTGCCTACAACAGCCAGTGCCTGTTTGCACCACTGGGATGCCTGAGAACAGATCCACCTGGCCAAGCTCCACTCCCCACTCAGTACCCAGATATACCAACAAGGGTCCTGGGAATTGTCCAGTCCAGTCCACCACCTTTAGTACCTGAACACTTCTCCCAAGGTATGTGGTCAAGTCCACTGAACCTGCCACTACCCCCACAGCTGGTACCCAATGCATGCATCAACAAGGAACCTGGAGATTGGACCACCAAGCTGATTGTAGCCATCAACATCACTAACATGGATCACTTGAGTCCCAGAGGGTTGTCTCACCATTGCTACAGCCATCAACCATGCAATGCCTACTGCCTACTGCCTAGGGGCTCAAGAACCTGCCCACCTACCCAGTCCACTGCTACAATCCCTGGAACCTGAGAAAAGTGCCTAGAAATCCAAGAACTGTCCTTCCTGGACCGACTAACATCAGTGCCAGCATGCACCACCCTGAAGTTTAAGGACAGACACATTCAGCTCACTGCTGCCACAACTAGTACCTGAAGACTGGTTCATCTGGTATTCCAGCCCCCAGTAAAACGTTAGCACAACCTCTACTAACAACTGCACCCTAAGCCACTGAGAAAATCACAACCACTATTGATGCTGCTACAACTAAAGAAATCATACAAAGACTACATACTGCACACCCCCAGAATCAAATCGAAAGTGACCTACCCAGGCAATACCATAAATACATTATCAGGAAAAATTCATCTCACATAAAAGTAAATTCAAAAATTGGAAGAAGCAACGGTTACATCATGTGCATAGATATCAACATACAGACACAAGAAACATGAAAAAATAAGATTATGTTACACGTTCAAAGAAATACAATAATTCTCCAGCAACAGGTCCCAATCAAAAACAAATTTACAAAACCCCAGAAAAATAATTCAAAATATTGATACTAAAGAAGCTAAGTGAAATACAAGAGAATACCGAAAAACAATACAAATAAATCAGAAAAACAATTCAGGATATGAATGAGAAATTCCAAAGGGATAGATATCATTATAAAAGAACCAATAGAAATTCTGAAGCTGACGAATTTATTAAAAGAAATACAAAATACATTCAAAACTTCAACAATAAACTAGATCAAGCAGAAGAATCCTAGAACTTAAGGCCTTTTCAAACAACCCAGTCAGACAAATTGAAAAAAAAAAAAAATTAAAAAGATTGATTAAACCCTTCATGTCACCTGGAACATCATAAATTGACCAAATATTTAAAATTTTGGTATTCCTGAAAGCAAAGAGAAAATAAAATCTTTCTCAGACAAACAAAAGAGATTCATTACAGCTAGACCAGTCCTACAAGAAATATCTAAGGGAATTCTATGCCTGGAAGAAAAAAAAAAGTTATTATTTTTCATGATATTTTCATACTATATTATCATGAAAACATACACAAAAATAAAAACCACCAGTAGCACAAACACACAAACAAGGAAGAGAAAGAAGCTCAGATTTTATAGAATACTACCAAACCACAATAATAAACAATAAGAGAGAAAGATACAAAAGATATACAAAACAACCAGAAATCAATTAAATGTTTGACAAGACTAAGCCTTCACATATCAATAACCTTAAATGCAAACAGATTAAACTTTTCACTTAAAAGATATAAACTGAATGGATTTTTCAAAATGATCTAACTATATGCTGCCTACAAAGAATTCGTCTCACCTGTAAAGGCACATATAGATGAAAATAAAGAGATGGAAAAAGATATTCCACACAGACAGAAACTAAAAGCAGGCAGGGGTAACTATACTTTTACAAGATAAAACAAACTTTCAGTTAAGAACAATGAAAAGAGAAAAAGAAGGGCATTATATAATGACAAAAAGATTAGTTCAGCAAAAGGATACAATAATTCTAAACATATCTGCCCTCAACAATGGAGCACCCAAATATGTATGGCAAATATTATTACATTTAAAGAAAGAGAAGCTCCAATACAATAATAGGGACTTCAGCATCCCACTCTCAGCATTAAACAGAATATATAGACCAAAAATTAACAAAGAAATGTTGGATTTAAACTACACATTAGACCAAATGGGCCTAACAGAAAATTGCGGAACATATCATCTAACAGCTACAGAATACAGAGCTAGAAAAGCAAGAACAGACAAAACCCCAAATTAGTAGAAGGAAAGAAATAATAAAGAGCAGAGCAAAAATAAAATAGAGACCAAGAAGACAGTTCAGGGGATCAATGAAAATAAAAGTTGGTCCTTTTGAACAGATAAACAAAACTGAGAGCCACTTGCTAGACTAACAAAGAAAAATGAGAAAGGACCCAAATAAGTAATATGAGAAATGAAAAAAGAGACCTTACAACTGATACCACAGACATACAAAAGCTCATCCAAGGCTATTATGAACAACTATACACTAACAAACTAGAAAACTTAGAAAAAATGAATAAATTCCTGAACACATACAACCTCCGAAGGGGTTGAATCAGGAAGAAATAGAAATCCAGAACAGAAAAATAATGAGTAGCAAGATTGAATAAATGATAAATACTATCACAACAAAGAAAAACCCAGGACCAGATGGCTTCACTGCTGAATTCTACCAAACTTTCAAAGAAGAATGAACATCAATTCTTCTCAAAATATTCAAAAAAATTGAAGAGAAGAAATTCTTCCTAATTTGTTCTATAAAGCTGGCATTTCTCTGATAACAAAATCCAACAGGGATGCAATTTTCAAAAAGAAAACTACAGGACAATATCCCTGATAAGCATAGATGAAAAGCCTCAACAAAATATTAGCAAAAAATCCAACAGAACTTCAAAACATAATGCACCATGATCAAGTGGGATTTATTCCAGGGATGCAAAGATGGTTCAATACATGCAAATTAGTAAACAAGATACATCACATCAACAAAATGAAAGACTAAAATCATGGAATTATCTCAATAGAGTCAAAAAATCATTTAATAAAATTTAACATCCCTTCTTGATAAGAGTCCTCAAAAAACTAGTCATAGAAACACATCTTAATATAATAAAGGTCATAAATGACAAATCCACAGCTAATGTCATATTGAATGGGAAAATGCTGAAACCCTTTCTGCTTAGAACTGGAATAGACAAAGATACCTTCTTTCACCACGCCTATTCAACATAGTACTGGAAGTCCTAGCAAGAGCAATAAGGCAAGAGAAAGAAATGAAAGGCATCTAAATTGGAAAGCAGAATCCAACTGTTTAATACAGTTTGGATATTTATAGCTGCCTAAATTTCATATTGAAATGTAATCCCCAGTGTTGAAGGTGGGGCCTGGTGGGATGTGTGTGGATATAAGGTTGGATCCTTCATGAATGGTCTGCTGATAAGTGAGCTCCCACTCTGAGTTCACACAAGATATTTTCATTTAAGAGTGTGTTACCTCCCCACCCGATTCTCTCTTGCTTGCTCCTGTTTTGTCATTCAACATGTCTATTCCCCCTTCACCTTCTGGCATGATTGAAAGTTCCCTGAGCCTTCACCAGAAGCTGAGTAGATGCCAGTACCATGCTTCCTGTAAAGCCCACAGAACTCTGAGTCAATTAAACCTCTTTTCTTTATAAATCACCCAGTCTCAGATTTTTCTTTATAGCAATGCAAGAACAGTCTAATACAGTGTCCATCATCAAATGAATAAAGAAAATGTAGAATATATATGTGTGTGTGTGCATATACGTATATATATATATATATATATATATAATACATACGGTCAAACTGGACTACTAGTAGGTCATAAGAACAAATGAACTTAAATCATTTTCAGCAACATGGATGGAACTCAAGGTCATGATGTTAAGTGAAATGAGCTAGATAGACAAATTTCCTATGTTCTCAGTCATATGTGGGAGCTAAAAAGTTGATTTCATAAAGGTAGAGAGTACAATAATAGATACTAGAGGCTGAGAAGGGTCTGTAGGTCGGGGAGGAATGATGAAGAGAGATTGGTCAATGAATACAAACATAGACAGAAGGAATAAATTCTAGTGTTCATAACAGAGTAGGGGTATTATAGTTATCGACAATGTATTATACATTTCAAAGTAGCTAAAAGAGAGAACTTGAAATGCTCTCAATCAATAGAAAAGATAAATACTCAAGGTAATCAATACCCTAAATACCCTTACTTGATCATTACGCATTCTATGCATGTAACAAGTCTTCACTCTAAAGTGGAGCTCTGAAACTGCTTTTGTTTTATGGCATTTACCAAACCTTTCATTTTAAGTTCAGGGATATCACGTGCAGGTTTGTTATATAGGTAAACTTGTGTCATGAGGGCTTGTGCAGATTATTTCATCACTCAGGTATTAAGCCTAGTGCCCTTTAGGTTTTTTTCCTGATCTTCCTCTTCCCCCTGCCCACTCTCAGTTAAGATTTCATGTTTATGCTTAGAATTTAAACTGGTAATACCTTACTGTCTTTTCAATTCTTGTGTTCTCTTGAACAATTTTTATTTTTAAAATTGATGTTATTTTTCTTCTTTGTACGGAAAAATTTTATTGATACATCATATTTTATATATTCTATATTATGGGTACAAGTGATATTTTGTTACGTGCAAATTTCTGACTTTCTGGTTTGATCTTCTAAAAACGAAAAACTGAAATCCTGAATTAAAGGAAGCTGAGACTTTATTTTATTTTGTTAACTTTTACTTTAAGTTCAGGGGTACCGTGTGCAGTTTTGTTATCTACGTAGACTTGTGTCATGAGAACTTTTACAGATTATTTCATCACTCAGGTGTTTATTCTGGTACCCGTTAGTTATTTTTCCTGATCCTCTCCCTCCTCCCACCCTCCACTCACCAGTAGGCCCCAGTGTCTCTTGTTCCCCTCTATGTGTCCATGTGTTCTCATCATTTAGCTCCCACTTATAAGTGAGAATATGTGGTATTCATTTTCTGTTCCTGCATTAGTTTGCTAAGGATAATGGCCTCTGGCTCCATCCATGTTTCTGCAAAGGGCGTGATCTTGTTCATTTTATGGCTACATATTATTACATGGTGTATATGGACCACATTTTCTTTATTGAATCTACCATTAATGGGCATTTAGATTGATTCCATGTCTTTGCTACTGTAAATACTGATGCAGTAAACATAAGCATGCAAGTGTCTTTATGAAAGAACAATTTATATTCCTTTAGATATATACCCAGTTATAGTATTGCTGGACTGAATTGTATTTCTGTTTTTAGCTCTTTTAGGAATAGCCACATTGCTTTCCACAATGGTTGAACTAATTGACATTCCCACCAAAAGTGTTTAAGCATTTCTTTTTCTCTGAAACCTCACCAGCATCTGTTATTTTTTCACTTTTTGATAATAGCCATTCTAACTGGTGTGAGATCGTATCTCATTGTATTTTTGATTTGCATTTCTCTAATAATTAGTGATATTGCATTTTTTTATATGCTTGTTGACTGTGTGTATGTCTTCTTTTGAAAAGTGTCTGTTCATGTCCTTTGCCCACTTTTTAGTGGTCTTTTTTTCTGGAAAATTTAAGCTCCTTATAGATGCTGGATATTAGACCATTGTCAGATACACATTTTGCAAAAAAGTTTCTTCCATTCTGTAGGTCGTCTATTTACTCTGTTGACCATTTCCTTTACAATGCAGAAGCTCTTTGGTTGCATTAGATCCCATTTGTCAACTTTTACTTTTGTTGCAATTGCTTTTGGTGCCCTGTCATGAAATCTTTGCCCATTCCTATGTCCAGAATGGTATTGCCTATGTTGGAAATGACAGAATCTTAATAACAAATGGAAGATGTTAAAAAGCCATAGATAAAAGAAAGATTACTTTCAAAGAGGCAGTAGTTAGACTGTGAGGTAACTTCTCAACACCAATAATAGAAGTCAGAAGACAGTCAGTCCAGTAATACATTACATTGGTTGGAAGGACATAGACAACAACCTAAAATTCCAAACCCAGAAAAAAGTATATTTCAAGACTGACAACAAAATGAACATTTTTTTCAGGCAACCAAAACAAGAGTTCACCCCCTCACCAAAAGGAAATATACAATATGCACATCAAGTAGAAGGAAAGTGATCCCAGATGGAAGATCTAACATGCAAGGAGGAATGAGGAACAAATATCAGGTGGTAATTATGCAAACTTGTCATTACCCTTGTTCTCTGCTTTTCATTATGGCTGTTAAGAAATTTCTATTCCATTGAAGTCAACTGTCTTTATTCTCTGGATAATTTTAAGACTTCTCTTTTCTTTTGTTGTTCTGTAGTTTAATTATAATACTCTTGAGTGTTGATTTCTATTCATTTATTTTATTTGCTACATATTTGGCTTCTTGAATTTGTAGATTAATGTGTTTCCTCAGTTTTGGAAAAGTTTCTGCAATTATCTTCTTAAAAATGTCCTCTGAAAATATTGTCAACACATTATTGTGTGTTGCATGGTCAGAAAAAGTACATGTATGCAGAATATGTTAAGAACTATTAAGTATATAATACAATCCAATAAAGAAATGAGCAAATGACTTGAGCAGACACTTCACAAATGAAGATATATGAATACTCAATATGTACATGAAAAGCCATCATTAGTCATCAGGAAAACTGAAATTAAAACGCAATTAAATACCACTACACACTCATCGAAATTTCTAAAATTAAGAAACTAACCACATACAGTACTAGTGAGGATACAGAGTAACTAGAAGCCTCATACTCAGTTGGAAAGAATATAAAATATTAGGAACGCATTGGAAAACAGCTTGGCAGGTTTTTTAAATTAAATAAGACCTTCCATATGGTATAGACACTCCACTTCTTGGCATTTACCCAAAATAAATGAAAGCATATGTCCATAAAAACATGTGCAGATATTTTTAGAAGCTTTATTTGTAACAGTGAAAAACTGGAAACAATCCAAATGTCTATCCATAGGTGAATAAAGAAACAAATTGGGGCATGTCAATGCAACAGGGTATTATCCAGTAATGAAAATGACAAACTACTTATGCAAATAGCAGTATTGATTAAGCTCAGAATCATGATGCAGAATGAAATAAGCCAGATTGAAAAAAAACAACAAAAACCTACGTACTGTATGATTCCATTTTTACAAAGTTCTAGAAAAAAACAAATGAATCAATAGTGACAGAAATCAGATAAGTGGTTGATTGCAAACAGAGGAGGACGGAGGACTAGATTACAGGAGGCATGAGAAAACTTTTGGGGTGATGGCAATGTTTGGTATCTTGATTGTAGTGGTAGCTTTATGGGTATGTACATGTGCCAAAATTCATTATTGTATGACAATCATACTCAAAGACTTTTTTAATAGCAAAAAACAAAACCAGTCGCAGAAGATAAAGTTGGGGGAAGACAAGATATGGAATTACTTGGTTTTACTAAATTACCCATCCTCAGAAAGTTAAAGGTAAGTGATCAATGAAAACCTTACAGGCATTTTGGAAGCAATTATTTTCTGAAAATTTGACACAGTTCAGATATTCTGCATACCAGACAAGAGATTTCTCATGAACAATCATTTTTCCAAACATTAACTGTCTTAAGATTCTATTACTTATATTCAATCTATTGACATAAAATCAGAATATTTCCTCTTCTACCTCATTTTGTATAAAATTTCAAGTCCTTTTTTTAAGCAAAGAAAATTGTCTATTATCCTAGATGTCCACCATCAATTATTATTATTATTATTTTACTTTTTTATTTTTTGAGATGGAGTCTCACTCTGTCGCCCAGGCTGGAGTGCAGTGGTGCGATCTGGGCTCACTGCAAGCTCTGCCTCCCAGGTTTACGCCATTCTCCTGCCTCAGCCTCTCGAGTAACTGGGACTACAGGCGCCCACCACCACGCCCGGCTCATTTTTTGTATTTTTAGTAGAGACGGGGTTTCACCGTGTTAGCCAGGATGGTCTCGATCTCCTGATCTCGTGATCCCCCCGCCTGGGCTTCCCAAAGTGCTGGGATTACAGGCGTGAGCCACCGCACCCGGCCCCCGTCAATTATTTTTGTAAATTTAGTTGTCTTTAAATACTGATTTACAAAAATAAACGTGATGTTTGTCAATTCAGTAGATCAATAAACTGGAAGGCTGCTTATATATTCAAGTGCAGTTAACATATTATCTGTTTTCTCTTTTTAATAGGAAGAATGTTTTAATTCAAAAAAGCATCATGTGAAATAGCTCTAGTGCTTCTTTTGAGCTGGTACATTCTGGTAAGCTATAATTTGGTAATTATAATTCAACGTCTTAAACATTAAATTCAGTTGTTACAATTTATTAAATAATGTTCATTTTCATAGAACCAATATTTTTAAATAGGTTTAACTTTTGTTTACATGTGTGATAGTGTAATACAGCAATGATATGGTAAATTTACACTGTAAATTTTAAAAATAAATCATATCATAATGTTGTCAGATATATATGCACAGATTACATAGTTCATGTCTCTTTATCATGGCAGAAAAATTATAAATAACCACACTATAAATTTGAATGGCAAAAGGAAATTCCAATGACTTTTTCTCTCTATTATTGTCTTTTGGGAATTCAATTAAATGTGTTAGAATTTCTTACTTTGTCCTCCATGCTTTGTAAGCTCGTCTCCATACTTTAATCTTTTTGTGTGTGTTGCATTTCCAGTAATTTCCCCTCATCTATCTTCAAGTTTACACATTTTATTTTAGGTTGTGCCTAAGTTACTGTTAAGTCTACTCTTTGAGTTTTTAATTTTGTTTAATGTAATTTTAAGTTATAGAATATCTAGTTGGTTGTTTGAAATCAATTTGGTTACTTTTTATTTTTTCCTTTTCCCTCTAGATATTTTCAAGACTTTCTTTTATTTGTTTAGGAATAGAAGTGTTTTGTAATAGATGTCTGGTAATTTTAATATTTGAATTTGGCCTTGCCTGAAAAATCTAGACAAGGGCAGGTCTCAATTTTTCTCCCTCCCCTGTTCAATTGCAAGGCAAGCCTTTCAGGGCTCGGAGTTGGGTGAAAGTCAGCCTTACTTCCAGGTCACTCTTACTCTGTATATATTGAGCTATTTGGAGATCCCAGCTTAATGCAGGGAGAGTGTTCTGTTAGACTCCATATCCAGGTTCTAGAATTTTATTTTTGTTTCCTTAACCTCTTGTGGCTGTTGTTACATCAAAATTCAGGTTAGCAAATTACCTCCGGCCAAGAGCAATTTTGATGGTCAGTTTACTTTTCGGGGTTTTCACTCTTCTTTCACTTTTTAAGTAGATAATTCTTTGCTATTTTACCAGCTTTTTGATAATTTTGACAATATATATTTTAAAATGTCTTCAGCAACTTATCTTTTTGGTGTGTAAAAAACAATTCTTTTTGGTATGGTGGTGGGCAGACTAAGCTAAAAGCCTAGCCTGTCACTAGAGGAAATTGAACCTTGCAATTTGTTTAAACAATTTTTAAACGTAACACACACACACACACACACACACGCACACAATTTATATTGGTTGGCTTATTTTGAGTATGGATGGAATCACCTGTGTGATTTATCTGATACATCAATGAAGACTGTTATAAATAGAAGAATAACCATTTTCAATCAGCTATTTGTTGTTAAATATGTAATATTTGACCATTTACAATCTGAGAGTAAAACTGTACAAGAGAAACATCCAAGGAAATTAATTATCTTTTTAAGGTCGTCTATAAACCCAGTCCCCATAGCAGCACAAGTACTTATCTAGATTCCGTCCTTTACACTTTATGTTTTGCCTAGTCATTTCTTTTGCAATTAAATTAATTGCTTCATTGTTAATTCAACTTTCATTCTCTGTCCTTTCAAAAAATTTTAAAAACAAGCTGATGAATAGAAAAGTAAAACATTGTTGCAGAGCTATTTATAAGAAAATAAAATATATTGTCTGAAATGTCAATAATGTATGAATAAGCATGTTTCTAAATTTAATTGTTAACTTTGATAAGATGAATGGTAGCAACAATGATGTGATTTGTTATTTATTCTCCCTGAATCAAACTAAATATTTTACACAAATCAGCCCCTTCTAGATAATATTTACATTATACTACAAATATTGACAATGACTAGAATTTAATATTTCAAAAATACTCTCCCAAACATACAAATGCAGGGATGGGTGGCTATAACTGGATCAATAGTTGTGTCACTCCAAATCACAAATCTCTTGTTTTCCCTCTTGCTAATCTCTACTATCCTCCCTCTTTAACCCATGGCTGTGAAAAATAACAAAAGGAGTAATTCAAATCTTCAGATAGTTCTTTCTTGTTTCCTTGTAACTATATATTTTAATTTGCCTCAGAATTCTCCAAATCAGTCTAAGGAAACACAAAGTGATATGAGTACTACATAGATTAGATTTAGATATAGAGGTATAGTCTCTTCCCCCTACAGAACTCCAAACATGCTACTCACCATTTATGAATGTAAAACAACCCACAATGGTCTGAAGAAAGATACAGAACTCACCAATTCATATAGTCAAAAGCTGGACAGATCTGGATTCAAATCTGATTAACTGTGAGATCTCGGGCAGCTGTTGAAATTCTGCATATCGGTCAGAAGTAGATTAGAAAAACAGAAATTGCTTGAGATTTCAAACTGAAAGGGATGTAATACAGAGATTGGAAAGTTACCAAACCTTTGGGATGAGTGATAAAGCAAGATCAGGGAAGTCATTGCTAGTGTTCAGAAAATCAGTAAGAATAAGAATCACAGGAAACTGCCACTTTAGAACATAATTTGACACAAGGAAATCAATCATCAAATCTTACCTCTGTTATCTCTGCAGTTCATGTGTTCATGCCACTGCCTCAGGAATAACAGTGGCTTCTTCTTTTGCAAGCAAGCTTGTTGGCAGAATATATAAAGTGGTAACTTTCTGGTAGAAATAAATTCTAGGGATAAAATACCCCAGGTTTTCAACCTTTAAAATACAAGAAAAAAGAAATGGGAGGAATGTTGTTAAATTTCCAACAAAAAAATCTAGCATATTCTAGATAACTCAGCGTCTTCAAACAAAAAAATACTGTCAAGACTAAATCAAGATTGTGGACTGAGCACTTGCTCCAATATGCCTTCTGCAGCAAATCCCTTAAAGTGAGAGAAAAGGCATATATGCAAATATACATACATATCTATTCAGATATAGATGATATAGATAAATATATAGATGATACAGATACTGATAAAGCATAACAGGACAGGAACACAGAAATGAGGAAGTCTTTAAAAGATAAAAAGCTGATGAAATCAAATTGATAACAACTATGACAAAGTCATATCAAACAAGTTCAAGACCATATCACTGCAAAGACTGAAAACAGATTCTAAATTGGATTGAAGTGAAAAAGCAGAAAAGTGGCCCAGAAAATCATTAGGGTAAATAAATTAAAGAACTGAAGTCAGAAAAATGAGACCAGACCTCACCACCCTCGTGATGTACAACACATAGCAAGTTTTTGATAGGTTTTTACCAACTATATTTGCGACATGTTATATTGATTTTTTATTATCATTTTAAAAATAATTTTTGCATAATTGAATAAATTTTGATATTTTTATATTTTGCATTGCTATCTGGGTTTCTTGTTTCAGCACTGTTAATAGAATTTTTTAAATATGATTTTAAAATACGTTGTATTGCTTTTGATAGTGATTACATAGTTAAACAAAAACATCTTTTACCTGTTACAAATCTTTAGTTAAAAGCTATTGGGGGGCAGAGTTTAACAATTCAAGCAAAAGGGATGTGTATGTGTACGTATGTATACATATATAGAAATATTTTCATATATTATAAATTATATATAAATATATGTATATATTTCTGATACGTTTATGTATAATTTAAAAATAATTCAAATTATAGTCCAAAAATAAAGTCAGGATAAGTTCTTTTTTTTTTTTTTTTTTTTTTGAGACAGAGTCTCGCTCTGTCACCCAGGCTGGGGTACAGTTGAGTGATCTTGGCTCACTGCTACCTCCACCTTCCAGGTTCAAGCAATTCTTCTGCCTCAGCCTCCCAAGCATCTGGGATAACAAGTGCCCACCACCACATCCGGCTAATTGTTCTATTTGTAGTAGAGATGGGGTTTCGCCATGTTGGCCAGGCTGGTCTTGAAGTCCTGACCTTGAGTGATCCACCCACCTTGGCCTCCCAAAGTGCTCAGATTACACACATGAGCCACTGCACCTGACCAGAATAAGCTCCTAAAGAAAATTTCAGATCATATAAGAATGACACATACACTTTAGCTTGATTAGTTCTTAACACTATTTCAAGACTATCTACTGTGATGCTTGTGTACAACTTTCTTAAATTTAGGTACAAAGGGGAGAAATTAAAAAGGGATAAGGCCTTAAAGGCATTGGCAAAAGAGACAAGAGCTCTGCTTCCTGGAATTGTGTTGTATAAAGTCAGAACCTGCTGGAAGCAGGTGCCAAGACAGGATTAATCATGAAAGGGTTTTTATGGAGAAATAGTTGTGAGAAAAAAATGGAAAGGAGCCAGGAGAGGCTGGAAAAGGCATCAAACCACGATGCAAGCCTGGCTTTAAGTGAAGGAGAGAGAGGGAAGGAAATCAGGTAGAGATGTCCTAAATTATCATGCATATAAGAAACATTCGTCAAAGCCATTGGGGAATACTAAGCTAAAATTCAACCGAGAGGAGGCTTGTGAACCCTCAGGAATGGAACTATATTAGTATTGTTGCCTGGCTCAGTGGTTGGCCGAGAGGCACATATGGGAAGCAAGGCGCAAATGCATGAGCCACTGCACCTGACTCAGATGCAGAAGTTGGTCCCTAGTCACTTAGGTTCCCCGAATTTGGAGGTTCGCCTCATGCATTCTCATGTCCATCACATAAAGAAAGGGACAGTCTGCAACAGCAGGATTCCTTTCTAAAGAACCTTCTCTTCGGGGAACACTCTGAAACCGTTCTTCAAATGATGACCTACTCTGAAGTCCAAGAGATAATTCTGAAGTAGACTTTGATTTTGTGCAGGAGAATGTACTCTATTCCCATCATCACAGCTTGCCCCTTGGCTTACATAAATATTTCGCTCATGATTCCAGGAAGTTGCCTAAAGCAACTTAAATGTTGGGCCAAAATAACCTGTTTGTCTATCATTAAAAAGTTTTTGCTTGAGAAGTTTTATGAGTTGAATTGTATCTCACAAAATGATATATTAGAGGCCTAACACTCAGTACCTCCAAATGTGATATTATTTGTAAACAGTCTTTATGGAGGTTATCAAGTTAACATGAAGTCATTAGAGTGGGGACTAACATAATATGGCTGAGATCCTTATCAAAAGGAGAAATTCAGTCACAGGGACAGACAGGCACAGAGAGAAGATGATGTCAAGAGACACGGGAGAATGCCACATGAAGGTGGAGGATTGGAGTGATGCATCTGCAAGCCAAGAAATGCCGAAGATTGCTGGAAAACTACCAAAAGCTAGGAGAGAGGCGTTTCACAGTGGGAAGGCCTATGCCAACCTACCCCAAAGAACGAGAAAGCTGAGAGGCTGAAGAGAAAGGCTGACACAGCTACTTTCTTAGAAAGAAACATTTACTCATTTTATATATATATATAATATTTTCTTATTTTTAACTTTTAGGTTCAGGGCTAAATGTGCAGGTTTATTATATAGGCAAATTGCATGTCATGTCATGGGGGCTTGGTGTACACGTTATTTCATCACACAGCTAATAAGCATAGGTAGTTTTTAGATCCTCACTCTCCTCCCACTTTCCACCCTCAAGTAGGCCCTAGCATCTGTTGTTCCCCTCTTTGTGCTCATGTGCATTCAATGTTTTACTGCCATTCATAGGTGAGAACATGTAGTATTTGGTTTTCTGTTTCTGTTTAGTTCATTTAGGATAGTGGCCTCCAGCTCCATCCATGTTCTGACAAAGGTATGATCTTGTTCTTTTATATGGCTGCATATATTCCATGGTGTATATGTAACACATTTTCTTTATCCAGTCTATCATTGATGGACATTTAGGTTGATTCCATGTCTTTGCTACTGTGAATATTACTGTGATGAACATACATGTGCATGTGTCTTTATGGTACAATAATTTATATTCCTTTGGTTATATACCCAGTAATGGGATTGCTAGGTCAAATGGTAGTTCTGTTTTTAGCTCTTTGAGAAATTGCCACACAGCCACATTCCCACCAGCAGTGTGTAAGCGTTCCCTTTTCTCTGCAACCTCACCAAGAGTGTTATTTTTTGACTTTTTAGTAATAACCATTCTGATTGATGTGAAATGTTATCTTATTATGATTTTGATGTGTATTTCTCTAATGATTAGGGATGGTGAGCATTTTTTCATATGCTTGTTGGCTTTGCATATGTCTTCTTTTGAAAAGTGTCTGTTCATGTCCTTTGCCTACTTTTTAATGAGATTGTTTGGTTTTTGCTTGTTAATCTGTTGAAGTTCCAGATGTTAGACCTTTGTCAGATGCATAGTTAGCAAATATTTTTCCCATTCTGTAGGTTATCTATTTACTCTGTTGATAGTTTCTTTTGCTGTGCAGAAGCTCTTTAGTTTAATTAGATCACATTTGTCAATTTTGGGTTTTGGTGCAAATAATTTTGGCACCTTTGTCATGAAATCTTTGCCAGAGCCTATGTCCAGAATGATATTTCCTAGGTTATCTTCCAGGGTTTTATAATTTTAGGTTTTACATATAAGTTTTTACTCCATCTTGAGTTGATTTTTGTATACGGTTTAAGGAAAGGGTCCAGTTTCAATCTTTTGCATGTGGCTAGCCAGTTCTCCCAGCTCCATTTACAGACTAGGGAGCCCTTTCTCCATTGCTTGTAATTGTTGGCTTCGTTGAAGATAAGACAGCTGTAGCCATACAGCCTACATGATCCGGCCTACAAGATCCATTTTCGTTCCATGATCTATGTGTCTGTTTTTGTACCAGTACCATACTGTTATGGTTACTGTATCTTTGAAGTATAGTTTGAATTGAAGTAATGTGATACTTCATGTTCTGTGATTTGGGATCTTTTTTGGTTCCATGTAAATTTTAAAGTAGTTTTTTCCTAATTCTGTGAAGAATATCATTGGTAGTTTGATAGGAATAGCACTGAATCTGTAATTTGCTTTGCTCAGTATGGCCATTTTAACAATATTGATTCTTCTTATCCATGACCATGAAACGCTTTTCCATTTGTTTGTGTCATCTCTGATTTCTTGCAGCAGTATTCTGTAATTCTCATTGTAGAGATCTTTTACATTACTGGTTAGCTATTCCTAGGTATTTTTTATTCTTTTTGTGGCTATTGTGAGCCAGAGTGCATTCTTGATTTGGCTCTCAGCTTGGATATTGTTGGTGTATTGAAATGCTGCTGATTTTTGTACACTGATTTTGTATCCTGAAACTTTGCTGAAGTTGTTTATGAGATTTGGACAAAGACTATGGGGTTTTCTGTGTGTATAAGCATATAGTCTGCAAACAGAGAGAGTTTGATTTCCTCTCTTCCTATTCAGATACCTTTTATTTATTTCTCTTGCCTGGCTGCTCTGGCTAGGACTTCCAGTACTATGTTGAATAAGAGTAGTAACAGAGGGCATCCTTGTCTTATTCTGTAGAAATAAATATTCAATGGGGTCTTACAAACAGAAGTCATGTCTGTGTCTTGGGTAGCATGAGAAAAGATGGTGGGTCAGGGTTTATAACTCATAAGGGAGGGGTAATTCAGAAGGAATATGTAGGACAATTGAAATCTGATAACATCAAAATTGTTTGACTTAAGGGCAAGATTTACAGTAAATACATGCTCTTACACAAGGGAATATAGATAAACTGGAAATCTCAGAGGCAATTCTGGAATAGGGGTTAATTAGAAGCCAACATGGTAGATTGGCACCCACGATGAATTTGGGGTTTCTCTGGCCTCCACAAGAAGTGTGGGCCAGATTCTCCTTCACAGCTCCAGAAGTAACCAACCTTGTTGACAACTCAATTTTGGACTTCTAGCCCACAGAATTATGAAACAATAATTTTTTTGTTATTATAAGCCACCCAGTTTGTGGCACTTTGCTATGGCAGTCCCAGGAAATTAATACAGGAGGGGCTACTCTCAATGAATAGAGGAAGCAGTAAAATACCTTGCATAATTTCATAGAAAGTTAGTGCTGAAAGCAGTCTCAGAGCAGTAACATCAAAAGCTTGGTTCATATCCCACTAGCATGCTGAAAGAATCACCCACATTGGCCACACAATGAATAAATATTCTATTTCTTACTCTAGAATAATGGGTACATCCATACACTTACTAGTAACAAATTAAGTTTAGTGAACATTGATTTACAAATTGGATATTTATAAACTAAAATTAGAGCACTATTAGGATTTACTGAGTCTTCTTTTGAACAATTAATCTGCTACCTGCTTGGTAAGTTTGTACATGCAGGTTTTGAAATTCCTGAAATTTTTAGGAAGAGTTACTAAGGTTAATAAGTAAGAAATCATAGTGAGTTAGGATGGATATGGTTTTCAATTGTTGCTCTTCTTGCATTAATGAATAGATTTGGAGAATAGTTGTTACAAGTTTTATTTTTAAAAATTATTGATCACTGGTTCCTTAATGGTTAGATGTTCTCACTAAATCTTTTTATAATCATTAGGTTCTTTTTCCACGGAAGACTGGGAGCAAATGGGATAGATAACTCATGGGACCTTGTGTCCCATCTAAGCAGGCTACTATTTTTAAAATTTGGTAAACTATCCCAGAGTCCCACTTCCACCTCTTTTCTAATTCTTTCATTTTTATTGGTGAGGAAACTAAAGACCAGTGTCTGTTTTTGACATGTGAATGAGTGGTTGACTTCATCTTACTGTCAAAATATTTTTTGTCATTTTAATAAATAATTGTTGAGTGATTCAAAATAGCAGAGACTTTTAAATATAAAATATTATTTGACCCACCAAGCAATAAAGTGAGATACTGCTATTGTCTCACTTATACAGATAAGAAATCTGAAATTCAGAAACATCAAACAAGTCACCTGAAATCACACTGTTAGAGGTAACCAAGTTAAGATTTTGCCATTGACAAATTTTCAAAGTTTGTATGCTTATTTGCTGTGCCAGTGTGCCTCAAACTAGGTATCCATGGACCTCCAAGGTCAATTGTCTTTTTCTCAAGGGTCTGCAAGTCTAGGCCCTTTTCGCCCGCATTTTGGTAAATGCACAGCTTGAGGATTAGCTGGATGAGCACCTTGCAGTTGATTACTGACAGGTGATTCCAGTATTCATATTTTGCATTAGTTTTACAACCAAGTACACACCAAGTGAAGGCCAAATGAGGTTGGCTCTTGCTGATGGATGACAGGTTTCCAACAGTTTGAACAGAGAAAAAGCTGGGAGGCCTGAATCATCTCATGACAAATATTAGTAGAGTCATGCCAATTGTAAATAATCTGCACAGTAGCTATGTCTCATGACAGTTGCCTTCAACTCTAAAAATCTATAATCCTATTGGATTGCCGTGACATTTAGGGTCAGGCAGGAAATGGATGGCATAAGAAAGGAGAAGAAGACAGAGAATTTAAGAGACTTTTACAAAAGTGTAAACAAGGATAAAAAAAATCCAAGTGAAATGGAGTAGTGCAAGTAATGGTGAGTAATGGTGAGAAGCGTGGAGGGGTTGGAGAGAGAGTTATTGCTACAATCTGGGGAG
This sequence comes from Papio anubis, assembly GCF_008728515.1. NCBI lineage: Eukaryota > Metazoa > Chordata > Mammalia > Primates > Cercopithecidae > Papio > Papio anubis. Next base: position 43,347,313 of record NC_044986.1, on the reverse strand, counting down.
AGAGATAGCTATGACCTTTAGTAGAGGGACATAACCAGGCTTTGGGGACAAAAAAGAGAGGGAGCCAGAAGAAATACTACTCTGTCCTCACTCTCATTCCTGTGGAGCACCGATCTCTTGCTGGTGATTTCCACCTTTTGAATGTAAGAAGCCAAAGGACAAACTGCCTTTGATGCAGTTCATACAGGTCAGCTTCCCTGGAGCACGCACTCTGGGGTAGAGAATGCTAAAGAGTAGACCTGGTGGAGCAAATGAAGATATCCAGCCTGTTTCTATAAACCAATGATGTATTGTCTTATCCTAATAATAACATTGATGTTTTATTTTCTGGAAAGCATATTTATTAATTTTTATTATTGAATGAGAATAAGATCCTAGGCACATCTTTCTTCCTACAGTTGCAAGAAGATAAGATGGCTCTATCAAGTATTTTTATTTAAACAAAAGAGTCTGAAATTTTATGCCTCACTTAAATTAACAAATAATATTCTCATTCATTTACATTTCAATTTTGTGAGTGGAACATTAGGAGGTTGAGTTAAAATTAGAGTAGACACTTGTATGTAAAAGTGTATCTTTCTTGTTAACTGTTTCAAAATAAAAGGCTGAAAATTGCTATTAGATGACAAATGATTTCACAATGAACTCAATACAAAGAAAAAGTCCTTAACTCTGTTTTGAAAATTAAATTGCTCAAATCTAATGGAATGAGGAAAGCCATACTTTAAAAGTAATTATTGAGGAAAAGACCTAGTAGTTTCAATGAACACAAAACTTGCTATGAGACAAAACATGACACAACTGATTAAAAAATTCAATGCAATCATAGGCCAAAGAAAGGTTAAGGAACTTCAGATCAAGGGAATCAATAATTCTATGAGGCTTTGCACATTCAGTGACATCTAGAATGTGGAACCCCAGATAGAGGGATATTGGCAACATGATAACCAGGTGATAAAGGATTTCAAAACTAAGTTACAAAAACAATTTAGAGACACTAGAGATATAAAGCCTACAGAAGATTTAAGAAAGGTTTGATATAGCAAAAATCTGAAGCTTTATGGCAGAGGAATTAGACTGGCTCCATGTGGCTCCAGATAGCCAGATTATGAGCATTGGCTATAACTGGCAGGCCAAAAGACTTGGACTCAACATGGGGAAGAATTTATGAGAAACTAGAAATGTCTGTGGGTAGACAGTTGTGCCTCTTGAAGGAGAAGGCTGAATAGGAGAGTGAACCTTAAGAGTATTGAAAGATACTTAAAATAAAGGCATAGTTGGATTGAATGATTTCTAAAGCTCTGTGCTCTGTGATTTGATGACAAGAGAACATATTGAAGCTGATGCCAGATTGGAGTAACTAGCATGGAGGAAGAAGAAATTAATGAATTTTTTATTTTAAAAAATAAATTAAAAAGAAGAGAGAACACTAACCAGGAATGTATCTAATGGTGCAAAAAAGAAAAATAAATAGGGAAAGGGTCGAAAAGTCCACAAAGATAGTGAAGGAGAAACTGTATTCTGAAGAACAGGAAAAGTATAGGAAGTATAGGAAGGGAAATATATATTGTACTACTGAGGGGGTTATTTGTCTGAAAAAGTACTCAAAACAATGATTTATAATGCTCACTTACTTTATCACTTACACGTTATAGTTTCTGACAGCAGACAAACTCCATAGAGAAGGTGATGTCTTTCCTATATTTTTATGCCACCACACTTGAAACAGCATCCAGAAGTAAAAAGAAAGCGGAAAAATAATGCTTTTGTCAATGTCTCAGAAACACTGGATGACTGTACATATAAACTGTCAAAGACCTAATTAAGGACATTAGAAAGCATTTTTTTAAGCAGAACATTTCAGGTTTTCAGCGTCTTTATATCTCCAAATGTGTAACAGCTGTTATGTTATAAAACCTATTCAATAACTGAAACATCACTCTTTCTCAGTACTTTTTGGTGTTACTTTAAATTGTAATGAATTCAGAAATTATTGACCAATAGTCAATTATTTTGTTTTATATATGATGAATGATATTAATTTAATATCAAATAAAATTTGTAAGAAAAATAAACAATGTAGAACTAGATTAAAATTAGACCCTATATTGGAAATTTTAAAGAATATTTTAAAATAATAAGCATTAAAGTTGGTTCTTTATATGCTTTCATCTTCCAGGATATGACCTGAGAGGTTGGCATTTCTTCCTTGGTCCTCGAGATAAAAGGATTCTCAACCAGAAAACTAAAGGATAAGCAAGAAAAGAGATCTTTGGGCATCTGTGACAAGGTTCCTTATCCATCTTTGGAAACTTATAAAGAAAATATTATAACAAAGAAGAATGAGGAAAGCACAAAACAGTTCCAGAACTTCTTAGCAACCAAAAGTAATTGAAAAGTCAACTGAAAATAGTAGTAGCTATTTTTTCTCATATTGTAAGAATCCAGTTAGCTTAGCCCAGAGGAAACTCCTCTTAAATTTAGAGCCCACAGTTGAAACCTGTGAGATCAACCAACTGAAAGTAAATATGTGATTAAATAAGAATTTCCACAGTTGGAATTATGTGCAAAGATGAATTTGACACGGTTCCTTTCAAAGGGTCTTTATGACAGAAAAGCAACACAAACCCTCCTACAAGGTTGATGAGAGTTATACAGAAACTGTACGAAACTCAGCACAATGAGAAAAGTTCATTAAAGGAAAATCAAAAAAATAATTAGTGTTGACTGTGAGCCTTGAATAGTGGGCAGATTTATATCCAATGGAAATAGTAGAAAGAGATATAAGAGGTTTTTAAAAAAGTAAAGGCACACAGCTTGAAATGCTTTGTATGTAGACCAGCCTCTTCCTCAGCACCTCAGGGAGCCTCCTGATACCCTTAGCCATGCTTTTGGATCTAATATCCCTAAATGGATATTCCAGTAACATTGACTGAGTTTGATTTAACTTGTTTCCAAAGAAGACATGATAAATTTCCTTAGGCCAGCTGATTAAACAAGAAAATGTTTCTTCTACTGAATATTTAAGGCCACAAAAAGGTAGAAGAGTACTAAGGTCTGAATTGCCAATATGCTATTGATACATGTTTCAAGAATCAAGGCATAGAAAGAAGGGCTTCAACTCTGCTGGGAATGTAGCCTGAGTAAATAATTAAATAGACCAAAATCATTCTAAGTGGGAAAATTTGGAGTGACAGAATAAAGAGGTTCACTGAAACAAAGGAAACTATGTCACTGAAACAATGAAAAAAAAAAAAGACAAATATATCATCTGCCTCCTTCCACACAAACGTCTCAGGCTCCAGCCAATTGCACTGAAATACACTCATTTAATCAAACAGGATATGCAAACCATTAGCAATCAATCAAAGGGGTTGGCTGTGACAAGTCTCTGGCCCACAAAGCCAGACTTCAAATTGGAAATTTTTGTTCCCTCAAATACAATGAGTTCCCAAAATCAGACGCCTGTTGGAGGTGGCTTAGGAGTACTTTTTACAGCTTAAACCTTAGCTCTAGGCCAAAGACTAATACAGATGTGGTTGTAGTTCATTCCTTATTAAACTCTTCAAATATACTGTTTTATTTAGGGAGAATAAGCTACTGATCCAGTTCCAGGAGAACATAAATTTAAGGTGTTTTTCACCCAGAATTAATCATTATTGTACAAAGCAAGTCACCTGCATCACCAGGACCCTTCTGCAGATTTTACTAGGTTGTTGAGACATGGCTGCCCACCGGTATGTGAGTGGCCTGCAACCATGGCTAATTATTGAGTGCACACAGTCTTCCAGGCATTGTGCTAAGTGCTTTATATGCACTATGTCATTTAATATTCTCCAGCTCCTTATGTCATCTTGATGATATTCTATAGATGAGAAAACTGAGACTTAGAGTGGCTAAGCAACCTGGGAGTTCACATAGTTGCTAAATTGGAGCTTACATGGAACTTACATCCTAGTAGGGGAATTCAGACAACTAATATACAAGTAAATGTGAAATATGTTAGTAATAAATGCTAAAGAGAAATGAAGCAGAGAAAGAGGGATGGAAGGAGGAGTGTCTTTATTTTTTATAGGGTAGTCACTATTAAGATAATGCATTAGTAGGTATGAGGACAAGCCTTGCAGATATCTGGTGAAATATCACTGTAGACAAAAGCAAAGGGAAATGCAGAGGCTCTGAGGGGGGAATATGGCTGATGTGTTGAGACAGAGCAAAGAAGCTTATGTAGCCGGAGCAGCGTAAGCAAGAAAGAAGGCTGAGAGAGGGGTTTATTGCTGAAACAAGGCCTAGATGATGCAAGACCTTGTAAATTACAGGAACAAATTTGTGTTTTACTGTGAATAACTAGTGAGAACATTGAAGGTTTCTGAGCAAAGAAATACTATGATCTGACTCAGGCTGTTATGTTAGCAATAGATTACAATGAAGACACAGGAGGAACAGAGAGGAGGCTGTTGTAATCTAGGGGAGAAACGATGATGGCTGCTATGATCTGAATGCATGTGTCCCCCTAATATGCATTGGTTGAAACCTAACTCCCAATGTGATGATACTAGGAGCTGGGGCCTTTGGGAGATAACTAGGCTGTGAGAGTGGAGCCCTCATGAATAGGGGATTTGTCCCTTGTAAAAAGGAACAAGAGAGGTTGTTTTCCCTTTCCACCACAAGAGGACTCAAAGAAGACATCATGTACCAAGCAGGGAGCAGGCCCTCACCAGACTCTGAATCTGAAGACAGTTGAATCCTGGACTTCCCAGCTTTCAGAACTTTGAGAAATTTCTGTTGTTTATAAGCCATCCAGTTTTTGGTAATGTATTGTAGCAGCTTGAACAGACTAAAACAGTGGCATAGACTAAGGTAGGAGCAGCAGGGATGGTGACAGTGGGCCAATTCTATATACGTTATGAAGGTAGAAATGAAAAGGTTTGATGGTTGCTCAGAAGTCAAGTGTGATGAAAACTACGCTGGAGGCTGACTTTTAGGTTTCTGACTGAACAATAGGAAGGATTTATTGGCATGCAGAAGTTCAGGATGGGAGGAGGTAGGAGGCAGTTGGAATTTAGGAGTTTGATTCTGGGCATGATAAATTTGTGGAGTCTCTCTAAGTTGATTAGGCAAATGGATATAAGGTTTTAGCATTTAGGTAAGTGTATGAATTAAAGATATAAATTTTGGAATCATATGTGTATAGATAAATAATATATAAAGTCATATGTCTGGATGAGATCACTTTTGGAGTGAATGCAAATTAAGTAAATAGATCTGAGAACTGAATTCGTTGGCCTAAAATTGGCAATAATATGTTTATCACTAGGCCCATCTCATCAGATATATGACTACCACTTCCCTTAATGTATTTGAAACTTCTCTACCCAGCTGGAAAACTCACAGACTAGCTCTCAACTATGCTTTGCCTATGAGAATGCTCACCTAACATTTAAAAATATTGGGACACACGCACACACACACAAACGCACACAACATCCTTCTGTTTAGAACTGTTAGAGATTATCTCACTGATGCTGTATTTGGGCAAGGTCGGGGCAATGAGGCAGAATCAGTGAAGGATATCGAAAAGGAGCAGTGAATTCAGAGAACTAAGAGAGTGTGTGCCAGGAGCCGACAGGTAAAAGTGTTCAAAAATGAGAGAATGAACAATTGTATCAAATATTCCTGATGCACTGATAAGAAAAAGATTAAGAAAATCTGATTGGAAAGTGTCCAAGAGAGAATGGGAAGAGAAGAACAAAAGATAAAATAATCAAAATGACTGCTCCAGTTTATACTCCCACTAGCAGCCTGTAAGTGATTTCTTACGATTCATAGCAAAAAACAAAAACCCTCCCTGCAAGGCATCCCTGCATATGGCACCACTGAAAAATGTCTACATATCCCTGACTTCTGACTTATCCACACCCACTCTGCCTAGAGCAAAAGCTTCAACTTGAAATAATGTCCTGTTTTCTTCCTGTTCTCCGGTCATTAATTACACGCACCCAATTACTCCTTAGCAGTAATCAAATCCCTCTAAGTCATTTATCTTACAAGACTTACCCTCTTTGTGTATGCTGATTAATTTTACGTTTAACAATGTGATGCTGCTTCACTCTGAGACTATCTAGATTGAAACATTACCTACTGCATCTTTGAGTCTTGCTTAGTTAGACACAGTTATATCAATCCAATCATACTCATTTGTTGAAAATGAGGGTATATTATTTTCTCTATTTTCACAGTGAGTCACAATTCTTGATGAACATATTCCTGGCAAGGCACAATCCTAAAGCCTATTTGAATGCCTAAAAGCATTTTAATCTGTTAGATGGCTGATTCTTTTAGTAGCAATGAAAACCTTTCATAATGTCAAGAGGAATACACTGATTTTTTAAAATCATTTTAGCCCTCATTTTCCCTCAAAATTTTATGCCTATTAGGGATATGTTTTCCTATTCCTATAGGAATTAATAACCAGGACCAGATCTCAATTGTTTAATCGTGACTTTGTTTTGCAAAAGAGTAAACTGAGGTCCAAACTGTGTGGGTAGCAAGACATGTACAATGGCGGGTAATTTTGTGACTCCGGAGACAAACTGCATACATTAGAACTCTGCCTCCATTCTTCTCAGCTGTATCACTTGGATCAAGTACTTCTTATCCATTGAATGAGCACAGAAATGATGCTTAGCTTATAGAGTTGCTGTGAAATTGAGTGAAATGATGCAAAGCCTTTCATATGGTGATTGGAGGTGCAAAGCCCTTCATATGGTGATTGGAACATAATAAGTATGCAATAAATATAATCTCTTCTTACATACCACACAGAAAAGCACAATCTATTTACCAGACTTTGCTCCTCTTTCCACTGAGCCAGGACATCTTTTAATAGCCAAGCTTGTGCCATGTTGGTCAAATCATATTAGAAGGGGAAACTAGAAATGAGAATGTGCGTGAACTCTGTGTTTAATCTAGTAATAACTTCATTTTAACCGGAGAAATGTTTCTTTCATCCCAGGTCATTAATTCATTCACCATCTCTGGTGGGACCGTCACAAGGCAAATGCCCCACTGAGTTGCACTCTAACAAGGTACACAGCTGCTAGGAAGGCAGCAGCCAAACCTGCCGCCACTGACAGCAGGGTTCCTACTGGACATAGGAGGCATTGGGAACACATTGGCAATGTGGCAGTGTAACGGGTTGGATGAAGGGTGAGAGCTTAAAGACTCAGACTTTTCTAATGAGGCCAGCAGCCTCACCTCTAGCCACTTTGCAGCACATCTTCCTCCTGGGAATTCTTCCCTAGAGCAATCAACAGACTTGTTTTTGCAAAGCTTGTCCTGTTCTTCACTTTTTTTTTTTTGGACAGAGTCTCGCTCTGTCACCAGGCTGGAGTACAGTAGCGTGATTTTGGCTCACTGCAACCTCCGCCTCCTGGGTTCAAGCAATTCTCCTGCCTCAGTCTCCCGAGTAGCTGGGATTACAAGTGTGTGACACCATGTCCAGCTAATTTTTGTATTATTAGTAGAGATGGTGTTTCACCATATTGGCCAGGGTGGTCTCAATCTCTTGACCTTGTGATCCACCCACCTCAGCCTCCCAAAGTGCTGGGATTACAGGTGTGAGCCACCGTGCCCGGCCTTAGCTATTTTTAATTCACAAAAGCACTTCCTTTGGGGTGGTATGCTAGCCATATCTGCAAGACTATACTGTAAATACTTGTTTTAGCCTAGTTTTATTTCATTTATTTTTAGCTGCTTCATCTTTCACTTTTTATATGGAAAAGAGGAAGTGCCAGAACAAGGGAAATGGTTTAGAGCAGAGTTCTTGACATAAATATAGAATACAAAATGTCTTTTATTTCTCCAGTTATCTCTGCATGGGTCATTTCTATCTGAGAACACAGATGTTCCAGACTTAACTTTAATGGAATCCTAAACTGAGAAAAAAAATAAATAAATAAAGGCAGGAAAGCAGAAAGCCATCCATTTCCAAAACATGTTTCCTTGAAAGGACTGTGGAGCACAGACTTAGCACAGATACACCTCTGAGAAATCCTAGAGTATGAAAGTCATTTTGACATTTTCTAAGCAATTTTTAATTGACTTAATTTTTTTTAGAACAGTTTCAGATTTACAAATTGAGAAGACAATACAGAGAATCCCAAATACTCCCAGTTTCCCCCATTATTGACATCTTATATTAGTACTGACAAACTTGCTCCTCAACCAAGCTTTAGTCAGGCTCCTCTAAGTCCTCTTCTCAACTAGGCTTTCACCTTGAACTTTAATGTCTGTCTTTGTTTGGCCTGTATTGTCCAGTTTTAGCAGGAATCCTGTTAAGTCAGTTTAGCAAGAATCCTCCACTTTTGATGTCTGATCATTCCTAATATCTGGCCAATTTTCTTATTCCCCACCTTTAGCAACTGATCACCCTGGTATGCTTTCATCAAGAACCTGTAAGGTCAGTTTAGCAAGAGTATCTCCTAACTGCTGATGTCTCCTCTTAGTAAGCCACCCTGCTCCTGGGCTACAAATCCCCACTTGTCCAGGTCGTATTCAGAAGTAAGCCAGTTTTATACTGAGGTCTCTTTCTCCTATTGCAAGAGTTAGCACTTTAACTATTGCCCAACTCTGCTTTTCTATAACAGCATGGTGTATTTATTACAATTAATGAACAAATCTTGGTACCTTATGAATAACTAAAGTCATTTACAACTTTATTCAGATTTTATTCATTGTTACCTAATGCCCCATTCCTATTCCAGGATCCCATTCAGGGTACTACATCACATTTAGTTGCCATCCCTCATTAGTTTACTCTTGGCTGTGACAATTTCCCACACTTTGTTTTTCATTGCATTGAGAGTTTTGAGAAATACTAGTCAGGTATCTTGCAGAATGTCTCCCTACCCTCCCACTCCCTCATTGAAATTGCCTGATATTTCTCTTATTATTCAAATAGGATTACCAGTTTGGGGGAGGAAGATCACAAAGTGACATTTTTATCACAGCAAATCAATGGCACATGCTATCAACATGAATAACTATTGATGTTAACTTGATCACCTGGCCGAGGTAGTGTTTGCTTGGTTTCTCCACTGTAGTTACTCATTTGTTCTCCCTTTCTGTAATGTACACTTTGAGAGGAAATCACTATGTACAGTCACCAGTTAAAGAGTGCAAATTATGCACCACCTCCTTAAAAGCAGAGAATCTATGTAAATTATTTGAAATTCTTCTTCATGGGAGATGTTTCTATTTTCCTCTAATTTATTTTATTCTATCAGGTACTTAGTATGGACTTATGCATTTTTATTTGATATTTTAAGTTATAATCTAATATTTATTCATTTTCTTGCTCGCAGGTTTCCATCTTTGGCCTTTGGAAACTTTCATTTGTCACCTATATCATTTGACATCCATCTATCAGTGTGGATTTCTGTTTTGTTTTGTCTTTTGGGAATTCCCTTACTTTGTGGCACTACTAGATACTCCAGGCTCATCTTACATAATTTCTGCCCCAGTCTTAGAATCAACCCTTTCTCTAGGGATGTCTTTTTTTATTGGAGAATGATATTAGAAACCAAAATCTGAGACACATAGAACTAAACAGAGAGAACCAAAATAAATGTACACATATATGGTCAACTCGTCTTCAACAAGGGCATCAATAATATACAGATGTGAAAGGATAGTTTCTCCAGCAAACAGTGTTGGGAAAACTGGATGTCCATATGCAGAAGGATGAAATTGGACCCTTATTTTAAACCATAAAAATATAAACTCAAAACAGATCAAATGTCTAAATAAATCCATAATTCAAACTGAAAACTTTGGGAAGAAAATAGGGAAAATGCTTTATGACATTAGTCTTGGCAATGATCTCTTGGATATGATACCAAAAGCACAAACAACAAAGGTAAAAATAAACAAATGGAATTATGTCAAACAAGAAAGCTTCTGCACAGAAGAATTAATCAACAGAATGAAAAAGCAACCTACATAATGGGAGAAAATATTTACAAACCGTATACCTAAAAAGGATTTAACAACCAAAATACATAAGGAACTCCTACAACTGAATATCAAAAAATAAAATAAAATAAAAATTCATCAATTAAAAAATAAGCAGAGGACAAAACTAAAAATTACTGATTAAAAAACAGGCCAAGGACTTGAATAGCCTTTTCTCTAAAGACAAACAAATGGCACTAAATATACAAAAAGATGCTCAACATCACTAATCATCAAGAAAAGACAAATTAGGACCTTAATGAGATATTACCTCACATCTGTTAGGATGGCTAATATTAAACAAAAATAATAAATAAATAAATAAAAAAAATAAGTATTGGTGAGAATGTAAAGCAAAGGAGACCTTTTCACACTGTTAGTAGCAATGTAAAGTGGTACACTGTTATGGAAAACAGCATGAAGGTTCTTGAAAAAACGGAAAATAGAACCACCATATGATCTAGCTTGTGAATATATATCCAAAAGAATTGAAGTTAGTATGTCAATGAGATACCTGCATTCCCATATTTATTGCAGCATTATTCACAATAGCCAAGATATGAAAACAACCTAAAAGTCCATTGACAGATAAATAAAGGATGGATAGATTAGACAGACAGATAGATAGATAGATAGATAGATAGATAGATACATACATACATACATACATACATAGATATGATAGATGATAGATATATGATAGATAGATAGATAGATAGATAGATAGATAGATAGATAGATAGAGCAACACTATTTAGCCTTAAAAAATAAGGGAATCCTATCATGTGTAACAACATGGATGCACCTGGAGGACATTATACAAAGTGAAATAAGCAGTTACAGAGGGACAAATGTGCATAATTCCACTTATGGGAGGTACCTAAAATAGTCAAACTCATAGAAACAGAAAACAGAATAGTAGTTGCCAGGGACTGGGGGCAGGGGTAAATTGAGAGTTACTGTTTAACGGATGAAAAGATCTGGTGCACAGCATTGTACCTATAGTTAACAATACCATTTTGTGCACTAGGTGTGCTCATTGGTACTGGAGTGTCAGTTCTTCCAGGACCACTCAGCTGATAAAGCAAGTAAATACATGTGTGCATTCTAATTTGTGTGTGTGCCTATCTCTCTATGCAATAATTTCCATCTACGTTAACTAAACATCACTTCATACTGGATGTCTCCCACTCAAAACTATTAACACATGGCTCATTCTAGCTTTCTTCCCTTGCTTGTCTAAACTCCCACTCTAACAGTGAGGAACCAGACTCCCACCGTTCACCATTTGTATTAGTTTCCTATTGCTGCTATAACAAGTTACCATAAACTTGGTGGCTTAAAACAGCAAAAACTTTTGGTCTCACAGGTCTGGAGGTCAGAAGCCCAAAACCTGTTTCACTGGGCCAAAATCAGAACATCTGCCTGGACACACTCACTCTGGAAGCTCTAAGGGAGAACCTGCTCCTTGCCTTTTCCAGCTTTGGGTGGTGGCCAGTATTACCTGGCTTTCTGTCACATTACTCCAATTCTGCTTCCATGGTCACATTGCCTTTTCTTCATGTGTATGTAATCTGTCTCTTCTTCTGTCTTATAAGGATAGCCACAATTACTACATTGGTTTTCCCTGGATAATACAAGATAATCTCCTCATGGCAATATCCTTAACTTGATCATACCTACCAACAGACTTTTTTCCAAATAAGGTAACATTTACAGTATTAAGTATTAAGACCTGGTATCTTTGGGAGCCATTGTTCAGCCTACTGTACCATTCATTTATTTATTATTAATTTTCACTGTACATGTGTCAGTGACAAACAAAGCCAGAAACTAATTAAGTTTTTAAGACAGATTTATTTAAGATAGATTTATTCAGTCATAACTGTTGCAATAAGGAAGAGAGTCCAGCTTGAACTGAACTCAACTTCGATTTGTGCAGAAGTGATTGGGCATTTTTTTAATATACTTTATGTTCTAGGGTACATGTGCACAACGTGCAGGTTTGTTACATATATATACATGTGCCATGTTGGTGTGCTACACCCAGTAACTCATCATTTACATTAGGTATATCTCCTAATGCTATCCCTACGCACTCTCCCCACCCCACAACAGGCCCCGGTGTGTGATGTTCCCCTTCCTGGGTCCAAGTGTTCTCATTGTTCAATTCCCAACTATGAGTGAGAACATGCAGTGTTTAGTTTTCTGTCCTTGCGATACTTTACTGAGAATGACGGCTTCCAGCTGCATCCATGTCCCTACAAAGGACATGAACTCATCCTTTTTTATGGTTGCATAGTATTCCACGGTCTATATATGTCACATTTTCTTAATCCAGTGTTTTGGGTTGGTTCCAAGTCTTTGCTATTGTGAATAGTGCCACAATAAACATATGTGTGCATGTGTCTTTATAGCAGGATGATTTATAATCCTTTGGGTATATACCCAGTAATGGGATGGCTGGGTCAAATGGTATTTCTGGTTCTAGATCCTTGAGGAATCACCACCGTGTCTTCCACAATGGTTGAACTAGTTTACAGTCCCACCAACAGTGTAAAAGTGTTCCTATTTCTCCATCCTCTCAGCATCCTGTTGTTTCCTGACTTTTTTAATGATTGTCAAATTTCTAACTGGTGTGAGATGGTATCTCCTTTCCTTGGTTTTGATTTGCATTTCTCTGATGGCCAGTGATGATGAGCATTTTTTCATGTGTCTGTTGGCTGCATAAATGTCTTCTTTTGAGGAGTGTCTGTTCATGTCCTTTGGATTGGGCATTTTAAAGGGAATAACCGAGGGAATAGGGAAGGAAAATGAGCAGGTCTCCGTAGAATCCATGGAACAGAAATTTTTTAAAAGCAGGAATGAGGGGTTGGTCAATGTGATTAGGCCATCTGGGTTTGCTAACTGGCCCTTATTAAAGTTAGGCCTCTTCCTTCTCACTGAGATTGGCCTTATCTTTAAGTACTAGATAAAACAAACAATACATTGTTTTGACAGCCTTGATTTTTCCCAGATGAGAACTAAAGGGGGCCAAAGTCATTATCCTAGGGACACAGACTTGACCTATTAGAAACTATGCTAATGTTTGTTTACATCTCTCAGTGGGGAGAAGAAGGAGGTGGATTAATACATATAATAGCGTTGGAAATGTTAACCTGTACCCTCATGGGAAACAGCTTTACTAACAAGAGTACATTGCATATGCTTATTTTTGCACTTGGTTTTACAGATTCTATCATTTCCAGTATTAGTTGCGTGTATCTTTTCCCTTTCACCACCTTCAGTGAGGTTGTTTCATATATTTGTTATGGTTAATTTCTCTTGTTACAGTCTGCATTCTCATCTAAGATTCTCAATCTCCTAAATGATTTTTGCTTAGTTGAATACATTAAGGTTCACTCTTTGGGCTATAGGGTTCTATTGGCTTTGAGTGATATATACTTGATATATTTATCATTACATTATAACATAGCACAGTTTCATCACAGTAAAAAATGCCTTGTGCTTCACTCCATAACTCTCCCCCACTTCCCTGACCTCCCAGCAACCATCCCTAGATCCCATTACTATTTCTAGAGTTTTGGCTTTTCCAGAAAGTCGTATAATTAGAATAATATAGTAAATATAGTATGTAGTGGCTTATCAGAGTCACTACTTGACTTAGATATAGGAATTTAAGTGCTTTCCATGCCTAATGTGATTTGGCTGTCCCCACCCAAATCTCATCTTGAATTGTAATAATCCACACATATCAAGGGCAAGGCCAGGTGGAGATAATTGAATCATGGAGGTGGTTTTCCTCATACTATTCTGGTGGTAGTGAAATAAGTCTTACAAGATCTCATGGTTTTATAAATGGGAGTTCTCCTGCACAAGGTCTCTTGCCTGCTGCCATGTAAGATGTGACTTTGCTCCTCATTCGTCTTCAGCCATGATTGTGAGACCTCTCTGGCCGTGTGGAACTCTGAGTCAATTAAACCTCTTTCCTTTATAAATTACCCAGTCTTGGGTATGTCTTTATTGGCAGCATGAGAACAGACTAATACAATGCCTCTTCCTAGCTTGGTAGCTCATTTATTTTTTTCACTGAATAAAATTTCACTATATGGTTCTACTCCCATTTTTTTAATAGGTTCATCTATTGAAGGACATCTCGGTTGCTTCCAATTTTGGTGACCATGAATAAAACAACTATAAATATGTGTAGGTTTTTGTACATATATACATTTTCAAGCCAGCAATGCAATTACTGGATGGTGTGGTGGGTTTATATTTAACTTTGTAAGAAAATGCTGAAATGTCTTCCAAAGTGGCTGTGCCATTTTGTATTCTCATCAATGAAAATGAGAGTTCCTGTTCCTCTGCACCCTCCCCAGCAACCATCACTCTCGGGTTTTTTCATTTTTGTTTGTTCAGATTATATTTTAGCCATTCTGATAGGTGGGTAGTGGTATATATGATTGTTGTTTTAATTTGAGATTTCAAATAATGAATCTTTTCACTTGCCATATGTATATTTTCTTTAGTCAGGCATCTGTTGGATCTTTTGGCAATTTTTTTAATTGGATAATTTGTTTTCTTATTTTTGAGTTTTAAGAGTTCTTTGTATATTTTGGATACAAATTCTTTATCAGATGTGTATTTTAAAGTATTTTCTTCTAATCTGTAGCCTGTGTTTTATTCTTATAACAGTGTCTTTCACAGAGAAGAAGTTCTTCATTTTAATGAAGTTTGACTTACTAATTTTATCCTTTATGGATTACTCTTTTGGTGTTGTATCTAAAAACTTATGGCCAAACCCAAGATTACCTAGATTTTTGCCTATGTTATCTTCTAGAAGTTTTATAGTTTCTCAATTAATATTTGGGCTGGTGATCATTCTGAGTTACTTTTTGGAAAGGAGTAAGGCCTGTGTCTAGATTCTACTTTTTTCATGTAGGTGTCCAGTTGTTCTAGTACATTTTTGAAAAGACTTTCCTTTATTGAATTGCCTTTGCTCCTTTGTTGAAAACCAGTTTACTATATTTTGTGAATCAATTTCTGGGCTTCCTACTCTGTTTATTTACCTATGAGATTCTTTTACCAATACCACACTGTCTTGATTACTATAGCTTGAATGTAAGTCTTGAAACTGGGTAGTGTGAGTCCTCAAATTTTATTTTTCTTCTTCAGTATTGTGCTGGCTATTCTAGATCATGTGACTTTCCACACAAACTTTTGAATCAGTGTGTCAATATCTACAAAGTAGCTTGCTGAAATTTTGATTAAAGTTTTATTAAATCTACATATGTAGTTGGAAATAATTGATATCTTAATGATAGAATCTTCCAATCCATGAAAACAGAATAACTCATCATTAATTCAAATCTTTTTTTATTCCTTTCATTAGTCATAATTTTCTGCATGTTTTGTTAGATTTATTGCTAAGTATTTCTTTTTTGTTGTCACTTTCATAAATGGTATTTTAAATTTTTAAATCCAGTTGTTTATCACTGTTGTATAGGAAAGCAACTAACTTTTGCATATTGAAGAAAGTTCAACATCTCTGATCATTAGAGAAATGCAAATCAAAACCTTAATGAGATACCATCTAACACCAGACAGAATGGCTTTTTTTGTTTGTTTGTTTTGAGACAGAGTCTCACTGTGTCGCCCAGACTGGAGTGCAGTGGTGTGATCTCGGCTCACTGCAACCTCTGCCTCCCGGGTTCAAGTGATTCTCCTGCCTCAGCCTCCCAAGTGGCTGGGACTACAGGTGCCCGCCACCATGCCTGGCTGATTTTTTTTTTTTTTGTATTTTTAGTAGAGATGGGGTTTCACTGTGTTGTCCAGGCTGGTCCAGAATGGCTATTATTAAAACATAACAAAATAAGAGATAATGGCAGGTTGTGGAGAAAAAGGAAAAACTATACACTGTTGATGGGAGTGTAAATTAGTTAGTTACATCATTGTGGAAGGCAGTATGGTAATTCTTCAAAGACCTGAAGACAGAAATATTATTTGAACCAGCAATCCCATTACTGGGTATATACCCAAAGGAGTATAAATCATTCTATTATAAAGCCAGATGCATGCATATGTTCATTGCAGCACTATTGACAATTGAAAGTCATGGAATCAAACTAAATGACCATCAATGATAGACTGAATAAAGAAAATGTGGTATGTGTACACTGTGGAATACTATGCAGCCATAAAAAAGAATGCAATGATGTCCTTTGCAGGGACATAGATAGAGCTGGAGGCCATTATCTTTAGCAAACTAACACAGGAACAGAAAATGAAATGCCGTATGTCCTCACTTATAAGTGGGAGCTAACTGTTGAGAACACAGGGACACATACAGGGGAACAACACACACTGGTGCCTTTTGGAGGGTGAAAGGTGGGAGAAGGGAGAGGATCAGGAAACATAACCAATGGGTACTAGGCTTAATACCTGGGTGATGAAATAATCTGTACAAAAATCACCCTTGACTCAAGTTTACCTGTAGAACAAACCTGCATTTGTACCTGTGAACTTAAAAAGTTAAAAAATAACCTTTTGCATATTAACCTTGTAACCTGTGGCCTTGCTAATCTCACTTAATTTTTCCAGGTTTTTTTGTTTCCTTGGGCTTTCCACACAGACAATCATGCCTTCTGTAATAAAAGAGAATTTTATTTTTTCCTTCCCAATAGGTATATTTGTCTTTCTTTTTGTTGTCTTGTTATTTTAGTTAGCACTTCCACCACAATTTAAATAAGAATGGTGGGAGGAAACATCCTGTCTTGTTCCCGCTTGTAGGGCGAAAGCATCCAATTTCTCACCACTAAGTATCATGTTAGCTGTAGGACTTTTGTAGATCATCTTCTCTTTTTAAATTTCGTTTTCCAAACTTATTTGACCATGAGACCCTTTGTTTAAAGTACATTTATTAATACTTTAATGAATAATAGTGTTCCATAAAACAGGAAAATCTTCATCATGGTAATACTTGTTCAGGAGTAAAGATCAACTATGTCCTCAAAGAAAAATGATATTAATTCTAGGGAAACATGAGGAAAAACATTGGAATGATGTCACCTCCTGGATGCCAAAACAATTTGAGCTGGTACATAAATATCAGGTGTTTTATACCCATGGTTTCTAATCTTTATGTTCACTTGGTTCATTCTTTCATAAAATATTTGTTTCTTGTTGTCAGGATTAATGTGAGCTACAGGGTTACAAAAATAATAAGGCATAATTCTTGCGGTGGAGGATTGCACAGTCTAGTGGAGAAATGGACATTGATTAGTACCCAAGCAGTCAACCCCCCTGTATGAAAAAAATAAGCACCTGAAAATGTCCTCTCAGGGAGGACTTTTCAGGATAAGCATCTCTATGAGTCTAATGCAAGAATCACTTAGCTTTTACTGGCGCTTTTTTGGTCAAAAAAATTTTATACACAGAAAAAAACATTTTTAAAAAATAAATCACCCATCATCTACCACTTAAGAAATAAAAGATGACCAACATTCTTGAAGCCCATGTGCACACCCCACAAATGTATTCAAATTCCTCTCCCTCACTGCAGGTAACTATTATTTGAGTTAGGTATTAATCTTTTCCATGAATGTCTCTATACTGTACTACATGACCGTGTATTCCTAAATAATATACAGTATTTTGGCACAATTTTTAGATTTTATATAAATGATACCATAATGGATATAGCCTTCTACCACTTATTTTCTTCACTCTATATTTGCAACATCCATATTGAAAATAGTTCTAACTCATTGTCCCCACTGAATAAAGTTCTGCTGTATTAATATAGCACAATAAATGAGAATAAATCCATTCTCCCCAGATGAAATTTAGGTTCTTTCCACTTCACTAATAATTCAAAAAATACTGTCATGAACATTATTACACATGCCTCCTGGGCGTATGTGCCAGCGTTTCACTCAGGTATATGCCTAGAAGCAGAACTGCTGCCTGGAAGGGGACATGTAACTTTATCTTTACTAATTTTTGTCAAATTGCTCTCCAGAGCGGTTGCTTGGTTTTTATTTCTATTAGCATTGGACAAGTTCCCGTATCTTCGTGTTTTTGCCAACACTTTGCCAACTCAATAGCTGCAAAGTGCTACATGTTGTAGTCCTGATTATTAGAAAGTGGAGCATATTTTCACGTATGTGTAGGCCATGTAGTTTTCCTCTTCTGTGAACGTCCAGTTCGTAATCTTTGCCAGTTCCTCCTTTGGGGTTATTTATCCAACTATCCTAGATGCTAATTAATCCTTTGATAAATAGACTCCAGATATGTTTCCCAGTCTATAGTTAATTTTTTGCTTTGCTTATTTATATGTTTTGATACAGAAAAGCATTTAATATTATGTCATCAAATGCATTACTCTTTTCCTCTGTGGTTTATTCTTTGTCTTGGTTAAAAAATCATTTTCTTCACTTAGTTCATAAAGATATAAAATAGTTACTATTTAAATATAATCTTATATTTAAATATAATCTCATATTTATAGCTGCTAAACGATGTTTTCAATTTTAGGTTTTATTTCACCTGAAATTGATTTTTTGGGGTATGGCTTATTTTGAGATATAATTATATTTTATTCTAGGGGTTAGCTTATTTTCTCAGGGCACTTTATTAAGATTCCCATTTTATCCTAACTGATTTTCCAAAAAGAACTATGTCATATTGTCATATATCAATTTTTCGTATATGTGTATATTTATTTTGGCTTTAAAAGATGCAAAAAAATATTATTTATTAAGTGACAATTTTATAGCTGTCCTTTTGTGGCTCTGTAATTTAAAAAAAAATCCAAATAACATTATCATTCTCCTTTTGTTCTTTTAAAGAAAAATATGAACAAATGGGTGAGTGCCAACATGAATTGCTCCAGAAATTCCCCAAGTCCAGGAAACTTACTTTACTTCTTTACTAATCTCAATATTTTTGTAACAAAATGTTCTATGTTTCAAGAACTTCTTCACATATCCAGACAAAAAATACCAGTATGCGTATATCAGTCTAAGTTCACTCAGGGAAACAGAGTCATTGTGATACAGAATAAGGGGGTTATTATAGTGATTACGACTTACCCAGATTTGAGTGTTGCTAAGGGAGTGAAGGTCTTAGAAGGAAATGAAGCTCTGGCACAGGCGAAAAGCCAGAGTTTATGGAAAAGCCTAAGAAATTCCATGCATTTGGCTATCAAAGTGAGAATGCAATGTGGGGGGTTGCAAAGAGGTCAACAAAGCTGCCATGTCTGTCAAAGCCACTGAGTCTGACCCCATCTGATTGCCATGACCTACCGAGAATAACGATGCCTGCTTTACTTCCGCCTCCCAAATCTCATACATCTCTCTCCGATTGAAGGAGACGTGAGGAAGCATACTCTCTAGCACCAAACAAGAAGAGAGATTGGTGCTGGTGACAGTCCAGAAAAATGGGCACAAGTCACCTTTGCAGTGCGGTCATTAGTAGGAAACATTTCATTCTTCTGCAAATACAACCAACTCAACATATATTGTTTGCCAAAAAGTTTACCACAAATAAGACCTTTTGACTTACCTTATTTCACAAAATGTGCTCAGTCTCAGGATAAGATATCATTAACAATATCAATAAAGAATGTAAAGTATACAGAAATAACCCCAATAATAAATGCATAAAACCTTTCAGAGAAAATGTTCTAACTGTATTAAAGGACATAAAAGAAAATTTGAATAAATTGGGCATTATGCCATGTTTATGCATGGGATAATTAATATGGGATAGAGGTCAATTCCCTCCCAAATGTATCTGTCAATTCAACAAAATAGTGATAGAAAGTACAGCTGGAGGCATTTAAAAACTCATTCTAAAGTTTATATGGAAGAAAAGCCAAAGTACAGCTAAGTCAGGCCAGGCATGGTGGCTCCTGCCTATAATACCAGGACTTTGGGAGGCTGAGGCAGGTAGACAGCTTGAGGTCAGGATTTCGAGACCAACCTGGGCAAGATGGTGAAACCCTATCTCTACTAAAAAGTACAAAAATTAGCCGGATGTGGTGGTGCATGTCTGTAGTCCCAGCTACTCAGGAGTCTGAGGTGGGAGGATGACTTGAGCCTGGGAGGCAGAGGTTGCAGTGAGCAGAGATTACACCACTGCACTCCATCCTGGGCGACAGAGCAAGACTATGTCTCGGGGGCGGGGAGGGGGGAAGTATAGTTAAGTCAATTTTCAAAAAGAAGACTAAGACAAGGAACTAACCCTACTAGAAATTAACATATATTACTAAACTATAGCAATTCTAAAAAGAGATATGATGTCAATACAGAAACCAAAAAATGGATTTAGACTAATAGGTTAATAAAATGTAATAGAAGAAATAGAAATAATTCCTGCACATGTGAAAACTTTGATATATGATAAAGATAGTCCCACAAAGCAATGATGAAGGAATGGATTTTTCAGTTGACAATGTTATGACAAACTAGATATGAAGAAAAATAGAGCTGGACTTTTACGTTTTAATGGCACACCAAGTGAGAAATAAATGAATTAAAAACCAAATGTAAATACAAAACTACCAAAAAACAGAACGTGTAAAATAACACATTTTTGATCAAATTTGTAGGTACATATTCTGAAATAATTATTCAAAAGGCTCTAAGTTTTAAAAATGGATTTGACTACATTAAAACCGAGGATTTCCTAAAGTACATAATAAAATAATGGGTAGATTGGAAGACTGGGAGAAGATATTTGCAACCTTTAAAACTAATAAGAAAATAATACTTAGATTATAAAAATAGATCTCTTGGCAATAAAGTAAACACAGTAGAAAACTATAAGAAGCTCACCTGACTAACAAGGCCAGAAAAGATGCTCAAAAACACAATTAGTAGAAAAAATGCTAGTTAACAATGAAAAAATCAATGTGTATTTATTGGAATGGCAAAAATCAGGAAGATGTGTAATATCTACTGTTGGGAAACTGTGGACCTGAACACTGGTGCACTGCAAATGGGAACAATAATTAACTGATCCTGCTGGGCCAGAAAGAAGTATGACAGTGTTCATAAAAATTAAGTATATGTATGTTTTATGACTCAGTGATCCCACTGCTGAATATCTATATCCCAGGAAAGTTCTCTCAGAGATTCATAAGGGCATACACTCAAGTATGTTCATTGTGACATTGTTTATGGTGATGGAAATAAAGGATATGTTCAATATTTATTTTTAGGGTGAAAGATTTGTAAAATGGAATTGTATACCAGGAGTACTATGCAGCTCTAACAAGCAACAAGGTAGATGCACACACAACGCTGACAGATCTTAAAAACATTGTAAGAAGTGAGCAGAGTGTGACTTATAGTGCAAAATCATTATGTAAATTAAGAACAAATCAATATCACATATTTTACAAGAATGTATATTTAAGAACACATATAAAGCAAACACATTAGATAGAAAAAATTAAAATAAAAAGTCATAAAGCTTGCATGAATCCATTATAATGTGACATGTACTGAAGACTATTATGAGTTCCATTCTCTGCCCCAATATCAATAGTTTAAAAAAAGGAAAAAAGAAATTTTTTTTTTTTTTTTGAGACGGTGTTTTGCACTGTCGCCCAGGCTGGAGTGCAATGGGTGATCTCAGCTCACTGCAATCTCTGACTCCTGGGTTCAAGCAATTTTCCTGCTTCAGCCTCCCCAGTAGCTGGGATTACAGGCATCTGCCACCACACCTGGCTAATTTTTGTATTTTTAATAGAGATGGGGTTTTGCCGTGTTGGTCGGGCTGGTCTTGAACTCCTGACCTCAGGTGATCCACCCACTTTGGCCTCCCAAAGTGCTGGGATTACAGGTGTGAGCCCCTACGCCCAGCCAAAAAAAACATTTAAATGCATACATATACCTTAATCCTGTGGGCTCTCTGGGACGTACTACACAATGACAAATATCTTCTGGTGCAAGGTTAGAGACTGGAACACAGGACTGGATCTAATCTAACAGTATTTATCTCATGTTGGTATGATTTATTATTTACAACAGACCGATATTTTAGAGAAGTCATTTCCCCATATTCAAGGTTTATAGGCTGCTTTAATTCAGTTACAGTTCTTTGTAGCATAACAGAGGCAAAGATGGATTTGCTAATCCAACATGTACTGCTTAGCAGAGTTCAATAAAGGCTGTCTACTGTGAGATATACAACACTATTCATCCCCATATGGATGAGATTATCTAATAAAATATAATTGATAGGTGCCTCCTTTTATTCTGATGTTTGGTCATATCCTGACAATATTTTTATTCTTTCCTGGTTTATTGTATCCAATAACTGGCTGCTGAAGGTCTGAATGATGAAATTAGTGATTGGTGTCATCTTAAAGAAACTCACCGCTGACTTCTCCCTATCAGTCCTTCTTACTCACTTCTAGTAGGGAAAACCCAGGCAGAAAAAAATGGCAGAGATTGGTTGTACGACTGACTTACAGAGTTAGATTTGCTTTAATGTTTTTGTGTTCAATGAAGACAGTCTCTTCTAAAAATAATTGCCACTAAAACTTTAAAAAAGAATATTGGCTCAGCCACAAGGAAAAAAAAAGTAATGAAAGTTCCATTCTATCAGTCACCAGTCAGAAGACAACTGGAAGAACTTCGCTCATTTCTTGAAGTCAATTTTTTAAAACAACTTATTCAAAGTGCTATTTATACAAACAAAAATGAACATGATGGTATTGAGAATGGAAACCAAATCAGGAATTAAGGCGTTGGTACCGGGGAAGAAGACTTCTAATATTTAGGAGCGAACAGTTTTAAAAATGCAGGTGTGTGGGTTCTGCCCCTACCAGGGTCTCCAAAGGTCTGTCCCATTTACAAATCTCACATGTTCTCTAATAAAAATGGGTTTGTTTCCGTCATGGTAGATTGCAAGGAAGATTTAGTTATCAGATTACATGCTGTACTGACACCTTACGGATCCCTGCAGCTTTGACTCTCAGGGCATCTGGGGAAATGTTTTTAATGTGTAAAGGGAAATGAAGATGTTCTCTTCCGTGAAAGGCATACGCACTGAATTTTCAAATCACCGCTTTCTCGTGCTTCCAGGTGGAATTAAATAAAAAGGAGCTTTCACCATCATTCTGGATCATTTTATTGCTAGCTTGACTCTGTTGGACACATATTACTAAGACTTTAATATCTGCAAAAACCCAAGAACATAATGTCAGAATGAGTCACTATTTGTTTGTCACAGAGGCTGCTGCTGAAAGCCCCAATTGGAAGTGGTATTTTCAAAGTGGGGGTTGTGGTTGAACAATGTTCAGAGTATCTTTCTAAAATTGTTTGCTCCCCCACCCTTTTTTATTTTTATTTTTTTGTAAGTGATCTGAGAGACTGTCTACAGCACCTTGAGATTGGAGCTTAAGTACTCCAATCACTCCAAGTGAGTGACCCATGCTTTTGAATAAAAAACATGAATACAACTATATGCCTGATGAAAAGACCATGCCATTTGCTAACTGGCTTATTCGTACTGAACACATATGAGGTGGAAAACAAGATTTATGTTAGTGACAAAACCAGAGAGACAAGAGAAGGGCTGTTTCTGGATACCTTTCAAGAAGAGGTTGCTCTGAAACGCAAAGTCTCTTTGCACAACCATTACCAAAGACAGAAGCTCTGAGGGCATTTTTCAAACCCGGAGGGAGAGCAAAGGTCCCAGGCACTGTTAACCTGAAGCTCAGTGGAACTTATGGGTCTAGCTTGCAAGGTCCTTTCATCTATGCTAAACCATTTGCAGGGCTCAGCTTTTAATCTGGCCCTTCTCTAAATGTATTTAATTAATTGTCAAGGTTGAAAGTATTCAATTTGTCAGTTTTTATGAGCAGTCAACCAAGGAAGCAGCTGTTGGTTTCCTTATATGTGCCAGGCAACAACTCAGCAACGGTGGTCTCCATCATTTTGCTAATAGAACACCTTTATTTCTAAAATAATAAATAAGTATTCTAAAACATAGAAACCAGTAGACCTTTACTTACGCATTCATCTGTGGGAAGAAGTAAGGCAGCAGGAACAGAGAATTCCCCATTCAGATACTACCCAAGCCAGAAAATGTTTCTGTTTTTCTTGGTTGTGTAATGGAACAGTGGTTCTCTTTATAAATAGTATTACCCCCTAGGGAACATTTTAGAAATCTGTAGGGGAAGTTTTCTTTTTAATTGTCACCATGATTAAGACATCCTAAAACCGTTTATAAGTCTGGATCTGCAATGAGTTGTACAGTCTCACACATTGAAGAATTATAGCCTGCTCAAATTTTTAATGTTTCGTAGGGATTTCTTATGGTTGTGAAGAGCTTAATAATAACCCAAGCCAAGAAACATATTGCATTATATGCATATAAACAAAGTATAATCAAAGTATATTTTATATCGTTTTAATATATACTGAAATTTTTAGGAATTCAACTACCACGAAAACAAAAGGAAGCGAGTTCTGTACTTGGTTTTGTTCAGAGTCTTGCAATGATTCTCTGTTTCAGAAAATCATGACAAGGACAGCATCATCATGACAAGGACAGTACTGGTATCATTCTGAATGACAGCTGTCATATCCAAAATGATTCTACCTTCAATTATAAGCATCTGACTACTTCATTTATGCATTGTAATATGTGTTTTATGTTAAATTACTTTACAGTTTAGGCATTATGTTGTTTGGGGATACAATTATTTTGTCAGGTGAATGTATTGCAAATATTTTCTCCAAATTTTGGGCTTATCTTTTTCTTCTTTTAAAAAATCTTTCTATGCTATCTAATTTTAAGCATGTGCACGTAGTATCGTTTCCTTTCTTTTATTTACTTACTTATTTTATTTCAATAGGTTTTTGGGGTACAAGTGGTGTTTGGTTACATAAGTTCTTTAGTGGTGATTTCTGAAATTTTGGTGCACCCATCACCCGAGTAGTGTACACTGTACCCAATGTGTAGTCTTTTATCCCTCACCCTTCTTCTACCCTTTTCCCAAGTCCCCAAAGTTCATTGTATCATGCTATGCCTTTGCATCCTCATATCTTAGCTCACACATATGAGTGAGAATATACAATGTTTGGTTTTCCATTCCTGAGTTACTTCACTTAGAATAATAGTCTCCAACTCCATCCAGGTTGCTGCAAATGCCGTTATTTCATTCCTTTTTTATGGCTGAGTGGTATTCTATGGTGTGTATTTATATATATTAATCACATTTTCTTTATCCACTTGCTGTTAATGGGCATTTAGGCTGGTTCTATGTTTTTGCAACTTCGAATTGTGCTGCTATAAACATGCACATGCAGTGTCTTAAGTGTCTTACGTCATAGAATGACTTCTTCTCCTTCGGGTAGATACCCAGTAGTGGGATTGCTGGATCAAATGGTAGTTCCACTTTTAGTTCTTTACGGAATCTCCACACTGTTTTCCATAGTGGTTATAGTAGATTTCATTCCCACCAGCAGTGTAAAAGTGTTCCCTTTTCACCAAATCCACACCAACATCGATTGTTTTTAAATTATTTATTTATTTATTTTATTATGGCCATTCTTGCAAGAGTCAGGTGGTATCACATTATGGTTTCGATGTGGATTTTTCTGATCATAGGTGATGTTGAGCATTTTTTCATATATTTGTTGGCCATTTGTCTATCTTCTTTTGAGAATTGTCTATTCATGTCCTTAGCCCACTTTTACAGGGGATTGTTTGTTTTTTCCTTGCTGGTTTGTTTGTAGATTCTAGATATTGGTCCCGTGTCAGATATATATATTGCGGAGATTCTCTCCCACTCTGTGGGATGTCAGTTTACTTTGCTGATTGTTTCTTGTGTTGTGCAGAAGCCTTTTAGTTTAATTAAGTCCCATCTATTTATCTTTGTTTTCATTGCATTTGCTTTTAGGTTCTTGGTCATGAAGTGTTTGCCTAAGCTAACGTCTAGAAGGATTTTTCCAATATTATCTTCTAGAATTTTTATGGTTTTGGGTCTTAGATTTAAGTCTTTGATCCATCTTGAGTTGATTTTTTATAAGGTAAGAGATTAGGATCCGGCTTCATTCTTCTACATGGGGCTTGCCAATTATCCCAGCACCGTTTGTTGAATAGGGTGTCCTTTCCCCACGTTATGTTTTTGTTTGTTTTGTTTGTTTGGTCAAAGATCAGTTGGCTGTAAGTATTTGGCTTTATTTCTGGGTTCTCTATTCTGTTCCATTGGTCTATGTGCCCATGGTGGGTGCGGGGTTAGGCATGTCTGAACTCAGACTCTCTTTGGGTCGGTCTTGCTGAGGCTGCTGTGCGGGATAGAGGTGTGGTTCTCAGACCAGTGGAGTTATGTTCACAGGGAAATTATGACTGCATCTGCTGTCATACAGGTCTCCAGGGAAGTGGGGAAAAGCCAGCAGTTACAGGCCTCACCCTGCTCCCATGCAGCTCAAAAGGCTAGTCTCATTCCTACTGCCCCACCCAACAGCACTGAGTTTATCTCCAGGCAGTAGGCGTGCAGGACGGAGAATCTGGCCCAGGTTACCAGTCTCCTGGCTGAGAAAGCAAGCAGGGCTTTCAAGTTTCGTGCCTCCCTGTGTCTGCTGCAACTTCTGTGCTGTGCCTGCACTGGCTATCCACCCCTCCCCCAGGTTCTGTCCAGGAACTTCACGTTCTGTCAACATTGTAACAAAATACGGCTAGAAGTTTTCTTCTCCCTGTGTTTTTTTCCCAGTTTCTCTGTCAGTCCTCCCCAAGGACCCCTGTGAGACAAAGTTGGAAATAACTTCCCTGGGGACCAAGAGTGCCCGCAGGACTCTTCCCGCTGCTTCTTCTACCTCTGTATTTTGCTTGGCTCTTTAAGTTTCTCTCAACTCCAGGTAAGGTCACATTATACTCCTGTGATCTGGACTTTGAGGGTCCCCAGTGAGGGTGTGTATTCCAGGGCGGACGACTCCCGTTTCATGCTTTCACCCTTTTTATACTCACAGTGTTTTGGCTGTCTCCAGGGGCCTACAGCAGCAATCCGCTTCCTTTGAAGGGCCTGCGGATCCTCTCAGCTTTCCTGGTATGTTCCTGCAGTAGTTTTTGAAGCCAAAGTTCACAGCGTGAGTCTCCACTCACTGCTCCATCTGTCCAAGTGGGAGCTGCAAGTTAACCCTGCCTCCTATTTGCCATTTTTTCCTCTTTTTATTTTCTTAACAGTTCCTTTTGATGAGCAGGTGATTTGAATTTTACTAGAAAAGCCTAAATTATATTTCTAATATTTAGTGCTTTTATGTTCTGTCAAAAATTATGGCTACCCAAAGTTCACAAAGATAGTCTCCTGTTTTCTTCTGGAATTTTTGTTGTTTCCACTCCTATGTTTAGGTTTGTAATATATTTCAAATTAATTTTTATATGGCATAAAATAGAGATTGTGAGGGGTTTTGCATATGGATGTCCAGTTGTTTCAGCACTATTTATTAAAAATACAAAGCTTTTGCTATTGAATTACCTTGAAACTTGTTAAAAATCAATTGATTGCGTATGTGTCTCTATTTATAGGCTTTCAAAAAATGTTGTTGCTGTTTCTCCTTACACAAATATCATGTTGTCTACTATGGCTTTTATTGTACTATTAGGTGGTAAGATTCGTCTAACTTTATTCTTTTTCAAAATTGTTTTTGCTAATCTAAGACCTTTGCATTTCCATATAAGTTTATGAATCATCTTGTCAATTTCTACAAAAAAGCATGTTGGGAGTTTGATTAAGATGGCTGAGAGAGACAGCAAATCTACAGGCTGAGTAACATGGCTCTGGACTCAGGGTGCCTGGATTCAAATGGCTACTCAGCCGCTTGCTATCTATGTGCCCTAGAACATCTGTAATCAAGATATTAATTACATGCCCCCTCTGTGATCAGAATAATTATAAAACATACCTCCTATGGTTGTTGAAAGGATTAAATAATTTGCATATAGAACTGCCTACTGGAAATCTCTAATTAGATACATTATAAACATTTCAAATTTGAAATATACAAAACCAAACTCCTGATTTCCCCTCTTTCCTAAACCGCTCCATCTACTGACTTCCTCATCTCAGTATACTAAAATTTCATTTTACCTGTCCTCAAGACAAAAGCCTTATGGTTTCTTGTGCCAGACGCCTTGAAATCATCCCTAACACATTGTTATTTCTCATATCAAATATCCAAAATGTCAGCAAATCTTGTAGTTTCTACCTTTAAAGATATGAACCTGGCCACGTTTTACAACCTCATTGCAACCACCCTGACACTCTCATCTGGATTCTTGCAATAATTTCCTAACTGATTTCTGAGCTTCCACCTATGTATCCAAACAATCTATTATCAGCACAGCATTCATTGCATTACTGTGAAGACTTAAGCCAGATCATGACATTTCTCTGTTCAAAACCCTCTTCAAACAGAAATACCTTCAAAATCTGTTCATCATCTCCCCCCAAACCGCATCATTATCTGACCCCTTCTTCTATGACCTTATTTCCTATGATACTATCCTAATACCCTTGCTGCTGCAGCCACACTGGTCTCCCCACTATTTCTTAACCATACAGCACAGTTCTTCCTTTGGATCTTTGCAGTTGCTTTTCCCTTTGCCTGGAAGTCTCTTCCCCCAGATGTTTGCTTGGCTTGCTTCCTTACCTCCTTCAGCCTTTGATTCCAATGTCAACTTCTCAATCAGGACTTCCCTAGCCACCATATTTAAAATTATGTGTATATATTGACATATGCAATATTTCCTAACTTTCGAATTCTAATTTCTTCAAGTACTTTCCATCACTTTATGTATTATATAACTTAGAAATATATTTATTGTATGTCCCTCTTCACCCTTATATTAATGGGTACTTGACTTGTGTATAAAGTCCATGAAAAAAAGGGATTTCTTATATTTTGTTCATTCCTATGTTCTAAGTATCAAAAGTGTGTCTGGCATGTAGCTGTTGAATAAATATTGAATAAATATGAATGAATACATAAATGAAATGAGATAATACACAAAAGGAATTTAGCACAGTTCCAAGAGCTCAGAAAATTCTTGATAAATGTCAGCCATTATAATTTTAACATTTACAACTGTGTTCAGTTTCCCAGCTTTCCATAGCATTAAAGCATGTTCTAAGTCTTGGAAGAAGGAGGAGAACTCTTTTATCTCTTTATCATTGACAGTAACACTACTTGTGTTTAGTTGGGCAGAAATGCCAGAATGCTCTGGAATTCCTCAGGCTGAGAGTTAGCTGTACCTGTCCAGACTATTGCCTACCCAAGGACATAGTCAAAGATAAAAATTTGATTTACTATTCCCCTATCTTGAATAAAAGCTCACTTTCAAATCCCATTAGCACCTCCAAAATCCTTTCTAATCACTCATTTATCCAACTCCCCTTACCCTTACCTCTATGATACTCCCACACCCATGTCACAGTCTGGTGCTTTCTATGACGCCCTTTCATCAGGTAAATCTATTTCTTCAAGTCAGGGAATAAAGAACCCAAGATACACCTCCAAAACAGGCACTTGTGGAAGCAGTAGTTGAGCAACAGCCTTAAAATGTTTTTCAGCGGCAGAAAATCAACTAAGTAAATAGGTAGACTCTTCATTGAGCCAAAAATTTTTGGGGGGAAGGAGTTGAACCTAATAGATTCACAGACCTTTTTGCTATTGATTTCCTTTTATTATTTATATACTTCCATGAAAATTGTAAACAAGACCAAATTAAACATTTTTTCCTAATATAAATCTCCCCAAATTGAAATCTAAGGACATAAATTATTTTCAGACAATTGTGTTACCTCCAGAACTCAGAACTACAGAAATTCAGACTTATTATTAAGGAAATCAGAGTATAAAGTTCTTGCAGACCATATGAGAAGAACTTCACGCCTACAATGCCATTCTAAAGCTATAAAATATTATGTTCAGAGATCACCTGCACCACCTTCCCCACTTTACATAAGAGGAATCCAGTTCTCCAAGAAGTAAAAGGCCTTGACCAGGGTCACAGAGTGAGCTAGCAGCAGAACAAAGACTAGAAATGGGGGCTTTTAGCTTCATGCCTGCACTGCTCCCTCATGACCTAGCTCCCGTTCAAACCAGGTACTTTCCTTATTGTGAGTCCTGAATATTGAACACTGTAATTGCACAAGGATATCTGAGTTCATACAGGTTACAAAGACTTAAGCAATTTAATTCAATTTGATGAAAGAATTGCAATGACTTTCCACCCTATGCAAAGCCAGAGAGAGAACCCACAGACAAAAGAACATGACCTGGATTTGTTTGAAAGGCCTCCACAAATCTAAAGCAGCACATCACTTAGAACATTACTAGCTGCAACAAAGAAAGTGTCTTCTTTTGATTATGTTAAGAGAGCAAGATCTAATCCACATCATACCTGTGATGATAAAGCACTTATTCAGACAAAGAAAGAATAGTACTTCATGCCAGATTCATTTTATCAGGATAGAGTACAAACAATTCCACAGAACCTGACATATAGTTCTCGTTATGTTAACCTGATGGCTCTTGATATAGAAATATTTTAACTTATAAAATCGTTATTACATACTACACTGCTTCATAATGGAGAGCTATCTGGTATCTAACAGCAATTTTAAGGGGCTTATATTTTAGGTAGCAAGATCATAATCCAGAATCCAGAGACAAACAATAATAATGTTGCATGCTTTCTCACAAGAGCTCTTGTATGCTGTCCTCTACCGGAGTTTTTGGAAGCAGGTCAAGAATGGCTTTCCCAGCAGAGGAAAAAGTGATTGCTAAGCTATAATTTAGGGCAACAACACAACTGAATTTCAGTAGCATATACCATCAAGAATGAGTTTTTTCTTCTATATAATTCTGTAAGCAAAGTATTCTGTCTGTATTAATTCCCCATAATAATTATGATTACTTGAGCAGCTAAAAACAATTAAGAGGATTATTCTTATATGTGATTGAGTAACCAAACTTATGTATTAAAGGAAAAGGAAGAATAAATATAGTGTAGATTTTTTCAGGTGTGGGTCTAAATTACATCTGGGGATCCAAAAATGAATAAAACACAGTTCTCACTCCTAAGGAATTCAAGCCTAGTTGAGGGACATTGGTGTGTAAATAACAAGTGCTATACTCTACTGGGGAAAGCTCAGGGTCTACAGTCATACAGATCTAGAATTGAATCCAGCTTTGTGGCTTATGATCTGAGAGACCTTAAGCAAGTTCCTTAGCCTCTACTAGGCTTTAGTTTTCTCATTTAAAAACCAGTGTACCCCTCTCTGATGTACTGTGAGGATTAAAGTGGATAATGCCGAGAAGGGGCTTAGTACTTCTCCGGGTATTAGTGTGTAAGATTACCTTATTATTATACAAGCTGCAAATACATAGGTACTATTAGAAATATAAGTAATGTGTCATGAAAGCAATTTATTCAGTCTAATAATTAGACTTCTGCTCTGAACTACACATGCCCTTTATAAAGCCAGCACAAATCAAGTGTGTTTTATGAGTTATGTTTTAGACATTTTGGAGCAATAATCATAAGGTTATTACTATTTCAGATCAAAGTGCAATGGCTATGCAAGGGGTAACCATTTCTCTAAAATTGCCATCTCCATGACTGATTCAGAAAAAAAATACAAATCTATTATCTGCTTTGCTAAAATAAAATTGTCTAATGAAAGTAAATCACCAGGAAACCCAATTTACTCTACAGTGAAATTTGGCTTAAACTTAATCTTACTTATGCCTAGGCAAACAGTTTTCTGGCAAAATTACATGGTTTCTTGAAGAAACAGACTCACCTAGAAGTCGTCATGGACCCCAAAGACAGAGTTATTTTATACCTGTGTCATCTTGAACTATCATGCAATGACTTTTTAAAAATAAACTTTTAGAGCAGTTTTAGATTTACAGAAAAATTGCAAAGAAAGAGAATTCCTGAATACCCACCACCCAGTTTTCCCTAATGTTAACATCTTACATTAGGATGGTGTTAATTGCCACCCTATAGAAACAGGATGAATCCCTGCCCAAAATTTGATTTGGATGTCAAGACCAATGATGTCACACATGCATGCACACACACACACACATCGCCCCCCAAGAGGTTATGAAAATATTTTCTATAATGAGGTGTTTTTTCAAAGAGCAAGGGAGCCTTCCCAAAATAGTTTCAAATGGCTTAAATAGCCAGAAAAGGAGACAGGCTTGAGATTTTTTAAACTGATACATAATAATTGCATATGTATATGGGATACATCTGACATTTCAATACATGTCTACAGTGTGTAATAATCAAATAAGAGCAATTGGCATAACCATCACCTCAAATATTTATCATGTCTTTGTGCTCAGAACATTCAAAATCCTCTCTTCTAGCTATATTAAAATATACAATAAATTATGGTTAACTATAGTCACCCTCCTATGCTACAGAACATTATAACTTATCTAACTATAATTTTGTACCCATTAACCAACTTCTTCCCATCCTTTCCTCCTACCCTTCCCAGCCTCTGGTGACCACTATTCTACTCTCTACTTCTCTGGGATCTACTTTTTTAGCTCTAACATATGAGTGACAACATGGGATACTTATCTTCTGTGCTGGCCTATTTCAATTAACATAATGTCCTCCAGGCTCATTGCAAATGACAGAATTTCATTCTTTTTATAGCCAAATAATATTTCATTATGTATATGTACTAGATTTAAAAAATTCATTTACCTATCGATGGATAGTTACATTGTTTCCATATCTTGGCTATTGTGAGTAGTGCTGCAGTAGCCACAAATAAAGATCCTGCACAAAGCCTTAGTGTTCTGAAAATATCCAGAAATGAAGCAAATTGACTATATTCAAATTACACCACAGTTAAGGGCACATCACCAGATAAGAAAGAAAAAGCACAAGAACTTTGGCAATTCAAAAACCCAGAGTGTCTCCTTACTCCTTATGACCACAATGGCTCCCCAACAATGGTTTCTAGCCAAACAAAAATGGCTAAAAAGACAGACAAGAATTCAAAATCTCAATGGTAATGAAGTTCATCAAGATTCAGGAGAAAGTTGAAACCCGATTTAAGGAATCTAGGGAACCCAAGAAAATGATTCAAGAGCTGAAATAAGGTAATTGAAAATATTAACAGCAGAATAGACAAAGCTGAGGAAAGAGTTTCAGAGCTCAAAGACCAGTTACTCAAATCAACTCAGACAAAAATGAAGAAAAAAGAGTAGAAAAGAATGAAGAAAACCTTTAAGAAATAAGGGATTATGTAAAGAGACCAAACCTGCCATTCATTTGTGTCCCTGAAAGAGACAGAGAGAGAGCAAGCAACATGAAAAGCATATCTGAGGATAATGTTTACGAACATTTTCTCAACATCACTAGAAAAATCAAAATTCAAATTTAGGAAATTCAGAGAACTTCTGCAAGGTATTATACAAGATGACCATCCCCAAGACAAACAGTTATCAGATTCTCCAGGGTCCAGGTCCCATAGAAGTAGAGAGTAGAAAGAAATATATTAAAGGCAGCTAGAGAAAAGGGGCAGGTCATCTACAAAGAGAACTTCATTGGGCTAACAGTGGACCTTTCAGCAGAAACCCTACAAACTAGAAGAGAATGATATGCAGGATTCAGGATCTTTAAAAAAAGAAATTATAACCAAGAATTTTATATCCAGCCAAACTAAGTTTCATAAGTAAAAGGAGAAATAATTTTTTTTCAGACAAGCAAATGCTAAGGAAATTTGTTATCTCCAAATATCCCTTACAAGAGGTCCTAAAGCAGTGCTAAACATGGAAACAAAAAACATTACCAGCCACTACAAAACATACAGAAGTACAGAGATCATTGACACTGCAAAGCAACTACACAATCAAGTCTACATAACAATTAGCTAACAACATAATGACAGGATCAAATCTGCACATGTACATATTAACCTTGAACATAAACGGGCTAAACATCCCACTTAAAAGACACATAGAGGCAGGCTGGAAAAAGAAGCAAGACTTAACTGTACAATGTCTTCAAGAGACCAATCTCACATGCAATAACACCCATAGACTCAAAGTAAAGGGATGGAGAAAGCTCTATCAAACAAATAGAAAAGAAAAAAGAAAGCAGGGGTCGCTATTCTAATTTCGGACAAAACTGACTTTAAACCAATGGTCATCAAAAAGGACAAAGAATGGCATTACATAATGATAAAGGGTTCAACTCAACAAGAAGACTTTATGATCCTAAATATATTTGCACAGAACACTGGAGCACCAAAATCTATAAAACAAGTTCTTAGAGACAAATGAAGAAAGTTTACAAACCACGAAATAATAGGAGACTTCAATGCCCTACTGACAGTACTAGACAGACTGTCGAGGCAGAAAACTATAAAACATTTTTGGGACCTAAACTTGAGACCTGACTAAATGGACCTAACAGCCATATACAGAACACTCCCCTAGACAACTTAGTATACATTCTTTTCATTTGCACTTGGCACATACTGTAAAATCAAGCACATGCTCAGTCCTAAAGCAATTCTCAATAATTTTTTTAAAAATACTAGAATCATGGCAACCGCACTCTCAGAATGCAACACAGTAAAAATATAATTGAATACCAAGAAGATCCCTCAAAACTATACAATTAAATGCAAATTAAATAATCTGCTCCTGAATGACTTTTGGGTAAACAATAAGACAGGAATCAAGAAATTCTTTGAAACTAATGAAAACAGAGATAGAATATATCAGAATCTCTGGGACACAGCTAAAGCAGTGTTATAGGAAAGCTTATACCACTAAACTCCCACATAAAAATGTTAGAAAGATCTCAAATTCACAACATAACATCATACCTAGAGGAACTAGGAAAACAAGAGCAACCCAATTCTGAAACTAGCAGAAGAAAATAAAAACAAAATTAGAGCTGAAATAAACAAAATTGATGTGCAAAACCATAGAGAAGATCAATAAAATAAAAAAATGGTTCTTCAAAACCATAAATAACATTGATAGGCCACTAGCTAGATTAATCAAGAACAAAAATAACATTTAGATAAACATGATCAAAAATTACAAAGGGGACATCACCACCAACATCATAGAAATACAAAAAGCCATTGGAGACTATTACAAACACATCAATGCATACAGGCTAGAAGATCGACAAAAAAATGGATAAAATCCTGGAAACATACCACCTCCCAAGATTGAATCAGGAAGATATTTAAACCCTGAACAGATCAGTAATGAATTCTGAAATTTAATCAGTTATAAGAAGCCTACCTACCAGAAAAAGCCTTGGATCAAACAGATTCACAGTCAGATTCTGCCAGACATACGAAGAAGAGCTGGTACCAATCCTTCTAAAACTATTCAAAAAAACTAAGGAAGAGGGACTCCTCCCTAACTCATTCTGTGAGGCCAGCATCATTCTGATACCAAAACCTGGCAGAGAGACAACAATAACAAAAAAAAGAAACTTCATGCCAACATCTCTAATAAACATACATGCAAAAATCCTCAAAAAAAAATCCTAGCAAACCAAATCAAGCAGCATATTGAAAAGCTAGTCCACCATGATGAAGTAGGCTTCATTCCTGAGATGCAAGGTGGTTCAACATATACCAATCAACAAATGTGATTTGCCACATAAATACAGCTAAAAACAAAACTACATGATCATCTCAATAGATGCAGAAAAGACTGGCAATAAAATTCAATATTTTTTATGCTAAAAACTCTCAACAAACTAGGCATTGAAGGAACATATCTCCTCACAATAATAACAGCCATTTATGATACAAGTAACATCATACTAAATGAGCAAAACCTGGAAGCATTCCCCTTGAGAACTGAAAAAAGACAAAGCTGACCACTGTCACCACTCCTAGATCTAATTCCAACATAGCTCTAGAAATCTTACCCAGAGCAATCAGGCAAGAGAAAGAAAGGGCTTCTAAATAGGAAGAGAGAAAGTCAGACTATATTTCCAGAAGATATGGTTCTATACCTAGAAAACCCCATAGTCTCTGCCCAAAGGCTCCAAGATCTGATAAACAACTTCAGCAAACTTTGAGGATACAAAATCAGTGTATGATTGTTTTCTTGAATTCTTTTTCAGACTTTTTTGCTATTGAGGTATAGAAACATTACTAATTGTTGTATGTTGATTTTGTACCCTGTAACTTTATTTAATTCATTTATTAGTTCTAACAGTGTGTGTGGGCGGGGGGGGCAGGGGTGAAGTCTTTATGTATTTTCTAAATATAAGATCATGTCATCTGCAAATAGTGACAATTTGATTTTCTTCTTTCCAATTTAGATATCCTTTGTTTCTTTCTCTTGCCTAATAGCTCTGGCTAGGACTTCTAGTACTATGCTGAATAAAAGTAGTGAAAGTTTTGTTTTCTCCACTCTTGTTTTTCTCCAGCTCTTAGAGGAGAGGCTTTCAACTTTCTCCAGGTAGGCTGATGTTAGTTGTAGGTATTTCATATTTGGTCTTCTTGTGTTGAGGTGTGTTTCTTTTATATCTAATTCACTGAGAGTTTTCATCATGAAGAGAGGTTGGATTTTATCAAATGCTTTTTCTGCATTATTGATTATTTGGGTTTTGTCCTTCATTCTGTTGATGTGATTTGTCACATTTATTGATTTACATTAAATCATCGATACATCCCTGGGACAAATTGTATTTGATCATTGTATATAATATTTTTAATGTGCTGTTGGATTCTGTTTGCTAGTATTTTGTCGAGGATTTTTGTGTCTTCATTCATCAGGGATAGTGACCTGCAGTTTTCTTTTTTTGTTATGACTTATCTGGTTTTGTTTTCAGGGTATTGATGGCCTTGTAGAATTAATGTGGAAGAATTCTCTCCTTCAATTTCCTTGAATAGTTTAAGAAAAATTAGTCTAGCTAATTTGTTAGTCTAGCTAAAGATTTGTCAATTTTATTTATTTTTTCAAAACACAAACTCTTGGTTTTATTGATGTTTTATATTTTTGTCTCAATTTTATTTATTTCTGCTCTGATCTTTATTATTTCTTTCCTTCCACTAATTTGGGGTTAGTTTTATGTTTTTCTAGTTCATTGAGGTGCATCATTAGGTTACTTATTTGAAATATCACTACTTTTTTGTAGGTATTTTTGTTACATAATTCCCTGCTTTTACTGTATACCATAGGATTTTGTATGTTTTGTGTTCATTTATATTTGTTTTAAAATTTTTTTAAATTTTCATCTTAATTTCTTCATTGAGCCATTGATCATTTAGTAGTATGTTGTTTGCTTTCCATGTATTCACAGAGTTCACAAAGTTCTTCTAATTGTTGATATCTAATTTTAGCTCATTGTGGTCAGAAAATTGATATTATTTTAATTTTTAAGACTTTGCTATGACTTATTCTGTGCCATAACATACGGTTACCTTTGAGTATGTTCCATGTGCCAATGGGAAGAATGTGTATTCTGTGGCTGTTAGATCAAGTGTTTTGCAAATATCAGAGGACCATTTGGCTTAGAGTATAGTCTAACTCTGATGTTTCTTTGTTGATTATATATCTAAAGTATTTTCCCATTTTTGAAAGTGGAATGAAGAAGTCCCCTACTATAATTGGATTACAGTCTACCTTTCCCTTTATATCTAATAATACATGCTCTATATACTTGTTGTTCCAGTATTGGTGCATATATGTTTACAATTATTATATCCTCTTGCTGAATTGACAATTTTATCATTACATAATGACATTGCTTTATAAAGCTTTTGACTTAAAGTCTATTTTATCTGATACAAATATAGCTATTCCGCCTAGTTCTTGGTTTTCAATTGCATGAAATATCTTTTCCCTCCCCTTCATAATTTGTCTGTGTGTGTCCTTATAGGTGAAATGAGTCTCCTACAGGTAGCATATAATTAGGTCTTGTTTTTTAGTCTATTCTACCACTTTATATCTTTTATTTGGAGAACTTTATTTATACTCAAGACTATTATTAATAGGTATAGACTTACTTCTGCAATTTTGTTAATTGTTTGTCCTAGTTGTTTTCCATAATGTTTTGTTCACTTCTTCCTCTTTTGCATTCTTTGTGATTTGATAGTTTTCTATACAGGTAGGCTTTGGTCCTTTTCATTTATTTTTGTGTATCTACTATTAGTTTTTGCTTTGTGTTCACTGTGAGGCTTACATAAAAAATCTTATAACAAGTTAATTTAAACTGGTAAGAGCTTAATTTTGATTGCATATACAAACTCCTCTTCTACTCCATCTCCTCCCATGTTTTAAGTTTTAGATGTCACACTTTACATCTTTTCATAATATTAGCAAATTATTGTCATTTTAGTTGTTTTAAATAGGTTTGCCTATTGATCTTTATACTAGAAATATACTAATAATTGATTTTCCCACCACCATTACAGTATCAGGGTGCTTTGAATTTGATAATGTACTTTCTTAATTTTACCATGCATTTTGTTTTTTTATTATTATTATACTTTGAGTTCTAGGGTACATGTGCATAACGTGCAGGTTTGTTACATATGTATACTTGTGCCATGTTGGTGTGCTGCACCCATCAACTCGTCAGCACCCATCAACTCGTCATTTACATCAGGTACAACTCCCAATGCAATCCCTCCCCCCTCCCCCCTCCCCATGATAGGCCCCAGTGTGTGATGTTCCCCTTCCTGAGTCCAAGTGATCTCATTGTTCAGTTCCCACCTATGAGTGAGAACATGCGGTGTTTGGTTTTGTATTCTTGTGATAGTTTGCTAAGAATGATGGTTTCCAGCTGCATCCATGTCCCTACAAAGGACACAAACTCATCCTTTTTTATGGCTGCATAGTATTCCATGGTGTATATGTGCCACGTTTTCTTAATCCAGTCTGTCACTGATGGACATTTGGGCTGATTCCAAGTCTTTGCTATTGTGAATAGTGCCGCAATAAACATACGTGTGCATGTGTCTTTATAGCAGCATGATTTATAATCTTTTGGGTATATACCCAGTAATGGGATGGCTGGGTCATATGGTACATCTAGTTCTAGATCTTTGAGGAATCGCCATACTGTTTTCCATAATGGTTGAACTAGTTTACAATCCCACCAACTGTGTAAAAGTGTTCCTATTTCTCCACATCCTCTCCAGCACCTGTTGTTTCCTGACTTTTTAATGATCGCCATTCTAACTGGTGTGAGATGGTATCTCATTGTGGTTTTGATTTGCATTTCTCTGATGGCCAGTGATGATGAGCATTTTTTCATGTGTCTGTTGGCTGTATGAATGTCTTCTTTTGAGAAATGGCATTTTGTATTTTGTATGATTTTTATGTTACCAATTTTCATCCTCTTCCTTCAGCTTGAAAAACTTCAGCATTTTTTGTAATCCAGGTCTAGTGGTAATGGATTCTCTCAGCTTTTATTTGATACTTTTTCTTAACCCTTAATTTTTGAAAGGCAGGATTTCTGGGTATAGTATTCTTGGTTGACAATCTTTTTATTTCGGAATTTTGAATTTATCATCCCACTCCCTTTGACTTGCAAGGTTTCTCGTGGTAAGTTGGTTGATAGCTTACAGAAGTTCCTCGATATGAAACAATTCACTTTTCCCTTGCTGCTTTCAATGCTGTCTCTTTGTTTTTAACTTTTGAAAATTTGACTATGGTCCGTTATGGTGTTAGTCTCTTTGAATTCATCTTCTTGATATATTATGGGCTTAATGGATCTGGCTTTCTAATTCCTTTCCCAGATGTGAGAAGTTTTCTGCAATTATTTCTTTGAATGTGTTTTCTGTTCTTTGCTCATTCTTCTTTTACTTCCATGCCAATAATGTATAAGCTGTTCCACTTGATGATATTCCATAGGTCTCTTAAGCTATCTTCACTCTTTTTCATTTCTTTTGTTCCTCATATTGGTTTATTTTCAGTGATCCTTTCTTCTTCTTCATAAAGTCTGATGTTAAATCCTTCTATTAAAATTTTTAGTTCAGTTATAGCATCCTTCAAATATATGATTTTCATTTGGTATTTCCTTTATGCTTTCTATCTCTTTTTCGAAGTTATCAACATCTTGCCTTGTTGTCTTGATCTCTGTGAACATCTTTATACCATTATTTTGAATTCCCTGTCAGGTAAACTGCATACTCTACTTTATTTGAGTTGATTTCTGGAGACTTATCTTGCTCTTTTCTTTGGAACATATTCTCTTGTTTCTTCATATTCGTTGATTCTCTATGTTGGTTTCTGTGCTTTAAATAATACACCTACATCTCTCCAAGACTGGACTTGTATAAGAGAAAATTTTTTTAAAATCCCTTTTTTTCCCTCTGGTGGACAATGACATGTGTACACTGGTCCCTTGGCACCCAGAGCTAAGAGATTTTAAATACTATTCCTTAGGTGAATGTTGTAGGATTTGAGACACTTGATGTGAGTGCAGACTCTTCCCAAAGTAGAGGAGGATTAATAACTGACTGTCTCTTTAACTCCTCCATGGATGCAAGTTAGTTAGAATCCAGGCCGCCAGCCAGCTAGTGGAAAGGTGTTTTGTAAACCCCTCTCAAGTGGACTTGGGGGGAAACAGAGAGCTGTGGGCTTTTTAAAGCTCCTTCTCTTTAGTGCTCCCAAGGGGATAAAGTCCTTAGCAATGCTTATGCACATGTATAAACTTCCATTTTTTTTCCTACTGTCTAGAGGTACATGGGCATGTCTAATCCCCTACATTTCTAAAGTTTGTGAATCAATCACCATACCTTGGGGAAATTTAAGGTTTGGGTCCTCTACGTGAGGTCCAGATCTTCCTCTCTACAGAAAGAACCTGGGTGTTGGGATTTCTTTCCCAGTATCAGGGAAAGTCAGAAGTTTCCTACTCCACCATGTTGGTGACATCACCTACCCATTCTTAGAATTTTTATTATGGTTAAAGTGTTGGGCCACGGTGAGCATTCCTGTCTGGGGATGGGAGCTTATGTGATTTGAATCTACCACTAGTACTAAAGAGGGGAACACCCAAGCTTTATTATTAACTTGCCCAGATTGGGGGCAGAAGGGGAAGATGGATAAGTAATGCTTAAAAGTCATCATCAGTCAAACCATCAACATATGGAGTCAGCTTTTTCATTATACATTGTCCTTTTTTAACTATTAGTGAATCAACAGTCATATATTTTATTAGCTAAAGTCAGCATTTTATTCATATTTCCTTAATGTTTAGCTAATGTCCTTTTTCTGTTTGCATTATGTTTATTTATTTTTTTAAATCTAGGACTCATTTATTTTCTTCACGTAAATAGCACAATAGTTGCCACAGGACAAGAAGGAATCAAATGACAAATTTATTTTGATTAATTATCAAGAAAGTAGAGAATATGATATTCCTTTCACTTTCTGATGCAAGACCCAACTCGTGAGCCTGAGCATGTTGTTGCCCTGGGACCTCTGCTGCATACTGTTTGGTGCCAATTATATAGTTGCTTCTCTCTCTCACTGACACACCTTCCTGTCACCTTGCTCTCCTATCAACATGTCATAGGGGCAGCAGAAGATAGGAAGAACATAGATCTCAACCTGAAGTAAGCTCTAGGGTGTCTAAATATTAACAATTATTGTCTATTGTATATCAACAATTGTATTGGACCACCATCAAGATTTTGCCATACCCATATTTCTTCTCTGTTATGATTTACTTAATATTTTTCTCAAAATTCATTCACTTTTTAATAGTTACATTTCTGAAAACACTTTCAAATTAAAACATAACTAATGAAAGGAAAATTACTTCGCATTCCACCTAAAATCAACTCAAATGCTCCTAGTGATATAGGTCTCACAGCATGAGAAATACTGCCCTATACTATTCATTTATCAATGAATAGGAATACTACATGATGTTTCTCTTACCCATTGAGCAGTTAAATTGTTTTTTATTATACTTTAAGCTCTGGGGTACATGTGCAGAATGTGCAGGTTTGTTATGTGCCATGGTGGTTTGCTGCACCCATCAACCCGTCACCTAATGGTTTCCAGCTGCATCCATGTCCCTACAAAGGACACAAACTCATCCTTTTTTTATGGCTGCATAGTATTCCATGGTGTATATGTGCCACAGTTTCTTTATCCAGACTATCGTTGATGGACATTTGGGTTGGTTTCAAGTCTTTGCTATTGTGAATAGTGCCACAATAAACATACGTGTGCATGTGTCTTTATAGCAGCATGATTTATAATCCTTTGTGTATATACCCAGTAATTGGATTGCTGGGTCAAATGGTATTTCTGGATCTGGATCCTTGAGGAATTGCCACACTGTCTTCCACAATGGTTGAACTAATTTACACTCCCACCAACAGTGTAATAGCATTCTTATTTCTCCACATCCTCTCCAGCATCTGCTGTTTCCCGACTTTTGAATGATCACCATCTAACTGGAGTGAGATGGTGTCTCATTGTGGTTTTGATTTGCATTTCTCTAATGTTCAGTGATAATGAGCATTTTTTTCACATGTCTGTTGGCTGCATAAATGCCTTCTTTTGAGAACTGTCTGTTCATATCCTTTGCCCACTTTTTGATGGGGTTGTTTTTTTCTTGCAAATTTGTTTAAGTTCTTTCTAGATTCTGGATATTAGCCCTTTGTCAGATGGATAGATTGCAAGTTTTCTCCCATTCTGTAGGTTGCCTGTTCACTCTGCTGATAGTTTCTTTTGCTGTGCAGAAGCTCTTTAGTTAATTAGATCCCATTTGTCAATTTTGGCTTTTGTTGCCATTGCTTTTGGTGTTTTAGACATGAAGTCCTTGCCCATGCCTATGTCCTGAATGGTATTACCCAGGTTTTCTTCTAGGATTTTTATGGTCCCAAGTCTTAGCTTTAAGTCTTTGATCCATCTTGATTTGATTTTCGTATAAGGTATAAGGAACGGGTCCAGTTTCAGCTTTCTGCATATGGCTACCCAGTTTTCCCAACACCATTTATTAAATAGGGAATCTTTTCCTCATTGCTTGTTTTTGTCAGGTTTGTCAAAGATCAGATCGTTGTCATGGCATGACAAGGATGACCTTTCCAGCCT
Source organism: Papio anubis (assembly GCF_008728515.1). NCBI lineage: Eukaryota > Metazoa > Chordata > Mammalia > Primates > Cercopithecidae > Papio > Papio anubis. The sequence goes on along the minus strand of NC_044986.1, from coordinate 43,304,198 downwards.
ACAATACCTGCTTGACCACTAAGACCGAATAGCTCAAATTAAAGGTAACAAATTCCGCAGGGGCAATTGTTCAACACAGGAAAAAGAAACCACTTTAAGAATTTTAAACTAGAAGAGATTTTACATAAGATGTTTTAAACAAAACCATTGGATGACCTGGAATAACAGTGTCGGAAACTCAGCTGAGCTGGATAGAGAACTGAGCTACCCATTGTTGGAGAAGTTGATTAAAGCAGCAGTAAAGATCGAAGTAACAATCAAGACTTCAATCACTTACTGCAATAGTATAAGCAAGAGGCCAAAACGAAAGAAACTGCCAACTCACCCAGGCCTTCTAAATTCCCCAGAAAGGTGCACTGGTGGAGGGTCAGTGAATGAGGACAGACATGGGGGTCAGCTCACTATTGAGGAAGCCCCAAACAAAAATCTCCAGTAGAATTACGAACCCTGGAGCAGGAGGTTGGAGTGGGAGGGGGAGAGCTAGGAGTAGAAGAGTATGGAGTCAGAGGAGGGAACGGTTTCTTAAGGTTTCCTCCCACTCCACACATAAGAAAGCTTAAGCAGAAGCACCCGAAGAAAGCTCCAGCAGGAAGCCCTCAGATAAAGAAACTTCTGAATGAAGACACCTAGGTTAGGAATGCAAATATGTTTAAGAACATGAGTCATTAGGAGAATCTGAGTTCCTGAATGCAATTCTCTTTAAAGATTGGATTGCACTGGGTATGCCCCAAGTCTGGGGAGGGCAACTTTCCTCAGAGGGGTTTGCCCGGTAAAGCCTTTGTCATTGCCTGTGGTTGAGCCTGAAATATCAAACATAGATTTTTGGCCAGGACTCCTCAGCAGGATCTAGTCAGGGCCTTCACAAAGTACATTCAGAATGACAATTGACCCACCACAAAGCCATCATGCCACCACTTGATATTTTAAATGAAAGGACCCACCAATATATCTGATATCCATATCTGATACCCAGTAGAATTGGAATGCTGCTATCACCACTGTCGCTATTGTCACTACCACACCTGCCTCTAGACACCCAGCAACCTGGAGGATGGACCCTGGAGAATGTTGCAGGCAAACCTCATTTCTCTACTGTACTTTCCACCAACAGTCAATTAAAGGAAGACGAAGATCGAGTGTGTGTGGATGATACAGCAAATAAACCTTCTAGTTCTTAAAGGTTATGGTTTTCAGTGTTTAGTGAACAACTGTGTTCGTCTCTAAAGGACAGAAAAATGCAGGAGGCCTCTTGTATCCATGAAGATACTAAAACACTGATTTCCTCAGGAAACTGATCACTCAAACATCCATGATCTTAGTAGACTGCCCTTATAGTCGTATTGCACAATGTGTGATCTGCCATCTACTGATGGCTCATTTTTCCCTCTCCTCTCTCGTCCAAGATTGGTGATAGTTTCAAATTTTTCTCCCACTATTATGCAGAATAATTTCCAAGCTTGACACTCAATTGAATCACGGTATCCAGGAAAATAGGTAAAATAAGTAGGACTTCATCTACCAGAAGTCATAGTCCTTTTAATACAATCAGGGCCATAAATGGCACTTTCTTCTATAACATAAAGTGCTATTATAATTATATACATGATTTTTTAAATAATTAAGTAATGTGGGACCAGTTTCTGTTGCAATAATTATAAGAAACAAAGACCTCCAACTGAATGAATCCCTCTGAAATCTTTTAACAAACTCTGAGGAGTACTATTTGTCAAGCAAAGAAATACTGAATTAAGGTAAATGCCAGCTTAGGATGAAAAGAACAGCAACAGTCCCTACCTTCATTATCAAAGCCTCTCCCTGGCTAAGATAATCACTTAACCTTTTATGCCTTTGCTAAAACCTCATTAGTAAAAAGGAGACCTGCCTACTAAGCATAAGGGTAAGGCTTTAATGGACTTTAGAAATCATTTACATTTATGACTCAAAGCATTGAAGTGCAAATTCTTTTTATTTGAATATTTGAGGGCATTAAATGAGCATTTTTAATGGACTTCAATTGTCAAGATAAACAAAAGTTCTCAAGGGGAATGTGAATTTTAACAAACATTAAAATCAAAGAAGTAAGAAGATGAAAAAACGGAGAAAAAGTATTATGTAACTTTTTTTTTTTTTGAGATGGAGTCTCACGCTGTCGCCCAGGCTGGAGTGCAGTGGCATGATCTGGGCTCCCTGCAAGCTCGCCTCCCGGGTTCACGCCATTCTCCTGCCTCAACCTCCTGAGTAGCTGGGACTGCAGGCTCCCGCCACTACACCCGGCTAATTTTTGTGTATTTTTAGTAGAGGCGGGGTTTCACCGTGTTAGGAAGGATGGTCTCTATCTCCTGACCTCGTGATCCTCTCATCTTGGCCTCCCAAAGTGCTGGGATTACAGGCGTGAGCCACCGCGCCCGGCCACAAAAACTTTTAAGTCTATTTTTGGCCAGGCATGGTGGCTCACCCCTGTAATCCAGCACTTTGGGAGGCTGAGGCAGGCGGATCACTTGAGGCCAGGAGTTCGAGACCAGCCTGGCCAACATGGTGAAACCCTGTCTCTATTAAAAATACAAAACTTAGCCAGGCATGGTGGTGGGCACCAGTAATCGCAGCTACTCGGGAGGCTGAGGCAGGAGAATCTTTTGAACTCGGGAGGTGCAGGTTGCAGTAAGCACCACTACACTCCAGCCTGGGTGACACAGCAATACACCATCTCAAATTAAGTACATTTATTTAGTTTTAAAACTGACTTTGAAAATCTCTTTACCTGGAGAAGTTATTTCCTGAAACTATTTTCTACTGCCTTTTAGAAACACTGCCTTCCTGGTTTTGTTTCTTCTTTGTATGTTGGCTTTGTTTGGTTGGGTTATGTTTGTTTGGAAAAAAAAAAAAAACAAAAAAAAACAACCTGAAGTGAGTCTTGAAGTATTTTTAAGTGAGCAAATTTTAATTTGAAATAACATTGGATTTCGCTTGGTGAAAAGAGAGACTAGATACTGAATAATTAGTGGTATCTGATAAGATGTTTACGCGGAGAAGCATAGACTCACCATGTACAAATCAACTATGATGGTGTTTGCCCACCCTACCTCTTCACCTACCTAAGGCCTATTCATCTGACATTTATCATCCAAATTTCACTTCTTCTAGGAAGCTTCCTGGATGCCTCCAAACAAGGTCAAAAGCACTATCTACATGCTTCTTAGCAATCTGTAGCTCTAACATCAACATTTTATTCTGATTTTGCATTTACCTTCTTTCCTGCATTAGAATATGTGCCAGACTAAGTCTTGCTAAACATCATTAAAAAGCACTAGTATACTGCTGGTACAGAATAAGACAACCAACAAATATTGAATGAATGAATGAATGAATGAGTGAACCCAGAGTTAAGCCTCTGCTCACTTGGTGGTTGGATTGGTTTCAGATGGAAAGTCCATAGACTGACATCAATTTGACTGATATCAGTAAGAAGGGAAGTGTAAGATACAAGGCATCAGTTTCCCGAGGGTCTTAAATAAATGCTATGTAGTCTGGACTTATTTCAGTTGTTAGCTCTAGATATGAGGGACAGGCAGAAGATCACTCTGAAGCAGGATGGAGCACATTTTAGTGGGCATTTATTGGTTACCTTCTCAGTATATTATCTAGTCTCTGTTATCCCAGAAATACCCCCAATTGCCAAACCACTTAGCAGAAGAAACTTAATATTTACACTCTGCTCCTATATAATCTACCTTTTTGCTACTACCAGCTTTCCCTGGCCATGGTGACTGATTCAAGGACAGACTCATAATCTAAGACAAAGCAATAAGTCATCAGGAGACTTACCTGCGTATCTCTCAACCATTGGAAAAAGTGAATATTCTTCGTATCTGGATGTGAACAAGAAAGTATACAACCCCAGGAGCTGCTAGAACCCATCTTGAGTTTAAAGAGTTTGCCTTATAATAAAACCAATATCAACAAAGTAGGGTCTAATATGGGAAGGTACAAGTTTTTAATGATATTGTTTGAGTCTTGGATAAAGATTCACTTAAAGCTAGAATCTGCCCTCCACATTCCTTTATAAACCTTAATGACACATGAAACTGAGCGTGTTACCTCTCAAAAGTATTCCTACAACAGTAGTCACAAACCTGTCATAACAGTCATACTACATTGAAATAATTTGTTTATGTGTGCATTCCCCTATACTGTGAGCCCTCAGGGCATCAGACATGTCTTGCCACCTAGGATGGTGTCTGGCACATATTTAGTGCTCTATAAATCTTTGTAGAATTAACAAATGAATGGATGGATAAGAGTTGCAATAGAGGTAAATTATATTTCCAATTTTTTTTATTCCAGACAAATCATATTCCTGTATTTTTTCTCTACATTTCAAAGGTAATTAGATGTCAACGCTTTTTACTTTCATTTTTCTGAAGGTTTTATAAGGAAACTATGTACAGGATATCAATTTTTTTGAGAATGACTCCCACATTGGCTATTCTAGCTAATTCCCACAGGAATTCCTAAAACCAAGCAAATGATTTCAAATTTGTTGAGATCGCATAATTTACTATAGAGTAAGGAGATCTTGTCACCTTTCTTCTAAAGGAAGTGTCTGCTACAGGCATTCCCTATGGGAATGTATAATTGGAAAATTAAAAAAGCATATTTAAAGGCAACGTTGTGCTATAAAAAAATGTTGGCACTGCTCCAAGGTGGACTGTGTATGCTATTAGATATTTTTGAGAATTTACTCTGCCTGTGCTAAGAATTTTCAATAATTCCCTTCTTGGGTAAAATTAGGGCATCAGCAGAGAAGTAAACTCCCTAACACAAGCAGCAAGTTTCCATTTTGCACCATAATGTGTTCCTAAAAACTACTTTAGGAAGCAAAATGATTAAAAATAGAACTTTTTTGCTTTCATACAATTTTCATTAAGTTTAAAACTGAAGTTATTTATTCACACGAGCAAGTAATATTTATATACTGGTTAGGTGAGATATTGATTGTGGCTTTCCTCTGCAGCCAAGAGAGAATAAAACAACTGGACAATGTAAGATGACTATGTCTCTCAGAAAGTAATACAGTAGAAAGCCTAGTTCAAAGTAAGAAACATATGGTATATATAACACCACTGTTCATTCCAGAGCCTGTGGAAGGTAGGGCTGTTTGCTCATGTCATTCTTTCATTATTTATCTATATTAAACCTTAGAATCTTTCTTAATACCAAACTTGCAGTGTCACTAGCATTCATTTGAAATTGCTACTAGCATTGACGGGTTTAATACCCTAGACTTAAGGTGATTGGCTTACATGCCTACAACCAGGGAAATATTTTCACCTGGTGGCAACATCTTGATTTGCAGTCATAGCCCCAGGAGAAAGACTCCAACATTTTAAGTCTAATTCAGCAAAGCCAGGTCTACAAATAGTGGCAAACATAATTTAAGCAATTATCATTAAAATGATGGCTTTTACTACACTTCGTGAATTTCTAGAAGCCCCCTGCCCATGCTATCATGGGGTATTTCAATAATAATCAAACTGTTATGTAGATATGCCAAATAATTCTGTTTAGCCAGACCCATTTAATTCAGCAGGAATTTGCTGATATCCTGTTATATGCATAGTTCATTAGTGGATTATTTTAGGAGTTTGAAAAAAAAATGCCTCAACATCTGTGCTTTAAAAATTTATACTATTTTAGTGTGACAAATATATGTGCAGAGTTCTGCTTCCACTAATGATGGAGTAGCTCATATTGGATTAAATTTGCCAAAGACTAGAATTATAAATCAGGACAAAATATTAAAACAAAAAAAAAAAACCAACTATTTAGAGATACAAGACAGTGGTCAAATGCAAGCAAAAAATGAAATTTCCTTTTGAAATAAGGAAACTACAGTAGGTGAAATTTGTGCGTATGTGACTTTGTGCATATGGACACTCCAAAACCAATGGGATATCTAGAACTCAATTTTAAAGCTAAAGTCTCACTACCTTTAAGAGTCAGGGGATACATTTCAGGGCTGAAAATTTTTCTGAAAAGTGAGGGATGAGACCATAAGGGAGCAAGCCACATCCAGTAATTCATTTATATGAATAATATAAATGATATATATAAATTATATATATAAAACATACACACACCCACATACGCACATATCACACTACCATCACCACTGCCACATCACCAAAATTTCTTGGCTAGCCGCTGAACAGCACATGTGTGGAAAATTCCAAGGAGCCTGACAGAAAGCAATAGGTACAAGGCCAGAGAAACTAAGCATAAATTTCAGATCCAAACTCCACAGGAGTTTGAGGTTAACCAGATAAAATTATTCGAGGTTAACCAAAATAAAATTTAAGGTTAACCAAATAAAATTATTTGAGGTTAACCAAATAAACAGCCCAATGGATCCAAAATTAATACTCCTCAGAAGATGATAAAACTCAGAGTCCCTATAATGTATCACTCTAAATATTCATTATACAATCAAAGATTACTATCTATGGGAACAAATAGGAAAACTTTACTCATAGTCAAGAGCAATATCAAGCAAGAGAAAATAACCCTGAAATGATTCAGATGTTGGAGTTTGCAGACAATAACTTAAAAGCACTTATAAATATATTTAAAAATGTAAAATAAAATATCATGATAAAAATGAAGAGACATGGAAAATCAAGAAAAAAATTTAAAACTAGCAAATAACCAAATCAAAAATTTAGGACTAAAAAGTACAATACCTGAAATAAAAATTTCACTGGATGAATTAAACAAAATTTGGTATAAAAATATTTGAATAAATCATGGCCAAGGATTCCCCACATACAGAAAAGAATGTAAACCTTTAGATCCTTGAAGTTCAGTGGACCAAAATGGAAACAAATTAAAAGAAAACCACATTTAGGTACATCCAAGTCAAACTGGTGAAAACAAAAGATAAAAAGGAAACTTCAGAGAAGCCAGAGAACACATTACATAGAGGCAAAATAAATACAGACAGTCTATGACTTACAATGGTTTGACTTATAATTTTCCAATGTGTGAAAGCAATACACATTCAATAAAAACTTTACTTTGAATATCCATGCAACCATCCTGTTTTTCACTTTTAATACAGTATTCAATAAATTGCATGAGATATTCAACATTTTATTATAAAACAGGCTTTGTGGTTAGATGATTTTGCCCAATTACAGGCTAATGTAAATGTTCTGAGCACATTTAAGGTAGGATAGGCTAGTCTATAAGGTTAGGTAGGGAGGTATATTAAATGCATTTCTGACGTGATATTTTATTGGGTTTATTGGGATATAACTCTATTGAAATTTGACCGTATGTATATGAATGCTGGCTAATGTCCCATAAGAAATAATGGAATCCAAAAGGCAGTGGAAAGAAAAAACACTGTCAGCATAGAAATTATTATTTTAAAATAAAGAAAATATAAAGACAATAAAAAGGGTGATAACTGATTTATAGCAGATTATACTAAATTAAATGCTACAGGAAGTTATTCAGCTAAAATAAATCATAATATATAGATTCCTTCAGATCTACAAGAAGGAATAAAGAGCATCAGAAATGCAAATAAGTGAATAAATATATTATCCATTTTTTCACTGAATGTCTTTAAAATCCCTTGCATAGTTGAAGAAAACATTGTAACTTTTATTGTTAGGTCTACAATATATGTACATGTAATATACATAATATTAATAGCACAAAGGATGGGGTAGGAGGTTAAATGGATCTATGCTGTCTGGAGGCTTGTACATTTTACAAAAAAAAAAAAAGGTGCAATATTAACCTACAACAACTTTGATGAGTAAAAGATACATATTATAACACCTATGACAACCAATAAATGTAAATCCAAAGAGGTATAACTTGAAAGTTAATAGAGATATTAGGGTTTAAATTTTGTCCCTCTAAAATTTATATATATTTAAGTTCTAATCGCAGTACTTCAAAATGTGAGTTTATTTGGAGACACGGTTTTTACAGAGGTAATCAAGTTAAAATGAGGTAATTTGGGTAGCCCCTAATTTAATAGGATTTGTGTCCTTTTAAGTGGTAAAATTTGGAGACAGACACACATACAAGGAGAAAGCCAGGTGAACAAGGAGATGGCCATCTATAGGCCAAGGAAGAGAAGCTGGAACAAATTCCCCTCTCATGGTCCTCAGAAGGAACCAACTATGCCAACACCTTGATTTTAGACTTCTAGTCTTATAAGCTGGTCCAACTTGCCTTATTTTGTTGTTGTTGTTATTGTTGCTGTTGTATTGTTTTGTTTTGTTTTGTTTTAGGCTTTTAGCAGCCTAAAGCCATGGTTTTTCATTTCTGTCTCTGGTGATAAGGGGAAAAGAGGCATGAGGAAGGGGCTTTACTAGCCCAACCCAAGACAGAAACTAAGAACCCACAACTGTATTCTCTCCCTTCAATACCCCTGCACACTGAGACAAAGACATTTCTTTTGTTTAAACTATGTATAGTGTGGTATTTTGTTACAGTAGAGATAGCACATTAATATAAGAGGATTTAAAATAAAATTTTAACAAATATTTGATTAAACGAAAAGTAGAAAAAGAGGAACAGGAACAACAACCAAAAGAGAGAGAAAAAAAAAAGGAAGGATAATGGAGAAAAAAATAATAAAAGGTTAAACATAAACCCAATCACATCAGTTAAATGTAAATAAATGAAATACCTTATGTAAAAAACAGAGGATGTCAGACTGAATTTAAGAAAGCAAGATCTAAATATATGCTATTTGCACATTAAACATAAAGACACAGCAAGATAGTCAGTAGAAGGATAGTGAAAGGCATTCTATGAAAGGACTAAGCATAAGACAGGTGAATCGATGTGTTAATAAATATTATTGTATATGTTATATTAGTATCAAATTATCTTTGTAAATATTCATGTAATATAAATTTTTTATGATGAGTTTTACTATAAATAACAAAGGACATTTTACAATTCTAAAAGTCTCTATTAGGAGGATGAAACAATCATAAATGTCTATAATCTAATAACAGTTTCAAAATACACGGGGTGAAAGTCTAACAGAACTAAAAGGAGTAAAAACCAGACCCACAAATTAGTTAGAAATTTTAATAGCCCTCTCAAAATAATTAAAAGAATAACTAGATGAAATTCATCAGTAGACTATAAAATAGCTAAACAACGGCATCAACTGCTTTGATCCAATTGACATTTAGGGAAAAATATATACTGCAAAATGCACGTACTTTAATGCCAGTAGATAGTCATTGAGGTACACTATATGCTGTCATAAAACAAATCTGAATAAATTGCTAAGGACTGAAATTTTACAAAGCATGTTCAGTAGTGAAGTATATTTAATGCATTTCTGACTTATGATATTTTATTGGGTTTATTGGAATAAATGGCTCTACCATTCTGGGGTCTGGAAGGTGGTGGCACTCTTCCCAAGCTCCACTAGGCAGTGAGTGCCCCAGTGGAGACTCTTTGTCAAGGCTCCAATCCCATATTTCTCCTTGGCACTTCTGCAGTAGAATCTCTCTGCAGTGGCACTGAACCTGCAGCAGGCTTCTTCCTGGGCACTCAGCCTTTCCCATACATACTCTGAATTCTAGGTGGAAACTTCCAAGCCTCCTTTACTCTTGCATTCTGAAAGCCTGAAGAAGTAACACCACATGAAAACCACCACGGTGTAGGGCTTGTGCCTTCCAGAGTGGCAGCCTGAACTGTATATGGGTCCCTTTGAGCCATGGCTGGAGCTCAAACATCAAGGGATGCAGGGAGCAGTGTGCAAGCCTGCACAGAGCAACAGGGTCCAGAGCCTGGTCCCTGACACCATTCTTTGCTCCTAGACCTCTGGGCCTGTGATGGAAGGGGCTGCCTCAAAGATCTCTGAAATGCCTTCAAGAACCTTTTTCCCATTGTCTTGGCTATTAGCACTTGGCTCCCTTTTGGTCATATAAATCTTTCTAGCAAGTGCTTGCTTCCTACCCACTTCAATTCCTCTCCTTAGGACACTCTTGCCTGCTCTACCGCATGGCCAAGCTGCAAAATTTCCAAACTTTTATTCTTTGCTTACCTTTTAATTGTACGTTTCAACTTTAAGTCATTCCTTTGCTCTCATATCTCCTACAAGCAGCCATGTCACACCTTGGACACTTGGTTGCTTAGAAATTTCTTCTGCCAGATGCTCTAGGTTATAATTCATAAGCTAAAACTTCCATAAATCCCTAAGACATGGACACAATGCAGCTAAGCTATTTGCTAGGGTGTAGCATGGATGACCTTCACTCCAGTTCTCAATAACTTCCTCATTTCCATCTGAGGCTTCATCAGCCTGGCCTTTGCTGTTCATATTTCTATCAGCATTTTTGTGATAATTACTTGACAAGTCTCTAAGAAGTTCCAAACTTTCCCCCATCTTCCTGTCTGGAGCCCTCCAAACTCTTCCTACATCTGTCTGTTGCACAGTTCCAAAACAGCTTCCTCATTTTCAGGCAACTTCATAGCAACACTCCACTCTCAATACCAATTTTCTGTCTTCATCCATTGTGCATTGCTATAAAGAAAAACCTGAGACTATGTAATTTATTATCAAAAATAGGTTTATGTAGCTTATGGTTCCATAGAATGTGCAAACATGGCACCCATGTCTGCTCAGCTTCTGATAAGGTCTCAGGAAACTTACAATCATGATGGAAGGTGAAAAGGGAGCAAGTATGTCACACAGCCTAAAAAAGCAAGAGAGAAGGGGGAGATCCCAGACAATTTTAAACAACCATATCTTGCATGAACTCATCGATGAGAACGCTCTCATTACCATTAAGACAGCACCAAGTGATTCATGAGGAATCCACCCCCATGACCCAAACACCTTCCACAAAGCCCTACCTGCAACATCGGTGATCACATTTCAACATGAGTTTTGGAGGAGACAAAACGTTTAAACTGTATCACAACCTTAACAAATTTTAAGAAATTAAAACCAGCTATTTGTAAAGAATTATAATTATAACCAAATGAAATTTACCCGAAACTATATCATTGATTTAAAATCTAAAATCTATCAATACATTCACCATATTATCAGAATAAGTAATAAAAAAATACAAAAAGACTGTAACTATCAAAAAATCAAAAAATATAAAAATTGATCATTTTTGAAGTCATTTGATTGAATTATTTGATACAATTCAATATTCATTGAGTTAAGAACTCTCAACAAACTAGAAACAGAAGAGAATGTCCTCATTCTATAAAAGGCATCTGAGAAAAATCTACAGAGGATTTCATACTTAATGATGAAACATTTAATGACTTCTTACTGGGATCAAGAACAGACGTTTACTATTATTCCTGCTATTCAACATTGCACTGTATAATATAAAGAAACAAATATTGAAAAGATAGGAGTGAAATTATGTTTCAGCAAAGACATCTGCAAAGGCTTGAAGCCATTCTCCTTTGCCTTAGGAATTTGGTCAGAAATGATTCTATGTACCAGCCCTCTCTCATTGCTACAGTTATAGATGGGTTATAGATGGGTCTTTTCTGTGAGCCATGCCAAGCATAAATCCAAAACCACAGGTATCACCATAGATTTTGCATTACTTATGCTGACTTTCTAGTAGCCACTGGGAATACCATAAAAACTAACATGACTAAGTGGGTTTAATTTCTCAGGAAAAGCTTCTCTGCATTTTCCTGCAACGAGGCCTCCAGGCTACTTTGAGTTTAATTCAGTTCAATTACTGAGTCTCCAGCTCCACGGAGATTCCTGGCCAACCGCAATAAACAGATTTTCTCAGGTTGCCTCACACCCAAGCCCTGTAGTCTCTTTGCTCACAGTTACATAAAAATCGTGTTGTTGTATAAAATCATTAATCACCTTGAGCAAAATAAATAAATTGGATGAGCATTCTTGGGACTGGAAAAGAATAGTGAGCCTTAGGGAGAAGAGAATTGGTTGAGTCTATTCCTGCCTCAGATTTGAACTAAAATCCATTACATCACCAGAGTTTCATTCCATTTTGGTGCCTGCCTACCTGTGCAAGATACTACTGCAAAGTAATAGCTTTATAATTCTTTTTCTTACATTAAATTTCAGCCAAGTTGAACATCTTTGGCTTCTTCTAGAATATAGTGCACTTTCTTGAATCCGTGCCTTTGTTCTACTACTCTCTTACAACCATTTCTCCCCACATACATCCACATACTTACCTTCCTCTATTTTACTGAAACATTTCCTATCTACACCTCAGATCTCACATTAGTTCCTTTTCTCTTTTTTTATAATTTTTAATTTTTGTGGATACAGAGTAGACATATATATATATATATATTTATGAGGTACCTGAGATGGTTTGATACAGGCATATAATGCATAATAATCACATCATGGTAAATGGGGTATCCATCACCTCAAGCATTTATCCTTTCTTAGTGTTACAAACAATTCAATTATACTCATTTAGTTATTTTATATTTTTTTAATTTAACTTTTAAGTTGAGGGTTGCATGTGCAGGTTTGTTACACAGATAAATGTGTCATAGGGGTTTGCTATACAGATTATTTCATCACCCAGGTATTAAGCCTAATAGCCATTAGTTATTTTTCCTGATCCTCTCCCTCCTCCAACTCTCTACCCTTTGATTGGGCTCAGTGTCTGTTGTTCCCCTCTATGTGTCCATGTGTTCTCATCATTTAGCTCCCACTTAAAGTGAGAACATATAGTATTTGGGTTTCTGTTCCTGCATTAGTTGGCTAAGGATAATGGCCTCCAACTCCATCCATGTTCCTACAAAGTACATGATCTTGTTCTTTTTTATGGCTGCATAGTATTCCATGGTGTATATGTACCACATTTTCTTTATCCAGTCTACCATTGACAGGTATTTAGGTTGATTCCATATCTTTGCTATTATGAATAGTACTGTAATTAACACAAGTGTGCATGTCTCTATGACAGAATTGACTTATATTTCTTTAGGTATGTAACCAGTAATGGGATTGCTGGGTCAAATGATATTTCTGTTTTTAGGTCTTTGAGGAATCACCACACTGTTTTCCACAATGGCTTAACTAATTTACACTCCCACCAACAGTATTTAAGTGTTCCTTTTTCTCCACAACCTCACCAGTATCTGTTATATTTTTATTTTCAATAGCCATTCTGACTGGTGTAACATGATATCTCATTGTGGTTTTCATTTACATTTCTCTAATAATCAGTGATGTTGGGCTTCATTTCATATGTCTGTTGGTCATATGTATGTCTTCTTTTGAAAAATGTCTGTTCAGGTCCTTTGCCCACTTTTTAATGAGGTTTTTTTTCTTGTAAATTTGTTTAAGTTCCTTACAGATGCCAGATATTACACCTTTATCAAATGCGTAGTTTGCAAAAATTTGCCCCCATTCTGTAGGTTGTTCAGTCTACTCTGTTGATAGTTTATTTTGCTGTGCAGAAGTTCTTTAGTTTAATTAGATCCCATTTGTCAATTTTTGCTTTTGTTGCAAATACTTTTGGTGTCTTTTATCATGAAATTTTTGTCCATTTCTATGTCCAGAATAGTATTTCCTAAGTTGTCTTTTGGGGTTTTTATACTTTTGGATGTTACATTTAAGTCTCTAATCCATCTGAAGTTAATTTTTGTATATGGTGTAAGGAAGGGGTCCAGTTTCAATCTCCTGCATATGGTTAGCAAGTTATCCCAGCACCATTTATTGAATAGGGAGTCCTTTCCCCATTGCTTGTTTTTGTCAGTTTTGTCAAAGATCAGATAGTTGTAGATGTGCAGCATTATTTCTGGGCTCTCTATTCTGTTCCATTGGTCTATATATCTGTTTTTGTTCCAGTACCATGCTGCCATGCTGTTTTGTTTACTGTAGCCCAGTAGTATAGCTTGAAGTGGGGTAGTGTGATGCCTATAGCTTTGTTCTTTTTGCTTAAGACTGTCTTGACTATTTGGGCTCTTTTTTAGTTCCATATGAATTTTAAAACAGTTTTTTCTACTTATTGGTAGTTTATTAGGAAGAGCATTGAATATATAAATTGCTTTGGGCAGTGTGACCATTTTTATGGTACTGATTCTTCCTATCCATAAGCATGGAATGTTTTTCCATTTGTTTGTGTCTTCTCTGATTTCTTTGAGTAGTGTTTTTCAGTTCTCCTTGTAGAGCTATTTCACATCCCTGGTTAGCTGCATTCCTAAGTGTTTCACTCTTTTGTGGGGTGATTGTGAATGGGATTGCATTTTTGATTTGGCTCTTGGCTTGACTGTTTTTGATATATACTATATACCAAATGACTATATTTGGTTTGACTGTTTTTGGTGTATAGGAATGATAGTAATTTTTTGGTGTTGATTTTGTATCCTGATACTTACTGAAGTTATTTATCAGCCTAAGGAGATTTTGGGGCCAGACTAAAAAGTTTTCTAGATATATCTGCAAACAGGGATAGTTTGACTTCTGCTTTTCCTATTTGAATATCCTTTATTTCTTTCTCTTGCCTGATTTATCTGGCCAGAACTTTCAGTACTATATTGAATAGGAGTAGTGACAGAGGGCATCCTTTTTTTGTGCCAATTTTCAAGGGGGAATATTTCCAGATTTTGTTCATTCAGTATGATGTTAGTTGTGGGTTTGTTATAGATGGCTCTTATCATTTTGAGGTGTGTTCCTTCAATGCCTAGTTTATTAAGAGTTTTTAACATGAAAGGGTGTTAAATTTTAACAAAAACCTTTTCTGCATCTATTGAGATAATCATGTGCTTTTTGTCTTTAGTTCTGTTTATGTGATGAATCACATTTGTTGATTTGCACATATTGAACCAATGTTACATCCCAGAGATAAAGCCTATGTGATCATGGAGGATAAGGTTTTTGATTTGCTGCTGGATTTGATTTGCCAGTATTTTGTTGAGGCTTTTTGCATTGATGTTCATCAAGGGTATAGGCCTGAAGTTTTGTGGGGATTTCTTGGTGTGTCTCTGCCACCTTTTGGTGTCAGGATGATGCTGGTCACATAGGAAGAGGTATAGAGGAGTCCTCCTCCTCAATTTTTTGGAAAGTTTTAGCAGGAATGGTACCGCTCCCCTTTGTCTATCTCATCTTGAGCTTTTTCTGTTTGGTAGGCTATATATTTGGTAGGCTGATTCAATTTTGAAGCTCATTATTGCTATGTTCAGGAATTCAATTTCTTCTTGGCTCAGGCTTAGGAGAGTGTATGTGTCCAGGAATTTATTCATTTCTTCTAGATTTTCTAGTTCATGTGCGTAAGGGTATTCATAATATTCTCCAATGATTATTTGTATTTCTGTCGGGACAGTGGTAATATCTCCTTTGTAATTTCCAATAGTGTTTATTTGGTTTTTCTCTTTTTTCTTCTTTATTAGTCTATCTAGCAGTCTCTCTTATTAATTTTCTCAAAAAACAAACTTCTGAATTTGGTGACCTTTTGAATGGTTTTTCATGTCTCAATCTACTTCTCAGTTCTACTTTCAGTTATTTCTTGCCTTCTGCTAGCTTTGGGATTTGTTTGCACTTGGTTCTCTAGTTCTTTTAGTTGTGATGTTAGATTAACTTGAGATTTTTCTAATTTTCTAATTTCCTAATTTTTTTACTGTGGGCGTGTAGTGCTACAAAAACCCTCCTAACACTGCCGTAGTTGCATCCCAGAGATTCTGGTATGTTGTATCTTTGTTCTTTTTAGTTTCAGAGAACTTCTTGATTTTGCCTTAATTTCATTATTTACCCAAAACTCATTTGGAGAAGGTTATTCAATTTCCATTTAATCGTATGGTTTTGAGTGAATTTCTTAGTCCTGATTTTTAAGACTAAGAAATTTGATTTCCCTGTGGTTTGACAGAGTGCTTGTTATAATTTCAGTTCTTTTGTATTTGCTGAGGAGTGTTATATATGCAGTTATGTGATTGGCCTTAGAGTATGTGCTATGTGGTATTGAGAAGAATGTATATTCTATTGTTTTGGGGCAGAGAGTTCTGTAGATGTCTATTAGGCTTATTTGATCCATTGTTGAGTTCAGGTCCTGGATATCTTAATTTACTGCCTTGATGATCCATCTAATACTGTCAGTTGAGTGTTAAAGTCTCCCTGTACTTTTGTATGGGAGTCAAAGTCTCTTTGAAAGTCTCTAAGAACTTGCTTTATAAATCTGGGGTGCTCCTGTGTTGAGTGCATATTTATTTAGGATAATTAGGTCTTCTTGTTGAATTGAACTCTTTACCATTATGAAATGCCTTTCTTTGTCTTTTTTGATCTTTGTTTGTTTAAAGTCTGTCTTATCTGAAATTAGGATTGCAACTGTTTTCCATTTGGTTGATAGATTTTTCTCCCTTTATTTTGAACCTATAGGTGTCATTGCATGTAAGACTGGTCTCTTGAAGACAGCATACCAATAGATCTTGGTTCTTTATCCAGCTTTCCACTCTGTGCCTTATAATTGGGGCATTTAGCCTAGTTACATTTGAGGTTAGTATCAATATGTGTGTATTCGATCCTGTAATCATGATGTTAGCTAGTTATTATGCAGAATTGTTGTGTGGTTGCTTTATAGTGTCACTGGTCTCTGTACTTAAGTGTGTTTTTGTAGTGGCTGGTAATGATCTTTCTTTTCTATATTTAGTGCTTCCTTCAAAAGCTTTTATAAGGCAAGTCTGGTGGTAATGAATTCCTTCAGCATTTACTTGTCTGAAAAGGGATCTTATTTCTCCTTTGCTTATGGAGCTTGGTCTGATTGGATATGAAATTCTTGGTTATAATTTCTTTCTTTAAAGAATGTTGAATATTGGCCCCCAGTATCTTCTAGCTTGTAGGGTTTCTGCTGAGAGATCTGCTATTAGTCTGATGGCCATCCCTTTGTAGGTACCCTGCCCTTTCTCTCTAGCTGCCTTATCATTTTTTCATTCATTTTGACCTTGGAGAATCTGAAGATTATGTGTATTGAGGATGATCTTCTTATGAATTATCTTACTGGGGTTCTCTGAATTTCCTGAACTTGAATGTTGACCTCTCCAGCTAGGTTAGGGAAGTTCTCATGGATGATAAACTGAAAGACTTTGTTTCTTATGAAGGTGTTTTTTTTTTTTGTTTTTTTTTTGTTTTTTTTTTTTTCCTATGTAAGTAGTTGTTTTCTACATAAATAGTTGGTGTATTTGTGGAGGGGATAATTGGTGGAGACTTCTGTCATCTTGCTCCAACTCTCCTCATTTACTTCTTTTAAAATTTACAATCAATAATTGTTGACTGTATTCACCCTCTTGTGCTATCAAATACTAGAGGTTATAAGTTCTACCTAATATATATGTTTTTATCCGTTAATTATGTCTGCTTTCCTCCACTACCTTTCCCAGTCTCTGGTAACCATCATTCTACTCTCCATCTCCATGAGTTCAATTATTTTAATTTTAGCTCCCATGAATAAGTAAGAACATGTGAAGTTTCTCTTTCTGTGCCTGGCTCATTTCACTTAATACAATGACCTACAGTCCTATCCATGTTGTGCAAATGTCAGGATCTCATTCTTTTTATGGCTGAATAGTACACCATTTTTTATATATATTTCACATTTTCTTTATCTGTTTGCCTGTTGGTGGACATTTAGGTTGCTTCCAAATCTTGGCTACTGTGAATAGTGCTACAATAAACATGAGAGTGCAGATATCTCTTTAATGTACTGATTTTCTTACTTTTGAGTATATACCTAGCAGTGAGACTGCTGGATAATATAATAGATCTATTTTTAGTCTTTTGAGAAACCACCAAATTGTTTTCCACAGTGGTTGTACTAATTTACATGTCTACCAACAGTGTATGAAGATTTCTTTTTCTCCACATCCTCACCAGCATTTGTTATTTCCTGTCATTTGGATATAAGCCATTTTAACTGGGGTGTTCTTAGTGCCTTTGTCAAAAATAAGGTCACTATAGGGGTGTGGATTGCTTTCTGGTCCTCTATTCTCTTTCATTGTACTATGCATCTATTTTATGCCAGTACCATGCTTTTTTGGTTACTATAACTGTATAGTATAATTTGAAGTAAGGTGATGGGATTCCTCCAGTTTTATTCTTTTTGCTCAAGAAAGTTTTGGCTATTCTAAATATTTTGTGGTTTCATATAAATCTTAAGTTTGGGTTTTTTCATGTTGGTATAAAAATGTCATTGGCATTTTGATAGGGACTACATTGACTCTGTAGGTTGTTTCAGGCAGTATGGACATTTTAACAATATTGATTCTTCCAATCTGTGAACATTAAATATCTTTCCTTTTTGTATGTCCACTTCCATTTCTTTAATCAATGTTTTACAGTTTTTGTTGGAAAGATCTTTCACTTCTTTGGTGAATTTTAGTTCTAGCTATTTTATTTTATTTGTACACATTGTAAACAGGATTACTTTCTTGATTTCTTTTTCAGATTGTTCACTTTTGCCATATGAAAATGTTGCTAATTTTCTATGTTGATTTTGTATCCTGCAACTTTACTGAATTTGCTTATCAGTTCTAATAGTCTTTTTTTTTTTTTTTTTTGGAAAGAATCTCACTCTGTTGCCCAGGCTGAAGCGTAGTGGCACAATCTCGGCTCATTGTAAGCTCCACTTCCTGGGTTCATGTCATTCTCCAGCCTCAGCCTCCCGAGTAGCTGGGACTACAGGTGCCTACCACCACACCCAGCTAATTTTTTTTTTTTTTTTTTTTTTTTTTTTTTTTTTAGTAGAGACGGGGTTTCACTGTGTTAGCCAGGATGGTCTCGATCTCCTGACCTCGTGATCCGCCCGTCTCGGCCTCCCAAAGTGCTGGGATTACAGGCTTGAGCCACCGCGCCCGGCCAAACACACCCAGCTAATTTTTTATATTTTTAGTAAAGACAAGGTTTCACTGTGTTAGCCAGGATGGTGTCAATCTCCTGACCTTGTGAGCTACCCACTTCTGCCTCCCAAAGTGCTGGGATTACAGGCGTGAGCCACAGCACCTGGCCATAGGGGGTTTGTTTTTTGTTTTTTTGTTTTTTTTGTCTTTATGTTTTTCCAATTATAAGATTATATTATCTGCAAACAAGAATGCTTTGACTTCTTTATTTCCAAATGGTTGCTCTTTATTTTTTCCCTTTGTCTGATTGCTCCAGCTAGGACTTCAAATACTATATTGAAGACCAATGGTGAAAGTGGACATCCTTGTTATGTTCCAGATCTTAGATAAAAGGATTTCAGTTTTTCCCTATTCAGTAATACTATCTGCCAAAGATAGCTTTTATTTAGTTGAGATACAGTCCTTTTATATCAAGTTTTTTTAGGGTTTTTATCTTGTAGGAATATTGAACTTTATCAAATGTTTTTTCAGCCTCAATTGAAATGATTATATGATATTTATCCTTCATTCTGATGTGATATATCACATTGATTGATTTGCACATATTGAACCATCATTGCATCCCAGGGATAAATCCCACTTGATTATAATGAATGATACATTTTTTTTTTTCTTTTTGAGACAGGGTCTTACTCTGTTACCCAGGCTGGAGTGTAGGACACAATTACAACTCACTGAAGCTTCAACCTTTTGAGCACAAATGATCTCCTTCCTCAGCAAAGGCATATAACACCATGCCCAGCTAATTTTTTTTTTTTTTTTTTTTTTTTTTTTTTTAGTAAAACCAGGGTCTCAGTTTGTTGCCCAGGCTGGTCTTGAACTCCCGGGCTCAAGCAATCCTCTAGCCTTGGATTACCAAAATGGTAGGACTACAGCCATTAGCCACCTTGCCTGGCCAAATGATCTTTCTAATGGGTTGTTGAATTCAGTTCGCTAACATTTTCTTGAGTACTTTTGCATCAATGTTCATTAAGCAAATTTGTCTGTAGCTGTTTGTTTGTTTGTTGGTTTGTTTTGTTTTGTTTGTTGATGTGTCTTTGGTTCTGGTATCAGGGTAATACTGGGCTCATAGAATTAGTTTGGAAGTATTCCCTCCTCCTCTATTTGTCACAAGTTTGAGAAAGATTGCTGTTAGTTCTTCTTCAAATGTTTAGTAAAATTCAGCAGTGAAGCCATTAGGTCTGAGCTTTTCTTTGCTGGGAGACTTTTTCCTATGACTTTAATCTAATTACTTGTTATTGGTCTGTTCAGGTTTTGAACATTTTCATGGTAAAATCTTGATAGGCTTTATATAGGAATTTATCCATTATTTTCTAGGTTTTCCAATTTATTGGCATATAGTTGCTCATAGTAGCCTCTAATAAAATTTCTGTAGTAACAGTTGTAGTGTCTCTTTTTTATCCCTAATTTTATTTATTTGAGTCTTTTCTTGTTTTTTTTGTAGTATACTAAAGCTTTGTTAGTTTTATTTATCTCTTCAAAAATCCAACTTTTGTTTTATTGATCTTTTGTACTGGTTTCTCCATTTCAATTTGATTTATTTCTGCTCTGATCTTGTATTATTTCTTTTCTTCTACAAATTTTGGGTTTAGTTTGCTCTTGAGTTTTTAGTTCTTTAAGATCCAACATTAAGTTGTTTCTTTGACATTTTTCTACTTTTTTGATGTAAGTGCTTTACCTATAAACTTCCCTCTTAGTGTTGCTTTCACTGTATCCATTGGTTTTGGTATGTTATGTTTCACGGTCATTTGTTTCAAAAGCATGTTGTTTAACTTCAGTGTGTTTGTGTAGTTTTTCAAATTTCTCTTGTTATTAATTTATAGTTTTATTCCATTGTGTTCAGAGAATATACTTGAAATAATTTTAATGCTTTTTAAAATTTTTAAGAAAATTTTAAGAAAATTTTGTGTCCCAACATACGGTCTCTCCTTGAGAATGACCCATGCAATGAAGAGAAGAATGTATATTCCTCAGCCGTCAGATGAAATGTTTTATAAATATCTATTAAGTCCATTTGGTCTATAGTACTGATAAAGTCTAATGTTTCTTTGTTGATTTTCTATCTCAATGGTGTGGCCAGTGCTGAAAATGGCCAGCTACTATTGTATTGGGGTATATCTGTCTCTTTAGCTCTAATAATAATTGCTTTATATATCTTTGCACTCCATTGCTGGCATATATATTTACAATTATAAAATCCCCTTGGTGAATTCACTCTTTTATCTTTACATAAT
This sequence comes from Papio anubis, assembly GCF_008728515.1. Classification (NCBI taxonomy): domain Eukaryota; kingdom Metazoa; phylum Chordata; class Mammalia; order Primates; family Cercopithecidae; genus Papio; species Papio anubis. Next base: position 43,283,067 of record NC_044986.1, on the reverse strand, counting down.
GACTTTATTTTTTGCTTTTAGAGGTTTTATCTGATATAAATATCACTACTCCTGCTCTTTTTCTTTTTTTTTTTTTTTTTTTTTTTTTTTTTTTTTTTTTTTTTTTTTTTGAGACGGAGTCTCGCGCTGTGTCACCCAGGCTGGAGTGCAGTGGCGCGATCTCGGCTCACTGCAAGCTCCGCCTCCCAGGTTCAGGCCATTCTCCTGCCTCAGCCTCCGAGTAGCTGGGACTACAGGCGCCCGCCACCACGCCCGGCTAGTTTTTTGTATTTTTAGTAGAGACGGGGTTTCACCATGTTAGCCAGGATGGTCTCGATCTCCTGACCTCGTGATCCGCCCGCCTCGGCCTCCCAAAGTGCTGGGATTACAGGCTTGAGCCACCGCGCCCGGCCCTCCTGCTCTTTTTCATTTTACATTTGCATGGAATGTCTTTTTCCATTCCTTTATTTTTAGTCTTCGTGTGTCTTTATAGGGGAAGTGTGTTTCTTGTATGGAACAGATCACTGGGTTCTGTTTTGTTTTTTTTTTTTTTCTTTTTTTAAGCCATTCAGCCACTCTGTGTCTTTTGATTGGAGAGTTTAGTCCATTTACATTCAATGTTATTATTGATAACTAAGGACTCACTCATGTCATTTTGCGATGTGTTTCCTGGTTATTTTGTGGTCTTATCTTGTTTCCTTCCTTCCTATATTTCTTTTAGTGAAGGTGATTTTCTCTGGTGGTGTGTTTTAATTTCTTGGGTTTTTTTTGTAGCTGTTGTATGCTTTTAGATTTGAGGTTACCATAAGGCTTGCAATACTATCTTATAACCCATTATTTTAAACTGATAATGACTTAATGCTGATTACATAAACAAACATGCAAAATGAAAACTAATAAATACTCTACACTTTAACTTTATCCTCTCACTTTTTAACTTTTTGTTGTTTCTGTTTATGTCTAGTCCTGTCTATATCTTGAAAAGTTGTAGTTATTATCTTCATTGGTTCATCTTTTGGTCTTTCTACTCAAAATATGAGTAGTTTACATACCACAATTACAATGTTATACTATTCTATGTTTTTCTATTTACTATTACAAGTGAGTTTTTCACTTCAGATGATTTTTTATTGCTCATTAACATCCTTTTCTTTCAGACTGAAGATCTTCCTTTAGTATATCTTGTAGGATAGGTCTGATGTTGATAAAAATCCCTCCATTTTTTGTTTGTCTGGGAAAGTCTTTATTTCTCCTTCATGTTAGAAGGATATTTTTACTGGATATACTATTCTAGGGTGAACATTCTTCACCTTCAGCACTTGAAATATGTCATGCCATTCTCTCCTGGTCTGTAAGGTTTCCACTGAAAAGTCTGCTGCCAGACAGATTGGCACTCAATGTATGTTATTTATTTCTTTTATCTTACTGCTTTTGGGATCCTTTCTTTATCCTTAAACTTTGGGATTTTGATTATTACATGTCACAGAGTAATTTTATTTGGGTTAAAGCTGCTTTGGGGTTCCATAACCTTCTCTTGTACTTGAATATCAATACCTTTTTCTAGGTTTGAGAAGTTCTCTGTTAGTATTTCTTTGAATACAGCTTCTACACCTGTCTCTTTCTCTTACCTCCTCTCTAAGACCAGTAACTCTTAGACTTGCCCTTTTGAGGCTATTTTTTAGATCTTATTCATATGCTTCATTGTTTTTTGTTTTTTGTTTTTTTTTTTTTGTCTCCTCTGTGTATTTTCAAATAGGCTGTCTTCAATCTCACTGTTTGTTTCTTCTGCTTGATCAATTTTGCTATTAAAGGACTCTGATGCACTATTCGGTAGTGAAATTGCATTTTTCCACTCCAGAATTTCTGCTTGGTTCTTCCAAATTATTATAATCTCTTTGTTAAATTTAGCTAATAGGATTATAAATTCCTTCTCTGTGTTATCTTGAATTTTGTTGTGCTTCCTCAATATAGTTATTTTGAATTCTCTGTCTAAAACATCACCTGTCTCTGTCTCTCCAGAACTGGTACCCCCTAAATAAGGTACCATAGCTGGTACCTTATTTAGTTTATTTGATGAGGTCATGTTTTCCTGGGTGGTCTTGATGCTTGTGGATGTTTGCCAGTCTCTGGGCATTGAAGAGTTAAGTATTTATTGTAGTCTTCACAGTTAGGCCTTTTTGTACCTGTCCTTGGGAAGAGTTTCCAGATATTCAGAGGGACTTGGGTATTTTAATCTAAGTGTTGGTATCTGCAGTCGTATCTGTATTGTAGGGTACACCAAGCTCAGTAATGCTGTGGCTCTTGCAGACTTGTAGAGTTACCACCTTGGTGGTCTTAAATAACTTCCAGAATAATTCTCTGAATTACTAGGCAGAGAATCTTGTTCTCTTCCCTTACTTTTCTCCGAACAAATCGAGTATCTCTCTCTCTCTCTCTCTCTCTCTCTCTCTCTCTCTCTCGTGTGTGTGTGTGTGTGTGTGCTGAGCTATCTAGAGCTGGGAGAGGGATGACACAAGCACCTCTGTGATTACTGTGACTGGGACTAGGTCTGACTTGAAGCTAGCACAGTACTGGGTGTCACCACTGCCTGGCTACTGCCTATGTTCATTCCAGTTCCTAGGCCTCTACAATTAGCATGTGACAAAGCCAGCCAGGCTTATGTCCTTCCCTTCAGGGCAGTGAGTTCCCCTGATTTCAGGTGGTTCCAGAAATGCCATCCAGGAGCCAGGGCCTGGAGTCAGAAACCTTAGTAAAATATCTAGTGCTCTATTCTACTGCATCCCAGCTGGTACCCAAGCCACTGGACAAAGGCTTTCCAAATATTCCCTCCACTTCAAGGAGGAAAGGAGTCTCTGCCAATAGCCATCACTGCCCCAGGGCCATGGCAAATATTGCCTGGCTAGCCGATGTTCACTCAATGTCCAAGGGTTCTGTAGTCAGCTTATGGTGAATGCTGCCAGACCTGGGGCTCTCCCTTCATGGAAGTAGGCTTCTCTTTGGCCCAAGGCAGATCCAGAAATGCCATCCAAGACTGAAGTCCTGAAATAGGGGACCCCAAGAGCCTGCTTGGTGCTCTACCCCACTATGGCCAATCTGGTACCTAAGCTGCAAAACAAATTCCCCTTCGCTCTTCTCTCTCCTTTCCTCAAGCAGAAGTCTCTCGATGTAGCCACCACTGCTGGGAATACGCTGGGTCACACCTGAAGCTAGCACATCTCTGAGTCTCACCTAAGGCCCATGGTGAGTACTGCCTGGGTATCACTGCTGGTTATTCAGGGCTCAAGGAACTCTTTAGTCAGCAGGTGATAGATTCTTCCATGTCTGGGTCCTTCCCTTCAAGGCAGGATGTTCCCTTCTGGCCCAGGGTGTGTCTAGAAACGTCATCCAGGAGCTGGGTCCTGAAGTGGAGGCTTCATGACTCTTCTCAGTACCCTATCCTATTGTGGCTGAGCTGGTATCTAAGTTGCAAGGCAAAGTCCTCCTTAGTCTTCCCTCTCATCTTCTTCAAGTGGAGAGGTATCTGTACCAGAGCTGTGAGCTGTGCTGCCTGGGGCTATGGGAGGGCTGGAGTAAACACTCCCTTGACCACTCCAGATGGTGTCTCACTAGGTCATATGTCCCTCAAGTCCACTGGCTCAGAGCCCAGCACAGCACCAGAACTTGCCCAAAAATTTTAGTCCTTGTGGCCTAGATTGCCTTACAAGTTTATTTAGGACCCCAGAGCCCTTAAGCCTACAGTGGAGGGGCCTGTCAGAACTCAGGTTCCAACCACTGGGATAGGCAATTCCCCTCTGGCTAGAGCTGTTCTAAATGCTCCCTCAGTGGATGCCAGCTGAATTCTGCCAAGTGTTGCTTTCTGCTGTGACAAGGCAGCACTGACTTTCAATGCACAGTTCCACAGATCCTATACTCTCCCTCCCTGAAGCACACAGATTCTTTCTCCACACCATGTGGCTGCTGCTGGGAGCTTAGGGGGTGGGGGGGTGGTATTAGCAATGTAAGACTGTCTTTCCTACCCTCTTCCGTACCTCTTTCAGTGATACGAAGTTAAAATCAGGTACTATGATCACTCATCTGATTTTTGGTTCTTATGAAGGTGTTTCTTGTGTGGATAGTTGTTCAATTTGGTGTTCTAGCAGGAAGGATAATTAATGAAGGCTTCTAATCAACCATTTTGTTCCTTCTCCTGTCTCATTGCAATTTTTCAAATAATTATTCCTTAATGTTCCCAGATTCTCCTTAATTGACATTTCTAGGGGCTTCCATAGTCCCTCTACTCCTCCAAAAATTAATAAATAAATGAAGCCCTAGGAAGAAGAAAAAGAGACAATACAAAATATTTTATATATATACAGTAAACACGAAATAGAACCATTATAATCTAAAGTCAGCTTATAATATTATAAAAACAGGATGAATCCATGCTAACAAAGTTAGGTCTGTTCTACATGGTTTAAAAATTGAGAGATATCAAATAAAAACATAGATTTCTGGCTTCTGTTTAAAAATATTTCTGGCAATAATATACCTACGTTTTAACATGCCAAAAATTATCTGGGGCTGGGGAGCAGCTAATCCCTTTGAGAGAGTCTGTGGGCTCCGGTTCACCACTCCTGGTCACTGCCTGCAACACTTACATGTGTTGCCTACTACACCTCTGTCAGCGTGTGAATTTACAGCCTTGTATAGACCAAGGTTGAAACTTTAATCTCTATGTTTATGTTGATAATATGAGGTCAAAGATGAAACAAAAAGGAAGAAGGATTTGTGTTCTGAGATTTTTAAAAGCAGAAGAAGAAGAAGAAGAATATAAGAAAGAATATATATCTAGTTTTTCTGTTTCAGTAGCTTTACTTAAGACTAGTTTGCAAATGGCTTTGTCATGATCAGATAGGACAGGAATGTGAAATGGTTAATAACATGCATTAAATTAAAACTCTTTGTTTATCTAGGTAGCCTGGTACCTGACTATAGACGGTAACTGAGTAACAATGTCATAGAGCTAAATTTCCAATGCAAAGACATCATTCAAAGACGTGCTTCAGGTGCTAGAGTTTGATGCTCTACACTGCCCTGTCAACAAAATGTGTGGTTCATTTATGCTCAGGCAAATAGGAACACATGAGCCCTGTGTGGAAATCCAAAAGGAATGGTCCATGAGAAAGCAATTCCTGTATTTGATCATAGACTGTTGTCCCTTTCAAAGCCAGTGTATTCTTTAGCATATGATCTCATCTCAGGAGACTAGTAAAAATACATCATTTCTAGTAAATACAAATTTTTACTTTAGTATTATAAGAAAATGGGGACACTTTAGACCATAAAAAAGGGACATTTTAGACCATTTTATGCTTTGGGGAAAAAGACTTTTAAACATGACATGCCATCCAAAAAAATAAATAGCTTCATAAAACTGCCCTAGGGAACATGAAAAAGTTGTAAGAACAAAATCTTCTGAGACATTAAATGACCCACAAAATGCAGTTATTGACTATAATATTTTGTTCTTCATAATACTTATAGAACCTCTAAAATATCCCTTTTAATATAGGTGAACAAAGCTACTACCACATCATATTAGCTTCCTAATGCCACTGTAACAAATTACCAGAAACTTCATGGCTTAAAACAACACACATTTATTATCTTACAACTCTGGAGGTCAGAAGTCCTAAAATTGAGATGTTTTCAAGGCTGTGTTCCTTCTGGATGCTCCAGAAGCAAATCCATTATCTTCTTCCACCCAGCCGCTAGGGGCTATTTACATGCCTTAGCTCATGGCCTCTTCTTCCATCTTCAAAGCCAGCACCGTAGCATCTTCAAATCTCTCTCAGACTCTGACCCTCCCCTATCCCTCTTATAGTGTCTTGTGGTTACATTGGTCACCCCCAAAGATAATCCCAGATAACATTTCATCTCAAAGTTCTTAATTTAATTTCATCTGAAAAGTCCCTTTTTCATTGAAGGTAACATATTCACAGCTTCTGGGGGTTAGGAAATTGATATCTTTGGACAGCCATTACTCTGCTTACAAGACACATTGGTCTTGATTGGACTTGGAATATAAACCATGACAGCAAGGAATGTAATGAGAGTAAACAAGGTGCATTTAGGTAACTCTCAAAGTTGTTTCGGACAAAACTGAATCACGTAAAAACAGAACATCCGATTTTGCTGCAATTTTTTTTACCTTTAATCTACTAATGTATATTTGAAGTGACTGTTTTTAGAAATATCTTTCTTTGAATGTGGCAGATGTGAATGAGATGAAATGAAAATAATGAATACACACTTATTGATCATTGTACTAAGGTCATTGAACAACATAATCTCATCAAATAGTTAAGTATTTTAAATAATATAAAACACATGGAAGCTTTACCCAAGAAGAGACAGTGATCTTATTTAATATGCTGTGCAGCTAAATGAAACCCTGATGAGAGAAAGGGGCCTTCAGATATAGTAAAGATTGCACTGTGTGTGTGTGTGTACGCATGCATAGTAACATAACATTCAGTAAGCACACACTATGTTCCAGGAACTTTTCTTAGCACTCTGTACATATTACTTGTTTAACCCTCACAATAACCCAATGGAGCAATTCCTACAATTATCCTTTTACAGATTATTAAACTGAGGCATAAAGAAATGACCTACCCCAAATTTCCAACCTAGTAAGCAATGAAGCTTGGATTTAAACCCAGGTATTCTGCCTTCAGAACTAAAAGTTAGAAAAGCCTAAAAGTTTCTTTTATCCATTTTAAGGAAATAAGTTTCCAGAAGGAAAGAAACTAGAAGAAAAGTGGAACTGTGGAAGTTCTCTCTGCAGATCAACGAGGTATATAGACTTTTACTAATTTTCTTCATATGAACCCACAAACCCAGAAGCAAGCATTATTATCTAGATTTGGAACTCTTCTACTTTGAAATTGATAGAGTTGGCCATGCACAGATTAATAATAATAATAATAATATTTTCTACATTTGCTGTTGAAACACAGATAAATGAAGAATGATCCTGGAAAAAAACTTTACAGACACATACACACACACACACACACACACACAGAGCACAGAGTCCACAAGGTCACCGTCTTATTGAACTACATAGCATGTTAAATACAATTACTACCTTCCCTTGGGCAAAGGCTCCATTTCTCCATATTATTTAAAATGCCTAAGTATGTGATGAGATTATGTTGGTCAAACAGCATAGGACAATATTCAGTAAGTGTTTATTCATTTTAAAAATTTTATCTCATTCACACACGGAAGGTTCAAAGAAAGATGTTTCTGAGAACAGTTATTAAACATTTAAAAAGTAAAACAAAACTATTTATGTCTGAGAAAAAAATGTTGTCCATGAAATGCTACCCACTAAAACCATTTGTTTCGCGTTCTCCTACTTATCTCAAGGATCCCATGACCAAGACACCTCATGCCTTCCAGAAGCTGAAGGTGAAAGCTCACTAAAATTAAACGACTGGGAAATGTTAAATGAAAAAGTATCAGGGCTGAGACAAAGCTCCTTGGCCTCAGCATGTTTGTCAGAGTGCCCAACTGATATAGTTTCCCTCTGTGCCCCCACCCAACTCTCATCTTGAATTATAATCCTTATGATCTCCACATGTCAAGGGAGGGATCTGGTGGGAGGTGATTGGATCATGGGGGACATTTCCCTCATGCTGTTCTCACGATAGTGAGTGGGTTGTCTTGAGTTTTGATGGTTTCGTGTGTTTGACAGTTACTCCTTCACACACTTTCTCTCTCCTGCCACCTTATGAAGAAGGTGCCTGCTTCCCCTTCACATTCCATCATGATCCTAAGTTTCCTGAGGTGCCCCCAGCCATGTGGAACTGTGAGTCAATTGAACTTCTTTCCTTTGTAATTACCCAGTCTCAAGCATTTCTTTATAATAGTGTATAGGCCGGGCATGGTGGCTCATGCCTGTAATCCCAGCACTTTGGGAGGCCAAGGCAAGCGGATCATGAGGTCAGGAGATGGAGACCATCCTGGCTAACACGGTGAAGCTCCGTCTCTACTAAAAATACAAAAAAAAATTAGCCGGGTGTGGTGGCGGGTGCCTGTAGTCCCAGCTACTCTGGAGGCTGAGGCAGGAGAATGGCGTGAACCTGGAGGCGGAGCTTACAGTGAGCTGAGATGGTGCCACTGCACCCCAGCCTGGGCGACAGAGCGAGACTCTGTCTCAAAAAACAATAGTGTGTAAATGGGCTAATAAACCATCTATCACTTTCCACACAAACTTTCCTACCTGTACTTTGTATCCAAACCTTTGTCTTTTTAATCTCCTGAAAGAATAAGGAATTGTTGTTTCCAATAGAGTGGCTTCTTCAGACAACTTTTATGATTAAAATTGATATTCTATGGTTGGTTATTGATAGCCCCATACCTTTCTGTCTAAGACAAAGGATGAACACATGCATGCACATCCATATGTATCTGCCCAATGAGTTCACCTTGTCTATTGCCTAGACAGAGCCCATTTATCAAGACAGGGGAATTGCAATGGAGAAAGAGTAATTCACACAGAGCAGGCTGTGTGGGAGACTGGGAGTTTTATTGTTACTCCAATCAGTCTCCCTGAGCATGCAGGGATCAGAGTTTTTAAAGATAATTTGGTGGGTAGGGGCTTGGGAAGTGGGGAGTACTGATTGGTCAGGTTGGGGATGGAATCATAGCGGGTCGAAGTTAGGCTTTCTTAATGTCTTCTGTTCCTGGGTGCAATGGCAGAACTGCTTGAGCCAAATTACCAGTCTAGGTGGTGTCAGCTGATCTGTCAAGTGTAAGGTCTGCAAAATCTGTCAAGCACTGATTTTAGGTGTTACAATAGTGATGTTATCCCCAGGAGCAATTTGGGGATGTTCAGACTCTTGGAGCCAGAGGCTGCATGACCCCTAAATTGTACTTTCTACTCTTGTAGCTAATTTGTTAGTCCTGCAAAGGCAGACTGGACCCCAGGCAAGAAGGTGGTCTTTTTGGGAAAGGGCTGTTATCAATTTTGTTCACAGTCAAACCATGAACTGAATTCCTTCCCCAAGTTAATTCAGCCTACACTCAGGAATGAACAAGGACAGCTTAAGGGTTAGAAGCAAGATGGAGTCGATTAGGTCTGATCTCTCTCACTGTCATAATTTCCTCAGTTATAATTTTGCAAAGGCGGTTTCACGTACACAAACACATACACACACACACTGTAAAGAAGAAACAGTACAGAAAGAAAAGTTCACCTTAACAGGCCCAAATTTCAGTAACATAAAACTCATATTATCTAACAGAATAAATATAAAAATTCATGTAACATTTGTTACATTATAGGGCAACATTTGAAACTGGAAGATGTTTTAGAGACTATCTTGACCACCCCTTGCATTTTCCTATTGAGAAAATTGAAGTTCAGAGGGGAAAAAGTTTTCAAAAGAGTCGGGATAATGTTAGCCTGTGTCAGCACTAACATCTGACTAAACAAGTCAGATCACTAACACTGGCCTATGCTCACACCTTAATAATAATGACAATTTAATGCCAATGAGACTAATTACTAATAAATTTGAGTATATTCTATGTGCTAGGCACTTCATATGCATTAGCTCATTTATATTTTCCAAATCTCTTGTGAGTTAGATTTTATTAGCATACCTACTTTACAAGTGAAGGAACTGCAGCGCAGACAGTTAAGCTTCACTAAGGCTGCATGTTTAGTTGATGGCAAAGCTGAGTTTAGAAGCCAAATTGACCATAAAATCTTGCTTCTTAACGACTATGCAGTATATAAACACCCATTTCATGTATAAACATGAAAAGATGCTCATACCTACACAACACACCCACAAACACATACACACACTTACAGAAATCACTAAAAATAGGAAACTCTTGGTTACTTTTTTTCTAATTTTTAGTAAAGTATTATTTTAATTTAGTTCCCTTAGGACATTTTTATGACCTTTTAATTCTTGTCTCCTTGTACTTTTACCTAAATCTAAGAAAGAATACCCTTTCACTGGCTGGAACTACTATCTTTTTAATTAGCATAGGTGGCAAACCAGATTACAATGCTAGTTAGCAACAACAGCTACATTATCTTTACATTAGTGCACTTTCATTGCAGTTTAGCTCTTTTGAAATCTCAGAATTGCTGTCTCAGTTAACATTTTGTATCTAAGAAGTCATGATAGTTATAAAATCCATCTCACTAGATTAAAATTTTGAAAGTTTTATAACTGATACATTACTGTAAATAGGAAAATCAAATGCTTTAGGGGTAGATCCTGAATGACAAGAAAATTTTCTAGAAAGCACAATTTCTGCTCCTGAAGAAAAATGTATATCTTACTTTTTTCTATGTTTATGTCTTTTAGGTCATGTTTGTTAGGATAGAAAGGAAACTACTATGAGACAGAGGCTTTGTATAATCATTTCTTTTCATTCTTCCAACAGTGTTACCAGGTAACTCTTATTACCCACATTTGCCAGGTAATTTGTGGGAAACAGAGGCTCAGAGAGAATAAGTAATTTGCTGACTTAGTAAATGGTGAATCAGATTTGAATCCAGATTTTCTCTGACCTAAACGCTCATTTCACTCTAACACACTACAGCCAGGAGAGAACCCACTTCAGTACGAGTGTTATAGTTCATGTCTGTTCAAAGCAGACTGCACATTAGTGACTGTAGCTTTCATTGCATCTGTATAAATCCCATTCCCCAATATCAGTCTCCAAAGAAATATTTGAACTCCAGAAAGCTTAATAAGTGGTAGAGGTCGGGAGGAGGTGCAGGAGGTCATGAGTAGAATGCCAAAAAGCCTTTAATCTAAGGCAGTTTCACATATAAGCTTCAGACAAAACTAAAAGCATCTTTAATCTGAAAGGCACTTACAAAAGGTCATTTTAAAGATCATTTCAGTTGTCAGTTTCCTGTTTGTGAGGTCCTCAGAAATAAGAATTCATCAGTGGTGACCATGACAACAAACCTGCTTCCCACCAAAGCCTCCCCACCTCTGCTCAGCGATTGTTAGAAAGAGTGGAAAGGAGATATAGACTTACCATATTTCTGAAGGTCAGTCTTTCAGACTAGCTTTGGTTTGAAATTTTAAGGACTATATGAATTTCTTATTATAGACTTGTTAAGTAAATCATTGTTGAGGCTTAACAGGCACAAATTACTCACATATTTATGACAAAGGAATTCCAAGTAACAAATCATTTTTAAGTCACCATAAAGCTAAGTGTATTCAAAACTACATTTGCTTAAAGAAAACAATTTAATTCGAGCGAGGTATTTTGACATGGAGATTTTTGTCCTTTGGATATGTACATCTGTTGTTACAAATATTTAAATAAGCTTCCATGACCATTATGTCCATCTCCTAAAACCATGAAAAGCACACTCATGAAGGGAAACATACCTTGCTCACAGTAGAAAGTGTAGGAGAAACTGCTTGTTACTCCTTGATTCCAGTTATTTGCCTAAGCCTTCTTAGCTGTCTATATCTATGTCCTCAGCCTCCTCCCACCAGCTAAATTTGTAATGAGATCACCAAAAGGTTCATCTTCACTTTCAAGTAGAGCCCATAGCAACTGCCATATGAGGCCCCAGGCCCACATGTCCACATTTCTCCTAAGCATCATCCTTCACCTCTGGGCTCTTTTTAATCTCCTGAAGAGCAATTTAAAAAATACATATTAGCTGTTGAAATATATATTTGTCATAACAATTCTATTTTATAGATTTATCCTAAGAAAATATTCAGTGATGACTATATTCAAAGATGTAATTACAAGGTTGTTCCTCTGTGGGTTATTTTTAATTTCCAATGATAAGTGATGGTTTAATCATTCAAAATGAGTTTGTAGATGTCCATGGCATAATGTCATTGAAAACCACAGTTTAAAAAAGACTATACTTGATCCCATCTTTGTGAATGAACACACAGATATACACATACACATACAGGCATACACATACATATCAACAACGTACATTATGGGAATAGAGATGTATTCCATATTTTTCTTTTTTCATATGTAGTTTTTATTGTTTTCTATAATAAACTTTTATAATAAACAATGATTTATTTTTAATGTTTTCAGTTCTGTATAAAAGATGAAAGAAAGAGCATAGAGACAAGAATAAAAATGAGATGAATGAAACATTTCACCTCCTCCAGGCCATTCTCAAATGCCACCTAACTGATGCCCTCTGTTTAAAATTATAACCTCAACCCTTGACAAGTCTACTCCCTACTTTATTTATCTCCATAGCACTTTCTGCCATCTATAATATCATATATTTTAATTGTTTACTTTGTTTTTGTCTGTTCTCATAGAATGTCAGCTCCTTGAGGGCAAGAACTTGCTTCCAGAGAAGTGACTATCCCTAAACATTTGATGCAAAAGAAAGAAAGAGAGAGAGAAAAAAAAGAGAGAAAGAAGAGAGAAAGAAAGAAAGAGAGAAAGAGAGAGAGGAAGGAAAGAAAGGAAAGGAAGGGAAGGGGAGGGGAGGGGAGGGGAGGGGAGGGGAGGGAAGGGAAGGGAAGGGAAGGGAAGGGAAGGAAGGAGGAAGGATCTGTTGACTGTATGACTATAAAGGAATAGCTCAGGCCAGTACCAAGTGTCAAGAATGTTAGACTCTCTAATGATCAAGGCTTATAAAAATGTTTGGAACAACAAAAAAGAAGGAATAAGGAGAGTTAAACTATATTCTGAGCAAGAAGATGAAAATGTGAGAGATGACTGATTAAAACAGTACCGGGTTAGATACAAAAAAAATAATACTTCTCTCCCTTGCTACTTTGCTTTTCTCTGCTTTAAAGCATGACAGTCTGTGAAAAAAGCCTGAACTAGTGCTGCGTAAGGACACTGAAGTCTAAGGTAAGTGAGAAAGCTATAAAAGACTTCTTGTTGCTTTACGTGAGATACAGCCTAGGTGACCCTATCACGGCTTCTAGGAGGACTTTCATCTGCTGTAGACACCTACAACACGCTATGCTGTCTTGGTGTAAAATCACAATTTATTGTAATTAAGTACCACTCAGAAGGTCAGACTTTTGAGCATAAGCATTATATTCTGTTCATTGTTGATGTCTCAGTGCCTATCCTAGCAGAAAGTCCTCAGTAAATACATGTTTTATTAATTAACTACAAATCAGGGTACTGAGAAAACTTGTAAATTAAATTATTGATCCATGCTAACAAAACCTTTTTTTTCTCTCTTCTTTTTTTTTTTTTTTTTTTTTTTTTGAGATGGAGTCTCGCTCGGTCGCCCAGGCTGGAGTGCAGTGGTGCAATCTCGGCTCACTGCCAGCTCCTGCCTCCCGGGTTCACGCCATTCTCCTGCCTCAGCCTCCGGAGCTGCTGGGACTACAGGCACCCGCCACCACACCCGGCTAATTTTTTTGTATTTTTTAGTAGAGACAGAGTTTCACCATGTTTGCCAGGATGGTCTCGATCTCCTGACCTTGTGATCTGCCCACCTTGGCCTCCCAAAGTGCCGGGATTACAGGCATGAGCCACCGTGCCCGGCTGTGCTAACAAAACTTTAAAAATCATGTAGAATTAGACAAGTAACAAAAGATAGAGAGTAAACAATTGTCTGATTTTACAAACGTAGAACAAATATTTAGCAAATCATTCACTGATATTTTGTTGTCGATCTCAGGCCAAATTCTATACTGAATAATTAAACAGAGACTTTGTAAGTCCTTCAGAAAATAAGCTGTGATCAATAGGTACTGTCACAGGTTCACTCAGGAATATTTTTGTCCTATCAGCCAGATTTTCTTCTTGACTAGGGTTAGTAGATATTTTACAGAACCACCAGAAACTTTTGATTTCTGTAAAAGCATTGAACAACAGCTCATATAACATCTATGTTTACAGTATCTTGTACATAACAGATGCTTGATAAAAGTAGATTGGGCAAGTGCTTGTAAAGATTATTAATGGAATCTCTTCCACTCAACATTTTTCATGATGTTTTTTCTTTCTTTTATTGATCCATGCTTTTCCTCTACTCTGGGGTATTTATTTTTTCTCACCTTTCAGATCTGCCAATCTTTTCTTGAAAAAGTTATACCAGGTGTCTCATATATATAACTCTACTTAATTACAGGATTTAAGAATTTATTTATATAAACTATTGGAAAACACGGAAGCCTGATTTCACCTATCAATTTTGCTTTGGGAAGACAGACAGGTCAAGAGAAAATGATGAAACAGATGCTAGAGGTCACTGATGGATCTGAATTTTCTTGTATTTTCTCTTATGTTCCTTCAGGCTCAAACTTCACTTGCTTTCCCATTGCCCTTTTGCTATCCTGGCATATGCATAAAAGGAATATCAATGTGATAAATATATTATTCTAAGATGTTGAGGGTTGAATGCTCTATCACTATGGCATCATTATATTAAAGGAGAAGGTAGCAGATAATTTTTTATTTATATGTGGTAACTGCCATATAAAGGCAGTAGACATCAAGGTGCAGTCACACAAACTTGAATTTACTTCCTCCAAATCTCTGATACATATGGATGCTCTGGGAACAGGTCTGCATTCACGCACATGCACACATACACACACATACAGCTTTCACACTCACAAAGTGATGCAGAAAACCCTGCATGAATTTTCTCTCTCTTGGATATGCATGCGTAAGTAGAAAAACACTTGACTGGGAGTTAAGAGGTCTGGATTCTTATTTTGTCTCTACCACTAGCAAACTGTACAGTTATGAGTCATTTTCCTCCCTGGACTTTAGTTTTCTCATAAAATAAAAGAGATTTGGTAGAGGAAATTAAATGTTTACAAAGTTGTTGGAAGGGCTGAAGGAACAAACTCCTGGCCAGTGTCTTACAGTGTCTCTAAAACAACACAGAACTGGCCCCCTAAGGAAAGTTCTACCCCTGAGGCCACCATGGCTGGCCTAGGTCTGGAGCTGTTCATTCACTGAGAAGCAGCCTATGAACACTGCCAAGCTGGCAAATGGACACCCAAATCAGCAATCCAGAGATTAGCGTCAGGTTAAGAAATGGCCACTACACCCACTAATTATTGGCATCTAAAAGACTGAAAAATGAACACTAAAATCTGATGTTCACTAAAATCACATCCTTCCTGGCTAGCACTGACAATCAGGACAACAGGCAAGAGGCTTCTTCCTCTATTTTTCCTTTAAATCCCATACAAGTGCATCTCATCAGTAAAATCTGTGTCACATTGAGATCCTTAGTTGCATGGAAATCTTGATAATATAGTTTTTAGCACTTTCTAGCCTCTGTGATACCAATGAGAATACAGAACAGTTTAAGACTGAATGCTAAATGCTGAAAAATAATGTCTAGAAGTAATATGTTGTGAAAACAGAACAAGCTGCTTCAGGAGCTTGAGAGTTCCCATCAATGGAGACAGACAAAGCAGAAACCAGATTTTGTCAGAAATGTTGTAAATGAGACTGATTTTCAATAGTAATTTGCAGTTCTTGTTGCATATTTCAATCCTCTGACACTATTCCCAAAGATTCTTGTTCAGTGGGCCTGTGGTAGGCCCCAGGAATCTGTAATATTACAATTCCCCTAAGTGATTGTGAGATATAGCTGTACTTAAAGACCACTTTACTAAAATGTCAAACATCATCTCCAGTCTTGTTTATTTATGATTCCTCGATTCTAGATCTTTAGGACCATGCAGATCTTTAGGACCATGCAACTGTATGTGCCACACACATTTCTAGTACAGGAGCCAAATGTTATCTTCAGTTGAACACAGATTTTTTTTAGAACCTCTAGGGTATAAACTGGTCTATTATTCTGTTTATTATATTATTTTTAAAGGAATCTGTGTATCAACTATTCTTCAGTAACAAAAAAATAGTTCCAAAGATATTCTAACTGAAGGCATTCTTTTGCATGAAGAATTTATGACTAGAGTGTCCTGAGGTAATTAATTTTTTCCTGTGGAGGATTTCCAGGCCAATACAATGAGACAAGAATGCTGAACGCCCGCAATATAAAAGACATTTTAAGGTTTTGTTTATGAACTTCATTCATGTTGAAGATGTCCGCAGATTTATCTCCTGCGCAAGTATCAAATCCAATGCTCTTGCATACTTGTCCTTGAAGGGCTGGTAAATGTTTGGCTGAATAGAATATCATTTACAAACAGGTTTTATTACTGGACTTATAGTTGGTCAGTTACTCAAAATGATTATTCTATACAATTTACATCTAAAATCCAGATTTGTTACACAAGGAGGAATGTCAGGATTTATGCTGGGATTTCAGGTCTTGGTACAGAAGATGTAGCTTGAAGGTCCTTGTTATGTAACAGAGAGATTTCCATTTTAGTAGGAAACATGCAGCTGGTCTGCTATTAGGAACTGAGGATCTTACAGGTACCCACAAATAGAAAATTTGACTTTGGTCAATAGCATGTTTATACTTCGGATGGGGTACTGAGAGAGATAGGTCTATAACTGCCTTTTTGCAACTATATTTACCTTAATTTTCTTCATCATATATCCACCCAAGGCCAGTTTTATATCCTGAAGGTAAAATACATTTCAGATTTTTTTAAAAACCATGATTCACGAGTGTTTGGTGCTTGACGGTATAAGGTTGTATACTGTATACACATAAAATAAAATTGTAAGATTCACTATATAAATGTATGGCAGAAACCACATCTAAGTCTGCATCAAGCTACTGACTTTCTTCTTTTTCATTCTAGTTTCTTTAAGCTACAATCATATCCTTATGGTGACTGTCTTATTGCCCTACCTATCTTTTTTAGAATTTTTCAAAATATATGAACCAAATGTAAATACTATGTCATATCAAATGTTAGATCAAAATTATTAGGATGCAAAGTAAATAAAATAGGAGGAAAAGAGTTATCCAATATGGTGAGCAGAGTAATAGCCCTGAAACATGCCCATATCCAAATTCCAGGAACATGTGAATGAGTATATTTCATACGGCAAATAAAATGTGAAGATGTGATTAAGGGTATGGATGTGCAATGGGGAATTGTCCTAAATTACATAGGATGTGCAATGGGGAATTGCCCTAAATTACACAGTAGTCCCAATCTCTTCACATGAGTCCTTAAAATCCATAACCTTTCCCAGCTGCCTTGGTTAGAAATATATTATATTAGAAGTGCTCAATCTGCCATTGCTAGCTTTGAAGATAAAGGAAAGGAGCCACAATCCAAGAAATGCAGGCCATTCCCTAGAAAATGTAAAAGGCAAGGAAATTGATTCTTCTTTAGAACCTCCAGAAAGGAATGTAGTCCTGCCAACATCTTGATTTCAGCTGAGGGAGACCTGTGTTGGATTTCTGCTCTACAAAACTGCATAATAATGCATTTGCATTGTTAAGCCACTAAATTTGTAGTAATTTGTTTCAGCAGCCGTAAAAAACTAATAGATTCAAAACCTTTTATTTCCATGATTGCTCCTGGTCTCATCAGAGTAGCAGAGGTTAATAACTTCCCAATAATAGTCAATGAAATAATTTAACATTTTAAAGAAAGTTTGAGTATAGAAGAAGGACATAGAGTTTGAAGTTGAAGGCGAGACTCAATGAACAAGTAGCAATGTGACCTTGAGAACAACCTCAAGTTTTCTGAGACTTAATTTCATCTAAGCCTTGCTTGCCTTGCAGAATAGTTGAACATGTCATATTTATAAGAGGATATAAAATGCTTTGTATTTTATAGGTTAAGTATCCCTATCCAAAAATATAAAATCTAAAATGTTCCAAAATCCAGAACATTTTGGGTGCTAACATGATGTCACAAGAGGAAGATTCCACACCTGACCTCATGTGATGAATTGCAGTCAAAATGTAGCCAAAACTTTGTTTCATGCACAAAGTTATTTAAAATACTGTATGAAATTCTCTTCAGGCTATGTGTATAAGGTGTATATGAAATATAAATGAACTTTGTGGTTAGGCTTGGGTTCCATTCCCAAGATACCTCATTACGTATATGTAACTATTCCAAAATCTAAAAGAATCTGAAATCTAAAACGCTTCTGGTTCCAATCATTTCAGACAAGGGATGCTCAACCTCTATACTCTATAAACAATCATATTGCCCATTAATTTTTTCTCCAAGAAAATATGTATTTCTGTTAAAGATTTGCCAAACTGTTAATTTAGGATCTTCAAAGTGGAAAATTCCCTCCAGTGATTAGGAGAGACACAAGAAGACAATAAAGATTTTATCACTCACAGGTCTTGAGTAGAGAGTGTGGTACACAGCACACCTGGAGACCACACATACAGAGGTCAAGGAGAGCAGGCAGGGAGAAATAGGGAACTGTGGGCCAAAGCCTTTGTTGAGACTAGGCCATCATCCAAACAGGGGAGTTTTAATTGGTGGGTTTAAAGCAAGTAGGCATGAGTTCCAAGAGGTCACACTGTGACAGAGAGGTAGTCACTATGGCATAACTGCAGAGCTTTAGGGATGTGGAAGTCAGAAGGCTACTCAAGTAGGTTTATCTAGCTGTCCCAGAAAGAAATGGTCATCAGAAAGTGATAAGGCAGATATCTGGATTGGCCACATAGAGGAAATGGGAAGAGGTATAGAACTGAAAACTGTGTGTCAACGGTGACTGAATCCTGCTTTTGGTATAGAGAAGTTCGACTTATATTTAAAATGGATGTCAGGACAACATAAAATTATAAAAATGCTTTACACAAACTGATGGCAGACATTATTTGTTGTCTCCCAAATGTTCTTTCTTCTTTTCTGCTTTTATAGAAAAATCACCCAAGTTTTATCTTACAACATGGCAATCCAGCCACAGACTCCATCTTCCAGGGTCATTTGCAGCCAGGGATGATTAAGTTCTAATCCTAGACCACTTGTCTCAATTCTAAACCACAGAATACTGAACATGACCATGTTTCCACTGATTCACTCAAGCGTTCACATATTTTTTAGCCATCTCAAAAGAGAAACCACTGCGATTTGGTTCCTAACTTTGTTAGATATAAAAAGTATGAATCATTGTATAAATCATTAAAGGAATTAAACTTTCTTTCATTTTAGGAAAGGTTATTAAAATTTACAACTTCTGAATGTGTATCACTTATTAAATGATGGACCATAAAAGAATGTAACCAATCAGAAATTGACAATGTCCTCATTATGTACTGTTCACACACTGATACTTGTTTATGTCATATCTCAGAATTGACAAACTGAACTGTAGTGCTACTTAATGAGGCACTTTATAAGCAATAGAAAACAACTGAAAAAGTGGATTTCCAGTAATTACCGTGACTAATACTAATTAAAAATGTCTTTAAATGGAGACATGACAAGGGCATAAAATTTGAATCAGATTATGCAAAAAGTCATACTCAGTAAACAAACGTGGAAAGATTGCAACTTACATCAGGTCAGTTGTTAGCAAAGAGCCCACTACTCCTCAAGCTGTATCTGCCTTAAATCAGTCCCCAGAAAATACTTGAAATAAAGAAGCACACAGCAAACTGAAACACCCACACTGGAAAGAGAGATGTCATTCATAGTAATTATCAGCAGATATTTCTGCAAAGTACATTCAAGTAGAAATGTCCTTCTTAACTTCTATGCAGTCAACACATACTTATACATATAAATTAAAAATAATGAGGACAGTATTAAGACTAAGTGAATTACTATTAATAATTAATAAGTAATAAGACTAAGTGAATTATTAATAAGAATATGGGGCATAGAGATTTATGTAGGTTATTTTTGCTATTACTTATTTTTGATCTAGCATGGCTTTCTACCTTCTTTTTATAAAAGATCCACACATGGTTGTGAGAAACACTTTTCTTGTTTTTTGGATGGAATTGACGTCGCTTCCCACATTGATGGTCATTAATCTTGGGCCGGCCAATAAAAGCACTTCATACACCCGACAATAGTGATTATATAACTGAGACCAAGTCAGATCATCTCTATGGCTTGACATGTGGATAATTAAAGAGAAAGCATCACTCTTGTTGTGGAGTTAAATGCTATAAATATCATCTAAATCTTGAGTTTCTGGTCACTATCATTCCTACCACACAGGAAAAAAAAGGCCAAGAAAATGCAGTTGATACTGAGGAAAAGAGAGTCAATATATGAAAGAGGGAGGGGAAAAGAAAAAGGGTAGAGATGAGAGGAAGAGGAGGGGAGTGCTGGGCAACACGTGAGCACCCAGATCCAGCGATGACTTTCCAGCTACATTAGCTAAAACAGCAAACAGCTTCTTTACGAAACTGATATAGTCTGAAGTTCATTTATTTTATTTTAAACTCAAATGATACCGTGTGAGGTGCAAATAGTAGCCCAGAATTACATAGCAGAATTTGAACCACAGGGAAAAAAATATCAACCACATCAGAAAAGAAAAATTCATTTGCCCACACTGAAATTATTTATAGGAGGCACTTGAAGTAAATCTCATTGTACTATATAAAATATATAACTATACTGTATTTTATTTATAGTAGTTAGATCTTTTTTATATAGTTATATACTATATATTATATACATAATATAACTGTACAGAATGCTAGATAAAGCTCTGCAGCCTTTCTCATAGATTAAATATTACTATAAGATTAGATTAAATCACCAATTCATTTAGCTAATAATGTAAAAACATATCAAATATAGGTGGCAACACAGGGAGGGGACATATGCAGGATTTATAATTATGTGTGGCCTAAGCCCTCCTAAGGTATCTAGTTGCTAGCTGCATTGTCATTACAACTAGGATTTCCCAAAAGGTAAGAAATTCAATTTTTGCTATCCCAATTCCATCTTACACTCTGGGCTTACTTCACTTTTCTGTAAAATTAACACCAAATGTCGATGCCTTTTGGTTTCAGAGAATTACAGCAGGCTCTCCTTCTTAAAATTTAGCATCACAAGCCATGCCCCACCTCTGAACACAGAAATTAGAGTCATTCTCCAAATGTCATTGATTAATGTCTCTGCCTTTAGATTTCCAGTGTTCCAGAAAGCCCATTTACCCCCAGTCCATGCCATGACTCTGATTTAATGCCCTTTTCATACAGAGTTTGGTCCGAAGGTGAAGATCACAAATCAATTCCCACAAAATTTTAATTCTAAAATGCAATTTCCATCATTCTAAGTCAATCTTTTGTTTTTGTGTTCTTAAAGTCTCAAATTAAGGAAAAACTTACTTCAGATATTCTTAATGATGGGAGATCTCAAACACGCATCTAAGATAATAGTTTCAATTAAATGTTTAGTTCCCAAAGAAGCCAGATTAATTTTAAAACATTCCATACAAAATATGGTCTTTAATGCAATTCTTTTCAGAGTGTGTCATATATCACCACTAAATAGAGCTATATACTTATAAATATGGTATGGAAGCAGAGGAGAGAATATTAATTTAGCCATGTTGGAGAAACTGTAAGTTATCTCAATCATCATCAGAATCATCATCTTTATCATCATTGTAATGTTTACTGAATGTTTACAATCCTATTTTTAGGTGCTATTACTATGGTCATTCTAAAGATTTTAAAAGAAACTGCATTCTAAGCAATTATATTAGAATTAGACTCTTTCCTGCTACCACTATCAAGAAATACTGGATAAGACACGATTAAAAACAAGAGAGATAAGATTACCAGGCTGCTAGAAGCACTGGCTGACATTAAAACAATTATTGACTTTAACAGCAGTACAAGAAGGGAGACAGAAACTTGGATCCCCAGAAGGTCAGGAAAATTCTACAGGCACTCAAAACCATAGAAGGAGAAATGGCAAAAAGTTGTGTCTATCCCAGGCCTCTGCTTAGTTTGAAAATAAAAAATAGGAGTCTCCCAGAAAATTTGTAATCACAGGCTAACTGTATCAATTAATTACTATCATAACAATTGCCTCAAAATATGTGACTTAAAACAACACTAATTTATTCTCAAACTTCTGGAAGTCAGAAATCCACAATGAGTCTTATGAGGCTGAAATCACAGCTAAGATTAGGACTATATTCCTTCCAGAGTCTCCAGGAGATAATCCGTATCTTGCCTGTTTTGGCTTTCAGACACCACTCATGACCCCTTTCTCCATCTTCGAAGTCAGCTGTGAGGCATCTTCTCTTCTGTCTCCTTGGCTTTTTTATTTATTTTTTTCTTTTGTGAGATGGAGTCTCGCTCTTGCCACCCAGGCTAGAGTGCAATGGCGTGATCTTGGCTCACTGCAACCTCTCCCTCCCTAGTTCAAGCAATTCTTCTACCTCAGCCTTCCGAGTAGCTGGGATTACAGTGCTGGCCAACATGTCCAGTTAATTTTTGTATTTTTAGTAGAGACAGGGTTTCACCCTGTTGGCCAGGCTGTTCTTGAACTCCTGGCCTCAGGTGATCCACCCACCTCAGCCTCCCAAATTGCTGGCGTTACAGATGTGAGCCACAGTGCCCGGCTCCTCTTGGCTTTTTAATACAGCTTTATTGAGGTATAACTGATATAGAGAAAAGTACACATATTTAATATATACAATTTAATGAAGTTGGACATATGCATATAGCTGTGAAACCATCATCATAATCAAGGTAATAAATATATTCAGCCTATCCAAAAATTTCCTCATGCCTCTTTCTGGCTTTATTGTTTTACTTTTGTGGTAACAACACTTAACATAAGATGTACTTCCCTAACAAAAATTTTAAGTGAACAATACAGTATTGTTAACTATAAGCACTATGCCATACAGTAGATCTCTAGAACTTATTTATTATGCATAATTGAAGCTTTATATTCACAGCAACTTCTCATTTTCCTCTCCCCTAGCCCCTGACAATTATTGTTCTATTCTCTGTTTCTATGAATTTGACCTATTTGTGGATACCTCATATGAATGTAATTATGCAGTGTTTGTTCTTACTGTGACTGGATTATTTAACATAGTAAAATATCTTTCAGATTCATCCATGTTGTGGCATATGTCAGGATTTCCTTCTTTTTAAAGGCAGACTAATATTCCATTCTATGTATATACCACAATTTTTTGCTGAGCTTGGTGAAACAGAAACTAGATCAACCTACAGATAAAAGAAGCTCTGAAAATACAAGCAAAATAAATATGAAGAATCACCACACCTAGGCACATCCTGGTAAAACTGCTAAAAACCAAATACATGAAGTAAGATTGTAAAAGCAACCTGAATAAAAACGACACACTACACTTACAGGAGTAGCAATAAGACTTACAACAAAATATTCAACAGAAACAATAGGAGTTAGAAAATAATGAAGTGGCATCTTTAAATTTCTGAAAGAAAATAATTACTAATCAGAAATTCTATATTGAACAAAATATTCTTCAAATATTAATATTCAGAAAACCAAATCTGAAGTAATTCATCTTTAGCAGAATCACTCTAAAACAAATACCAAAGAGAGTTGTTCAGGGAGATGGAAAATGCCCAGGGGGAAACATGAAAATATAGAAAACTATGAAAATCAATTGAAATAATGAATTTGTTAGTAAACAAATGAATATGGCCTCTACATAATGTCTTGTGTGGTTTAAAATAGAAGTAAAATATAAAATTAAAAAGCACGAAAACAAAAATTCACAAACCCAAGGAGATAATTATAAATGTTTGTCTAATAACAGTATTAAAATATATGAAGCAAAATTTATAAAATCACACAGAATTACAGAAAAATGCAAACAAAATTATAAACTTCAACACTATTCTCTCAATAGTTATTATGAAGAGTAGAGAGAAAGCCAGTAAGGACGTAGAAGATTTGAGCAACATCATCAAACAACTTGATTCAATCGGCATTTACAGAACAGTCCACCTTAAAACAGCAGAACACATATTCTTTTCAGGTATATACAGCACATGACGCATCTACCAAGATAGATCATTGGAAAGTCTGAAAAAATTTTAGAAGATTCAAATCAAAGTATTATAATACTATTATTATAACTTATGGGTCAAAAAATAAACCAAAAAGAGACTGAGGAAATATTTTGACCTGAATGAAAATGAAAATACAAAACATCAGTATGTGTGAGATGCAGCTAAAGTAGTGCATTGAGGAAAATTTATAACACTAAAGACCATTTGAGAAGAAGAATGGTCTCAAAGCAATAATCTCATATTCACCTATATAAATAAGAAAAAAGGAGAGCAAGTTAAACCCAAAGAAATAAAAATTCAAGAATAATAAAAATCAGAGCAGAAATCAGTCATAGAAAACAGAAAAATAATAGAAAAAAGTCAATGAAACCGAATGCTACTACATTGCACAGATTAACAAAGTTGATAAACCTCTAGGCAAACTAATGAAGAGAAAAAAGAAGACATAAAATAAAAATGTCAGCTTTGAGTGAGGTGACATCACTATAAATAATAAGAGGCCATTAGGGAATGCTATTGAATGAAATCAATAAATTACAGTTTATATGAAATTGATACATTTTTTGAAAGACACAATCAAAAACCACAATTCTTTGTAATTAGGTTCTTTTTTTCTCCCTCTGGTAGCAGTTCCTGTGTGAGAAATATGGGCTGTTATCTTAAAAGCCATTGCTGATCTAGGAAGTGGGGGATGGGACCAGGATAAGGTAAAACACCACAAAGCGCTCTGTTCTTAAGAATATTCGCTAGTTTTTCTTCATTGAGTGTTCCCCTGGTTGCTCAAACTTTTAGTTTCCAGAGTTCCAACAAAAGTGTTTTCTGACATTTTTGTCAGTTTTTTTCCCAGTGTTTTTATGGAGGAATATACTTTTGAGCCATTACTGCACCATCTCCGTTGATGAAAATTTAATTTATAACAAATCTAGCATCACCACTGATCAAAAACAAGACAATGATGCCCGTCTTTACCTCCTTTTTCAGTATCACACTAGAAATCTTCATCACCAAAATAAGGCAAGAAAAATAAATAAAAATACAAGGATTGAATAGCAAGAAAGAAAACTTTTATTTTTCACTAGGACCTCCAAGAGAATACACAGTCATTTTATATTTATTATAAATTGAGTTCAGCAAAGATTTTGAATATGTGACCAATTTACAAAATCACTTCCATTTCTGTCTACAAGAACAAATCACTAAGAAAAATAAATAATGCATGCCAGAGTAATAGGAATTAAATTAAGTAACTTCATCACTATAATTCACAGAACTCAATTTGTGATTAAAGACATAATGTATAAACTTAAAAATTGATAAAGATATGTAAAGGAGAATATCTTTATGTCCCTGAGTTAGAAAGGGACTTATAAATCAATATTTTTTAAAAAACTACAAAGAGAAATATTGATAAATCTATGCGGCAGATTGTATTTTCCAAAGATGGCCACAACAATATTCTTTATTCTACATATTCTTTTTGTAATGTAATCTCATCACTCCTCCCATTGAGAGATCAGGTCTATGTTCTCTCTTTTGGAAAATGGGTTGGCTTCTGTGACTTCTGACTAAAGAAACAGCAGAATGAACATTTTAAAATTTTAAGCCTGGGTGAAAGATAATACAGCTTCCACCTTGTGAAATACTCACACTACAGGTTTTACTTGCCAAGTAATCAGCACACCTCAGCACTTGTCATGCTGTGATGAAACTCAAGCAAGCCACTGCAGAGACATAGTAGAGAAAAATTCTGAGACTAAGTGAAAAGAGAGAAATGCCCAGCCAGCTTCCCACTGTTCCAGTCCCAGCCACCATCCCACTGCAACCACATAAAAGACCCTGTACCAGAAACACTCAGCAGAGCCCTTCCCTAATTTCTAACCCACAGAAACCATGGGAGATAAAGTAACTGTTACTGTTTTAAGCCACTGAGTTATGGGGTGCTCCTTACACAGCCCTAGAAAGCAGAACAACTTGGTTCTGTGAAAATTGAAAAACTTCCATTTATCAAAAATACCACAAAGAATAGAAACATATTCCACAGATTACATGATTACACTCACAGCCAGACCATGTGCAGTTCATGCAAACAACTTCTCCAATCAACAGAAAGGTAAATAAACAAATAGAAAAATAGGCAAATGATATGAGCAGCTAATTCAGGTGACCAATACCACAGGAATGACAGATACCACAATAAAAGTTGCCTAATTTCACAGGAAATAGGAAAATATAAATGAACATATACATAAAATACAGTATTATAGGGAAAAGTAAATGAAAATAAAAATAATACCTGTTTACCTCATCATATCACAACATTTTAAAGTCTAAGAATAACAAACATTGGCAGAATTTGGAGACTGGGGAACTTTCCTGCACTGCTGGTAGGTGGGTAAATTGCTGTGATCAGTTTAGAGAATTAAAGTTACAGACACATATTCTATGACTCAGAGATTTAACTCCTACATATAAATCCTAGAGAATTTCACCCACCTGTACTGCAGGAAATATGTATGACACTATTCATAGCAATATTTTTTGCAACAACTAGAAAAAATTCCAATAATCCTAATGCTCAACACAAGATAATCAGTAATAAATCAGAGCATATGCATAAAAATAATTGATACGTAACAAAGAAAATGAATAAACAATAACTGCATATCAACACTGGTGAATCTCACAAATATGTTGAACAAAAGATATAAGCTATAGAATATACATAAAGCTCCTTATATAAAATTTAAAACAATCCAAAGCTGTATAATACATTGCTCTGTGATACATATGTATATGTATAAAGTATAAATGAATATATTAAAGAAGCACCAAATTCACGATAATGGTTACCTCTGGGTAGAAGAGAGGCAAGGTGATCAGGAAGACATACAAAAGAGAAATCTTGGTTGCCAATTATTCATTTTTTTAAGCTGAGCAGTAGGTATGTGAATATTTACCACATTTTTCTTTAGACTTTTGTGTGTCTTAAAAATTAAATAATAAGTTTGAGAGCTTGAATGACATAAGCAACACTTGACACAGAGGAAGAAAGGTTAGCACTAAAAATGACACTCCAGGAACAGAAAATCACACATACCTAGGGGCTTACAGGCATTCACAGAGACACCGACATAGAAGGCTACCAAGACACTCATAGGTGGAGGGGAGACTGAAAGTCAAGAGATGAAGTGAAGGAAAGGCTGCTTGCTTGGATTCTTACTATGGATTCCCTCCTAGGCGGACATCCTCTGGCAACACTTGCAACAAAGTCAGTTCTCTGAGTCTTTGGAGGGTAAACTCATGCCAAATTTCAGCCCCTCCCTGACTCCCATAATCTCTAAGTGAAAGTCTCACCCAGAAGATTCCAGAAAAGTAAACAACTTTTCTGTGATTCCTATATAGATAATTCAAACAACCACAAACCACAGAAATACTTTTTATATAATCTCTCACTTTTCTGTCTCATGAAAAAGGGAAAAAAATACCCTGATACCTGGAAAATGTTCTGACACTTGCAACTAGGCCTCAGTGATGTTTGAAGCTGGCCTGTAACTCACAGCTAAACCATAGTATTCTCCTGTTGTATATAATCTCACAGAATACCAATATTAGATATGCGCGCTCTGAGTCCATGATAAACTGAAACAAAACTTCATAGCTTTGTCTAAGCACAGATAAGCACAAGGTTACGGTGCATCCCACAATATACTAAATATGTCCCCCTCCTGGCTAATATAAGTGACTGCTGCTTCTTTACCAAATACAGCTTTATCCTTGTTTGAGTCTGATAGATAAGAATGAGATATTCGATCACAGAATTGCTCTGCTTTTTTATAAGATTGAGATACCCAATGGTTCTACTTTTTGACAGCACCCAATGTAAAGCAAACTTCTACTTCCTTAGTTTTTCCTACAATCACCGAACCAAAGCCCAAATCTCGTGTTAGTTATTTTTTAACAGTCTCTTACTGATAAACACCCCATGGTTTCTTACGATGTATGTTCTCCCTCTCTATGTATAAAGCATGAGTAAGAAACCCAACTTACTAAACTAGAAGTATGTTCTTGGTAGTGTTTGGCTGGAGGATATTGACACCCTCTATGCCTATCTACAAAGGAAGCCAATGACAGCAGACCTGTTAGTGGAACTGCACTTCTCAAGTCCTTCAAATAGTTGTATGGCTACCACTTTGTGATATGGAAAAGTTTGTATCAACCTGAAATATAGAATGCTGCCCCACATTATAACTGTAAGTAAAAATTTCCAATTTCACTAAATTTTCTTCTCTTTGATCATGACCATAAATATATAACTGTTTCATTTGCTTTTATTTTTCATCTGAGCAGAATACAAAAACAAGTTTTGGGTAGCATGGGGAGAATGATGTAGCTTGTACAAACTCACTCAGCTGGGAAGTAGCATGCAAACTGGCATTCAGTCCCAACACTGTCTAAATCATCCACACTTCATCACTATGACATTTTAAGGTAACTGTGATGCAGAAGAGAGAAAGGACACTCCAGATAGAAAACAGTATGTGTAAAACCACACAGAAGAGACATTATCTTTAGGTTTACAGCATGGCAAGTGTTGGAGTAAAGCCTAAAAGTAAGATTGGTGGAGGGAGATATTGAGAGTAACAGTATATGCAAGAATAGTACAGGGAGGATTGGGTGGGTCACATGTGTTAGGTGATAATGAATTCAAACCATATTTTGTAACCAACAGAGATTTTAAGCTATGAGTAGAGGCAAGAATATATGATAATTAAAATAGTTTTCATTCTATTTTTAAACTGACACATAATAATTGTGAATATTTACAGAGTACATAGTGATATTTTATATTTTGATATACATAATGAGTAATGGTCAAACTGTTAAAGTAATTAGCATATTCATCACCTGAAACATTTATCATCTCTGTGCTTGGAACATTCAAAATACTCTCTTCTACCTTTTGAAAGTATATAATAAATTATTAACTACAGTCACCCTATAGTGCTGTAGAAAACTAGAGCTCATTCCTCTTCTCCTATCTGGCTGTAATTTTGTATCCTTCAACCAATCTCTTTTTATACCATCTCTCCACTACTTTCCCTGCCTCTTGCAACCACTATTCAATTCACTACTTCTATTCAGTCAACTTTATCTTTAGCTTCCATATATGAGAGAAAACATACGGTGTTTATCTGTCTGTTCTGGCTTGTTTAAATTAAAATAATGTTCTCCAGGCTCATCGATGTTGCCATAAATGACAGGGTTTTGTTTTTATAGATGAATAGTATTCCATTATGTATATACACCACTTTTTATTTATCCATTCATTTGCTGATGGACTCTTTGATTGGTTCCATATCTTGGCTATTGTGAATGGTGCTGCTATAAACATAGGGGTGCTGATATTTCAACAATATAGTGATTTCCTTTCCTTTGGATATATATCCAGCAGTAGGATTGCTGTATCATATGGTAGTTCTACTTGTAGTTTTTTGAGAAACTTCCGTATTCTTTTCCATAATAACTATGTTAATTTACATTCCAACCAACAGTGTATAGGAATTTCCTCATCTCTGCATCCTCACCAGCATTTATTATTTTTTGTCTTTTTGAAAATAGCCATTCTAACTGAGGAGAGATAATAGTTCATTGTGGTTTTGATTTGCATTTCCCTGATAATTGTAATCTTGAGCATTTTATCATACATTTACTGGCTATTTCTGTCTTCTTTTGAGGTATATCTACACAGATCATTTGCTCATCTTTTAATCAGATTTTTTTGTTTTATTTGCTGTTGACTTGTTTGAGTTCTTCGAATGTTCTGGATATTAATCCCTTTTCAGATAATTTTCAAATAATTTCTCCCATTGCATAGATTGTCTTTTCACTCTTTTGTTTCCTTTGCTGTGCAGAAGCTTTTTAATTTGACATAATTCCATTTGTCTATTTTTGCTTGTTTTCCCTTTACTATTGAAGTCTTAGCCATAAAATCCTTTCCCAGACCAGCGTTCTGAAGCTTTTTTCCTATGTTTTTCCTAGTAGTTTTATTATTTTGGATCTTACAGATAAATCTTTAACCTATTTTCAGTTGATTTTTTTTGTAAGATGAGAAATAGGAGCCTAGTTTCAGTCTTCTGAATATACAGTTTTTCCCAGCACCACTTATTGAAGAGACTGTCCTTTCCCAAATAAATATTCTTGGAGACTTTGTCAAAAATCACTTGGTTATAAATATGTGCATTTATTTCTGAGCTCTCAATTCTGTTCCAATGGCATATGCGTCTATTTTCTGCTAATACCACACTGTTCTAGTAACTATAGCTTTGTAGTATTTTGTGAAGTCAGGTAGTGTGATGCCTCCAGCTTCGTCTTTTGCTGAGGATTTCTTTAGCTATTTGGCTTTTTTGTGGTTCTATACATATTTTAGGATTGTTTTTTCTATTTCTGTGAATAATATCATTGGTATATTGACAAGGATTGCATTGACTCTGTAGATCTCTTCGACTAGTATGGTCATTTAAAAAATATAACTTCTGTCAGTTCTTGAACAGGGGATAGCTATCTTTTTTGTGTGTCCTTTTTAATTTCTTTCATCAGGGTTTTATAATTTTTCTTGTAGAGATTCGTCATCTCCTTGGTTAAAGTTATCTCTACGTATTTTATTTTTAATATCTATTGTAAATAAAATTGCTTTCCTGATTTTTTCCAGTTACTTCATTGTTGGTGTATAGAATTGCTGCTAATGTGTGTGTTTTGATTTTGTATCCTACAATTTTATTGAATTTATCAGTTTTAGGACTTTTTTGGTGGAGTCTTTAGTTTTTTTATGTATAAGATCATGTCATCTACACATAGGAACAATTCAAACTTCTCCATTTCAATTTGGATGCACTTTATTTCTTTTCTTGCCTAATTGCTCTGGGCTAGATCTTTCAGTTCTATATCAAACAAAAGTGTTGAGAGTGGGCATCCTTGTTGTGTTTCAGATCGTGGAGGAAAAGTTTCCAGTTTTATCCCAGTCCATAAAATGTTAGCTGTGGGTTTTTCATATATGACCTTCATTGTATTAAGGTATATTCCTTCTATACCTAATTTGACAAGAGATTTTACCACAAAGTGTAGTTGCATTTTATCAGAAGCTTTTTCTGCATCTTCTGAGAGGATTATATGGGTTTTGTCCTTCATTCTGATGACGTGATGTATCGTGTTTATTGATTTACATATGTTAAACCATTCTTGCAATTCTAGGATAAATTACACTTGACTATAATGTATAATATTTTTGATGTGCTATTGGATTCAATTTGCTAGAATTTTGGTGAGGATATTTTAATCTACGTTCATTGGATATTGGCCTGAAGTTTTCTTTTCTGTTGTGTCTTATCTGGTTTTGGTATCAGGATTATGCAGGCCCTGTAAAATGAAGGTTTAGAATAAGTCTTTTTCTCTCAATATTTTGGAATATTTTGAGAATTAGGTCTTCCCTTAAAGACTGACAGAATTCAACAGTAAAGTCATCTAGTCCTGGAATTTTCTTTGTTCGGAGACTTTATTACTGATTCAAGCTTGTTACTCATTGCTGGTTATGGTTTTCTATTTTTATTTGGCTCAATTATGGTAGGTTATGTATTCAGGAATGTATCCATTTTAGTTAGGCTTTCAAATTTGTTGGCAAATAGTTGTTCATAGTAGTATCTAATGATTCTTTGTATTTCTGAGGAACTAATTATGTCTCTTTTTTCCTTTTCTGATTTTGAGTCTTCTCTCTTTTTTCGTTATTAGTCTGGCTAATGGTTTGCCAATTTTATCTTTTCAAAAAACCAACTTTTTGTTTCATTAATCTTTTATATTGTCTTTTAGACTAATTTTATTTCTGTTCTGATCTTTATTATTTCTTTACTTCTGCTAATATTGAGTCTGGTGTATTCCTTTGTAGTTTCTTAAGCTAAATTGTTAGATTATTTGAAATCTTTCTACTTTTTGATGTAGGCATTTATTGCCATAAAATTGTGCCTTAATACTGCTTTTGATATATCCCATGGGTTTTGATATGTTGTGCTTCTGTTTTCATTTCCTTCAAGACTTTTAAATTTTCATTTTAATGTTTTCATTGACCCACTGATAATTCGGGAGCGTGTTGTTTAATATCCACGTATGGTTTTAACTCTTCTTGTTGATTTCTGGTTTTATTCCATTGTGGTCAGAAAAGATCCTTGATCTAATTTCAATTTTTAAAAAATTTTGAAACTTATTTTGTATCCTACCATATGGTCAATCTTGAAGAATGTTCCATGTGATGACAAAAAGAATGTGCATTCTGCAGCTGTTGAGTGAGATGTTCCTTAAATGTCTGTTAGGTCCATTTGGTCTATGGGGCAGTTTTGAGCCAATTTTTTTAAAAATTTATTTTCTGTCTAGATGAGCTGTCCAATGATAAGAGTGGGGTGATGCCCTAACCTATTATTGTGTTGGAGGTTGTCTCTCCCTTTATATCTTACAACATTTGTCTTATATACCTGAGTGCTCTGTCATTGGGTACATATATAGATATAATTCTAATATCCCCTTGCTGATTTGACCCATTTATTACTATATAATGTCCTTCTTTGTTTCTTTTCAGAGTTTTTCTTTTTTAACTTAAAGTCTGTTTTAGCTAAGTATAGCTACTCTTACTTGTTTATGGTATCCATTTGCATGGAATATCTTTGTCCTTCCCTTCACTTTCAGTCTATGAAAACTATTTCTTTACAAATAAAGTTTCTTGTAAGCACCATAGAGTTGGGTCTTGTTTTTGTTGCTGTTGTTTTGTATTTTAATCCATTCCATCAGTCTGTGCTTTTTACAGAAAATTTAATTGATTTACATTAATATTTACTATTGGTGAGGACTTACTCCTACCATTTTATTAATTTTTTAGCTGTTTTGTGTATTCTTTGTTCCTTTCTTCCTCTCTTGTTTATCACAGTGGTTTAGTGGTCTTCTGTAGTAATAATATTTTATTCATTTTTATTTCTCCTTTGTGTAACTGCTGTACCAATGAATTTTATATATTTGTGTGTTTCATGGTAGTAGTTACCACCTTTCCTGTTTCAGATGTAGCACTTCCTTAACCATTACTTTTAAGGTTCATCGAGTGACTGATGAACCCCTTATTTTTTGCTACTCTGAGAAAGACTTTATTTCTGCTTAATTTCTCAAGGATAGTTTTGCTGAATAAAAAGCTGGCATTCTTTTTTTCTTTCAGCATTTGAATGTGACGTCCTATTCTCTCATGAACTGTTAAATTTGTTCTGAGAAATCACTTTTAGTCTAGGGGGATATCTTATATGTGAGTTGACACTTTTTCTCTTTTTTTCAACTTTCATTTTAGATTCAAGTGGTACATGTGCAGGTTTGTCACAAGGGTATATTGTATCGTGCTGAGGTTTATGGTATGATTGAACCTGTAACACAGGTACTAAATAGAGTACCCAAGAGGTAGTTTTTCAAGCTTTCCCCCTTTCCTTCCCAGTCTTGTAGTCTCCAATGTCTATTGTTTCCTTCTTTGTGCCCATGTTTGCCCAGTGTTTAGCTCCCACTTATAAGTGAGAATATACAAGTATTCCGTTTTCAGTTTTCTATTTCTGCATTAATTTGCTTAGGATAATGATCTCCAGCTGCATCCATGTTGCTGCAAAGTAATTGATTTTATTCCTTTTTATAGCTGTGTAGTATCCCATTGTGTATATGTATCATATTTTTTTTTAATACACCTTAATGGGCATCCAGGTTGATTATATGTTTTTGCTATATGACTAATGCTGTGACAAAAATATGAGTGCATGTCTTTTTGGCAGAACAATCTATTTTCCTTTGGATACATACCCAGGAATGGGGCTGCTGGGTCAAATGGTAGTTCTGTTTTTAGTTTTTTGAGAAATCTCCATACTGCTTTCCACACTGGCTGAATTAATTTACATTCCCACCCACAGTATATAAACACTCCTTTCTCTTCACAGTCTAACCAGCGTCTGTAGTTTTTTGGCTTTCTAATAATAGCCATGCTGACTGGTATGAGATGGTATCTCATTGTTGAGTTGAATTGCATTTCTCTGATGATTGATGATGTGGAGTAATTTTTATATGTTTGTTTGCCACTTGTATGTTTTCTTTTGAGAAGTGTCTGTTCAAGTCTTTTGCCTATTTTAATGGTTTTTTTTAAATTTTTCTTGTTGGATATTAAACTGTTGTTAGATGCATAGTTTGTGAATATATTCTCTCATCCACTAGGTTGCCTATATATTCTGTTGATAGTTTCTTCTGCTGTGCAGAAGCTCTTTGGTTTAATTACATCCCACACGCCAACTTTTGTTTTTGTTGCAATTACTTTTGAGGACTTAGTCATAAATTGTTTCCCAAGACTAGTGTCCAGAATGGTTTTTCTTACATTTTCTTTTAGGATTATTATGGTTTTAGGTGTTATATTTAAATATTTATCCATGTTGAGTTAATTTTTGCATATAGTGAAAGGTAGGGGTCCTGTTTCATTCTTCTGCATATGGCTAGCCAGCTATTCTAACACTATTTATTGAATAGGGAGTCCCTTCCTCATTGCTTATTTTTGTTGACTTTGTTGAGAATCACATGGCTGTAGGTATGACACTTTATTTCTAAATTCTCTATTCTGTTTCATTGGTCTATGTTTTTTTTTTTTTTTTTTTTTTTTTTTTTTTTTTTTTTTTTTTTTTTTGCCAGTACCATGTTCTTTTTCTTACTGTAGCTTTGTAATAGTTTGAAGTTGGGTAATGTGATGACCCCAGTTTTGTTCTTTTCACTTAGGCTTGTTTAAGCCATTGGGCTCTTTTTTAGTTCCATATATATTTTTAGAATAGATTTTTTCAAAATCTGTGTAATGTTTGTAGTTTGATAGGAATAGCATTGAATCTGTAAATTGCTTTCAGCAGTATGGCCATTTAAATGATATTGATTCTTCCAATACATGAATATGGAATATTTTTTTCATTTGTTTGTGTCATTTATGATTTCTTTTAGCAGTTTTGTAGTTCTTCTTGTAGAGGTCTTTCACCTCCTTGGTTAGAAGTATTCCTAGATATTTTACTTTTTCACGACTATCGTTAGTGGGATTGCATTCTTGAGTTTGCTCTCAGTTTGAATGTTATTTATATATAGAATAGCTACTGGTTTTTGTATGTTGATTGTGTATCCTGAAACTTCACTCAAGTTGTTTGTCAGTTCTTGGGGTGGCATTTTGATAGAGCCTTTAGTGTTTTCTAGGTATAGAATCATATCATCAGCTAAGAGAAATAATTTGACCTCCTCTTTTCCTATTAGGATGCCCTTAACTTTTTCTCTTTCCTGGTTGCTCTGGCTAGTACTTCCAGTACTATGATGAATAGGAATGGTGAGAGTGGTCATCCTTGTCTTCTTCCAGTTCTTAAAGGGAAAGATTCAGTTTTCGCTTATTCAGTGTGACATTGACTGTGAGTTTGTGATAGGTGGATTTATTATTTGGAAGTACGTTCCTCCAATATCTAGTTTGTTGAGGGTTTTTATCATGAAGAGATATTGGATTTTACTAAAAATTTTTTCTGTATCTGTTGAAATAATCATTTCATTTTGTTTTTAATTCTGTTTGTGATGAATCACATTTGTTGATTTGCATATGTTGAATCAACCTTGCACTTCAGAAAGGAACCATACTTGATTATGGCGTATTAAATTTTTGATGTGCTATTTTATTCAATTTGCTAGTATTTTGTTGAGGATTTTTGCATCTATGTTCATTAGGGATATTGTCCTGTAGTGTGATTTTGGTTTTGTTTTATTCATGTTTTTTTCTCCAGGTTTTGGTATTAGGGTGATACTGGCTTTGAAAAGAGGAAGAGCACCTTCTCTTTGATTGTTTGAAACAGTCTCAGTAGAATTAGTACCAGCTCTTCTCTGTAAATCTGGTAGTCTTCAACTATGAATTCATCTGGTCCAGGTCTTCCCTCACCCCCACCTCCACCCCACCCCCTGTTGGTAGTTTTTTGGTTACTGGCTCAATTTCAGAACTTGATATTGGTGCGTTCAAGGTTTCAATTTCCTTCTGATTCAGTTTTGGGAAGTCTTATGTTTCCAGGAATTTATTCATTTCCTCTAGATTGTCTAGTTTGTGTACAAAGAGGTTTTCATAATAGTCTCTGAGGATCTTTTGTATTTCTGTGGGATCAGTTGTAATGACACCTTTGTCATTTCTGACTGTGCTTATTTGGATCTTCTCTGGTTTTTTCTTTGTTAATCTAGCTAGAGGTCTATCATATTTATCCTTTCAAATAAACAACTTTTGGGGTTTTTTAATTTTTTGTATATTTTTTGGGTCTCAATTTCATTCAGTTATGCTTTGATTTCATTTATATCTTTTCTTCTTATACTTTAGGGGCTCGTTTGTTCTTGTATTCTTAGTTCCTCTTGGTGTGTGTTGTTAGATCATTGATTTGAGATTTTTCTAACTCTTTGAGGTTGGTGTTCAGGATGATAAACTTTCTTCTCAACATTGCTTTTGCTGCATCTCAGAGATTTGGGTATGTCGTGTCTCAGTTTTTATTTATTTCAAAGAACATTTTTACTTGTGCTTTAATTGTGCTGTTTACCCAAAAGTCATTCAAGAGCAAGTAGTTTAATTTCCATGTAATTCTGTGTGTTTTAGATATCCTTTTGGTATTAATTTCTGTTTTTTATTCCATTGGGTCTGAATGCATAATTGGTAAAATTTTACTTTTTTAATTTTTTTAGCTTTATGGTGGAGCATGTGGTCAATATTGGAGTATCTTCTGTGTGCAGATGATAAAAATGTATATTTTGTGGTCAATGGGTCAAGTATTCTGTAGATAACTATTAGATCCAATTGGTTAAGTGTTGAATTTATGTCCAGAATTTCTTTGTTAGCTTTCTGCCTCCATGATTGGCCTAATGCTGTCAGTGGGGTGCTGAATTCTCCCACTATTATTGTGTTGCTAAGTGTCTCATACGTTCAGAAGTAGTTGTTTATGAATCTGGGTGTGCCAGGGTTGTGTGCATGTATATTTAGGAATTTTAACTCTTCTTTCTGAATTGAACCCTTCATCATTATGTAATGCTCTTCTTTGTCCTTTTTTAATGTTGTTGGTTTAAACTCTGTTGTATCTGATATAAGATAGTGACCCCTGCTGTTTTTTTGTTTTCCATTTGTGTGGCAGATCTTCTTCCAACCATTTACTTTGAGCCTATGGGCATTATCCCATGTGAGACAGGTTTCTTGAAGACAGCAGATGGATAACGCTTGTTATTTTATCCAACCTGACACTGTCTAATTTAAGTGGGGTGTTTAGACTATTTACATTCAAGGTTAATATTGATATGTGAGGTTTTCATCCTATTGTGAAGTTGTTAGGTGGTTGCCTATTCTGTGTTTCTCACAGAGTTGATGCACCTCACAGATTATGCACCTCACAGATTCCCATTTGCTCAAAGAGCTCATCTTTATGCAGTATCTTGTAATTTCCCAGTGACTGAGGCACACTAAAAGCCTCTAATCTGCCATCTCACTTCCATTTTCTGTATGTCACTTTTCTTTTTCTGTTTATAAATCGTCCACCACATGACTGTGCTTGAGCCTGTCTGAGCCTACTCTGGCTTGGGAGGCTGCCCAATTCATAAATCACTCTTTGCTCACTTAAGCTCTGTTAAATTTTATTTGTCCAAGGTTTGTTCTTTTAACACATGAAAGGTTTTCTTTCTCTGAGACCCCTGGTGGCAATTGGATAAAGAATAGCTACTACATACTGAGTGACATTTTTTCTCTTGTGGGTTTTAGGATTCTCTCTTTGTCTTTGACTTTTGACAATTTGACTATAATGTGCCTCAGAGAGGACCCTTTTGCATTGAATCTATTTGAAAATCTCTATACTTCCTGGAACTGGTATCCATACTCTTGCAAGACTTGGGAAGTTAGCAACTATTATTTAATATATAGGTTTTTTTTGTAGTTTTTCCCATCTCCATGTTCTCTTCTTGAAACCTCATATGGTGCCCCATGAGTCCTGTAGGCTTTCTTTATTCTTTCTTTTCACTTGGATTATTGCAAAAGATCTGTCTCTAAGTTCATAAATCTTTTCTTCTGCTTGTTCTTGTCTGTTGTTGAACTCGACTGTATTTTTATTTCATTCATTGAATTCTTCAGCATCAAGATTTATGTGGGTATTTTTTACAATATTTATGTCTTTGTTGAATTTCTTTCAGATCATGACTTGTTTTCCTGATTTTGTTGTATTGCTTACCCGTATCCTCTGTATCTTACTGAGTTTGCTTAAGAAAATTATTTAGAATTTTTTCTGTTGTTTTGCATATTTCCTTCTCTCTGTGATCTGTTACTGAAGAATTATTATGCTCCTTTGAAGTTGTCATGTTTCCTTGGTTCTTCATGTTTCTTTTGCCCCTATATTGATATCTGTACAGCTGGTGGAACAGTCAACTACTGCAATTTTATGGAGTAGCTTTCATAGAGAAAGACTTATTCCCATAGATGGGTCCTGTGATGTCATTTGGTTGGGTTATGTTGGCTTTGGCTGTAGGTGGACACAGGTTTTCATGAAGTTTCTTCCCCTATAATCCATGTTAGAAATGTCTATGAGTGCCTTAGTGGCCTAGGCTATGGGAGTTTGGCAGTGCTGATGTGGCTTTGCCAGGGATGAGTTTGTCAAACTATCTCTCAGACCTAGAGTGTACACATGCATGCAGTGGGTTGACCAGTTTGGGACCTGGCTTGGCAGAGTTAGGGTCACTGGGCTATTTCATAGGCCAGGGGCATGGGAGCATGGGATGGGTTGGCCTTTGGGAGACTGGTTTGCCAGGATCAGGGCCTCTGGGCTGTTTCACCAGCCAGTGGTGCAGGCCATAGTGGCTTGGTTGGTTCAAGGAGGGATCCACCTGAGGCAGGTCAACCAGGCTGGTTCTTTGGCTGCAGGTGTCAGCATACAACTGTTTGGCTGGCTTGGGAGTAGGTCTTCTGGAGGTTGGTCTCATGAATTGTTTCTCTGGCTGAGGGCATGGACATGTAGCTACTTGGTTGTCTCAGGGACTTGTCCAGTGGAAGCAGATCTTGAGGGCTGGTTCTCTGGCCAAGGGAAGAGGTCTTGCGGCTGCTCAGCTGGCTTAGGGGCATGTTCCCCAGATTGTTTCTTCTGACAGAGGGGTGGGTGTGGGGCTGCTCAGTGGGCTTTGGAGCGTATCTGCTGAAGGAAGATCCACCAGATTCTAAGGAAAGCAGCTAGACCTACAGGGCCACATTTTTAAATAACTGTGAGCAGAGTCAAAAATGGATTAAAGATGGAACAGACTCAGTAGCCTACAGAAAGCCCATTTTATTAAATATGTCAGGAAGTTACTCTTGCATCCAAGAAATTATTCTATATTTGTCTCATCACATCCAGGTGAAACAGCTTTGTTATTATCTCAACACCCATGGGTTTTAAACTACCACAGTAATCTTTTCATAGTTCATAGGGAGTATTTGTGCAGCTCAGTTAAAGTATGACTTCTAATTAGGATTTAATTAGAAATAGAAAGCAGCTTGTTTAGAACATGGCTTTGTATGTCGAGTTACAAAGCTTCATCTGCATCTCTATTAAAGATTTTTAAAATCCTCTATATGCTGAATTAAGGAAGAGTGATTCTGAATACATTTTGCAAAACCTATGGGCTCCATAAACAACCATTAGGAAATATCAGATAGAAATATCATAGAATCCCTGAATTTGTATTTATGCTTCCTTTCCCAAGCCCTGTTTAAAGATGACACCCAAAAGACCAAAGTGATACATAATAGATTTAATCCACGATTATCAACTTTGATCAAGCAGTAGTGACTAAACTGAATGGAATTTTGAGAAGACATGTCAGAGTTCAGCAGGAAAGAGTACATAGAAAAGTTTTGATAAATTAGCTACAGAGGAGGTGAATAATGGCATGTGTATCACGGTAAGTAACTGAATACCTTGAAGCAGTCTCTCCAATTAGAAAACACACAATCAGAACAGGAGTTGCAACAAAGCCTCATGAATGCTTGGTTTATTCATGTGGCCCAATATAATATCTTAAAAAGATTATTTTCAGGCCGGGCGCGGTGGCTCAAGCCTGTAATCCCAGCACTTTGGGAGGCCGAGATGGGCGGATCACGAGGTCAGGAGATCGAGACCATCCTGGCTAACACGGTGAAACCCCGTCTCTACTAAGAAATACAAAAAATAGCCGGGCGAGGTGGCGGGCGCCTGTAGTCCCAGCTACTCGGGAGGCTGAGGCCGGAGAATGGCGTGAACCCGGGAGGCGGAGCTTGCAGTGAGCTGAGATCCGGCCACTGCACTCCAGCCTGGGCTGCAGAGCGAGACTCCGTCTCAAAAAAAAAAAAAAAAAAAAAAAAAAAAAAAAAAAAAAGATTATTTTCTGTATTTCCTTGTATACGATGGTCCCTATTCCAGTGGGTCTGAAACATCCACATTTTCTTTAGAAGAATCATATTTCTTATCAAGAGAAACAGCAAATGTTTGGTTTTATACCTTTAAAATGTTTTTTTACTCTTACTCTTAAATAAGTTTTTAAAACTATTAACATGAGCAATAGTTCTGAAATCTAAAGGTTTTTAATTGCAAGAGATAGGCTTCTTTGAAAGGAGAAAAGCTTTTGAGAATCAAAGTAAAAACTCTGAAAGAGGCTACACATAACAACAGATTTGAAAGACAGTGGAAGACATAGACTGCCCTAAGGAAGTATAAACTGGGCTGGAAGAGACAGGTGAGTTTGAAAGAGATTAGTAGGACAATAAAGATAATGGTCTCATGGGGAGGAGCAGATTTGGCCGCCATTTGGCAAAAAATGTATTAGTATGTGCATAAAATATAATCATCAAGGTTATACATATTTAGTTATTTTATATGCTCAAAAATATATTGCATGCTACATTTAATCGTACTGTGCAACGTACAAAGCATGTGTCTTAACAGAGCACGCCAGGGTGACTATGATATATGAAGCCCCAGAAAACATAAGGCTGAAAGATGTGCTCTGGATTTTGCCATAGAA
The DNA here is from genome assembly GCF_008728515.1 of Papio anubis. Classification (NCBI taxonomy): domain Eukaryota; kingdom Metazoa; phylum Chordata; class Mammalia; order Primates; family Cercopithecidae; genus Papio; species Papio anubis. The sequence goes on along the minus strand of NC_044986.1, from coordinate 43,242,074 downwards.
GTCACCCAAGCAACCATCCCAGCTGGAATCTGACCATGTGGAACTGATGTCCACAGCACATTGCCAGGTCGCTCCCCTTATATGGTACTACCTCTTCATGCTGATGATATTTTAATAAGCTTTTTTTTTTGTGGGGGGGGGGGCGCATCTGAATAGAGGAAACAGAATAAAGATTAAAATCATATGGGAAGATATTATCTGGCCAAAGGGAAACTCTGAGATCGTGTGCTGAGATCACTTTGGACACACAGCTGCCTATTATTACTCCCTCTGGCATGGTCATAATTGAGATAAATGTAGCTAGAAATTTATATTGCATTCCTTATCTGCCATTGGCCTTACTGCTTGGGAAGAAATTTTAGAGCTGAGGTCATACATTATAATTACCATGTAGCATCATCATGAATGTTTTTTTAAATGGACATTTAAACACATACCAAAAAAAAAAAAAAAGAGCTAATTTGTAATTAAATAAAACATGGTTTTGTGAAAAACCTACTATGTATATTATACTTATTTTCCACCTTCTGCCCCTCATTAGGAAGAAGGTTGGCTTACATTTTGTGCAGAGGTATTTGGGAGAATGCTCTCAAGGGATACAACTGTAGTAAAGCGAGGAAGACAAGATGGGGCAAAGGGTGAAGCTGACCTGCACTGCTGCTGCACCTGAACTTCATTTAGCCTTAGGGAGCTTTGGACAAAGCACAACACTTCAGAGTTATCTCAAACTGAGGCATGGGGCTGGGACTTTGTGTCCTGCCTCAATCGGTCATTGGCCATAGAATTCCTCCTAGAGCAGGCGTAATTTTAGATGAGGCAGTTCCCTGAGGCTGAGGGCGATTTCAATGAAGAGTGTAACTATGAACCACTGGATGTCAGTAATTCCAGCACTGGGGAATAAACAGGCCAGTCCTGATGAGAAGAGTCAGTAACAAATCTCAGTATACATTTCAAACTTCCATGTGCAGAAACATCAGTTTAAATTTTAACATTAGAAACTATTATCCATGGCCGGGCGCGGTGGCTCAAGCCTGTAATCCCAGCACTTTGGGAGGCCGAGACGGGCGGATCACGAGGTCAGGAGATCGAGACCATCCTGGCTAACACGATGAAACCCCGTCTCTACTAAAAAAAATACAAAAAACTAGCCGGGCGAGGTGGCGGGCGCCTGTAGTCCCAGCTACTCTGGAGGCTGAGGCAGGAGAATGGCGTGAACCCAGGAGGCGGAGCTTGCAGTGAGCTGAGATCCGGCCACTGCACTCCAGTCTGGGCGACAGAGCGAGACTCCGTCTCAAAAAAAAAAAAAAGAAAAAAGAAAAAAAGAAACTATTATCTAGGCAATTCTTCAGTTCTCCCCTTTGTGAAGACTCAATAAATGCAGACTCCCATTATTCCTCCACCAGCCTACCAGATTTCATCTACAAACTGTAGTGCTGGATATAGATGACTTGAGAGTCTAGGTGTGCATGCAATGTGATGTATGACGGTAGTGGTGGTGCGGGAACCTGTATCTATTTGGCTATCTAGCACATCTTGAGACCGTGTAAGAGGATTAGAGAAATGCACAGATTTCCTACTTCTTAATTTTCTTTATCCTAGGATTTTATATACAAATACATTTAAGACACCTCTGATGTTATAAGGTGAACCCCGTCACCTGTCACAGGTGGTGTGAACACTGTGAGTTGCTGACTGGTGTCCCTGTAAATTGCAGAAGCAGGGATATTGGAATCCAGCAGTGGTGGTCCGTGCTGATGCGCACGTCTTTCCTGGCTTGAATCCTTTTCATTACCGATATAAATCAATCTGTCAGCCTCCAGCGGTTAATACTGTAGTGAATTTCTTTAATTGAACTCCAAACTCTAAAAGTGTAATCTCAGGGAAAAGTTTCTAAAACATATTTTTAAAGTGTGCATTTCAAAATATAAAACAAAATAAACAGGATGTGTATATATGTGACTTTCATCTTTCAAAGTTTCTTATAATCTGTCCTTAACTTTTAAGGATCTATGATGTCTTCTGCTGATAAAATGTTAATTTGAAGTTCAGAAATTATTTTCGGCCAGGTGTGGTGGCTCACGCCTATAATCCCAGCACTTTGGGAGGCCGAGGCAGGCGGATCAGCTAGGTCAGGAGTTGGAGACTGGCCTGACCAACATGGTGAAACCCCATCTCTACTGAAAATACAAAAATTAGCCGGGTGTGGTGGTGGGCACCTGTTAACCCAGGTACTCAGGAGGCTGAGGCAGGAGAATCACTTGAAACTGGGAGGCAGAGACTATAGTGAGCCGAGATTGCGCCATCGCACTCCAGCCTAGGCAACAGGGCGAGACTGTCTCAAAAAAAAAAAAAAAAAAAATTATTTTCATTTTACTTTTTTCTTTGGTTTAAGTTAAAGTAAATTCAGTACTTAAGAAAACAGTACATTTAGATCGATGCCATTTTTCTGAAGTTACTTCTTGTTACTGATCTAGTCATCTCCCTTGCTCTGAATATATCCCAAGGGAGAGAGAGAGCGCGAGATCTTAAGTGATGTTCACTAGTTGTTAATGATAGATTCTTCTGTACAGCAATTTAATATGTTTTTAAGTTCCCACCTACTTTTCTTTATTGCTTGCATTTATATAATAAGCATATATCATTTTTATATAACAGTAAGATAGATGAATACTATTAAAACCTCAGAAGAAAATAAAGGGGAAGGAATACAGAGCTCCCTCAGACCTTATTTCATCACAAGCAGTTTATCTCTTTATTCCCATTTAATCACTTCAGCCTCAAGGTGAAAAAGTGTAACCCATAGACAGAGGTAATCTTGTCTTGATACAAGAAAACATTTGAAAGTTGAAATAGTTAAAAGTATGCTCCTATGAGCTAGGGCTCATTTTACTTCCATTTCTTAATTTATAATCTTTGTGTATTTCCTGGAAATAAGCCTCCTGAAGGGAATATAAAACACAGATAGAAAAATGATGTCAACCAACTGAGCCCCCCACTGCGGTCACACATGAAGTCGCAGATGAGCAAACTACGGTACAGGAGAAACCACTTTTAATTTAATTAGTAGGATAAAAGTTACTTTCCTTCATGTTTCTCCCTCTGCTTTTGGGTTTCTGGGGTTTTTTAAATCACAAAAAACTTTTAGAAATTACAGAAAGCAGAGAAAATATGTACAAGAAGGAATAAAGATCATCATAATTTTATCTCCCAAAGACGACTAGCAATATTTTAGTTTAATTCAAGATTTTTTTAAAAGGATTTTGGTTGTCAATTGGGATCAAACTGTCTAAGAATGTTTACATTGCTTTCTGTACAAACATGATATATACAAAAGTTTCTTATGAGCATAACTCAGTATACGTGTAATACATGATCACAGAAGAAATTGGAAAACACAAGGTTTTAAAAATCAATCATCCTGCCATCTATATGTAAACATTCTTGATACACATTCTTCCAAACTTTTTAAGAGAGTAATTAAACAAAACCTTCTGAATAGTTTTTATTTAACAATAGATCATAAACATCATAGGTACCTCTAATTTTTGCTACTAGAGAACTGAAATAAAAGATGTTTTAAGGTTTATCTTTGTGTATAATGAGCATGTTGTCCAATTACTTCCTTAGGAAAAATATCTAGAGGTAAACTACTGAGTCACACTGTAATAACATTTTAAGGGCTGTTCATCTGTTTCTAAGGCTAATTAGAAGGGTATACAAATTGGTAGTTTTTCCAAAAGTAAAGGACGTCCGCTTCACAAACCCTTACCAATTCTGAATAACGTTACTAATCCTAGTATTTCAGTCCAAAAGGAAAAAAACAAAACAAACGATTGCTTATTGTCTTTTTATGCTTTGATTACTATAAAGGCTATAGAATTTTTCAGAGAATTACTATTTTTATATATTTCTAGCATTTCTTTCTATTGTCATCCTTATACTTTTGCTATTAATTTGCATTATTTTTAAATAGTCACATTATTGTTCCTTTGTCATCTGTTTCCAAATGTTTATAGGTATTTATTTTTCTTGTACAATTAACTTTTCTAATGTTTCAAAGTAAAGCTATATGATAATTGATAACAGAATCTTTGTTTTTATTGTGCTCTTAATGAGAATAAATCTAGTCTTCTAGCCATTAAGGATGTATGTTAGTTTGAGATTATTGTGTCAACTTCTAATCGTATTTTGCTAAACATATTTTTAAAATCAGATGTTTCAGATTTTGTCAAATGCCTTTTTGGCATCTATTAGGAGAATATATTTTTCTCTTTGAATTTATTGAAAATATAAATTATATGTAATGCTTTTTCTAATATTGAACTTCTTTACATTCTGGAAATACATTCTCCTTGGTATTGAATGTTTGAATCTGTTCCATATGTCCTCATTTTAAAAAATGCCAATTATGCATATATTGAGCCCTTCTTTATCTTTTCTATTATTAAAATATTTTATTATTTTAGTTTGATTTGTTTTTTGATTTTCCCAAGCCATCCACCCTATCTTTGCCAAAATTGGTATTACTTTCTTTTTCTACTTATTGTTTTCATTCTGAAATGTTTGTTTTATTGCCATGTTTTTCCTGAGTTTTTCCAACTTGCTATTAGATTCTCCTGTTATCACATAATCCTCTTCCTAAGCATTTTTTATTTTTAGAAATATCAAATTGTCTCTAATTTTTTTAAGAATATGAAAATCTATTGAACTGAAGCCTTCATTCTTTGGGCAACTCATTTAATAATGCATATTTATTTCCTTTTGTTTCAGATTTTTACTCATCTCTGAATGATTCATCTGCCAGATTCCAGATAAGGAACTGTATGTAGTAAATTGTTAAAACTTTATGTTGCTTCAGCATCCGTTTTGAATCTAGGTTTAACTTTCTCATGCCAGAAGCAAGGCTTAGTTACCTTTGACACAGTATCCAGTTCTCTGGCTCTTCCCAGTTCCTCAATGTGGTCAATCCAAATGTCTGCCTCCTGGTGGCTCCCTCCCTATGGGACATACCAATACAACCTAGCTGACTCACCCCACTGACCCCACACCTACATAGACTGCACATATATGCCACAGTAACCACTCTCAGTCACAACATGACCCTTTGAGATTCATGCTGGCTTGCTCTAAACATGCCAATTAGAATCTCCTGTGGGAAGCCTGCTTGGGTAATACTCCGCACCCTAATAAAGTCCTTGGCTCATAGATCTTCCCCCACACCCCACCTATAGGTTGGGCACTCTGCTGGCTTCAGACTTCCTGTCAGCCCTCATTGACACTCCTCTTCTCTTTGGGATCTGTACGTAATAAACTGCTTCTGATATTTCATGTGTTTTTTGCTGTGTTACCTCATCTGTCTTACCTAATTGACACACCCAGATCTAACTTTCCTTCTAGTCAAAGCTCTCCTGGACAGTGGCTATCTTGGTGTTATAAACTGGACACAGGTCAGACAAGAGCCATAGGGGTATCTGCCAGCACAGACAAATTTACTGTGAGAGGCACACCAAGTCATAGGTTGTACACTTAGGCATTAAGCATTAAGCCATCCGCCAGAATTTAAAAAAAAAAAAAAAAAGCATCCGTATCCCATGAAAGGCATATTGTAAATATCCTGGATTATCCTCCGGATCTGCATCAGGGCAAGGCTGGAGTTTATAGCCAATCTCCAGAGAGAGAGAGTTCAGGACAAATTAGAGAGGAATACAAGACTATTCTGTGGAGAAAATGGAGAGTGGAGTGTGAACTGGCAATCTCTAGCCTCTCTTTTGTCTGTTCTCTCCTTTATTCTCTAACTAAATCTTTTAGCGTCTGAGGGAAAACCATAGTAGAGTTGGGGGTAGGGAGAAAGGGGAGTACAGAAGACAATAATTCAAAACCTATGCTCTGAAGTCACCCACAGGATTCAAATTCCAATGCTGCTCCATGCTAGCTCTTTGGTCTTGAAATAGTACTTTAAATTCTCTGTATCTCTGTGTTTTTTTTTTTTTTATCTGCATAGTCCCTTCATAGCTTGTTAAAAAATTAAATGAGTCACTATTAAATCTAGAACAGTTTCTGCCACATATAATAGTTCAACAAGGGTTAACATTATTATTAGTTGCTTTTGCCCCATGAACTTTCTGTTACAATATGCAACCGCTTTGTCCTTTTCCTTGAATCACTCTACCTTACTCGAAGCATCCACCTCAATTAGGAGGATTGGTTAGAGACCACAGAAATGACATAAGATGTATTCTTCAGTTGCAGTTTTTGACTTTCTGTGTTTTTTTGTGTGTTTTTTTTTTGTTGTTGTTGTTAACTAAGTCATTACAAGGACATGCCTGCATTTCTCATGACTGCCTCATTCCTCTAGCTTGCAGTCAGATGGTCAGTGGCTTCTCATTTAAGGACTACAGTGCTTACTTTGGGAGAAATCCATATCTTGCAGAACACAAAGAATACCACTTGACTATCAACAAGCTTTCTCCTTTGTAGAGATATCCTTGGCCAGAGTACTTCACAGTTTGAAGTTGTAGTAGACATTATTTCTTGGGTCGTTGTAGATGGTGGATTACTCCCTTTCTTTTTTTCCTTGCTGTTTCTGACAGGTTTCTTTTTTTTTAAGAGGAGAGTAATAAATATGCCTTAATTTAAGATTTCTTTTTTTTTTTCTTTTTAATTTATTTATTATTATCATACTTTAAGTTGTAGGGTACATGTGCATAACGTGCAGGTTTGTTACATATGTATACTTGTGCCATGTTGGTCTGCTGCACCCATCAACTCGTCATTTACATCAGGTATAACTCCCAATGCAATCCCTCCCCCTCCCCCTCCCATGATAGGCCCCGGTGTGTGATGTTTCCCCTTCCTGAGTCCAAGTGATCTCATTGTTCAGTTCCCACCTATGAGTGAAGACATGCGATTGTTGGTTTGTGTTCTTGTGATAGTTTTGCTGAGAATGATGGTTTCCAGCTGCATCCATGTCCCTACAAAGGGCCTTAAAACTCATCCTTTTTATGGCTGCATAGTATTCCATGCTGTATATGTGCCACATTTCTTAATCCAATGTGTCACTGATGGACATTTGGGTTGATTCCAAGTCTTTGCTTTATTGTGTGAATAGTGCCTTAATAAACATAGTGTGCATGTGTGTCTTTAGAGCAGCATAATTTATAATCCTTTGGGTATATCCCCAGTAATGGGATGGCACAGGTCATGTGACATCTAGTTCTAGATCTTTGAGGAATGTCATACTGTTTTCCTGTGGTTGAACTAGTTTACAATCCCACCAACAGTGTAAAGTGTTCCTATTTCTCCCACATCCTCTCCAGCACCTGTTGTTTCCTGACTTTTTAATGATGGCCATTCTAACTGGTGTGAGATGGTATCTCATTGGTTTTGATTTGCATTTCTCTGGTAGCCAGTGATGATGAGCATTTTTTCATGTGTCTGTTGGCTGTATGAATGTCTTCTTTTGAGAAATGTCTGTTCATATCCTTTGCCCACTTTTGATGGGTTGTTTGTTTTTCTTATGAGATTTGTTTGAGTTCTTTAGCCAGGTTCTGGATATTAGCCCTTTGTCAGATGAGTAGATTGCAAAATTTCTCCCCATTCTGTGTAGGTTCCTGTTCCTCTGATGGTAGTTTCTTTGCTGTGCAAGCTCTTTAGTTTAATTAGATCCCATTTGTCAATTTTAGCTTTTGCTGCCGTTGCGCTTTTGGTGTTTTAGACATGAAGTCTTTGCCCATACCTATGTCCTGAATGTTTTCACCTAGGTTTTCCTCTAGGATTTTTTATGGTATTAGGTCCTAACATTTAAGTCTCTAATCCATCTTGAATTAGTGCGTATAAGGAGTAAGGAAAGGATCCAGTTTCAGCTTTACCCTGCCATGGCTAGCCAATTTCCCAGCACCATTTATTAAATAGGGAATCATACATTCTTGTTTCTCTCAGGTTTGTCAAAGATCAGATGGCTGTAGATGTGTGGTACATTATTTCTGAGGACTCTGTTCTGTTCCATTGGTCTATATCTCTGTTTTGGGTACCAGTACCATGCTGTTTTGGTTACAAGAAGTGGGCTTCATCCCTGGGATGCAAAGGCTGGTTCAACGATAGCAAATCAATAAACATAATCAGCATATAAACAGAACCAAAGACAAGAACCACATGATTATCTCAATAGATGCAGAAAAACTTTTGACAAATTCAACAGCCCTTCATGCTAAAAGCGCTCAATAAATTAGGTATTGATGGAGCGTATCTCAAAATAATAGAGCTATTTATGACAAACCCACGTAATATCATACTGAATGGGCAAAAGGCAGGCATTCCCTTTGAAAACTGGCACAGAGACGGGATGCCCTCTCACCACTCCCTATTCAACATAGTGTTGGAAGTTCTGGCTAGGGCAATTAGGCAAGAGAAATCCAGGGGTATTCAGTTGGGAAAAGAAGAAGTCAAATTGTCCCTGTTTGCAGATGACATGATTGTATATTTAGAAAACCCCATTGTCTCAGCCCAAAATCTCCTTAAGCTGATAAGCAACTTCAGCAAAGTCTCAGGATACAAAATTAATGTGCAAAAATCACAAGCATTCTTATACACCAATAACTGAAGACAAACACAGGCAAATCATGAATGAACTTCCATTCCTGAGTGCTTCAAAGAGAATAAAATACCTAGGAACCCAACAGGATGACGAGGACACTCTTCAAGGAGAACTACAAACCACTGCTCAGTGAAATAAAAGAGGACACGACAAATGGAAGAACATACCATGCTCATGGATAGGAAGAATCAATATCGTGAAAATGGCCATACTGCCCAAGGTAATTTATAGATTCAATGCCATCCCCATCAAGATACCAATGAGTTTCTTCACAGAATTGGAAAAAACTGCTTTAAAGTTCATATGGAACCAAAAAAGAGCCCGCATCTCCAAGACAATCCTAAGTCAAAAGAACAAAGCTGGAGGCATCACGCTACCTGACTTCAAACTATACTACAAGGCTACGGTAATTTAAGATTTCTAAGCAAAAATCTGGAATACATTCAATAGCTTAAGGATGATCTGAAAGAATTCTCCTGTAAAATGGTCCAAGCTGAAATCAAATCAATGGTAAATTCATGATAAAATATAAAATTCTGTATGGCCACTATATTATATATACTTTCTACTTATTTTTAAGATTGTTTTTATTAGTTAATATTTTCAAACTATTCCACTTGGATTCTCCATATTATTAGTATTTTGTTTCTAAATTGATTTAATGTTTCTGGTTATATCCTCATTCTCATTTCAAACATTACATATGTATAACTTCTCTTCCTCATTTGCATTGCCAGGATTTTGGCTATTTATGAGACTTTTCAAAAAGCCCATTTATGGCTTCATTTATACTTCTGCTTTTATCGTTGTTTATATCTATTTCTATTTTCCTTAGCTTAATTTTTAATTTTTCTAGATTCTTGAATAGAATACATGCTTTTTTTTTTATTCGTTCTTGTTAATAATAAAACCATTTGCAGCTAATCATTTTGCTCTGAGTATAACATGGTTATACTGGGTTATTCTTATTTGCATAAACATTATTTTAATGACATCAAAATATTCTATGGTTATAAAAGACTATAAGCATGCTTAACTATTCTCATTATAGTTTAGTTTATAGGTTAGTTTCATCTTTGCTAATAGGTTATAGGTTAGTTCCATCTTTGCTAATTATAAATAACTCTGTATATCATTTTATTAAAAAATACTTTTTCTTGATATAATAGGTATGTATTCATTTCAAATTTTTATGAAAATTTCATAAAGCTAAAGATTCATTTTCTACTAAAGAATCTAGAATATATCTCTTAATCAGTGTTCTTCATTCTTTTCTGGAGTCATATTATACCATTTTTTTCATAGCACTGTACTATATTTTCATTAATTGCCAAAGAAAATATTACCATCTGCTTAGCATCAATGACTTATGACACTAATTGTGCTAGATGAGATAGTTAAACAGGATCTACTGTTAATACTTTTTTGTTCATTGCCCTAGATGGTCTAGGATTTCATTTTATTGGAGAAAATCTCCTGTCATCTTTGCAAATTATGTTAATTTTATTGATGGGTTGGTAAAAGGTATTCTGGACACCATGTATCGTTTTGTAGGCAAAGAATTTGACTGTCCTTCATAAAACCTTTGTGAAAAAGACAGTGAAATTGTTATGACAAGAATTGGACAAAAATAAGAATCCACTGGCAACATCCAACATTGGAGGGTGTAATTTAAAAAGTTGAGACCTTCCAGGAACAGTGCTAGAAATTTTATGTATGCTGGTCAGTACCTATGCCTATGACTAATCATAGGACTTTGCATGGAAATAACCAAAAACATAGGTACTAAAACTATTTCTTCCTCCTCTCAGCAGTAGCTTGAGGTTCATTTTGAATCTACACAAATTGTTCTGTAATAATGGCTAATATCAAAACTATGATCAAACTTAAGTCAGGCAGTATGCTAAACTTTGTACATGCAAAATCTCATTTAATCCTCAAGATGACACTACCATTTTGATTTCATCAATGTGATACACTAAACAAATGAATAAACTACTCCTACTACAAATGCTTACAAATTCTGAATAAAGTAAAAAAGAATCTTTTAAAATACATTACTAAGGCAGCTAGAAAAGTGTAAAATCCCCAGACATGAGGAACCAAAAGAGTGGTAAGCACACAAGTTGATGCTTCAATGGCCAGGATGGCATGAGTGGTGTGTAGAAGAGTATAGAACTCAGGAGATCTTTAATTGCTAGGGTGTTGGACATTAATATCTATGCAGAGAAATTAAACCTATGTGAGGTCAGGAATGGGGATGTAAATCCCAGTATAAAGACAGGACCCTTAAAGTGCTACCCCCTCAGAAAATGAGGAGCTAGATAAAATATGTCTATATGTCTTCGGATGCCACCAATAATATTTTCTTTATTTTGGGTTCTGGGTAAGTAAAAAAAAAAATTACTATATGAAATCAAAACCTCAAGCTTAAATAATCTGAGATTTAGAGTCCAATTTACAGTGTTCATGAGTGATGAGAATCCAAGCTGACTTCACTGAAGTATGTGGCAGAGGAAAATGAAAAACTGCCCTGAACCAATGTCATATGAAATTCCTACAAGATAAAAAAAATGACATACAAGAACTTCTTAATCAAAAATTACAAAATGTGCTAGAAAACAGTTATCAGACAGAATAAATCAGATTAGTAGAGAACCTAGAGGACAGATAATAATCTGAACAAACTTAAAAAATAATTTAAATGGCTAAAGAGATAAAAGAAAAAAATGAAAATCAAAGAATAAGGAATAACAAAAAATAGAAAGTCTAAGAAACAAAAGAACTTATAGAAATGAAATAACTATTTATTGAGATTTTAAATCCAGTAGACTGGAAAAAACAACAAATTCTACATAGTCAGTGGGAGAATCAAGTAACAAAATAGAGCTGAGGAAATAACCCAAGATACAGCACTGAGTCATAAAGTGATAGAAATGTAAAATAGGCTAAAATATACGCGGAACAAAAGGAGAAGATTCGACATGTGTCTTATTAGGAGTATGAGGAAAGGAAGATATGGGAGACCAATATTCAAAAAGGTAAGGTCTGTGAAACTTCCCAAGTTAGTAAAATACATGTAGCATAAGATTGCATAAGCACAAGTCCTGAGCAAAATAAAAAAAAAAAAAAATACATGTATATTTATCACAGAAAAATAGCAGAATATCAGACATTGGAAATAAAAACATAAAAGGAGAAAAAAGAGAAAAAACAGATTACCCTGCAAAGGAGTAATTAAAGTTATACCAAGGTTTTCAAGAGCAACATGGAGACCAGAAAAGAGATGAAGAAACTGAGGCATAGAAAAGTCACACATGGTCCTTAAAGACAGGTAGCCAGCATGTTGCAGAGTCAGATTTTAAGTAAGGTGATCTGACTCCAAAGCCCACATTCTTCAATACCACAGAATGCTTTTCTGGATAACATTCTGGACAGTTGTCTTTGACTCACCTTTACTTAAAAAAAAAGAAAAGAAAATGAAAAACATCTTTCTCTCAGTAAGTCAAAATCTGAAATGGTTAGAAAAACCATGTGTGTGCCTTTTTGCAATCTGAAATTAATCTAACTAATATCAATATGGTTTACAAAAATTTAAAAATTGGATTTGGAGGGCAGCTCATGAGCATAGTAGATCGTGGATTTCTGCAATTGGTGGAAATTAAACTATATTTAGACATGTCTGAAGGTGAAACAGTCGACAATGTCATCCAAGTGGAAGCATGTGGGTGAGTTTTAATGCATAAAAATATTTCCAATTTTTAATCAGCTATACCATATGTAGTAATTGGAGAAATCTTAGTCAAAGGGTCTCAATTTCCCACGTCACCTCTAAAGCATATAACCTTGTGTATACATGAGCTAGGCAACAGATCTTTAATTTAATAAATGTTATATATATATTTTAAATCTCACTAATAGAAGTATTTTTAAAATTGAATAGATTTTTTCTTTTTTGCAGATTGTTAACTAGGTCTGTAAATAATTCCCCAAGGGAGGGACCAATGAGAATATGAGTTGAAATAAATATTTGACCTTCCACAGTGAATTATTTGAAGGACAATACATGCTCATATACATAAATTCCTTGAGCAACACAAGTCCTGAGAAAAATTATAAATCATATCATAGCTCAAAAAGGGTAAAAAGCATCAATCTTTAAAGTATTTCTACATGTACCTGTATCAACCAGTGATCCATGGTACAAAAGACAAAAGTACTATCAGTTTATCACAGGAGTCCCAGAAAATTGCTGTTCTGAAATTAATATTTTATCTTTTAAATTAACAGTAACTATTAAATGTGTGACAAGAGAATGGTCAAAGGACTGCAATGGATTCTGTAGTCTAATAATAAACTAAAATTACTTTCATGTAACACTGCAAGCTCATTTTTTAATAAATGAGAGGCCTACGGGGAGGTGAGTGGTATAGCTGGAGCTTAAAAGACTGAGTTTAAATCCTTCCTGTCCTATCACCTTGGGGAAGTTACTTAAGCCTCTGTTCTTTCATGTGGATAAAAGAGATAATAGTACTTTCAGGCTTGTGGTGAGGATTAAACAGGCTAAGGTATATAGTAAGTACCGTACAACTGGGAGTCATTTTTATCTCCAATTAAATTGTGCCATCATTTAAAGCTGCTATGCCATCAAGGAAAGCCTATACTAGGAGCTTTCTAAGAACTTGTGGGTTCTGGTGCTGTCATGAAAGGCAAACACCCACACATACCTGAATTATGTATGGTACCTGGATACCCTAAAGAGGCAACCACAGGCATTGGCTCATTTTGATCTGGAATTCCCCACTCCCACCTCTTACAGGCACTAGAAATTGGCCCTAAAGAAGATGCAACCTTCACAACAGAGGAGATGCATTCTGCCCATCATGGTCATGACAGGTATACTGCGTCATTAGACAGATATTGCTTAGCAACCGATACTCACATTACAAAAGGGGGCGGGGGTTAAGTAAATGAGATGGGAATAGGTTGGGATAGAGTGTCAATCTATTCTACTCCATTTTGTGACTTGGGCAGATGGGACAGGGGCCCCCCAGGAAAAGAACTCAAGGATTAGCCCAGTTCAGCCTTTGATATTTCTCATGCTATTAGGAAAAAATCCTCAACCTTTGTCAACTGTCTCTAATAGGCTAGTGACATGGTCTATTAAGGCACATCAAAACAAATTCTGACATCTTTTTCCAACCACATTCCCACCCCTCTCCCTTTAGGAAATGAACAAACTGGAATGAGGGCAGCTAATACTTGTCTTCTCCCCTGAGTCAGTCATAGAAACCCATTTCCTGTAATAGATCTCTTGTCTCCAAGAGCTTCTGTTCATTCAGTATGAAGTTATTGGGCACTCACCATACTATATTAACAGGTCCTGTTTGTTGAGTGTTCACTGTGAATTCAGGCACAGCATTAAGTGCTTTTATAAATGTATCATATTGTTCAAGATTCCCACCAACGTTGTAACGTGTATGTTTTCCATCTCACATGGAAGGAATTGAGGCACAGAGTTTTTAAGCAACTATACCAACAGGCAATATAAAGCATGGTCTAACTCCATTATCTCACCACTATTCTAAGCCTGGAAAAGCATGGAGCCCAGTAAGAGAGATGTGCATGTATACAACTCACAACAAAATTAATAGACGAGTGCTCCAAAGAAAGTACATAAGCACTGCTCCTTTTCAAAATATATGAGTCCTTCATATTGACGTTAGCTAATGACACTTGGTAATGTACCAACGCATTCATACTGTGCATGAGGCATGGATATTGTCAACAGATTTATAACAATGCTGCATGAGAATCTATCTGAGCCTTGACAGCATCTAGAACCTTAGGCCTTTGGTCATGACAGTGTTTTCACCTGTATTACAAAGGAATGCTTAGTCAAGCCTGAGAAAACAATGAGCCAGGTGAAGACAACCTGCAGGACATAAGCAAATACTCACAGAACCTGCCTCAGCCTGAGATAAGTAATGAATGGAAATGCTCCTCCCTAGCAGGTAGCCCATAGAGCAAGGTTAACAGAGCACTTGGTAAACCCCAAGACTTAAGATTCCTGGGTTAAGGGATTTTACAAGGATCATATTGTAAAGTCCTGACAGGCTCCCTCACTTTGTTGGCTTTGATGGGTCAGTAGGCAATAAAGGTTTACTCTGAGATCTGATGATTTTGGCCACAGGATGAAAGAACAGCCTTGAGTCTCTACCCTAAATTGATATGCAGTCTGAGTCACTGAGATATATGTATGCTTCCTCCACCCCAGCCTCTGGACTGAAAAAGAAGGATTACTCATTTATGGAACAATAAATAAAGGGAGCTGATAGCCACAGAGAAAGAAAGGGCAAGGGCAAGAATTTAGAAAACTGACCATGAACAGGCATAGACATGAAATTGGAGGGTCTCTTTTAAAGCTCAGGTCCCCTGCAACTTCAACTAGCAAACTCTGATTTTTAGTCTTCTGACCCAAGTTAGAATTAAGTTAGAAGATGTCACTCACATCTTGATTCCTTCAGAGAAATATTCACCTCTATTACAGCATTTCATGCCACATTGTAATATTGCCTCTCTTGTCGGATTAAGACCTCCATAGGGCAGTGAATGTGTGATGTGTATCTTAATAGCCACAGCTTCCCACACATGGGAGGCAGCAATGCATAACAGAATACAGGGCCTCAGAGTTGCACCCACCTGGAGGGGACACCCCTCAAAAATGAAAGGACCACATAGCCCAAAATGAAGGAGATGCGAGATTGAGGAGTGCACCCCCTGAAATTTACCTCTTGAGTCAGATCCCAGGGTCACAACTGCCAATTGCAAGTACACAGATGAGAGTGAATTAACTGGATAACACCCCACACCTAATTTATATGCAAATCCTATCTGGTCTACCTTCAGAACACATTTTGAACCTAACCACTTCTTACCGCCTCAGTCTACCATCATGTCGAATCTGGTCTATGGTAACCTCCTAATGCATCTGTCTACCTCCACTGCCTCCCACCCTCAGTTTGTCATTAACACAGCTGCCAAAGAGAATCTTGTAAAAACAGAGGATATCATGTCCCAGTTCAAAACTCTCCACTGAATTTCCATCACACTTAAAATGAAATACAAAGCATTTACCATCATCTAAGAAGTCTTATATGATGATACCAACTTCTCCCAGACACCACTCCTATTTCATTTCTTCCTACTCTTGCCTTCCCTGACACCAGCCTGTCAGAATGGCCTTCCTGCTATCCCTTGAGCACGTTTTGTATGTTTCTACCTCAGGGCCTTTGCACTGCCTGTTTCTTCTGACATTTTCACTCTAGATAACTATAAGACTCACTGCACATATTATTCAACTTTAGGCTCAAATACTACCTGTTTTGAGAGGTCTCTCCTATGCTCACCATCTAAAATAGTAACCCTATTATTCATCAGCCTCATATCCTGCTTTGTTTATCCTCAGAGGGATTACACTATCTAAATGATGTTATTTCTTTCTTTCTTTGATAATTTTCTGTCTCCTATACTAGAATAAGATACATGAGAGCAGGGACATTGTCTTTGTTCATTGCTCTATCCTCAAGGCCTGAAACTAAGTCACTATGCAACAGACTTTTGTTAAATAATTTGTCTTAAGAATAGCATGTTAGGCCGGGCATGGTGGCTCACGCGTGTAATTCCAGCATTTTGGCAGGCCAAGACAGGTGGATCACCTGAGGTCAAGAGTTCAAGATCAGCCTGGCCAACATGGTGAAACCCTGTTTCTACAAAAAATACAAAAATTAGCCAGGCGCGGTCGCTCATGCCTGTAGTCCCAGATACTCAGGAGTCTGAGGCAGGAGAATCATTTGAACCTAGGAGGTGGAGGTTGCAGTGAGCCAAGATTGCACCACTGCACTCTAGCCAGTAATAGAAGGAGACTTTGTCTCAATAAAAAAGAATAGCATGGGCCGGGCGCGGTGGCTCAAGCCTGTAATCCCAGCACTTTGGGAGGCCGAGACGGGCGGATCACGAGGTCAGGAGATCGAGACCATCCTGGCTAACACGGCGAAACCCCGTCTCTACTAAAAAATACAAATAAAACTAGCCGGGCGAGGTGGCGGGCGCCTGTAGTCCCAGCTACTCGGGAGGCTGAGGCAGGAGAATGGCGTAAACCCGGGAGGCGGAGCTTGCAGTGAGCTGAGATCCGGCCACTGCACTCTAGCCTGGGCGACAGAGCGAGACTCCGTCTCCAAAAAAAAAAAAAAAAAAAAAAAAGAATAGCATGTTAAATGGGCCACAAGATCACAGGCTTCAGAATTTCAAGTGCACCTTGAAGTCAAAAAGTCAGTGAACAAGCCCACAAGAGGAACTCAGGTAAATATCTGTGAGCCCCAGTCTTCCGCTCCACAGTCAAATTGCATAGGACATTCTTACACCAAGCTTAGCATCGTATTCCACTGGACAACGATGGCTTAAGGAACGAGCACAGGAATTAACCTGAGAACACTTGGGCATAAGCCCTGATCAGACGGTCACCAGTACAACTTAGGCAAGTTAGCTAAACCCCTCTCAGCCTTAATTTCCTGATCTATAAAAATGAGGATAATGATAATAAGTACCTTTCAGGACTGTGCGAAACAGTTTTAATGAGCTAATACATAGGAAATGGCCCAGAACATTATTGAAGTTCAGTAAATGTTAGATTAATGTGAATGTGGTCTCACCTGTTCACAGGCAGGGATGTCTCTAAGGTGACCATTCAAGGGATCCAGGCATTGAATGCCCTCTGCCAGTTCAAAAGTCATCTCCAAAGGCTCTTGGCCCTTCTTAGTTCCAAAGTCGAAGAGATCCTGAAAAGCATATATAGAACTAACTATAAAGAACAGGACCTTGTTTTATAAGTTACTATACCTAACATAAGCTGGTGAGTATGCTTTGTGAGCTAGCTGGTTGTAACTTTTGTCTCTAATCATTAAAAAGTCAGCTCTAAACCCTGATGTTTTGTCTTGTGAAAACACAAGAAGGCAACAGAAGTTACCAAGCCAGGATTTCTAAGCCTCTTTTACTCCAGGTCTTTCCCATTATGGTAACAAAGGTCTACAGAAAGGGTGGCAAATGCATGAGAAGTGAAGCTGCCATGCCCTCCCAAGCGTGTGGAAGACACTACAAATTCACATGGCCCGTTTCCAGTGAGCCCCGACATGACCTCGACAAAGTGTTCCTGGCAGGCACTGACAATGAATTTCAGTTGAAGCACATGAAAAAAATCCATTTCCTATCCCTAAGGATTGCTGAGAAGGAAGAACAACAAATCTCACATGAACCCCTCACTCTGCACGCCAGTGTGCTCAACCCAAAGCCTAAAGAAGATAAATTACTCACTTTTTCCCTTTTCGATCCCCCCCCTTCCCTCGACTCTGACCTGTCCTGAGCTCCATCATGCTTTGGCTATTTGGAAACTGACCCCATGTATTCAGTGCCACCAGCTGGCTAATTAAATAGAAGTGTCTGTCTATAGCATTCTCCATGAAACATATTAATGAAAACGTTCTATTTTGTGTTCTTTCCTTCTCCTAAAAGAAAGTACAACGTAATTCCCTTATGATAAAAATGTATTTCACAATTCAAGATGACTGTTCACAAGGCAGAGCTATTATCTCATAGATGAAGAGACTTGGGTTCAGAGAGGTTAAGTGACTTGCTACATGTCACTCAGCTAAATGACAAAGCTTGGCTAAAAGTCAAGTTCTCTAAATTTCAGTTGAGAATATGTTCGGCTCCACCAGTAAGCCTGTTCAGTAAGCCCCGAACAGCTAAGATGGCTCCAACCCAGATCAATTAATATCATTGTTGACAGTATATCTCACTAAACATTGGGACAGAGACAAACTGAACATTTTCTGCAGAAGGCATGACATTCTTGACAACAAAAATATGTGAACATAGGCTTCATACTTGCTTTTTGAGTTTTGTTTTGTTGTTGCTATTGCAATCAACTTACTGCATCCCATAATAAAGAACTCAGGAAAAACAGGAAGGATTCTGGTAAGAAAGGAAAAAGAGAACTCAAAAGGAAAATGAATGAACAGCAAAAAAAAAAAAAAGGAGAAATATATTATTTTAATTGAAGATATGCTTTAGACACATGATGGAAATGTTGTCTAGAAAACCAGGAGCTCCTGTAAACGTAGATGACGCCAAAATGTAAGTTGTTAAGAACAGAGGTCTGATGCAAGAGTGCCTGGGTTTTATCTCTGTATCTACCACTTCCAGAAGGTTAGTTAACCTCTCTAAGGTTAATTTCCTCTCTCTGTAAAGAAAAGATAGTAATTGTACAATTTCACAGGGGTTTTTGGTACATGCAAGACAATGTATATAAAGTCCTAAGTATAACATCTAAAGTTATTTCAAACACTAAGCTATTATTGTTACTAATATTATCATTTGCACTAGATAGAATTCATATGAGGGCTGTTTTCCCTATTATGCCTCTTCTCTTTGACCTTGTGCAAATCACTTATCTTTATTGAGCTCCAGTTTCATCTTCTATAGACAGACACAATAACAGCAGCCCTACCTACTTTACAAATTCCTTAGAAGGATCAAATGCAATAAAATAGTACAGAGTGTTTTGTAAACAGCACATCACCATTCTTTAATCACAGTCTTTTCTAATTCTAACCAGGTCTCATATTAAAATATTAGTTGAGCAACTAAGGATTTCAAGGAGTGTCATGCTGAAATCATCCTTAGCCCTTAGCTGGATGACATGTGCATGTGTTTGTGTGAGAATGGGCTGTGTTTTAATATCCTTCACTTATACCTTTTTGTCTTCACTCACAGATATTGAGTACCCAGTATGTGCTAAGCACTTGAGTTACAATGAGGTCATATAGTAGACAAGGCAGTTTAAGGCCCTGTCTGTTGCATACTTAGGTAAGCAGTTGGAAGTTGCACGCAGGAAGCCAGAGTGCACGGCTGGAGGACTCAAGCTCATCTGGGAGGGGCAGGAAAGGAGATTGATAAAAATGACATTTGCGATGAAAGCTGAAGGAGGAGGAAGCATTAAAGATGCAAAGGGGAGGGAGTTTCAGCAGTGCGAAAAACTAGTACAGAGGGAGGCTCTGAAGGAAGAACAAATATGAAGCGTTCAAAGGACTAAAGAAGACCCATATGAATGGGATTTAGAATGGAGGGTGGAAAGAGCTCAGAGTTAAAGCTGGAGAGGTAGGCAAGGGTCAGCTCTGACAGACCAAGTCAAAGGTACTGACCTTTATTCTAAAAGCAATTTTTAAAATCCACAAGTTTAAAAATGAAAATTAGCAATTTGAAAAGATCACTGGCTAACACAAGGGGAGGAACAATGGGAGGGGCAAGCATGGATGCAGGAAATGGGCTACTGTACTGGTCCAAGCAGTGACAAGGACAGTTCCAGCAAGCACCGAGACAATGAGGATAGAGAGAAGTGGTCCGATTTAAGAAATACTCATGAGGAGACAGCACAGAACTTGGTGCTGGATAAGCTGCGAGGTAGGAGAGGGAGACGTCAAGGCCAGCTCCTCTGTTTCTGCTTTGAGCAACTGAGGAAACAATGGACTTTGTCTCTGGCAACAAGAATGTAGTAGACAATGAACATGTTTAGTTGACTTTGAAGCATCCAAGTGAATGTATCAAGCCAGCAGTGGAATAGACTTGTCCAGAATACGTAGAATTTTGAACCAAAGTGAGCTATATTTGCTTTTGGCTAAAATCTGTATAACTCAGGGAAAATGTTCTCTAATGAGGTACAGAGAAGAAATGACTAGCAGGAAATGGGCTTCTCTCCTGCTCAAAAGTCAGACACATTCAAGACAAGATCACTACTTTTAGTTCCCTCCCCTCCTCCATTCAAAAACTGTCACTGCTCTGATGATATCACCCTTCTCCCAAATGTATTTAAAGGCACACATGGGTGTTTATGAAGCTTTCAGATTCTCTTTACTGGTAGGGAACGTAGTTCCTTATCAGGACAACAAAGATTGACATTTGACAGACAGCAGGAAAAACAAGAATTAAAGCAGCGAGGCTTTCTAATTTGCTCTAAAATTATTGGTTTTTTCTTACAAGCAAGGCTGCCAGAGTTTGCAGTTGTTCAGAATTTGCAGCACCGAGAGAGTCTTCTGACTGCAGCACCATCTCAGAAGCTCTCCTTGCCCAGGCCAGCCTATGTCCACAGCTGCGTTTCTCGCGGCTTCTCAGCCAGCTCCTCTCACCCACCTCCTCTGAGCTAATCGCTCATGACCCCTGGGGGCCAGCTGGTGTACCAACAAGAAGCCTAGAAAAGCTTAGGTAAAAGAGTCTGTGGTTAATGCTTTCCTTATCACTAGTCCTTCAACTAAATACTCGTGTGTGATGTCAGGTTTTGCTTTTACTAGATCTGTATTTATTGACAATTTGCTAGAGTTTCCTTAACTGTAACCTGAAATAATGTCCCTTTCCTCCTAGGATTTTTTGGGAACTTAAACAAAATAACATATTCATCATAAACAATAGATGAATAAAAAGGAGATGCTTTTTTCTCCAAGTTAGAGTACTTTTTTTTTTTTTTTTTTTTTTTTTTTTTTTTTTTTTTTTTGAGACGGAGTCTTGCTCTGTCACCCAGGCTGGAGTGCTGTGGCCGGATCTCAGCTCACTGCAAGCTCCGCCTCCCAGGTTCCCTCCATTCTCCTGCCTCAGCCTCCGGAGTAGCTGGGACTACAGGCGCCCGCCACCTCGCCCGGCTAGTTTTTTTTTTTTTTGTATTTTTTAGTAGAGACGGGGTTTCACCGTGTTCGCCAGGATGGTCTCGATCTCCTGACCTCGTGATCCGCCCGTCTCGGCCTCCCAAAGTGCTGGGATTACAGGCTTGAGCCACCGCGCCCGGCCTAGAGTACTTTTTAAAGTTCATGGAACCATCTGAATCAGCATCACCTGGCAGGCTTATAGCAGATTCTCGGCCAGGCGTGGTGACTCACACCTGTAATACCAACATTTTGGGAGGCTAAGGTGGGTGGATCATTTGCAGTCAGGAGTTCGAGACCAGTCTGGCTAACATGGTGAAACCTTGCCTCTACTAAAACTACAAAAATTAGCCAGGTGTGGTGGCAGGTGCCTATAGACTTAGCTATATGGGAGGCTGAGGCAGGGGAATGACTGGAACCCGGGAGGTGGAGGTTGCAGTGAGGCGAGATCACGCCACTGCACTCCAGCTTGGGTGACAGAGCGAGACTCTGTCTCAAAAAAAAAATAACAAAAAAAAATCAGATTCTGGAAGCTCCTTCCACTCACATACAGAGCCCAGATTTGTACAGTGCAAGATAGAATCTTATTTCCCCTCAGCCTAAGGAGCCATTTCTGCCGGTGTATTGCAAACACTGAAAAACCTGGACACTTTTGATCTGAGATAAGCACTTCTCAACTTCAGCTTCAGATTAGATCCACCTGGGGAGCTTTGTAATGACACTGATGCTCAGGGCTTTAATGAGATGAATTAAATCAGAACTTCTGTGCATGGGGCCCAAGCATCAGTACTGTAAGAAGTACCAGGTGGTTCTGTAATACAGCCAGAGATGATAACCACTGGTTTCTATTTTGCTTATGAAGTGTATTAGTCCATTTTTATACTGCTATGAAGAAATACCCAAGACTGGGTAATTTATAAAGAAAATGAAGTTTAATGGACTCACATGGCTGGGGAGGCCTCACAATCATGGCAGAAGGTGAAGGAGGAGTAAAGGCACATCTGACATGGCAGCAGGCAAGACAGCATGTGCAGGGGAACTGACCTTTATAAAACCATCAGATCTCATGAGACTTATTCACTATCATGAGAACAGCACAGGAAAAACCCACCCCTATTATTCAATTACCTCCCATCACCCTCCCACGACATGTGGGAATTATGGGAGTTACAATTCAAGATGAGATTTGGGTGAAGACACAGCCAAACCATATCACTAAGCTACTTGAGAATTCTATCACTGCTTTAAAATTCCGTTAATATCTAGCTACTCCCCTTCTCTTTCACTGGCAGTCAGTCAGCCTTCTTCCATCTTGGATACCTATCTCCTTTTTAGTATTAGAAGCTTTACAACATAGAACAAGCTAATTGCTTCACCCAATATTTACCTATAAATAGCACTGCCCTATTGACATTCTCCTGCTTAGAAATCCTGAGTGCACTGAGGCCACTGTGAGACAGGGTTGGAGCTGGGAGATGGTCTTGACCCTCCAGCTTCAGGAGAGCAGGTAGAGTCTCCTCCACAGGCTGACCAGGTAGACATAGTGGCACTGAAAGAGTCTGGCAGGTAAAAGGGAGCTCATAACCTTCAGGATGACACCTGTGTTGAGGAATTGCCTAAAAACAGCTTCTGTAGCAACATACAAAACTCTGGCTTAGTATAGTTTGTCTTAATTAAACTTCAGTTGCAGCCTAATGAAATAAAATGGGATTTAAAAAGGTAAACTAACAGAAGATAATTGCTAGGGGGAAAACAAAGCTAAACTTTAGACAGCAGATGTTATTGGCACACGGAAAACCGAAACAGGCAAGTAGCCAGAGAAAACTTGAAATATGGAAACTCTAATGTGTGGTTCTCTGGCTAAAATCTTTCTCTCTACTAAATGGCAAATGTCATGGGCAGAAGGTGGAAGTAGGACTTTTCATTTCTATATAATCAAGCTTATAGTTTCCTTTCTTGGGCGTAGGGTTTGATAAGGATGGGAGAAGGCACAGACTTCCATGAACTTGGGGGAGGAGGTATAAAAGGAGAAGGATATGGAAGGCGTCTAAGGCATTACCAAGTGATAGTCTTGGGAAAAGAGTTTTCTGTTTTGCAACTCACCCTACAACAGGCATATTACAGCTCCCTTTGCCCCAGATCAAATCAGGAAAACTAGCTCTCAACATCAGTGAGAGAGAGTAATCAAGAATCTGAGAAGGATTCTCCATGCATCTTGAGACCCTTCTTTAGGCTGACCTGATTTTTTTTTTTTTTTAAACGGAGTCTCCCTGTGTCACCCAGACTGGAGTGCAGTGGCGTGATCACGGCTCACTGCAAGCTCCGCTTTCCGGTTCACGCCATTCTCCTGCCTCAGCCTCCCGAGTAGCTGGGACTATAGGCTCCCACCACCATGCCCGTCTAATTTTTTGTATTTTTTAGTAGAGATGGGGTTTCACCATGTTAGCCAGGATGGTCTCGATCTCCTGACCTCGTGATTCACCCACCTTGGCCTTAGGCTGACCTGATTTTTGATGTTTCCTCCTGGGGCCTCTCCTATCTCTTCTTCCCCTGTACCATGTCCTGCCCAACTAGAGACTATACTTCTTTTAACATCCACATGCCTCTGTTACATCTTCCCTGCTTGTGATGCCCAACTGTGTTGCAACTACAATTTATTTTCCTTTTCTGACAACATGGTCCAAACTTTATAGCCAATAATGAGCTTCAAAAACTTTGTAACTCAAAGAAACCATAAAACACAGCTCCACAAATTTCTCAGGTAAGATCCATGGTTGGCGAACTGATATATTCACTTTGCCCAGCAGGGATTTAATTTCTGATCCTCTCTTTTCCTGACTATGGAAAGAGCAAGACTACATGGCAGGAATGAGCCTCCAGAGAGGGCCTGGACAAACACTAGATGAATTAAAATATCACCTTGATTACAGTGTACATATGTCCTATTTCTTTTTTATTATATCTTTCTCTGTTCTAATAATATGTCCTGTTTATTTTAGGGAAGCCCAGTTCAGATAGTTTAAAAGGCATTAAATGGACATGTGGATCTTTATTTTTGGGGAAGAAACCTAAAAGGAAACTCTGTACCCTCATGAACAGCCAAAAAAAAACCATAACAGCCACTTATTACCTCATTTCATTTTATGTCTTTCTCTGTTCTAATAATATGTCCCGTTTATTTTAGGGAAGACCAGTCGAGATAGTTGGAGAAGAAGGCATTAAATGGACATGTGGATCTTTATTTTTGGGGGAAGAAACCTACGAGGAAACTCTGTACCCTCATGAACTGCCAAAAAGACGTAACAGCCATCTATTTTCTCATTTTCTTAGGTCCTAGGGGAAAACCCCAGTGGAAACCAACACAATAAAGGAATGGATAAAACTGTTTTGAAGAAATTTGAGTATGGGGAGAGGAATGGAGATTGCCCTGGGGAGGCCATAAATGGTGCCTCTCTGAATTTAATATGTGATGTCCAGAGGGACCTAAATGAAGCACAGATTCTAAAATAAATTGTTTGATGACACTTCAGAAACATGGAGGTTATGAGAAAGAAAATTTTGATTAAGACTCACCAGCCTGAATTCAGTAAAGAAATACTGTTCTTAATACCTGCTGTAGCCTTTTAAGTTGTCTTTTTATTCGCATGACAATGAGTCAGGGCAATACACTCATATTTTTCAAAAACCTTTCGACATAGTTTAACTTCTGGAGATAATAGCCAAAGCAAATGTCACAGAATAAAGGATAAAAAAGCTTTATGTAGAAAAGTCCTAGGTCTGGGAGATTAAAGAGAGCCCCAGGTAACTCCAGGGCTCATGGAATGTGGATGGCTGATTCTGTTTCTAATGAGGCCAGGAGGAAGATCACATTCAAGCCCTTAGAGGAAAAATTTCTATCTCTGAGAAGATACCTCTAATTCCACCCGAACTTTCTTAAAAATGTGTTGCTTTGGTCATAGAGCATAGAGAAGGATGAAAGAAGGTGCAAAGAGAGTTTAAGACCATGTCTGTTCCTAAAGTAGTGACTAACCAGACCTATTGTCAGATCTGCACTCCAGATGTGTTACCCCAGCCAGCCATTTCCAATTGCTTCCTTCCTGCAAATTCTAGGAAAGTCTTATTCAAACATTATCTCTTGTAAAAACAGGTGATAAATAAAGGCAGCTAGAGCTTGGGGAGCACTCTATCTTGAAGAGCTCATCTATCAAGTTCTCTCTAATTCCCCTCCTTCCTTGCTTCTTCCTCTGCAGAAGACTCTCCTTCTACCACCTGACATGACACCTCTGGAGGTAAATGCCAAGTCCTTGATGAGACTCAAGGCCCTGTCCCCCTAACTTCCCATCCATAGGCATGGACCTTTATGAGTTGTTTACTACTTAAGCCAGATCATGATCTACTTTGTGATTGGTCTGGAGTTAGACCCCTGACCCAAGCTGAATGAGTCATATATCCTCCCAAAATGATTGAGAAGTGCAAATTAAAGAGAGCTAGGTAGTCTCTGCTATGGCTTAGGTATTACATTAAAAATGAAGTCATTGAGAGACAATCATACCTCTCCATGTAAAGTAAGAGGTAGAGAAAGCTGAAGGGCAGAGAAAGAAGAATGAAAAATGTATCTGCAGAGAAACAGAGATGGAGAGAGTACCAACTGAATTGCTAATTCCTATTTTCTGTCCATTGTTGTCCATAAAACACCCCTGTATCTTTATATCTGAGTCCTCCCTTTGTTCAGGTTGGCTAGCATCGTTTCCTCCTTGAAATCACTCCCCTCGACTAAATGCAGTCCACTTTTCTCTCCTCTCTAATCTCTTCCCTCACTATGGATGCTTTTATCTCCCATGTCTTTCCAGTTCCCTGGTTCCCCATCTCCTATTCCCCAAAAATGCTGGCTTGGCAGTGTCCTGCCATTGGCTCTGGAAAGCTCTGGTATTTTATTATTATGAAGAGACTAAGCTAAGGGTAGAAGAATCTATTCATCTCCAAGTTGCCAGTGAACTCTGAGGCATCTTAGTTATTGGTGAGATGAGCTGAAGAATAAAAACAATTTTCAAGTGCCCTTAGGCAAAATATGTCTTCCCTACCAATTCTGCAATCTCTGAGAGGATCTGGAAGCCATAGGGATTGTAAGTTTCTAAAAGGCAACATACAAAGACTAAACTATGCTTTCTATACATCCTTTTCATTTTATGTGTTCTGGGAAGTGCTGGGTTTTTTTTTATGGGAGGCGGGGATTGGCCAGATTCTCAAGGCCCTACCTCTCTGAAATTCTTCTATATTATGACATGGTTTCCAGGATGCTTCTAGTTCCCCAGGGAAAAGAGCTGATCACCATGAATTACTAGAAAACTCCTAATTTCCAACTCCTCTCCAGGCTTTTGCATTATTTCATATATTCATTCCTTCATGTATTTAAAAAAATATGAACATGTACTATATCCCAGTCACTACCATATGTTACATTGATGCAATGAGCAGAATTGTCCAACAGCGACCTGGGGAACCAACTGAAACAAGATATTTTGCTTCCCCAGCAGATGGTGTTGTATCTGAACTTAATCTCTTTTGGAACAAGGGGCTTCCTTTCCCACAGAGGACGCTCTAACTTCCCAGGTGCCTCAAGTGCCTCAGGAACCGATCACCTGGCTTTTCCACGTAACTCCTTTAAACAGCTGACACTCAAATCCAGACTGCCTGCTAGCTAAATAATCTTATTATCCCCATATTGAGGAAGCTGCTTTCTAAAAAGAGAAAGCAATAATGGGAAGGGCTCCTCTACTGGAACAGAGAAAAGTATCGTGGAGTTGGTAGAGCTTAATTTGGATGAGATTTTCAAGGAATGATTGGTTAATGAGGGAAAGACAAACTGTTACCTGATGGATGTAAAGGGCCTTCCAGGCATGTGGAGAACTGAGAGAAGGACAGTTTAGACACAGGGCATAGCACAGGTGATATCCCTAGAAAATAAGGGGCTTATGGACTAAAGGAGTTCAACAGAGGCCAGTGTGGCTGAAGCAGGGTAGAGTGGGGAGAATGTGGTTTGAGATGAGAATATAAAAGTACTAACCACAGCTAGCCACTATTCAAAGTCCACAAACCATTCTGGTTTAGTCTCTGGCATGAAAGAGAGTCTAGGTTTCATAAGAATCCCAAGACTAGAGTTGAAAGCAGAGCTATCACTGTTTTTCAGCTTGCTAGTCCACGAGCATACTTTCACTAAGCAGTCTCCTATAGTGGGAGTACTCCCTCCTCCACATATTTTCTCGCATTTAGATGGGTTCAAGAACCCATCCCTCCCACTGCCATGGTACTTGCATATCAAACTTGCAACCAGAATGATGATGATAATGCTGTGGATGCTGGTGATTATAACCATTAATAACCAGCATTCATTGATCTACTATGTGTCAGGATCTAGGTGAAATTTTTCATACTTTATATGATTTAATCTTCATGAGCATATATACTTGTCACAAAGCAGAGTTAGGGGTATGAGAGAGTATCTCTGAGACAGAGTGGTTATAAAAGGTCATGTTTTTTCCCAGTACATTTGTCATAGTGACATGATAAATTGGGTGCCAAAACATTTTTCCATTGCAGAATCATTGTTTTAGAAATAAATACAGGAATGTTTAGGCATGTCCTTGGACTGGACTTGGGAATACATGGTTCACAAAACAAACACACTTCTTCCCAGCATTCTTCAAACAAGAATCCCAAAATCTGGCAACTGAAAGAACATTTATGATGAAATAATTGGAACTCTCTTAAAGGGAAAGTCTTGCGGTCCTCAAGTCTGGAAGGCAGAGCAAAACTGGTTGTATTTTCTTCCATATAAGGAGTATGAAGAAGAGAGGTCCACTTCTTTAAAAACTTTTGATCTTGCTCTAGTCCAATCTATTTTCTACACTGCAGCCAGGACTTTTGTTCTGAAACAAAAATACAAGTTTTTAAAAATTATCTTGCTAAATTTATCTATAAAAATAAAATTATTCTCTCCATCTTCAATGCTTTCTTCATTCCCAGATGTTGAATTAGTGCAGCTTTGAACCCCTGGAGAATGCTCTTCTCAAAGCACACCCCAGGCATCTTCTGGTGCCCATGATGCCCCCCAGAACTTCACTAACTGCCTTGGCCATACTCCTAGACAGACCTCAGAATGATCTTGACTGTCATCTCTATCCTCTCCTTAACCTTGGATTGGCCTTATGTGGTGATTCCCACCTGTACCCCCATTGTATCTAGGAAGTAACTAGCTTGCGTTGGATTTTACAGGCTCATAGGTGGAAGCCTCAAGGCAAGCCTTGTCTCAGATGAGACTTCAGACTGTGGACTTTTGAGTTAATGCTGAAATGAGTTAAGACTTTGGGGGATTATTGGGAAGGCATGATTGGTTTTGAAATACGAGGACATGAGATTTGGGAGGGGCCAGGGGCAGAATGATATGGTTTGGTTGTCTCCCCACCAATATCTCATCTTGAATTCCCACGCGTTGTGGGAGGGACCTGGTGGGAGGTAATTGAATCATGGGAGCAGGTCTTTCCCATGCTGTCCTTGTGACAGTGAGTCTCATAAGATCTGATGGTTTTAAAAAGGAGAGTTCCCCTGCACAAGCTATCTTCTCTTGTCTGCCACCATGTGAGGTGTGCCTTTCACCTTCCACCATGATTGTGAGGCCTCCCCAGCCACGTGGAACTGTAAGTCCATTAAACCTCTTTCTTTTGTAAATTGCCCAGTCTCAGGTATGTCTTTATCAGCAGTATGAAAACGGACAAATACAGTCTATATACAAGCTGCCAAATTAGTAATGTGCAACAAAAATTCCACATTCAGCTTCCTCCAGTATCAGGTTCTTTCTCTCACCTGGATATAGGATAACCTTAACTTCTCTCCTAAGTTATCTTGTAAGTCTTTGAGCTTTTGAGGAAGAAAATACCCTCCACTTGCACATAAATCATTTGAGTGTTTAATGAATTTGATTATGTCTTAAGGAACAGGAGCAATGTAATTGATACTCCAAAAGATTATTTTCCTAGTAGTTCATTGCTTGTTTTTAAATTCAGGAATGACCAATGTCCAGATAATTTTGAAAAAATAAGGAAAAGGAAAGGAAGCTAACATTTATTGTGTAACTTCTTTTGGACATATGCACACTCTACTAGGTATGTTAGTTATACGGTTTAACTCCTAAGTCCAAACTGTACACACTGTAGATATTCTACAGAGGAGCATAAAACTCTCTGGGTCCTCACCATGGAGGTTTCCTTTAATACAGTCTTCTGCAGTAAGTTTCCTGGGGGTATGTCTTATATTTCTAATATTAGACATATATAAGTAGATACTAAATATTTCTTAAATTGATGTTTTTCTGACTGTAAAAGTAATATATAAATGTAGAAAATACCATAGGATTATATAGCTTAAAATTGATAATTTCCTCAAAATTACTCTTCACCCCACAAGATAAACACTGTTAACAGCAGGGTAAACTAATTCTTAACTTGCATACCAGTCCCCGATACTTTCTGCTCTTACAGAACTCTTGCTTTCCCTTCCCCTTTCTTGGCTCACACTTTGTTATCACACCTCTACCTATAGTGGGTATCCACCCTTTGTGTCTGTCTAGAACCATCATTTTCCTCAGATAACATTCTTCTCTCATGTAAATCATGCATTCTTGACATGGACTGCCAACCACAGAACTCTGTTTCCCTAAGCACAGCAAACGGGCTGAATTAGTCGTTTGGCTATCTCTGGGCACACCACCATGGCCATGACAATGGAGGACCATGGCTGGACAGACTCATGTCACAATTTAGAACATCCACAAGAATGTTCCTGGCCAAAAGCCCAGTTCTCACAAAATAGGAAGTGGTCTATTCATCAGACTTGCATGGATCTCAGTGAAGGCCAAATTTAAACCATCTCACACCAGTTCCAATTGGAATCTATTTATTACTTAAAGTCTCCTAAGAAACAGATGGCAGATATCCTCCTCAGCCACTATCCATATATCCCAGTCTGACAGAACTGATACCTGGAGTTGAAGACAGATCTGTTGCTTTGCAATACTCTGATTTATTTCTGATGACGATACGGCATTTATCTACCACAGGCAATGAAAAGGAGAATTTCACTTCTTTTGCAGTCTCATGCTAACTCTTTGGTGCTCTGGGTAGATGACTGTGGTCAATTGCCTCCAAGAGAAAATGTCTGTTGCCTCAGTCACTAATTCCAAAGACTAATGTTGACATTCTATTCTGAGGCATCCTCATCTCATATAAGAACATATCCTTGTTTGGGGGCAAAAAATCAAATGTGCAAGAAATAAAGCAATATAAATGACCCTAAGCAACAGCATTTCCAATGACATATTTTATTACTAATAACTTCAAAATATATCTTCCATCCTAGAAAAAAAAAAAAAACCCATTCCATTACTTCCCCCAAATAACTGTTATTTATAAAGTGAGGCTAGGATGTCATAAAATTAGCATTTACAGCTGGATGAAATCTTAAAAGATAAGACTCTGGCTCAGAGCCCCACCCATAAAGTGCCAAGCTAGCATTGTTCAAATGTTCTCTACTTCCTAGGAAGCAGATTCATGCATAATTGCATAGGGCTGAAAGACATGGCCTATACAGTATGGGGTGAGTTTCTGCAGCAAATTTCTTCCTTATTCCTGGAATTGTTCTCCCAAATTTCTCAGCTTTGAATGTTCTCAGAATTTATTTGACAGTGGCAGAGAAGAAAATAGACTTCATAGAATAATAGTGAGTGAAGAGTCTTTGACTTCAATTCACCAAGACTGACTTAATCAAAAACAGAAAAAAAATGAGATGTAAAAGTAAAGGTATCTGGTTTGAATATTATTGAGGTATTCCTATGTGTCTGGCACCTAGGAAGTGCTCAGAAAACTAGCTGTTATGAGGATTCAATAATAAAACATGTATAACTGCTGGACACATATGTCTGACAGGTACAAAAGGCTCAGCAAACATTAGTTCCCTAATATCCCATCACCACTACTCCATTTATGCTCCTCCCTTTTCTTCTTCCTAGAATTCTGTCTCCTCTGTCATTTCTGCTAGTCAAACTCCTATGGCTCTTTAAGGATTAACTTAGATAAAACTTCCTTCAAGAACACCCTCTCAAGCAAACTACTCATAGTATCTCCTTCCTATACATTGGTACATTTCTGGCACCTTTTTTAAATAAAATTTATCATCTTCCCAGTGTATTATAAGTTCATTGGAAATTTTAAAAGCCAGTTGTATTCCTACTCAAGACATCTAACATCATATGTGCCAGAGCCAGAATTCAGACTCAGGTATGTCTAATTCTTGAACTTTACTTTTCCATATTATGCTGCCTTTCATATTATGAAGGTACAACCCAAAGAAAAGAGTAGCTCAGTTTATTCATCCTTCTCTCCACCTTAGATGTGGAGAGAAAAGCATACCTTATCTCTCTTCCAGTTTCTCTTCCTTCATTTCCTTCTGAGTACACTAAGAGAAGGCACCCCTACTGAGCCTGAAATTAGAAGTCAAATACTGCTTTGCCTTGTCTCTCATCCCATTCCTCTCAGTGACAGTTTAATGGCATGCTGTTAATAAGTCACAGACAGATTCCTGCGGTCAACAATGGAATACCTATTTTTAATCAGAGGAACAAGGTTAAGTAAGATGTTTTAACCATCAAGCCTACTGTATTAGTCAGGGTTCTCCAGAGGGACAGAACTAATAGGAGATAGATAGATGGATAGATGGATGGATGGATGGATGGATGGATGGATGGATGGATGGATGGATGGATAGATAGTTAGGGGGGTTTATTAAGTATTAACATACGTGATCACAGGGTCCCAAAAATAGGTTGTCTGCAAGTTTGAGGAGCTAGGAGGGCCAGTCCAAGTCTCAAGTTTAACTCAGTTTAACTCCTAACTGAGTTTAACTCCTAACTCTTCTCCTAACTGAAGAACTTAGAGTCCAATGTTCGAGGGCAGGAAGCATCCAGCATGGGAGAAAGATGTAGTCTGGGAGGCCTGGGAGCTGCTTAGATGGTGCCCACCAGATTAAGAGCGAGTCTGCCTTCCCCAGCCCACTGACTCAAATGTTAATCTCCTTTGGCACCCTCAGTGACCACCCAGGATCAATATTTTGTATCCTTCAATCCAATCAAATTGACACTCAGTATTAACCATCACAAGCCCACCCCTTGTCAACTTGAATTCATACACATCTCCTGAGATCATATATAATTTTCAAATAAAGACAATAATAAGGTCATAATTATGCCTAACATAAAACAAGTATTCTTCATACAACTGGAAACGAACCAATCCCCAAACCAAATACTATTACATAAAGTTAACAATACTTAAATGCTGATGTGAAGTCAATAAATCTTATGTCACATAATATAGAAGAAATGAAACAAAATGAAAATATTTTCTTAGTAGAAGTGTATACATGCACAAACATGTTTTTAACAAAAGGAGGAGGTAATACTCATGACAATTACAGTCCTCATTTCTGCAGGTGGTCACGTGGTCAAAGCTGGTATTGATGACTACCTTCTTCTACTACCCATTCTGTATTCCCTTTGCCTTCAGCAAGCACCTCAGCAGGTCTTTTTTTTTTTTTTTTTTTTTTTTTTTTTTTTTTTCCTGATGGAACAACCCAAACTTTCATTCCTGAAGGGTCTGGGTCATTTGTAGTCTTGCCTGGATTGGGCTGTTGTAGTTTCCCATTGACCTTAATCAGAGGACATGGTAATACTAAGAGACACCCTAATGGATCTCTTGTATTCCATGAATACTCTTCCTTACCTCTGTTGTGGAGTAGCAGACTGATTTCATCTTACTAGTCCAGGTTGATCACCCCAGCCAACACTGTAACTCCCTTCTTAGCCTGTTGACTTAAAGGTAGGAGGAGCCCAAAGTGTCCAGGTGGCAATCCTAACTTCCAGTTTAATAGAATTGTGTGTCTCCTGGGGGCAGCATTTATCCCTCTATAACTAAGATCCTAGGCCAGCAGAACATAATACCACAGGAACAGGAGGCCAACATTTTTCTAGTGGATCACTAGGGGTGATGGTGACTGGTGCCACTTCCACTTCCACCCCTTCATTCCTGGACCCGTAAATCCTGGCTATGAGAGAAACAGTATCATATATTGAATGCTGATTCAGAGCAGACATGGCTTGCTGGAGAATTTTGCCCCAGCCCTGCAAAGTATTGTCACCTATTTGGCTTTGTAATGGTGACTTCAAAAGGCCATTCCACCATTCTATCCAGCGGCTTCAGGATGATGGGGAACATGGTAAGAACAGTAAATTCCATGAGCATGGGCCTGTTGCCGCATTTCTTTAGCCATTAAGTGAGTGCCTTGGTCAGAGGCAATGCTGTGTGGAATACCATGATGGTGGATAAGCCATTCCATGACTCCACAGATGGTAGTCATGGCAGAAGCATCACATGCAGGATAGGAAAACCAATATAGGGAGTAAGTGTATATTCCAGTGAGGACAAATCTCTGCCCTTTCCATGATAGGAGAAGTTCAATATAATCAACCTGCCACCAGATAGCTGGCTGATCATCCTCAGGAATAGTGCCATATTGAGGGCTCATTGTTGGTTTCTGCTGCTGGCAAATGGGCACTCAGCAGTGGCTGTACCCAGTTATGACTTGGTGAGTGAAAGTCCATGTTGCTGAGCCTATGCATAACCTCCATCCCTGCCACCATGGCCACTTGTTCATGGGCCCATTGGGCAAGGACAGAGGTGGCTGGGGAAAGAGGCTGAGTGGTGTCCACAGAATGGGTCATCCTATCCACTTAATTATTAAAATCCTCCTTGGGTGAGGTCACCTGTTGGTGAGAATTCACATGCTCAAATATCTTCACAGCTTTTGACTATTCAGAGAAGTCCATACTCTGAGTCCATACCTCTTCCCCAAATTTCTTTATCACCAATTTTCCAATCATGCTTCTTCCAAGTCCCTGATCATCCAGCCAAACCATTGGCTACAGCCCTTGAATCAGTATATAATCGCACATCTGCCCATTTCTCCTTCCATGCAAAGTGCACAACAAGGTGCACTGCTTGAAGTTCTGCTCACTAGAAAGATTTCCCTTCACTGCTCTCCTTCAGAGATGTCCTAGAAAGGAGCTGTAGTGCTACAGCTGTCCACTTTTGGTGGTGCCTGCATATCGTGCAGAACCATCTGTGAACCAGGGCCTAGTCCTCTCTTCCTCTGTCAGCAGATCGTAGGGAACTCCCCATGAGGCCATTGGTACAGGCTGAAGAGAAGGCAGGGTGGCAGGAGTAAAGACCATAGGCATTTGGGCCGCTTCCTCATGTAACTTACCTGTGCCTTCAAGACCTGCTCAAACCTGATCACATATACCACTTCCATTTCATAATGCAGTGCTGCTGTGCATAACCCACTTTATGGCTAGATGGGATAGAAAGCACCCCATCCATGATAGGCAGTTCAGGTCACATGGTAACTTGATGACCCATAGTTAAATGTTCAGTTTCCACCAAAGCCCAGTAACAGGTCAAGAGCCCTCTCTCAAAAGGAGAGTAGTTATCTGCAGAAGATGGCAGGGCCTTGCTCCAAAATCCTAGAGGTCTCCACTATGATTCACCTATGGGGGCCTGCCAAAGTCTCCAAACAGCATCCCTATCTGCCACTAATGCCTCAAGCACCATTGGATCTGCTGGGTCATATGGCCCAGTGGCAGAGCAGCTTACATAGCAGCTTGGACCTGTTACAGAGCCTTCTCATGTTCTGGACCGCACTCAAAACTGGTAGCCTTTTGGGTCACTCAATAAATGTGCCAGAGTAACATAACCAAATGAAGAATGTGTTGCCTCCAAAATCCAAAAAGGCCCACTAGATGTTCTGCCTCTTTCTTGGTTGTAGGAGGGGCCAAATGCAGCAACGTAGCCTTCACCTTAGAAAGAATATCTCGACAGGCCCCACACAACAAGACCCCTAGAAATTTTACTGAGGTAGAAGTTCCCTGAATTTTAGTCAGATTTATTTACCATCCTCTGGCATACAAATGTCTCACCAATAAGTCCAGTGTGTTTGCTACTTCTTCTTCACTGGATCCAATCAGCATAATGTCATCAATGTAATGGACCAGTGTGATATCTTGCAGAAGTGAAAGGCAATCAAGGTCTCTCCGAAGAAGACTATGACACAAAACCAGAGAGTTGATATACCCCTGATGTAGGACAGTAAAGGTATATTGCTGGCCTGGGCAGCTGAAGGCAAATTGCTTCTGGTAGGCCTTGTGGACAGGAATGGAGAAAAAGGCATTTGCCAAATCAATGGCTGCATACCAGGTACCAGGAGATGTGTCAATTTGCTCAAGAAATGAAACCACATCTGGTACAGCAGCTGTAATTGGAGTCACCACTTGGTTACACTTATGATAACCCACTGTCGTTCTCCAAGATCCATCTGTCTTCTGCACAAGCCAAATGGGAGAGTTGAAAAGGGATGTGGTGGGAATCACCACCCATGCACCTTTCAAGTCCTTGATGATGGCACTAATTTCCACAATCCCTCTAGGGATGTGATGTTGTTTTTGATTTACTATTTTCCTAGATGGGTAATGGTATAATGGCTTCCATTTGGCCTTTCCCTCCATAATAGGCCTCACCTTATCAGTCAGGGAGCCAACATGGGGGTTCTGCCAGCTGCCAGGTGTGTCTATGCTAATTATGCATTCTGGCACTGGGGAAATGACCACAGGATGAGTCCAGGGACCCACTGACCCACTGTAAGTTAGACCTGAGCTAAAACTCAATAAATCACCTGATCTCCATAAGTCTCTACTTTAACTGGAGGACCAATATGATGTTTTGGGTTTCCTGGAATCAACGTTAGTTCAGAGCCAGTGTCCAGTAGTCTCCAAAATATCTGATCATTTCCCTTTCCCCAATGCACAGTTACCCTGGTAAAAGGCGGGAGGTCTCCTTAGAGAAGGACAGGAGAAAAATTCACTGCATGAATTGTTGGTAATGTAGTGGGGTCCTTCCTTAAGGTGACCTGCCTCCCCTTCATTCAAAGGGTTCTGGGTCTATAAACTGGCTCAAGTCTGGAAATTGAGGAGCCTTGATTCTCTGTTTTTATAATTCAAATTAGTCTTTTGTCCATTCAACCTAGAAGTTTTCTGCTTATATAAATTAACTAGAAATGCAGTAGACTTCCAATCAATTTAACTTCTAGGAACACTGTGATTAATTAGTCAATGCCAGAGCTCTACACCAGTCAGAATATTCTGATTGCTGCTTTGTCTCTGCTGTCCGTTACAGTAGCTACACCCACCTTGCTTTTGATGGTTAAGTGCCACCATGTGGCCCCTGACACCTCAGGATCTAATTATTCCCATTGTATTTACATTTTTACTTGAGTGACTGAGGTTCCCATTGTTAGATTTGACATATAGAGAAGAGCAATTATAGAGCTTCTCAAAGATGCAGGTGCTGCCATCACAAACCTATTTCACAAGGCATTGATTGAGGGTATATCTTCTGGACCCTCCTAGCTGGGATGAATAGATCTAAGTTGACTAATCCACTCCATTATCCCACTCTCTCTAAACCTTTGGATCCCTTCCTCTACATTAAACCAAGGGAGATCAGACATTTCCAGCTCACTCACAGTGGACTATCTTTTAATCCTATTTCAGCTAACCAAGCAAATAAACTATTAGAACCTTTTTTAACTCCTCGAGCTGCAACATTAGAAGCAGAGTCTCTACTTAGTGGGCTCAAACCAATAAATCAGCCTGATCCAACTCTATGTTCGTTTCACCATTATTCCATACCCTTAATATCCATTCCCATGCCTGTTCTCCAGATTTCCGTTTATATAAATTAGAGAACTCATGTAGTTCTTTTCAAGTATAGTGCACCTCGTCATGGGTCACACTCTCAACCTCACCTCCAGGGGCCCCCCGAGGTTTTAGTTATTGGTCTAGGAGCACACAGGGTTGTTGAGGGTAGCTCCTGAGGAGAATCAACATTATTTTGCCTGGCAACTGCCTCAGGGGAGGCCATCACTGTTGCCTCAGGCAGCACAGGGTTTATCTCCCCAGACAAAGATGGAAAGGCTGATGGTAGCATGGGTCAGGGAGGAGATATTCCCACTACTGTGGATGGGAAAGCTGTTTATTCTGGCAAAAAAAGGTTCATCAGAGTTTACACACTCAGTATCCCCAGCTTCATCAGGGTCCTCCCACATGTCCCCATTCCATGTTGCAGGGCCCCATTCTTTTCTAATCAATATCCTCACTTTAACAGCAGACATCTAGTGAGGCCGTGCATGCACCTTTCATTGCAGGTCAGTCACTTGCATGATAGGAGCTTGTGTCTATTTCTCCACAATTTCAGCTCTTTCTCTACAGGAGATAAGACTCTCACTCAGGGCAATCTTCGCAGATCTGAGGCTTAGTATCTGCTTCTGAAGCCGGGAGACAGAATCCCTGAGTTCATCATTTTATTTCATCACTTTGTCCAGTTAACTTAGGAGCAACTAACCAGCTTCATTATGATCCTTGGTTCTCCACATATGGTAAAAGGTATTATGTACAGAGTCACTAAATTCCTTGCCTGTCACAAGCAGTGAATCAGGAGTGTCAAATGCATTTGTTTTACGTAACTCTCTAAACAGTTCACGCCAACGATTATCAGTGTTCTCCATACTATTAGAAGTAGAGTCCTTAGCATTTTGGAGTCTAATCATATCAAGCAGCCAACTCCAGAAACCCCAAAACCAATGAAAAAACTCGATTCTTAATATTCTATTTTTCTAGAACCAGTCCTGGCACCAAGATCTGTCATAGACAGCATTCTCTAGAGGGACAGGACTAATAGGATATATATAAAGGGGGAGTTTATTAAGTGTTAACTTACATGATCACAAGGTCCCACAATAGGCTGTCCGCAAGCTGAGGAGCTAGGAGAGCCAGTCCAAGTCCTAAAACTGAAGAACTTGGAGTCCAATGTTTGAGGGCAGGAAGCATCTAGCACAGGAGAAAGATGGAGGCTGGAAGGCTAAACCAGTCTAACCTTTTCACGTTTTTCTGCCTGCTTTATATCTGCTGGTGGCTGATTATATGGTGCCCACCAGATTAAAGGTGGGTCTACCTTCCCCAGCCAACTGACTCAAATGTTAATCTCTTTTGGCAACACCCTCACAGACACACCCAGTATCAATGCTTTGTATCCTTCAATCCAATCAAGTTGACACCTAGTATTAACAACCATACGTACCTTTTAGTATGTATATTGAAGTATTCCATACAATATACACTGATAATAGAAGCATCAATGTCATTTTAACTAATATTTCATACAAAATAATCTGCCCATCTCTTTCCAGTGATGTAGAAAATATGACTCTCTGATCATAAATGAATGAAATAGTTCAATCTATTCCACTATTCTGGTAGAGCTATGCAATGTGCCTATGAAAAAGGTGATTAATTCTTGAGCAACATTTAGGATAATAATATCTAAATTGAGGTAAGTGATGATTATACTATATCCTGCACTGGTCAGACCACATGTGTAATGTGTCCTGGAAATCAAATTTTAAGACAGACATAGAAAAACAAAAAATCCAGCGGGGAGCTGAAGGTACTGAGCTACTAAATGGTACCACTGAAGGTACTGAGTGGCCTTTAAACCATGCCAATTGTAATGAATAAATGAGGAACTAGGAAAGAAAAATAGATGACTCAGAAGGAATGTCTCTTGTTCCCAAATGTCTGTATTATTATAAAGGAGAGACCAGGTATGCACTGTATTACTCTAAAATGTAAAGCAAAGATTA
The DNA here is from genome assembly GCF_008728515.1 of Papio anubis. NCBI lineage: Eukaryota > Metazoa > Chordata > Mammalia > Primates > Cercopithecidae > Papio > Papio anubis. The sequence continues at coordinate 43,202,879 of NC_044986.1, read as the reverse complement.
GAGAGAAGTCTCAAAGGAAGTTGATCTTATAGAACTGTCATCTCAGAGTGAGAACGCTTTCTGCAGTTCATGAAAGGATCCTAACCATCAGACCCAACCAAAATGTAAGAGAGTTCCTTTCACCAGTAAGCTTCCACCTTTTTAGAGTCTCACAGGAGAGCTTCCTTGAAGCAATTGTCCCCTAAGATCCCTTCTGATTTGCATATTCTCCAAAACTGGCCCAACCATGGCTCCAATTCATCACCCTCTGCCCAGCTCAGCCTCTGAGATGGCCACAGAAGAAGCAACAGCAGCAGGTGAAGTGGTGAGCAGAGGCACAGCTGAGGCAGAGCCTCTCCACATACTTTAATGGGTCTTGACAAAAGTTCCTGGGTCCTTTATCCTTTCCAAATCCTGTTACCAAGGCAACTTCTTGCTTGTGACTGTGAAAGCAGACAGCCCCACATGAAATTATGACCACTTTATTCTTAGAACAAAATGATTTGAATGATCAGAACTCACAGCTTGTTTTACACAAAGTGAGACACAGCTAAGTGGTTCCTCTCAGAAAACAAGTGTGTGTGTGTGTGTGTGTGCACGTGCATGCATGTATAAAATCTCCAGCCTCAAGTTCCACCATTAGAAATTTGTTGTATCAAGTTATGCTAATGTTTCTATCACAATGAACAAGACCAGTGGCAAAGATAAGAAATTAAGTCACAAACATTAATGTGACTATACTTGACATACTCTTTCTAATGTGAATAAAGTCAAAATAGGATAATGGTTAAGTGCTTATCTTTTCAGGTGAGACTACCTCATTTCAAATTTGAGGTCTGCCACTTACAAGCTGTGTGGCCTTTTGTCTTTGGCAGGTTATTAAACCTCTATACCATTTAAGATCATCAGTGTAAGATAAAAATAATACCTCTTCTTCGAGTTTCTGGGTAAATGAACTAATTTAAATATATATATTATTTAGAGTGTATCTGGCATATAGTAAGCTATATAAGTGTTAGCTATTGTTGTAATGGTAAAAATAATGCTGTTGATGATGATGATGATGATGATGATGATGATGATGATGATGACAGAGACCAGAAAGCAATGAAGAGAAGATACTAGGAGGCTTAAGATTTTTGCCTGGGTATATACACAAGCAGGTCAAGGAAAAAGGAATTGACTTTTACTAAGTGCCTATGTGCTCAGTAATAAGCCATTAGAGACATTAGAGCCTCAATTACCAAGAGCGGACAGAAACCTTTTGGATGACAGAATCTTAGGAAATTTCTGGACCTTATGATTTCTGACAAGACATGATGAAAGTATGGTCATGAGCATCTCCAGCTTAGGACAAAAGTGGATGTTCTCAAGCTGACAAAGGAAACACAAGGAGAACACTCCTCCTAGAACAAGATTTTGCTACTTATTCCCTCAAAATTATGCCCCTTTACAAGTTATTAACCCCTTTTCACACTATAGGAGGTGAAGGAGGCACTGCTAAGAGAGGTAGAAGAAGTCAGCCTCCCACTAATATGCTTCCTTTCGTACGTATTTTCCTTGTATACACTCACTATCTGGCACTATCTGGTACCTCAAAAGCATTTGAGCTTTCTAAGCATCTTGGTACTTGTAGCAAATCAGATCAGACAAATATAAGCAATTAAACAGCTCCTACCTATCAATACTTATCAGCCAAATGAATGTCACTTATCATCTGGTGACTCTGTTTGGTAGAGAAGACTACAGGGATAGAGACTAACACACTGCTTACTCCCAGAGAAGCTTGGATTTTCAAATTCAGTTGCTTAACAAAGTGGCCTTCAGATTCTAACTTCTTATATTAGAGGCTCCTCTTTCCTCAACTCTAGTGTCAGTTGCCCTGTAGACTGAAAGGCCACCAAATTGCCCAATATCCATCATCTTTCCAGCCCTCTCTAAGCTAGAGCTCAAGTAGAGTTTTTGGCGCTCACTGAGAAAACAGCAATGTGATTCCTGATACTATTTTCAAGAACAGACATGTATCTAGCATTATAGCCTCAAATACTCTACCCAGTGATATGGCTGCTTCTGAAGTAGCTGCTCTCTTGAGTCACATGAGGAAGCATGAAGAAAAGACAGAACTTGACACCGAGGTTTCACCTTGCATAATGAAGGCTCCCTCATGTTGCTCATAATAAAGTACTCCTCTCCTCCTTTTACCCCCAATTGTAACGTGCATATACTTCTACTAAAATACTCATAACCTGTGGTACTTCTTTCTGAATTTTACTTGTTTCCATGTATAAGATAATGAGTCTTTGGGGAGGGAGAATAGATATTGTCATATTCATCTGCTATTCTGTCTGATACATAGTAGGTCCTCAATAAACATTTGTTGGATTGAATATATTTACATCATGAGGTTAATTTTAGAAAAGGTTAAGGAAAATGCAATAGCCACTAGTAATTACAGAAGTTAGCACTGATGAAAACAATAAGACAAGTTTTCATTTTTTCATAGGCAAAAAGGGAAAATTAAGTGCATGAAAGTCCAAAGTAAATAGACTATCTCTTCTCTTCTTGGATCCAGTCTACATACATGTAATAAGACCAACTATGTACCAGAAACTATGGGATTCTGCTGCCTTCAGCTCTTTTCTCTCACAGAGGCTCTCCCTGCTCCCTGCCAAGGTGGTGGTGCCCATGTGGTAGAAGTGAGAAGCAAGTTGGGGCTGCACAGGCACAATCTGGAAATGACCAGAATAAAAATGCCCCAGCCCAAACAGCAAGCAGGACTCCCCAATCAGATTTTTATTTCTAGGCAATGCTGCTAGGGAAAAACTCTTTCCCTTGGAGAAATCAAATAAAACACAGCTTGGAATGATTCATACAAAGGTTCTCAAACTTTTAAAATCACCTGGGGAGTTTTAAAAACCTACTAATGCCTGGGCCCCAATTAAATCCAAGGCACCTATAGTTTTTAAAAGCTCCCAGAGTGATCCTAATGTGTAGCCAGGGTTGAGAATTACTGATTTAAACAATCCCACTCTTCATAGGCAGGTTAAGCTTGTGGTTACAATTACTCAGCTGCTCACCTGTCTGCACTAATACATACACTACTATGCTTTGTTACTGGGACAGAAATATGGCAAGGATGAAAACCAGTTCTCTCGGTAAACACCTGGTTCTATTAAGATGTACAGTTGGTGCTGGGCATGGTGGCTCATGCCTGTAATCCCAGCACTTTGGGAGGACAAGGGAGGTGGATCACGAGGTCAGGACTTCAAGACTAGCCTGACCAACATGGTGAAACCCCGTCTCTACTAAAAATACAAAAATTAGCTGAGTGTGGTGGCGCATGCCTGTAATCCCAGCTACTCGAGAGGCTAAGGCAGGAGAATTTCCTGAACCAGGACCTGGGAGGCGGAGGTTGCAGAAAGCTGAGATTGCACCACTGGACTCCAGCCTTGGCTACAGAATGAGACAGAAAAAGAAAGAAAGAAAGAAAAGAAAGAAAAGAAAGGAAAGAGAAAGAAAGAAAGAAAAGAAAGAGAAAGAAAGAGAGAGACAGAAAGAAAGAAAGAGAGAAAGAAAGAAAGAAAGAAAGAAAGAGAAAGAAAGAAAAGAAAGAAAGAAAGAAAGAAAAAGAAAAGAAAAAGAAGAAAGAAAGAAAGAAAGAGAGAAAGAAAGAGAAAGAAAGAAAGAAAGAAAGAAAGAAAAGAAAGAAAGAAAGAGAAAGAAAGAAAGAAAGAAAGAAAAGAAAGAAAAGAAAGAAAGAAAGAAAGAGAAAGAAAGAAAGAAGAAAGAAAGAAAGAAAGAAAGAAAGAAAGAAAGAAAGAAAGAAAGGAAGGAAGGAAGGAAGGAAGGAAGGAAGGGAAGCAAGGAAGGAAGGAAGGAAAGGAAAGAAAGGAAGAAAGGAAAGAAAAGAGAGTCCAGTTGGTTAGTGGGAAAATTAGCCCAATGGAAATATTGACAACTAACTTTGATTTGATACTCAGTGGCTTGTGCCTAGCTTTGATTTGATACTGAGTGTTGGCCTCTTACTAGAGCTATTCCCTCTTGGTCTGTTTTTCTGTGGTCTTAGTGCTGCTGTTACTTCTCAATGACACCATATACCATTGTCTGCTCCAAGTGCTTGGTTCTCTTCCCTGAGTTTGTCAACAATTTTTCAAAGTAATGGGTAACACTGGCAGCTTGCTTATTTTACTGTGATAGCACTGCAGACTCTTCATGGTGGGAAGCAATAGATTATCTGTGTATGCTCAAGACAGCAGGTACAAAAGAGGAAGCAATCTGACTTACTACGAATAAACTAATAAAGGGTGGGGGCACAAAACACTTTCTGGCCCCTATGGAAATGGACACCAGCATATCCGCTCCAGCTGGGGCCAGAAAGGGACATTTTACAGTAGGAGGCAGCCACGACTACAGCCTTCCTCTCCCATACAACAATTATGTCAATTCTGGGAGTCTCGGGACTTGTAACACAGCTGAATGGTTTAAGAACACAGGCCACAGAGACAAAACAACTTGAGCTTGAATCCCAACATTGCCACCTACTACTTTGTGTAACTTTGGGCAAGTTATTTAACTTCTGTGATTTATTTTCCTCACAATTAAGAGAGGAGATAATGATAATACTCATCTGTTAAAGCTGTCATATTATATGACATGAAGCATGTGATGGTGAAACTGATAGTAAAACCCAGGCCTAATCATCCTGATTCAATGCTATTTTATAATTCCACTATTATAACATTAAAATGCTTTAATTATACATCTTTACCCTTGTGTAATTATTACATGTTAACTATAATATTAAAATGTAACATAATGGGATTTAGCATGCTGAAACCTCCTGGTCAGAACTACATCTACTTCTTAAATTGAGAGACTCCTATAGTGCAGCATTTTAAAAGTGCCGTCCTACTTTTCTGTAAATATTCTCTCCAGGTTACGTGTGAACATACATGCCAACATTTCAGAAATAGAAAAAGCAATAGGTGAATTTTTTATGGACTAGTCAATGTTTTGCCTCTATATTTCACATATGAGATAAAATATACAAGACAGTTTTGTTTTGAGACCAGGTCTTTCTCTACCACCCAGTCTGGAGTAAACTGGCACAATCACGGCTCACTGCAGCCTTGAACTCCTGGGCTCAAGCGATCCACCCACCTCAGCCTCCCGAGTAGCTAGCACTATAGGCATGCACCACTATTCCCAGCTAATTTATTTATTTATTTATCATAGAGTTGGCGTCCTGCTTTATTGCCCCAGTTGGTTTTAAACTCCTGGCCTCAAGCAATCCTCCTACCTCAGACTCCCAAAGCGCTAGCATTACAGGTATGAGCCACCATGCCCAGCTAAAAGAGGCCTTTGAAATGATACAGTGATCCTCAGTTGGCACAGCACAATTGTATCTAATATTACACAATACTTTTTATTTTTTTGCATTGACATATACATTCAGTTTTCTAAGAAGAACTCAGGCAGAATGCTATTTTTGCTAAGAGATTAATATATCGTAAGAAAAAATTGTCAACCAAAATAACAGAGATGAGGCAGGAGAAGAGCAGAGGAAGTCGGGGGTGAAGGGGACCCATTGGATGTAGTCTAGCTTGAGCAATAGCAAAAGCAAAACATGCAAGACAGCAGAAGCAGAACATATAAGTTGGAACAACTGAGCAGAGGAAGTCGGGGGCGAAGAGGACCCATTGGATGTAAGCTAGCTTAAGCAGAACATGCAAGATTTAAAAAAAGCAGAACATAGAGATTTCTAAAAAGTAAACAGTTAAGTTAGTGCAATAAGGGAAAGATAAGGATAAGCAAACAGCTTACAAGAGATAAAATAAGAGTAAGGTGCAATAAGGGAAAGGCAAGGATGAACAATTTGCTTATGAGAGCAAGTGAGAAACAAACACCATAAAATCTAACAAACCTGTGCTAATACCACTCGCAGGTCAGCCCAATCCATTCTGGATCTTACTGTGCTTAATAAATCTTTTGCTGCATTGCTATTTGTGTGTATCACATCCAATTCTTTATTTGCAACACCAAGAATCTTGCACTTCACAACATAGCCAGTAACAGAGAGGGGCTCTCTACAAGAAAATGATATTTATTGGTGAATAGAGCACTGCAATGGGAATACTTGTGCCATAATAAACCATATGCTTATTCAGAAAGGTAAGAGAATGTAAAGGTTTTTAAAGGAAACATGCAGGAGGGATTATATAATTGTCTTGAGATAATCCTCCTTGGCTGCAAGGATCAATAACAAGAGTGATACCAGTTCAAGGTTGGACAGGCAGTTATGTGGCAGATGTCCTTGCAGAAGTGTTTTTTTGTGAGAGGTTGCAATGGCATTTATGCAATGTTATGGTTTTCTCAGTCTTTGTACATGGCTGTGATTTTTTCACAAGTCTTTTTGTAACAGTTTTGTTATCAGGCATACAAGGCTCTCTTCATATCCTTCCACAGCTCTATTTTTCAGATTTTTAAAACACGTAAGTGACTCCATTTTGATTCTGACAACTTTCACAGAATTACCTGCCTCCCACACATTAAGCACACCTCAGCACATTGTGCAGTGGTTTTGTCACATGTAGAACAGAGTTGGATACGTGTTTTATTCATAGGAGAATACTAGGTTTTCAAATGATAATAAGTGCTTCTAAGACACCTTTCTCTCTATCCTTATGATTATTCTTTTCAGCTAGCTGATTACCAGGGATTTCTTATGACCTAGATTATCAAGGTTTATCTATGACAGTATGTCAGATGTGGTCCACGTGTAATTGTAATAAACAAACATCCTGTACCATGTCCAAGTCTACTGCAATCTTAACTAATCATGGATATCATCTATTGAGTGGGTAGTAGTTGCTGTGTAGTAGAATTGTGCTAAGCCCCTTGCAAGCATTAGTCCATATAACTGTCATAATACCCCTATGATACCTATTTAACAGATAATAAATTCTAAGATTTACCCAATCCACCATTGATGGGCACCTAAGTCAATTCCATGTCTTTGCTATTGCATGGCACTGAACATATAAGTGCATGTGTCTTTTTGGTGTAACACTCTATATTCCTTTGGGTACATTCGATAGCTGGATCCAATGGTAGCTCTGTTTTAAGTTATTTGAGAAAACTTCAGCTGAAATTTACAAAAGAAAAGAAATTCAAAGCTTAAAAATGTTGTCACATCTAAAGCTACAAATTAAGAAGTGGTAGAGGAAAGTGAGTTGGGGAAGCCGAACAAGATGGCAGGAATGAGGTGGCTCAAGTCTCAACTCCGGCCCAGCGGCCCTGAAGGCCGGTGATTTCTGCATTTTTCAACTGAGGTGCTGGGTTCATCTCACTGGGGTACCCGGATGATGGTGCATGGTCGCTGCTGCAGCCCATTGTGAGGAGCTGGAAAGCAGGGCGAGGGCATCCGCCTCACCTGCAGGCCTAGGGAAGGGAATCACTGTGGGAACACAGGGCACACAACACCTGGAAAATGGGGTAACTCCACTTTGTGTGGCAGCAAACCGGGCAGGGATCATATCACACCTGGCCCAGGAGGTCCCGCCCACGGAGCCTCCCTCATTGCTAGCACAACTGATCTGGCGATCTACCGGCAAGGTGACAGCCGAGGCTGGGGAGGCGCCATTGCGCTGAGGCTTGGTAGGTAAGCAAAGCTGCACAGGAAGCTCCCAACTAGGTGGGCTCCACAGCAGCTCGGGGAGAGCACCATGTCTGTAGACTCCACCTCTGGGGACAGGGCACAGCTACACAACAACAACAACAACAACAACAAAGCAGCAGAAAATGCTGCAGGCGCCACTGCTTGACTCTGTCTGGCAGCTTTGAAGGAGCAGTGGATCTCCCCAGCAGTGTGAGATCCTGAGAGCTGGACAGACTGCCTGCTCAAGTGGGTCCCTGACCCCTGAGTAGCTAACTGGGGAGACATCCCCACTAGGAGACAGTCTGACACCCACACCTCACAGAGGTGGAATTATGCCCCTGAGAGGAGGCTTCCAAAGCAAGAATCAGGACAGGAGTACATGTTCAGAAATATTCATCTTCTGCAGCCCTCTGCTGCTGATACCCAGGCAAACAGGGTCTGGAGTGGACCTCAAAGCAATCTCAGCAGGAAGACCCCGGCTGAGATCACAGCTGTTAGAAGGAGAAAACTATCAAAACAGGAAGGACACCACATAATATGGTATGTATCATCAAAAGACCAGGCCAGATAAAACCTAAAGATGGGAAAAGCAGAGACAGAAAGCTGAAATTAAAAATAAAGGGCATTCTCCTGACAGGGCGCAGCCATGTAACTCTTTGGATCAAGCTGGACCCAGGAGAATGACTTTGGCGAGATGGAGAGGCTTCGAGATCCATCAAATTTCTTAGAGCTAAAGGAGAATTCACGTGCCAAGCATAAAGAAACTAAAATCTTGAAAAAAGTGGAAAAGGTGTGGCTAAGACTAGTGTACAGAGAAAGGTCATGAAATAGAAAGAGATGGCTCGCATGACCACGAGAAATACGTGATGACAAATGCACAAGCTTCAGTAACCACAAACTCGATCAACTGGAAAGAAAGAGTATCAGCGATTGAGGATCAAATGAATGAAATAGGCGAGAAAGAGAAACCAAAAGAAAAGAAGAAAAATGAACAAAGCCTGCAAGAAGTGTATGGGATTATGTAAAAGACCAAATCTCCGTCTGATTGCAGGGGTGCCTGAGAAATTGAGGGGAAAATGGAACCAAGTTGGAAAACACTCTTCAGGATATCATCCAGGAGAACTTCCCACAACCTAGTAGAGACAGGCCAACATTCAAATCCAGGAAATACGAGCATACAAGGTACTCCTCGGGGAAGAGCAACTCCCAAGGCCACATAATTGCCAGATTCACCAGTTGAAATGAAGGAAAAATCTTAGGGCAGCCAAGAGAGAAGGTCAGTTACCCCACAAAGGGAAGCCGTCAGAACTGCAGCAGATCTCTCGGCAGAAACTCTCAAGCCGAAGAGAGTGGGGGCCAGTATTCAACATTCTTAAAGAAAGAGATTTTAAGCCAGAATTTCATATCCAGCCAAACTAAGGTTTCATAAGTGGAAGGAGAAGTAAGTCGCTACAGATAAGCAAATGTAGAGATTTTGTCACCACTAGGCCTGCCACAAGAGACCCTGGAAGGAAGCACTCAACATGGGGAAAGAAAGGAACAGCATTTTTAGCCATTGCAAAACATGCCAAAATGTAAGAACCATCGAGGGCTAGGAAAACTGCATCAACTTCTTGAGCAAAATAGCAGGTTGTCATAATAGCCTTGGGATCAAGTTCACACATAACAATATTAACTAAATGTAAATGGACTAGTATGAATGAAAAAGACACAGACTGGCAAACTGGATGAAGTCAAGACCCATCAGTCTGCTGTATTCAGGAGACCCATCTCTACTTAGAGACATACATAGGCTCAAAATAAAGGGATGGAGAAGATTTATAAGCAAATGGAGAACAAAAAGCAGGGTTTAATCCTAGTCTCTGATAAAACAGACTTTAAACCATCAAAAAGATCAAAAAGAGACAAAGGCCATTACATAATGGTCAAGGGATCAGCTGAATTCAGGAAGAGCTAACTTATCCTAAATATATGCCCAATACAGGAGCACCCAGATTATAAAGCAAGTCCTTAGAGACTTCTAAAGAGACTTAGACTCCCATACAATAATAATGGGAGACTTCAACCTCCACTGTCAACATTAGACAGATCAATGAGACAGAAAGTTAACAAAGGATGTCCAGGGTGAACTCATGCATGACAGGCTAATGAACATCTATAGAACTCTCCACCCCAAATCAACAGAATATACATTCTTCTCAGCACCATGTTACTTACTCCAAAATTGACCATATAATTGGAAGTAAGCACTCTCAGCAAATGTACAAAAGAACAGAAATTATAACAAACTGTCTCTCCAGACCACAGTGCAATCAAACTAGAACTCAGGACTAAAGAAACAATTCAGCATGTGTAGAAGCTGAACCTTCCTGCTCCTGAATGACTACTGGGTGCATAGCGGAAATGAAGGCAAAGTAAAAGATGTTCTTTGAAACCAATGAGAACAAAGATACAACATACCAGAATCTCTGGGACACATTTAAAACAGTGCAGAGGGAAATTTATAGCACTAGAAATGCCCACAGAAAGGAAAGATCAAAATTGACACTCTAACATACATGGTCAAAGAACTAGAGAAGCAAAACAAGCATTCAAAGCTAAGAAGGCAAAAAATAACTAAGATCAGAGCAGAACTGGAGATAGAGACACAAAAACCATCGAAATCAATGGAATCAGGGTTGGTTTTGAAGAATCATAATTGACAGACCACTATAGAACTAATAAAAAGAAGAAAAAGAAAGAATCAAAATGCAATGAGTAAAGCGTGAGGATATCACCACAGACCCACAGAAATACAAACTACCATCAGAGAATACTATAAGCACCTCACGCCAAATAAACTGGAAACCTAGAAGAAATGGATAATTTCTGGACACCATCTTCAGGAGATATTCCAGGAAAGTTTGAAGTCTGAATAGACCAATAGTAGGCTCTGAAATTGAGGCAATAATTAATAGCCTACAACCAAAAAGTCCAGGATGAATGGATTCACAGCCGAATTTCTAGAGGTACAGGAGGAGTTGGTGCCATTCCTTTGAAACTAAACACATCAATAGAAAAGAAGTCCTCCTAACTCATTTTATGAGGCCAACATCATCCTGATACCAAGGCTGTATGAAGACACAACAAAAGTACGGTAATATCTGGTATGGTAAAAATCCTCAATAAAATACTGGCAAACGGATTCAACAACACATCAAAAGCTTATCCACCATGATCAAGTGAGCTGTCCTGGGATACAGGCTGGTTCAACATTCACTAAAATCAGCCAACATAATCCCAGCATATAAGCAGAACCAAAGACAGAACCATGATTTATCTCCATTATAAAAAGAACGTGAGGTTAAGCATGCCATTGTGCTAAAAGCCAATAAATTCGGAAGTTATTGATGGAGGCATTACCTCAGAAATAAATAAGGCTATTTATGACAAACCCACAGCCAGCCTAAGCACGGAATGGGCAAAAACTGGAAAATTCCTTTGAAAGCTGGCTGGAGCAGGGATGCCTCTCTCACCCTCCTATTCAACATAGTGTTGGAAGTTCTGGCTAGGCATTAGGCAGAAAGAAATCAGGGGTATTCAGTTAGGAAAAAGATCCAAATTATTATATTTGTTCCAGGCATGATTGTATATTTAAAACGTGTATAGCCAAATCTCATAAGCTGATAACAACTAAGCAGAGTCTAGGATGCAAAATTAATGTGCAAAATCTACGGCATTCTTATACACACCAATAACAGCTGATGATCATGAATGAACACCAGTGCAAGTTGTAAAGAGAGATCAAATACCTAGGAATCCAGCTTTACAAGGGATGTAAGGACCTCTTCAAGGAGAACTAGAAACCACTGCTCAGTGAAGCCAAGGGACACCTATAAATGGAAGAACATACCATGCTCATGGATAGGAAGAGAGAATCAATATCATTGAAAATGGCCATACTGCCGAGTAATTTATAGATTCATGCCCATCCATCAAGATACCAAGTAGGGTTTCTTCACAGAATTGGAAAAACTGCTTTAAAGTTATATGGAACCAAAAGACTAGCATCTCAGGAACAATCTGGTCAAAGGCCGGCTGGGCATCAGCTACCTGACTTCAAACTATACTACAAGACTACAAGTATAGAAATAACGGTGCTGGTACGCAAAACAGAGATATAGACCAATGGACGGTAGGTCCTCAGAAATAATACCACACATCTGCAGCCATCGTCTTTGACAGAGCTGCAGAGAAAAACGAGAAATGGGGGAAAAGGATTCATTTAATAAATAGTGCTGGAAAATTGGCTAGCCATCAGTAGAAAGCTGAAACTGGGATCACTCATATATATAGAAAATTAATTCAAGATGGTTGAGACTTTAAGTATTAGACCTAATACCATAAAATCGGAAAACCCCGTTAGTACCATTCCGGGACATAGGCATGGGCGGGCTTCATGTCTAAAAACACCAAAAGCAACGTAAAGTAAGGTGTGGTAGGATCTGGTAACTAAGAGCTTCTGTGAAAACTGTCAGAGTGAACAGGCAACCTACAGAATGGGAAAATTTTTGCAAATCTACTCATCTGACAAAGGGCTAATATCCAGAACCTACAAAGAACTCCAACAAATTTACAAGAAAAAACAAACAACCCCATCAAAAATTATGACCAAGAGATATGAACAGACATTTCTCAAAGAGGACATTCATACAGCCAGGCATGAAAAAATGTCTGCTCATCATCACTGGCCATCAGAGAAATGCAAATCAAAACCACAATGAGATACCATCTCACCCGAATTAGAATGGCGATCATTAAAGAAGTCCAGGAAGTAACAAAAGGTGCTGGAGGATGGCGGAGAAATAGAACACTTTTACACTGTTGGTGGGGTTGTAAACTGGATTCAACCATTATACTGAAACGTGTGGCGTTATAAGGATCTGAACTAGATGTGCCATATGACCAACCATCCCATTGCACGGTGCCGGGATTTCTGGTATATAGAGACATTTTGTGCTGTTTGTTAGGCACTATTCTAATAGGGCGGTCAACCCAAATGTCCATGGTGATTGGATTAGAAAATGTAGCACATATACACCATGAGATACATCTGGCCCGCCGAGATGAGTTCGTCAGCGTGGGACATGGATGCAGCTGAAACCATCATTCTTAGCAAACTATCAGAACGACTAGAACACATGGAAATTTCTCACTCATAGGTGGGGCAGCTGAACAACGGAGATCAAACTTGGATCAGGAAGGGGAACATCACACGGAATATCATGGGGAGGGGGGAGGAGGATTTGGTGGGTGCCTGATGTAAATGACGAGTTGATGGGTGCAGCAGACTAACATGGCACAAGTATACATATGTAACAAACCTGCATGTTATGCACATGTACCCTACAACTTAAAGTATAATAATAATAAATAAATTAAAAAAAAAAAAAAAGAAAAAAAAAAAAAAAAGAAGTGGTAGAACCAGGATTTGCATATATGTATTTTTGATTGCCAAATGAAAGTGGTTATCCATGAAGGTTACTGAGAAATTGCTAGGCAAATATAATGCTCCAATCCAGATACAGAAGTGAGGCACAGTCACTCAGACCAAATCATAATCCATTCATATCCCTTAGAGACTGGTTATTTCCTTCTAAACACTCACCAGACAGAGGATGGTGCCACTTAGGATATAAAAGACAAAAAATTAATCTTTAGGGAAGAAAAACTGATAACTTTGACAGATATCCACAGTATAGGCATTTTATTTAAATTATTTAAAGTTATAGAATAAATAACTAATAAAACACCTCTATAACAGCAACCATTTTGTTGCTGCTGTAAAATATTACCATAAATGTAATGGCTTAAAACAACACAAATTGATTCTCTTACAGTTCTAGAAGTCATAGTTCAAAATCAATCTTACTGAGCTAAAGTTGAAGGTGTTAACAGGGTTGGTTGCTTGTGGAGGCTCAGAGGGAAAATAGTTTTTCTGCCTTTACAGCCTGTAAAGGTTGCCTGCATTCCTTGGCTAGTGTCTCCCTCCTCACATCAATCCAACCTCTTGTTTCCATCGTAACAGCTACTACTGTTTGGGTCCTCCTGCCCCGCTCTTATAAGGATCCTTTTGTTTACATTTTTCCCACCTGGATAACCCAGGGTACTCTCCCCTATCTCAACATTCTTAACCATATCAGTAAAGTCCCTTTTGCCATGCAATGTACTTTATTCACAAGTTTTGGGGGTGAGGACCTGGACATCTTTAGGGAGGCATTATTTTATGTACTATAATTGCCAACACTTATATTTTTTAAGTTAAAAGGAAAAATTTAATTAGAAAGTAATCCAGTCTCTATTGTACTCACCTGTGTCCAATTTCCAATTAATTTGTGGTCTTTCAGGGCTTACTTTAAGGGAAAGAAATTATTTTTCTCTTCTGGTTGGAAACTTTCTGGAGCATGTGGGTGTAGTGACTGGTATTGCTCTGGGTTACAGAGCAGCTTGGATGAGCATCTGTGCAGGAACTACCGTGGTAGGCTATATTTAAAAACTGTTTATTTCAAGTGTTCAAAAAATAAAAGGGATGGGTCTCTAGCAAGCAGCAGCCTTGAATTTGCTGCAGAAAGAAGGTAGAGATTATAAGATGTAGAGGGTGGTTTAATCGATCCGTTTAATATTAGCCGTTCACTAAAAATGAATGAGGAGGAGAGACAGAAAAAACTGCAACTTCTTGAATGATAATTAAACCTGTTAATCATATTCTGATTACAAAAGTATATAGGAAGAAACATGTACTTCATATTCCTGTGGGTTTTCTCTTCTAAGCACAAAAAACAAAAGCAAATCAAACTGCCAAGATGCTCTTTGAATGGGGCTGGATAACAAAAATTCCCCCCCAAAACAAAATACTTTCTGCAAAATCTTAGTGGGGCAAGCACATGCAAAAACCTATTTTCTTTTGTTTTTTCTCCTTGCATTTATAACTGGAGAACATCCACTCACTTAATGCCCTGGGAGAGAGGTGTATGGTCTTCTGGTGTCTCAACATGATAAGAAAATAATTCTACAACTGTTACTACACAGATAGAGTTATGTGTTTTGAAGGTTCAAGTTGCTTCTTCTACGAAAATCAAGTGACATTCAAAGTACTTTTGAAAAGAGATTAACACAGTTCTAATACTAGGAAACTCATGTTTATCTAAATGTTTCTCTTTTTTTCAGACGTGCTTCTAATAACATTTCAATGTATATATTCATCTCCTAGAAAGGCATTAACTAATACATAATCTTCATTTATTTAATGTTATAATATTATTTATTTAAAAATACATTCAAACATGAAAATATGTATAATATGCTTTGAAATAACTAGTAATACCTAATAAAATATTCTTAATTCAAATTGCTTTATATTAGTGAGAAGAGAGACACAGAGACAGAGAATCAATCACTAGGCTAGTAGTTCTAAACTTGCTACAGTACCTCTCAAACTTTAATGTACATGCACACACACACACATAATCACACACACACACTTTAATGCACAACGTACCTGTGAATCATGTTATTAATAAAATGCAGATTTTGATTAAGTAGTTCTGGGGGTGGGAATGGAGGTGGCTCATAGATTCTGTATTTCTTATAAACTCTTAAGTGATGTCAACGTCACTATTTTTCCCCATGGAGTAGCATGTCTAAGGAAATTTATAAAATTACAGAACCCCAGGTACCACCACACACCTTCCCACAAATTTATAGTTTTAAGAAGCACCTTTCAAGTTATTTCTATGTGACCTGCCTTACACTGACTCAATGAACTGAGTTGGCACAGTGGTTACAACTCAAACGCCTGCTTCAGACATGTGGTTATGTAAATGCTTGAATTGGATTTATTTTTTAAAAGGTGCTAAGTTACTTGAACTTTGACCAAGCATCAAATTAGCCTTAATCACATGCCTTTTAACAAACTCTCGCTGCCTTTTTATAGTATACAAGCTACCTTTGACCCTGGAGTTGGCAGGGCATCTAGACATTTTAGAGGCTAAGATAGCTGTGAAATTTTCATATAAGCTATGAAACATCTACCCCCAGGAAAATCTACAAATGCACGGGTATGCATTGTGTAAACAATTTCAGGAAATTGCATGTTTTCTAATCTATCCATGGATTCCTGACAGGTTCATGAACCTCTGGCTAAAAAAATCCATGGTTCAGTTATTATGTCTTGCAAATACCATCCGTTTCAGTGATGGAAACATACTACTTTTAAATATTGTTTTGGTACTGTTTTAATTCCTCTGATCTAGCTCCAGCAGTTATCCCTGAAACTGGCCCACAGCATCTGGCTCAGAGCTTCTCCTCAACCACTCCCAGGTGCTCGCCATGGTAGCGGCCTCCGAATCCGATTTCAGGCTTCCACCTGCCTCTTTTTCTCATCCTGTTTTGGCATGCTCCCTAATTCAGCTTCTTAAAAATTCCTCATCCAATTGTAATTTTCCTTTATGAGGCCAAGCTTCTGTTTTTCAAGACTTCTATGCCAATCTCCCAACTTTGAGACTGCTTCTTCCTTTAATCAAAAGTAATTACTTAAAAGAATCTCCAGTAAATCAATTAATATTTTACCTTCCTTTCCCGTGAATACTCTTTGGCATACCAAGAAATGTATTATACTTCTTATTCTCGAAGTTTTACCAGCCTTAGGAGCCCTCTGCTTAAATGAACTTTCATTTTTACCCTTTTTCAAAAAAAGGTTTTTAAAATGCTAATGTATTTTGAATAGAACACAATTATACCTCAGAAAATGTACAATAAAATATAATAATTTTAACATTAAAATTAATAGAGTCTGAATTTTATTGTTAATGCACACTCATATATGAATATATATTATAGGGCTTTGGCATTGATTATTTTATCAGCTATTCCTATAAATTTTCTTGGAAATTTGTGTTTCTGAATTTTTTATACTCTATTGTGCAACAGTGGAGGGTTATAGAATTACTAGTGAATTGAAATACATGACATTATATATTAAAGATTTTTGCTATAATTTCTCTCCATGTACAGGTAGAGGTAATAGATATGTTTATTAACTGGACTGTGGTAATCATTTCACAATGCATATCAAAATATCAACTTGTACACCTTAAATATATACAATATATATTAAATTGTCACAAAATTTAAAAATTGAAACTAAAAGATATCTCCAGTAATTAATTGATTTTAACGGCAAAACTAAGGAATATTAGGAAATTTTAGTTTTTTCTTTATTGTAAAATGTATTACCTTATAACAGTAAAAAGAAAGAAGGGAGGGAATCTATAGATTTATCCAAATAAGCATTTACTGCTGCCTTATCTATATAAATATTACCTACACAGCTATTAGGGACCAAGATATCTATTTTACATGGTGAAGAAGAAACTTTACAATTCAAGAAATGATTCATTTGTTTGAATATAAACATTTTTCTTGATAAGTAGCCTTATGTTTGGAGTCCAGAAGGAGGTCTATGGAATCACTTGGAAATAATGGGAATTATTGTGACCTTTGAGAGTGACATTTTAAATCAAGAGAGAATGGGTCAAAGGAAAATTATGCAAAAATCAAACCTACAAGATAGAATTAGTCTCATAAAAGCACAATTTACCTGAGACATAGATGAATATAATAGATATCCAAAGTAAGATGGTAACAATGATTAATGAATAGGTCAGCCAATAACATTTAAAAGGACTTCACAAAGTCGCATGAAAGCAGGGCACATCCATGCCTTATGAAGTTCTACCCAAGGGACTTTAATTATTCATCCTTATTATTATGTAGATGAATGAAACTATCTTAGACTAATCTCATTAAATATTTACGCCTTTGATTTTCTTCTTGACTCCATGTGTCGTTGTAACAAATTTTGACAAACTGAGTAGCTTAAAACAAATGTATTATTTTACAGTTCTGGAGATAATAAGTTTGAAATGAAACTAAAATCTAGATGTTAGCAGCAGGACTGGTTTCTTCCTTTTCATAAGAAAATCCCTTCTTTGCCTCCTCCAGCTTCTGTTGTCTGCCAGCATTCTTTGTCTGCTGGCCATACCACTCCAATCTTTGCTTCTGTTGTCACATTGCTTTCTTCTACTCCGATCTTCTGCCCCTTCTTATAAGAACCTTTGTGATTACACCAGGCCCACCTGAACAATTACATAACCCCTCTCCCCAATATCAAGATGTTAACTTCATCACATTTGAAAAGTCTATTTTGATATATAAGATAATACAGGTTCAGGAATGAGGATCTGGACACGTTTGGTGGGCATTATTTAGCCTACCACACCATACTTACTAAGCAACCTTCTAATGAAGTCTTGGTTTCCCCTGTAGCTTTACTATAGAGACATAAAGAGCTACCAATGATGGCTTAAGTTTTTCAATTTCTACAGATATTTATCCAAACGAATTCACAAAGTGACAGTTTGGTCTTACATATCAGGCTTATGGATTTGGAAGTCTGCCCTTCAGTAATGGATCTACTTTCAGTGTGCCCTTATTGTCGGGTTTCTGAAGCCTGCAGGAATTAATTCCCCCTGACAAGGGGAATCTCCAAGTCCGCAAATGATACCTTTCCACAAGATGCCCTGCATTACTTAATAACTGTAAAAGCTCAGTGGCTTACAACAATAAACACTAACCACAGCTGTAGGTCAACCAGGCCCTGTTTTTTTCTCTTTTCCTTCTGGGTTCTAGGCTAAAGGAATAGACTTTATCTGGAATATGTGGTCCTTGAGGCAAAGTAAAAGACACGGAGCAGTCAGTCACATCACGTAATTCTGCTTGAATATGTCATAAATGATATCTACTTACAGCCCATTGGCTAAAGCAAGACACATGGCCAAGCCCAACATCAATGTGAAAAAAGTATACTCCACCAACAAAGGAATTGCAATTCACTTTTCAAAGGACATGAATATATAATCATCTTTTATGGAGAGGGGAGCCAACTATTTTGGAATGTAATGCGTTCTACTACAGACATGTAAGTAGTCAATCTGGAACACATGGTATCACATTCTGACTACTTCATTCATTCTAAAATACTTATAGATTAAAGGGCATGGCAACAATAATACAAAAGGTAATAGAGGATAAATAGAGCTAAAAGAATATAAGGTTTCACTGGTATTGTGAGAGTGTTTAAAGTAATTAAATATATTGTATTATATTAAGTCAAAGGTATACATTGTAATTCCTAGGTTAAATTCTAAAAGACATAACATATAGGCTTTAACCTAGTGAAAACTGTGATATTTATATTAACATCAACTAAGATTGTTAGGCAGGATGTATTAATAAAGAGGGACATCCCATAATGATAAAGGGTTTAATTCAATATATAGCCACCTGTTAACATAGATTCACATATAAAGCAAAACACAACAGAAACATAATTAGATGACACATTTAAAATTACAATTTGAGACTTTAACACAGCTCTTGCAATAAATGTTGGAAAAATCATATAGAAAATCCGAAAATAGTATAGAAGGTCTGAAAATAAAATTAAGAAAACTAAATAGATATATACACGTGTATGTGTGTGCTTGTGTGTGTGTGTCTGTGTTTGTACTCAGCAAAGGCATTTTACATGCTTTCCAAATGAACATGGAACATTTATCAAAATTGACTCATTTACTAATTCATAAAAAAGCATCAACAAAATTCAAAAAAATTAAAATTATTCTGCATATATTCTCTGATCAATATGAAATTAAGCTAGTAATCAATAACAAAAAGAGATAAGCAGAAAACCCCCCAAATACCTAAAAATGAAACAATGTACATCTAAATAATAATCCATGAGTCAAGGCAGAAATCAAAATTAACATTCTAGAATTTTGGTTTCACTATGATAGTATAATTATCTTTATTATTAAAACTAAAAATCTGAAAAGAAACTAAAACCAACTACCTAAGAACCTAAAAAGCAAATAAAAGCAGATGCATTATTGTAGACGGAAAAGAAAACTAGAAGTTACCCATGCAGAAATGAGTTTCCTTTTTTTCTCTCTCTCTCTTTCTCATTGATCTGCCCTCTTGTCAGGCCGAATTCTCTGAGAAACTTGGTAGATCAGTGGCATTAGTGGCAAAAACTGTAACAGAAATTCTGTCTTTAAGGCCAGAGAACCCAGAAACAGAAGCCTTAGCAGGCTGCAGACTATGGGGGAAGTCCTGCAGAGGAGAGAGCTGGAGACGGGGAATTCTCTAATTTTGAGTATGAAACTGTCCAAATCTTGGGTTTACCTTTAAACTATGCATTTGTGGGACAGATGGAAACACCATAGCAAAGATTTTCAGAAATGAACTGAAATTAGAAATACCACTAACAGAAAGATAGAATTTCAATTGTGAATTCAAATGTTCCAAAACAGCTAAATAACTAAAGAACAATTAAAACATGACTAATTTTCATTGGAAAATTCAGTCAGTGAATGCCAACCCCAAGATAACTCAGATGGTGGAATTATCAGACAACAATTTTAAGCGAGCTTTTATAACTATCCAAAATGAGTGGAAAGTAGGGAAAAGACAAAATTTCTCATCAGATAAATGGAAACTATAATAAGAACCAAAGAAAAATTTTAGAGTTGGAAAATATAATATCTGAACTAAGAATTCACCACTCATCCAATAGCCAAAAGGAGATGAAAGAAAAAAGAATCAGTAAACTTCAGTGTAAAAAAATAGGAACTACTGAATCTGAAAAATAGAGAAAAACAGATTTTTTAAAAAAGTAACGAAGCTTCAGAGTCCTGTGGGGCAATATGTAAAGTTCTAACACACATGTCATTGGAGTCCTAAAAAGTGAGGAGAGAAAGATTCAGGTAGAAAAGATACTTGAATAAGTAATACCCTCAAACATCCCAGATTTGGTGAATGAAATAAATTTACATATTAAAGTTTAGTGAACCCATTAGAGAAAAAACTCAAAGAAAATTACAACTGAACACAGTTAATCTTCAGAAAACCACTAAAGAAGAGAAAAATCTCTTATACTAGTTAGAGAAAAACAACACATTAAATACAGGGGAAGAGCAATTTGGATGACTGCAGAATTCTTATTAGAGACCAGAAGGCCATGGAAGTACATCTGTAAAGTGCCAAAAGCAAAGGACTATTAACTCATAGTTTTATTTCTAGTGAATATCCTTCAAGAATAAAGGCAAAATTAAATTAAACATTATTAAATGAAGGAAAATTTAAGATAATTTGTCACAAATAGACCTATTCTAAAATTATTGCCAGAAGATGAAGGATTTTCTTCAGGTTGAAGGAAAACGTGCTAGAAGAAAGCTTAAATCTTCAGGAACGAAGGAAGAAAAAGAGAAATAGTAAATATCTGTGCAAATGTAAATACCTATTTTCCCTCTTGACTTCTTTAAAATATGTATTACTATTAAAATAAAAACAATAACATCATTTATGGAATTTTAACAAGTACTGATGAAATTCATATGACAACTATATAAAGGTTAGGCTAGTGAGGGATCATAAATGTACCCATACAGGTGAAATGATTTTACATTCTACTTGAAGTGGTACAGCATTAAATATTTTTTAAAAACAGAGAGAAATTGGATATGTGTAGTATAATCTTTACAGCAACCACGAAAAAATTATAAATACATATAGCCAAAGAGCCAATAGGTAAATTAAAATTGAATGCTAAAATACATTCAAATTATCCAAAAAAGGGCAGGAAAGGAAGGGGAACAAAAAACACAGGTTAACAAATGAAATAATAGACTTACATCCAACTATTTCAATAGTTACACTAAATGTTAATTGTCTAGCCCAGGTGCGGCGGCTCACACTTGTATTCCCAGCACTTTGGGAGGTCGAAGAGGACAGATTGCTTGAGGCCAGGAGTTCAAGACCAGCCTGGCCAACATGGTGAAACCTCGCCTCTACTAAAAATACAAAAATTAGCCAGGTATGGTGGCACACACCTGTAATCCGAGCTACTACTCATGAGGGTGAGGCACAAGAATCACTTGAACCTTGGAGGAAGAAGTTGTAGTGAGCCAATATCATGCCACTGCACTCCAGCCTGGGTGACAGAGTGAGACTCTGTCTCAAAAAAAAAAAAAAAAAAAAAAAAGTCGTCTAAAGAAAACACTCCAACTAAAGGTAGAAATTGATACAGTAGATTTTTTTAAAGCAAGACCTTATCATATGCTGCTTAAGAATGATACGCTTTACATGTAAAGGCAAAGATAGATTGAAAACAATGTGAGGCAGGGAATATACACTATGCAAACAATAAGCACAAAAAAGCAGGAATAGCTAGAAAATACATCTAATATCCGAAGGAATAAATTTTAAGACAGAGTACTACCTGAGATAAAGAAGGATATTAAGATAAAAGAGACAATTCATCAAGAAGAAATAGCAACTAAAAGGTATGTTCACCTAATAACAGAACCTCAAACCACATGAATCAAAACTTGAAGAATCAAAAGGAGAGATAAACCACTGTAAAATTAAAGCAGAAGATTTTTAACAACCACTTTTCTTTTCTTTTTTTGTTCTTTTCTTTGAAATAGGGTCTTTCTGTTGCCCAAGCTGGAGTGCAGTGGTGCAATCACAACTCACAGCAGTGACAACTCCCAGGAGCTCAAGTGATCTTCCTGCCTCAGCCTTCCAAGTAGTTGGGCCGTAGGAACACACCACCACACCTGGCTAATATTCTTATTGTTATTTGTAGAGACAACATCTTGCTATGCTGCTCAGGCTGCCCTAAAACTCCTGGGCTCAAGCAATCCTCCTGACTCAGCGTCCCAAAATTCTGTGATTACAGGAGTTAGCCACTGCACCCAGCCCATTTTTCAATAATTGATAGACAAATTGACATAAAAATATCAGCAAGGACATAGACATCTGAACAGTACCCTCAAATTCCTCAATATAGTTGGCATTCACAGGAAACAACATCCAAGGAATGCAGAATACAGACTTTTTCAAGTTCAAATAGTACATTCACCAAGATGGATCATATGCTGAGTCATAAACCAAGTGACAATCATTTTAAAGCACTGAAATCATACAAAGCATATCCTCTCATTACAATGGAATTTGATTTAAAATCAACAAAAATATATCTAAGAAAAACCAAGTATATAGAATTTTACCATTACATTTCTAAATAATTTGTGAGTAAAATATAAAATCACAAAAGAAGTTAGAAAATATTTTCAGTAGAACAACAAAAAAAATACAATTGTGTTAGTGTTCTCCAGAGAAACAGCATCAATAGGATACACATTGAAAGAGAGCAGAGAAAAGAAGGCAAAAAGAGAGAAGGGATTTTAAGAAATTGACTCATATGATTGTGGAGGATAGCAAATTCAAACTTTGTAGGTCAGGCTGGAAATTCAAGGTAAGAGTTGATGTTGCAGTCCTGAGTCTGAAATCCACAGGGCAAGGCAGCTGGCTAGAAACTCAGATTTTATGTTTTAGTCTGGAGGCAGAGTTCCCTCTTTTTAGGAAATCTCAGTTTTTGTTCCTAAGGCTTTTCAACTGATTGGATGAAGCCCACCACATTATGTAGGACAATATGCTTTCTTTAAAGTCTGCTGATTGTAAGTGTTAATTATATCCACAAATACCTTTACAGCAACACCTAGACTAGTGTTTAGCCAAACAACTGGGTGCCATAGCCTAGCCAAGTTGATGCATAAAATTAACCATCACCTACAGCATATCAAAATTTGGGAGATAATATACTAAAGTAGTTATTAGAGAAGAATTTATAACTTTAAATGGCTGTATTAAAAATAAGAAATATCTAAAGTATTATATTGTTCCACTCCAATAGTAAGTTAGAAAAAAGTAGAATTCAATGAAATAGCAAATGGACAGACAACAGAGAAAATTTAGAAGCCAAAAACTATTTTTTAGAATATCAATAAAATTGAAAAACTTTTAGCTAGACTAATCAAGAAATAAAAGAGAGAACATGAACAATTAATAAGATAAATGAAAAGAAGGTTATCACTGCATACATTAAAAGGATAATAATAGAATATTAGAAACAAATTTATGCTAACAATTTAACAACTTAGATTAAATGAAGAACTTCTTGAAAAGCACAATTCACCAAATTGACACAAGAAGAAACAGAAAACATGAATAACTAAATATATACATAAAAAGCTAAATTTTATATCAAAAGCATTCCCCAAAAGAAAATTCCAAGCCCAGGTCTATCTATGATATTGAATCAAATCAAATACTGCAGAAAGCAATTATACAAATATTACCCAAAATTTTCAAAAACAGAGAAGCAGGAATTACAGCTGAACTCATATTGTGAGGCCAGCATAACCCTGATAACAAGATCTGAGAATGGCATTACCAATAAAGAAAATCATCAATGAATATTTCTCATGTAGATAGATGCAGAATTCTTAATGAAATATTAGAAAATAGAAATGAAAAGATATATTTAAAAAGATAATGGATCATGACCAAATCAGATTTATACCAGAAATACAATGCTAGCTGTATTCAAATATCAATAAACGTAATTCACTATATTAAAAAATAAAGCAGAAAAAGAGTATGATCATTTCAATCTATGCAGTTAAAAACATTTAAAAATATTTAGCACTATTCATGATAAAAGCTCTGAACGAACTAGGAATTGTAGCAAACAACTTCAAAATGATAAAGGGCATCTACGAAAAATCTACAATTAACATCATATTTAATGGTGAACATATGAATTATTTTATCCAGAGATCAGGAAAAAAGAAATGATGCCCATTTTCACTACTTATACTCCATATTGTTCTCACAGTCCTACTCATTGTAAGTAAGAAAAAGAGGAAAAGATATAAAAAATAGGAAGGAAATAGAAAACTGTCACTCTCTGCAGATGATTTGATTTTTTACATAGAAAATCCAAACAAATCTACAAAACAACTACTAGCACAAATAAAAATATTTATCAAGAATGCAGGACACAAACTTAATATTTTAAATATATTATATTCTCATATGTGAGCAGCAAAACATTGGAAAGTGAAATTGTTAAAATTTCACTAATAGTCATGTTAAAAAATATAAACTATCTAAGAATAAATATAACAAAAGACACACAAGATCTTGACACTTAAAACCGTAAAAGAAATTAGGCCGGGCGCGGTGGCTCAAGCCTGTAATCCCAGCACTTTGGGAGGCCGAGACGGGCGGATCACGAGGTCAGCAGATCGAGACCATCCTGGCTAACACGGTGAAACCCCGTCTCTACTAAAAAATACAAAAAACTAGCCAGGCGAGGTGGCGGGCGCCTGTAGTCCCAGCTACTTGGGAGGCTGAGGCAGGAGAATGGCGTAAACCCGGGAGGCGGAGCTTGCAGTGAGCTGAGATCTGGCCACTGCACTCCAGTCTGCGCGACAGAGTGAGACTCCATGTCAAAAAAAAAAAAAGAAAAAAGAAAAAGAAATTAAGGAAGATCTAAATAAATAGAAACATATACCATGTTTGTAGATTGGAAGACTCATATTGTGAAGTCGACAATTCTCATCAATTTGATCTGCAGATTTAACTCAATCCCAATTAAAATTGCAGTCAGATTTTTGTAGAAATTCACAGCCTGATTCTAAAATATGTTTGGAATTTAAAAGGTTCCAGAGAATCAAAACAATTTTAAAAGAAAAGAGCAAAGTTGGAGAACCTGTTCTGATCTCAGAACTTATTTTAAAGCTACAGAAATCCAAACAGTTTGGTATTGGTGAAAAGTTAGACATGCAGACTAATGGAATATAACAGAGGGTCTAGAAGCAGACCTATAAGTATTTGATCAATTGATTTTTGACAAATTTCTATGTTAATTCAAAAGAGAAAGTCTTTTCAACAAATGTTACTAGTAAAGGGGATATCCATGTGGGAAAAAAAAATGAAAATTGATCCTTATCTCGCACCATAAACAAAAATTTACTCAAAATGGATCATAGACCTAAATGTAAAATCTAAAACTCTAATACTATAGG
Organism: Papio anubis; assembly: GCF_008728515.1. NCBI lineage: Eukaryota > Metazoa > Chordata > Mammalia > Primates > Cercopithecidae > Papio > Papio anubis. The sequence goes on along the minus strand of NC_044986.1, from coordinate 43,177,208 downwards.
AAAAAGAGAAAATATCTTTGTGACCTTGAAGTAGACAAAGGTTTCTTAAATAGAAAACACAAGGCTGGGTGTGGTGGTTTACATCTGCAGTCCCAACACTTTGGGAGGCCAAGGCAAGTGGATCACTTGAGGTCAGGAGTTCGAGACCAGCCTGGCCAACATGGTGAAACCCCATCTCTACTTAAAATACAAAAATTAGCCAGACGTGGTGGCACATGTCTGTAATTCCAGCTGTTCAGGGAGCTGAGGCAGAATTGCTTGAACCTGGGAGGCAGAGGCTGCAGTGATCCAAGATGGTGCCACTGAACTCCAGCCTGGGCGACAGAGTGAGACACTGTCTCAAAAAAAAAAAAAGAAAGAAAAAGAAAAGAAAGAAAGAAAAGAAAAGAGAAGAAAAGAAAAGAAAAGAAAAGAAGACAAAGCATGAAATATTAAAATTATAAATTGATGAATTGGAATTCATGGAAATGAAAAACCTTTTCTCTTTAAAAGTCACTGGTAAGAAAATAAGAACAAGCCATTGACTGAGAGAAAACACAAATAACAAATATCAAGGGACTTATATCCAGAAAATATGGAGAATTATTATAGCTCAACAATAAAAGACAAACGGCCTAATAAAAAATTAACAATGTGAAAAAAATAGAATCACATATCATCCATTAATTTCACTTATGAGTGTTAACTAGGGACTCAAATATATTTTTAAATTAATAATGTATTTAAACACTTTACCAAAAATAAAGATCTACAAATGGCCAATAAACACATATGGTACTCAACATCATTAACCATCAGGAAAAAAAAATGTGTAATTTAACATACATGTAATACACACCTATAAAAATGGCTACAATTAGAATGACTGACCATACTAAATACTGTCAAGGATGTGGAGCAACTAGAATTCTCACACATGCTTTTTAGGAACATAAAACAGCATAATCACTTTAAAAAACAGTTTTGTCATTTCTCAAAATGTTATATACTGTACTAACCAAAAAACCTAGCCATTTTTATAAGGATTAATCCACAAAAAATGTATATATGTTCTCACACAGATTTGTACCCAAAATGTTCATAGTAGCTTAATGATAATAGACAAAAATGGAAACAACTCAAAAGTGAATCAACAGATGAATGGGAAAACAAATCATAAATTATCAATAAAAAGGAATACTAGAAAGCAATGACAAAGAAAGAACTACTGATAGATGAAACAATTTGATTGAATCTCAAAATCATTATGTTGAGTGAAATAAGCCAAGTCAAAAGAGAGTGAAAGTGAGAAAGGAGAGAAAGAATACACTCTATGATTCCATCTAGTTAAAGTAGAAAGACTACCAAAACTAAGCTGTTGGGAAACAAGACAGTGGTTATATTTGAGAAGCGGTAGTGACTGGGAAGGGCATGAGAGGGGCTTCTGTGGACCTGATAATGTTTTGTACTTGTTAATGTAGGTGCTAGTCATATAGTTGTGTTCATACCAAAAAATCAAGCTGAATATTAATGATCTATGCATATTTCTATATAAGTATTTGTATTAGGGTTCTCCAAAGGGACAGAACTAATAGGATAGATGTATATATGAAGGGGAGTTTATTTTATTTTATTTTTTATTATACTTTAAGTTCTAGAGTACATGTGCACAACGTGTAGGTTTGTTACATATGTATACATGTGCCATGTTGGTGTGCTGCACCCGTTAACTCGTCATTTACATTAGGTTTATCTCCTAATGCTATCACTCCCCCCGCCCCCCCGCCCTCCACAATAGGACCTGGTGTGTGATGTTCTGAAGAGGAGTTTATTAAGGAGTATTGACTTACACAATCACAAGGTGAAGTCCCACAATAGACTGTAAGCTGAGGAGCAGGAAGCCAGTACAAGTCCCAAAACCTCAAAAGTAGGAGAGCCAACAGTGCAGCCTTCAGTCTGTGGCCAAAGGCCTGAGAACCCCTGACAAACCACTGGTATAAGTCCAAGAGTCCAAAAGCTAAAGAACTTAGAGTCCAATGTTCGAGGGCAAGGAGCATCCAGCACAGGAGAAAGATGACAGCTAGGAGACTCAGTCAGTCTAGTCCTTCCATGTTCCTCTGCCTGCTTTTATCCTAGCCACATTGGCAGCTGATTAGATGGTGCCCGCCCAGACTGAGGGTTGGTCTGCCTCTCCCAGTCCAGTTACTCAAATGTTATTCTCCTTTGGCAACATTTTCACAGAAAGCCAGGGACAATACTTTGCATCTTTCAATCCTGTCAAGTTGTCACTCAATATTAACCATCACAATATTATAATACACTAAAAATTTTAGAACACATACATAATACAAAAGAACATGGCTGGCTAGAAACTATTCATTTTCTATTCCCATGAGCAATTAATAATATAATTATTTCTATTTCTATTTGTAGTGCCCTCAGGAACTCTGTAACATAGTATTAGAGAATCACATGCTCTATTCTTGAACTCCAGAGGCAATAGATCCTTCATCCTCATCAGTGACTAACACTAGCACCTGTACCACCACCAGTAGAAACAAGAACCAGTAGCACCAGCAGCACAAGAACACCATAGACCTCTTGGCTGCCATTGAAATAATAAGGTGTCATGATTCTGTTCAGAGAACATTTGTTGGACACTCCAACTTTATTTATTCACACACACTCACCCCACCACCACAAGCACCACCTCTACCATTGCTAAGGAAAAGAACAAAATTATATTGTAGCTACTACCTAAAGTAGTGTTCTTTGCCATATGTTTGTCTATGTTCGTCTCTTCTGGTCATGATGGAGAAGATTATGCTGCCAGTATTTGGAGCAGCAATTATATTTTCCAGTAATTCTAATTGACAAATGCATTTGCAAGTTCAGGCCATGTCCAGATGGGCACAATTCTATAAACAAATAGGCAGAGTATTTTATTCCAAATCTGAAACAAATGTTTTCCTCTCTGGGTTGAGTTCTGACAGGGCAAGAATTTTCTCTGTTAAAAGTCTTAACCCAATTCCAGGAATCCTGTTGGGGAAAAATAGAATAAGGAAAAACCTCATGTCCTGCATGTGTCTGTCACCATTAAACTGCTGGAGAACCTGCAGTTTCTCCCAAGGAAGACAAACATTTGTCTGCAGAATATATCAGACCATACTGAAAGATACCAGATATCTTTAAGAGATATATATATGAGATCTCAAATACATAATATATGTATGATATGAGATATCTCATCTCATCTACATAAGAGATATACATGAGATATATACATGTATGAGATGAGAGCAGATATCATATGTATCTCTTGTATAGATGAGGTGAGAATTATGAAATTAATTAGATTATGAAAATACAGTCTCAATTATATTCCTCATTGGGTCCACATTCCTTGGAAATATAACTTGGCAGCTTATCTCATCAAAATGATGAGTATTGTTTACACTTCTTGAATCTAGACCAGCCTTGTGACTTGCTCTGGCTAATAGAATATAGAGAAAGTTGATATTATCCCAGTTCTGAACCTAGGCCTCAAGAGGTATTGTGTACTTCCCCTGTCTTTCTCAGAACCCTGCCACCACCATATGAACAAATCCAAGCAGCCTGATGGAGGAAGTTTAGCTGCACCAGCCAAGACTGTCCTAGACCAGGCTATAACCAGTTGATCACATCTATGTAAGAAGGCCCAGTCAAGATTAGCCATGATTATAGACATAGAATGAGTCCACAGGAGACCAGTGCTGCCTAAATGACTCATATATTAAGACTTGTGAGCTTAATATATGTGCATTTTAAGCCATTAAGGTTTTGGATGGTTTGTTATGCAAACAGGCAAAGATAATTGAAACAGAAATAGATGAGGGTGTCCATATTGCCATCATCAGAAATCTAGATTTTTGGGAAGAATGTTTGATCCTATTTCCTCATTTTATGAATATAGGCAAAGATAAAATGTGAACTAAGAGTCAGAGTCAGAAGTACCAACTCTTTTTAGTACTAGATTTGGCTAGTATAACATGAAAAAAATGTTTGAACACTTCTAAAGCTAAGTTAATAAGCTAACATTCGCACACTATATGTAGTCGGTGAATTATGCTAAACGTTTCTACATCAGTATCTCCCTATAATCTGAGGAAATTAAGACTTGCCCAGAATCACACATGGGACTAGTATATGAATGTGAGTACTTCTAACGCCAGAGACAATGCCCTACAGTTACATTATATTCTACTGCCTCCCACTGAGGTAAGGTGTGGAGCTGCAAGTTTCATGGAGCTGAAATTCTAAAGTCAGTACACAAAGAAAATAACAACATCTGCTCAAACTATCCTTGAAAATGTATTTGTCCATAATTTTTAACACCAGCTGCCAGAATTCCGCCAGTGTCAGTTTTTTCTTCCAAATGTTGAACAGACAGCTAGAATTGGGAAGGAAGAAACATCAGTGGAAATAGGTAGACTGTGTTTCCGGGTCCTTGTTAATTATGTATAAAATATATGGCTGGCTAGCATGGATAGATGTTCACACTTTAAGAGCTATATATGAGATCTCAAATACATAAGATATATATGATATGAGATATCATATATCTAATCTCATCTATATAAGAGATATATATATGAGATGTATACATGTATGAGAGCATATATATCATATATATCTCATATAGATGAGATGAAATACATATATGTGTATGTGTGTGTATATATATGTATATATGAGATGCCCATACTAAAAGAGATATATGGTTAGCTGGATAGATGATCACACTGTAAGAGATATATGAGGCCTGAGACCAACTGACTGATCATACTCACCTTTCCCATCTCATTTTCCCTTTGACCCATAAGCCAGACTGACAGAATCACTTGCAACATTAAAATTCTCTCTTTCTCTGCCATGCCTCCTATCATTGCCAACTATTTAAACGCTGACATTTACAAAAGTTAAATGTGTATCTGGCACAACTATACTACACTGTTCTGTAGTGCCAAATAAGTAACAAGCCATCATTTCCAGAAGAAATCAAAGCAGTAAGAGATACATGGGGCACTAGAAGGATGCTAGGCTGGGTGTTGGGAACCTTCTATCCTGATCCCTGATTTGGCACTAACTTGCTATGAAGCCTGGAGTTCTGACTTTGCTATGTTTCCAATACATTTGACATCTCTGGAGCTCAGTACTCTCACCTGAAAAATGTTTTTGACTCTAAAAAATGTCCCTTAACCTTTGTATATGAAGAGATACTGCTTCCAGGAAACAAAAAGAGTGTGGGGCAGGCTAGACTGATGCAAGGCTCTTGTTCCTTAGAGAGCAACTGGTTTCTTGGAGCTCTCCTGGGTGCTTCCTTAGACCCACACTTCTGGCACCTGCCCTCAGCTCCACCCTGCTCTCATGGATCCAGAATATAACAATCCTAAACTCCAATCCTAGCTCTTTCCTTTATTAGCAGCAAAAACTTTGACAACTTTCTAGGCTCTCTTTAATTTCAATTTCCTCCTGTGTACAACAGAACTAATATGTAACTAATGGTGTTTCTGCTAAATACATAACGTGTCAGATCCAGACATTCCATGCCCCTTGGTATCATTTAAACATTTTGTAGGCAACAGCAACAGAAACTACTAACTTAAGGAAAAAAAAAATAGTTTGGCCAGTGGGTGGCGAGGGTGGTTCATGCCTGTAATCCCAGCACTTTGGGAGGCTTAGGCAGGTGAATCAGGAGGTCAGAAGATGGAGACCATCCTGGCTAACACGGTGAAACCCCGTCTCTACTAAAAATAAAAAAATAAAAAATAATTAGCCTGGTGTGGTGGCATGCGCCTGTAATCCCAGCTACCCAGGAGGCTGAGGCAGGAGAATCACTTGAACCTGGGAGGCGGAGGTTGCAATGAGCCAAGATCGTGCCACTGCACTCCAGCCTGGGTGACAGAGCAAGACTTCATCTCAAAAAAAAAAAAAAAAAAATGATTTATAAATTGGAGTAATACTGGGTGAGTGCAAAAACTGAAGAGCAAGTAAGCACACTCTGGGATGGCTGGACTCACGGGTGCTTCGGGCCTCCCCACAGTAGGTAAGCATTCCTACCAGGGCTCCCTGCCCCATCTACCTTCTGTGTTCAGGAAATAAATTACTGAGCAGGATAATCCAATGGCCTACCTTGGACCACATGACTACATCTATAATCAGAGGGAAAAAGCCCCCTGATTCAAAACCTCATTGAGTCACACAGAGTAAGAAGGATGGATCTTTCTAAGGAAAGAGGTACAATTACTAGAACAAGAGAGGGGATGCTTGGCAGAAATAAACAGATTCCATGCCCAGTCCTGCAAGTTGTTGTCAATCCTTCTACAAAGTCATTTTTTTAAAGTTCTATCCAACGGCACTACCCCCTCACTCATGTTCTTGCCCAGACCTTTCCTGCCCACCTACTTGCCTGCCTGTTGGGCCTTTTGTGATTGCAGCCCCACTTCACCACTGAGAGCCCTGTCAAGCTTAATTACGTTAGGGGCCGAGGCTTTTTATGCAGATGAACTGGGGCACAAAAGATAATCTATTCAGTGGATAAACCTAGGTGCCCCAAACACAAGGATTTTAGCTTTTCTCACAGAACCATATAATTTCTACACAATTGATGAATCAATAAATGCAAAAAGAGAGATCTTCACCCAGAGACAACATAAAGAAACTCAGGGAGAAAAGCTGTAAGCTAGCCTCTCCCTCTGTGCATTCCCTGCCTTGCTGTGCTCATTCATGCTATTTGAACTGCTGACAGAGGCTTGGCCTGGTCTTCTGAGACCTCCACAACTTCATGTTAGACAATAACTCTATATTTAGCCATGAGTGAAATCGAAAATGAAGGGAATCAGGGCCAAGCAAACTAAGATGAATACAGAAGTCTGGACTTTCATTTGTAATTTTGCTTAGAAAAACAAGGCGATGCTTGGATGCTGGGTCTGTTTATTTAGGCTCAAGATCTCATATCCTAATGTGAACTTTCTGGACAGTGTCTTTTGATTCCTTTAATCTCTCTGTGGCCTTTTTCTACCCAGTACAAAACAGCTGGATGAAAAGTCACACCCGCATTCCACAAGTAGAAAAATATAATTCAGTCTAATTCAGTTTTCAGTGTAACGTAATCACTAGAAGTAGGGATTCCTGGATTCAGATCTAACTGCCAACCACTGCCTAACTTGAGGGGAGTTGCTTTTCTTCTGTGGGTCTCAGTTTTCTCATCCCTTGAGTGAAGATGCCAAACAGCATGTTTTCTAAAGACTGTTTCTTCCTGTTTTGAGTTTCAATGAAGTTAGGGTCAGAGGGACTTCCAGGAATAAATGCTTCCAGTGTTCAGGTAACACGAGTTTCTCCTGAGGAGAAATACAGAAAAATTAAAGGGCTCCATTTGCCCACCTTGATTCAGCTGGGGATGAGGAGCTGAAAAAGGACACCTGCTGATGCTACTCATGAACCGTGGAACATCATTCTTTGAGAGCACCGGTTTTATGTACATTTGGGATGATGATAAAAGCCAACGATCAGCAAACTTTTTCTGTGAAGGGTCAGATGAGAAATGTTTTAGGCCCTACTGACCTAGAGTCTCTGTTGCAAGTATTCGACAATGCCACTGTAGTATGAAAGCAGACATCAAATACATACATGAATGTATGTGACTGCATTCTATTACAAAAACAGTAACGGGGACATAGGCTGTAGTTGTCTGACTCCTGATATAAGTGATGGTCTCTGTGATTAGAAATGTATAACCTTATCCTCCCTCCCACTTCACAGACAGATGTAAGTCCTGCAGGAATTTATTATTACCAAGAGAGTTTGGAAAATGTTCCAAAGCCATAAATAGTTTGGAATAATAATAAAACTGTGAAGATCAGTGAACTAGGAAACAAAAGATGTAGATTGAGGCCAAATGCAACCATTTAACTAGGTGGCAAATGATTTAACCTCCATGAACCTAGGTTTTCTCATGTCCAATTTTTTTGGAAATGGTACATGCTGTGCCCAAAAGGAATAAGAATAAAAATAGTAACAGTTAACATTTGAGTATTATCATAAAATTTTAAAATTTTACCTTTGTTATCACATTTAATTCTCAAAAAAAGACCTTGTTATCTATGTAAAGTATAGGTATTATTACCTAACTCACAACATTCTGACATGTAGATATTATTACTCCCATCTTATGATAAGATACTGAAGTTCAAATGAGAAGTAAAAGTGGAGATGAAAATGCCCTGCAAACTCTACAGTACTACATTAGAATACAGTTATATAATTACTCAAGATAAGGAAAACAATGTTTCCCAAGTCTTTCCTCCACATGTTGAAATTGTGCAGTTTCATCGTAGTATCTAAAATCCAATACAATGTGCATGTTCTAATACCCACTTTATGTGTAATCAACCACTACCCACTTTTGAAGCTTCTACTCTCCATACAGGGCCCCAACTTACTCCTAAGGAGAGGCTAGAGAATCTGTCTTTAAATTTTCTTGGGCTTCCTAACAGCATATCCAGGAAAATAGAGTTGCTGCTATTTTCATAGTCTCTGTAGTTACATGGCAACAGAGATCCAGGTTTATGTATCACTTGTGCTGGTAAGATATATGGAGGAATGAGAAGGGAAGGGTGGTCAGCAAAACCTGGCATGTCACAACTCCAAACAACTTCTTCAGGTGAGAAAGCTATAAGAATTCGCCCTTGCCTAAACCTGTGTAAAGAAAGGGATGGCAGGTACCAGTGAATATCTTTCCATGCTCTAAACTAGATCATACAAAAAGAAACACACAGAGCATCATTTCTAAGTGTTTGAAACCATTCCAGGCATTACCTTTAAACATTTTATATTTTTTAAAGAGTAAAGGTCACAGTTGTTGAATTCCATTTGCAAAGCACCCGACATAGTGAAATTTGGCCTTTTTTCTGATTTTTCTGATTTATTGGCATATATTTTTCTGCTATTAAAAGGAACATAGCCTTAATATAGAAAACTAGAAAAATCTAAAAAAATAGTTTATAAGAGTAATCCATAATTCCAGAGGGTAAAATAATTATTATTGTAGGAAGATTGTTTCCAAAGATAGCCGCAGCCGTCGCTCCCATCCTGCATGCCTCCTTTACAATGGTCACTCTCCACACCCAGAGATGGAGTTGATTGTCTGATCCGACACTGCAGTCATCTTTGCCAAAAGAATGTGGCAGAAGTAACACTGAACAATGGTGCTAGGCTTTGAGAAAACTTGGAACTTTTGTTTTTGTCTGCTTAGAACCCTCAGTCTCCATGGTTTTTTTTTTTAAAGCCTGTTAAAAATAAGGGATTAAGTAAAATCTAGACTATTATAACACCCCACAAGTCCAGGTTTTTACTGAAAATCACTCATATCAAGAACAGAAAATATCTCAAACCAAATTAGAAAAGAAAATTAACAGGCACAAACACCAAGATAACAAAAAAATGTTAGAAATATCTGGAAAATATTTTAAACCCACCCTCATATAAATGCTTCAATGAGCAATTATAACCATGCCTGAACCAAATGAAAATATTGAAAGTCACAGGAAAAAAAAAAACAGAATATATAAAGAAGAACCAAATGGAAATTTTAGAACTAAAATATGAAATAAACAAAATTTTGAAATGCAGTGAATTGGCTCCATAGCTGAATGAAGAGGGCAGAGGAAGGAATCAATGAAGTCGACAATGAAACCATGAAAATTACCCAATCTGAAAATAGAGAGAAAACAGACTGTAGAAAAAAAAAAACCTCAGTTACATGTGAGACTGTAACAAAGGATCTAACATTTGTGTCATTTCCTTAGGAAGAAAGGAAAAAGATAGTAAGGCTGAAAACATAGTAAAAGAAATTATGATGTAAAATTTCCCCAAGTTATCAAAAGACATCAATCTATAGAGACAAGAAACTGAGAGGAAGCCAAACAGGATAAACCCAAAGAGACCTTCATCAAGACATACCCTGGCTAAACTTCTGAAAACAAAAGACAAAACAAAACCAAACAACAACAACAAACAAACAAACAAACAAACTTTTGAAATCAGCAATCAGCTAGAGAGAAATGATGTTTTCCCTATTTACTTACAGGGAGAAAACATTTTGAATGAGGCAGATTTCTCATCAAAATGCACGATGGCAAGAAAAAAAGTGGTAGAGCATCTTTCAAGTGCTGAAAGGCATGAACTGTCAATCCGGAATTCTATAACCAGAAAAAGTATACTTCAGGAATGAAAGGAAAATTAAGATACTCTCAGATGAAAAGCAACTAAAAGAACTTGTCATCAGCAGACCTACTGTAAAAGAATGGCTAAAGGATGTTCTGTAAACAGAGAGAACTGATAAAAGAAGGAATCTTGAAACATCATGAAGGAAGAAAGAGCACAGAAAGATGAATAAATATGATTAAATACAGTAAAGGTTCTCCTCATAAGTTTTCTAAATTATGTTTGATGATTGAAGTAAAAATTGTAACAATTCCTGATGTAGTTATACAGAGGAGATAAATGAGACAATTTTTTAGTCGGGGAGACTAAAGGGATGTAAAGGGGAGTAAGATTTCTATACTTCCCTCTAACTGACAAGTGTTGCCACCAGCGGACTGATAGATGTGCATGTATATATGTGTGTGTGTGTGTATGTATATATGTGTATATATATACACACACTATATAAATGTGTACATATACACAATGTGTACATATACACACAATGTGTATATATATACACACACACAATGTGTGTATATGTGTGTACAAAATATATGCAATCGCTAAAGCAATAGCTGAAACAACTATACAAAAAGATGTGCTCAAGAACACTATAGGTAAATCAAAACTGAATGGAACACACAGAAAGGCAAAAAAAAAAAAAAAAAAAAAACCCATAAAATGAAAAAGAACAGATGGAAAACAAAAATTTCTCAAAAAACACAATTATAGGCACACAGTGACTAAAGCCCACAGTCTGGAGCCAGCATGCCTGTGTTAAATTCCTGGCCCCAACACACTGGGCAAGTTGCCTAACCTCCCTATGCCTCGGTGACTTTATATGTACATTGGACATAACAATATTCACTGCACAGGGTTTTGATGAGATTTTAATATGTGAATATTTACAACAGTGCCTACCACATGGTAAATATTATATCTATATTTTCCAATTAAATAAAATAATTAAATTGATTTCTTAACTAGAGACAAGAAACATTTAACTCTTCCTCTTTTTTGCCCTTTTAAATTACACTGTGACAAATCTCCTTTCACGTTAGACTTACTCCATATTTCTGATGATTTTTACAATAGACAAGTCCTCTGAAATATGCTTTGATGTTTATATGCAGCCCCACTCTTTTTTCCTAGGCAGAATAAACTTCACAGACTTCTATAAGAGGTCATTGCGACACAGAACTTAATAACTAAAACAGTTGGAGTTTTCACCAAATTTGTTTTGCCGGCACACAAAACAGAGAGTGGAAGTTTTTGTGGTATACCATGTAAAGGTGTCCTAATTGTTCGTGACTTCATGTGTCACTACAGACTCTCCAGGACGGCATAGTATATTGGTTAACAATATGAGCTTCGAAATTTAATCACCTGGGTTCAAATTCCAGCTCTATTCTTTATAAGCTGTACAATCTTGAGCATGTTGCTTAACCTCTTCATGTTTCACTTTCTTCATCTATAAAAAGGAGGAAATAATAGTATCTACTTCACAGGGGTGTTATAAGGATAAAATGAGTTAATCCACCTAAAATATTCAGAGGAGTCCCTGCCATTAAGCCTAAAAGAAAGACTAAGTGGCCTAACTTCATCCTGAAAACATGCAGATAAGAAAATGATTATGAATCTCCATGCAAAATGCTGAAGAAAAGAGGAAAAATCCCTACCTCTCTCATTATGTAGCAATGTTAGCTACCAAGAGTTATAATAGAGCTCTGGGTTATGTGTTACCACCATCTGTAGCCTGCTAAGCATTCCCTTCCCAATAAATCATCCCTTAAGGATGACTGAAAATTCACAAGTAATTTCGCATAAATAATTTTTTTGCAACTGAGCCAATTCTAGCTGCGTGCCCATGTGGGAGCTTGGCACATTTCTTTGATGACAAACAGGTTGGCCTGGGAAATAAGGGAATCTCAAAGGCTCAGTGCGTGATTTGTAATCTTCGCAACTTTTGGTTAAAAGGAACTCCGTGACTAAAGGAGTTTATTCTTAGGTTCCTGTAGCTGTAAATCAAAATACAAGATCATGCTTTAGGAGATATTGTTTGCTGTATTTTTAAATGGAGTTTAAAATAAACTGTTAAGATCTCTCTTAAACTCTGGGCTTAGAGTATATTCTATTTTGGGATATTATTACTCAGTATATAAACAAGCTATACCAAGATAAACTGTACAAGATTTCATAATTCCTTGCTACTCAAGAATAGCAGCTGGTTGCTGTAAAAATTTTAGTTTCCTCCTTATCTTTAGTTTCTCTTTTCCTCATCTATAATGGCTGATTTCACTCTGGAATCCAGACATGGGACAGACTATAAAAACTATGAATTAACCTATCAATTTTATTCAAACCTTGCAGCAAGATATTCAGGACTCAAAGGAATTTTCCTGTAAAGGTCAAATTTTATGCATCATAGAAAGCAGAGAAAATGTTTGGGATTGATACACCTTTCCCCCACTCATACCTAATTAGTATATTGGCAATATATCTCAGATTTCCTATCACGGTTCCAATGTTAAAATGCCTGGCCTATTCTTAGCTCAAATGTCAAATTATTCTAGCAACTCTGATAGCTGAGCATTCTTATTACATTATTAAGTCATCTTATAAGATGAGCCATGTGCCCTAATTTAAGGAGTGAAAAATATCAACACCATGAGACTAGGAAGCTCCCCTTGTTTCTAACTTCTGAGTATGTTCTGCTCATTCTCAGGGCTCAAAGTTTGAGTCTGGATTCTATAACTTGAAGAACCTGATGAGTGTTCCAAAGAAAGCCTCAGAAGAGAGGCCTCTTAAGATTTCTTAAAAACTTCTTCCCCAGTGTTCTTTGGACACCTCACAGATTTAAAGTAGAATTCATGGAAACAAAAAGACTCTGCTTGAAGACTCAGTTGGAGACTCTCCATATTAAAACCTGTTCTCATAGAAAATAAGTTCAAGGGAACAAGGCAAGGTAATTGAAGTAGACCGAAGAGGCACTCCAGCCTCTATAGCCTTAACAGTATAGACTCTGGAGTCAGACAGCATGAGTTTGAGTCTTATCTCTACAACTTATTAGCTGTGTGATCTTAGATAAGTCATAATCCTCTTTGGTGGTAAAAATAATGTTATCGTCATTACTGTGGATTATGTGAGGATTCAATGAACTAAAACACTAACAATACTACTTCTAAAATAGTATTTTCTATTTATATATTCTTGTTTTTGAGGCTGTTATTAATATTATGTCCACATTGAGAGAAATAGACAATGGATGGTTGGAAAATAACTACTAAAATACACTAAGTGCCTAGAATTTATCCATACTATGCTAAGCACTCAGTATTCAAGGACATAAAAACATACGTATAAACGGGAACAAGAGACAAATCTCCCATGGAGAATAATTCCAAATAATTTAGGTAGATACTTTGCCTTCAAGGAGGTGGAACATATCTCCTTAATCCTTGAGCATAGACTGTACAGAGTGACTTCCTTCCAAAGAATACAGTATGGAAGGGGGTGGGGAGCAAGTAACTATAATGAAGAAACCTGACAACTACTAACTTAGCCAGTTGACCGAGCTCACCATCAACAGTATGAAATCATGTTAACTGTATAAACCCAAATCCCAGTCAACTCAAGAGGAAAACAGACAAATCCCCATTAAGGGACATTCAACAACATTGAATTAACAACGTTGAATGTCCTGACCAGGACTCCTCAAAACTGTCAAGGCATCAAAAACAAAGAAAGTCTGAGAAACTATCACAGCAAAGAGAAGCCTAAGAAGATATGACAACTAAGTGCTATGTGGTAGATTCTGGAACAACCACCACAAAAAAAGACATAAGGTAAAAACTAAAGAAACCTGAAAAAAATATGGATTTTAGTTAATAATAATATAACAATATTGGTGCATTGATTGTAGCAAATGTACCATACTAATGTAAGATGTTAATAATAAGATGAACTGGATGCAGGATATATGAGAACTCACTTATGATATCTTTGTAATTTTTCTGTACATCCAAACTAGCTCCAAAAAGTGAAGTTTATTTTAGAAAGAAAAAAAAAAAAAAAAAAAAGAGAAGAGCTTGGCTCACAAGGAACTCTCAATGTAATGTGAAAGATGAACAAGTAATTAAATTATAAACTGTAATGCAGTGCAGTGTATGTAACAATGGAAACATGCAAAATGTATAAAGCCTAAAAAGAACACAGAGGGATTAACACTATTGTTGTGGGTGGTAAAACAAGGCTTTATGAGAGAGGCATTTCCTGAGCTGCAGTTTTTAGGAATGAATCAGGAGGAAGGGAAGACAAGAACACAGAGGGATTAATACTATTGTTGTGGGTGGTAAAGCAAGACTTTATGAGAGAGGCATTGCTCGAGCTGCAGTTTTTAGGAATGAATCAGGACGAAGGGAAAGCAAGCCTCCCAAACTGAAGGGATGCCTAGGTAAAGACTTGGAAATTATTGAACTATTTGGTGTTGTCAGGGCACTACATATGAGGGAATGAAATGGCAAGGCAGGAGACTAAAGAGGAATGATGAACCAGATCAGAAAGGACCTGACCTGGTAGCTGGACCAAGGACTGGACCCCTCTTACCAGAAGAAAATTGAGCCTTTCAAAGCTATTTTCAAAAGGGGATCTGGAAGAGCTAAGCAGCAGGAAACACTGCTAACAGGAATCTCATTCCCTTTAAATTAAAATGCCTGTCATTCTTCACTGCCAGAAATGACAGCTGGAACATATGGGACCTGACCTACTTTTGATTCCATATGACTGCTAATGCCATTGGGCTCAATCTATTGCTGGCTAATAGGCTCTTGCTAGGGAAAGATTTATAACTGGAGAAAAAAAAACTTAACATTATTAGTCATAAGGAATCGCCCAGAATGGACAGAACAAGTATCAAAAGGACCCAGTCCTTTAGACTTGGCCTGGATGACCATGTGTGCCATCCACAATACTGTGTGCAGTACACGTGAATCAGCACCAAGTCAGTGAGGGTGGAGAAGTGGCAGACATTCGGCTAGAGGAAGGAGGTGTAAATGCACTTTTACAATCAGCTAGAATTGATGGAAATATCCTGGGAATTGGGCTCCAAATTGAACACAAACCAGCCACCTAGAAAGGATATTAAGAATACAATTCTCTTCCATCACACAGAGATACAAACACACTATCACATTAAGAACAGCAGTGTGGGTCAAGGATTTGATTGTTCAGATTAAAATACCAATTTATAAAATAAATGAAGATCAGAATTTGTCTAATCAACGCTTTTAGTTGTCAGAATGATGGGGACAGACAGGATTGTTAGATGTCCCACAATGCCTGGGACAGTCCTATCCAACCAACAATTGTCTTGCATTCCACATGCCTTCTTCCCCCCTAATTTTTTATTGTAATAAAATACACATAACATAAAAATTTACTAACTTAACCATTTTTTAATTATACTTTAAGTTCTAGGGTACATGTGCACAATGTGCAGGTTTGATACATAGGTGTACTTGTGCCATGCTGGTTTGCTGCACCCATCAACTCGTCCTTTACATTAGGTATTTCTCCTAATGCTATCCCTCCCCCAACCCCTCACCCCCTGACAGGCCCTGGTGTGTTCCCCACCTTGTGTCCAAGTGTTCTAATTGTTCAATTCCCACCTATGAGTGAGAACATGCGGTGTTTGGTTTTCTGTCTTTGTGATAGTTTACTGAAAATCATGGTTTCCAGCTTCATCCACGTCCCTGCAAGGGACATGAACTCATCCAGTTTTTATGGCTGCATAGTATTCCATGGTGTGTATGTGCCACATTTTCTTAATTCAGTCTATCATTGATGGACATTTGGGTTGGTTCCAAGTCTTTGCTATTGTAAATAGTGCCGCAATAAACATACATGTGCATGTGTCTTTATAGTAGTATGATTTATAATCCTTTGGATATAAACCCAGTAATGGAATTGCTGGTTCAAATGGTATTTCTATTTCCAGATCCTCGAGGAATCACCACACTGTCTTCCACAACAGTTGAACTAGTTTACACTCCCACCAACGGTATAAAAGTGTTCCTATTTCTCCACATCCTCTCCAGCATCTGTTGTTTTCTGACATTTAAATGATCGCCATTCTAACTAGCATGAGACGGTATCTCGGTTTTGATTTGCATTTTTCTGATGATCAGTGATGATGAGCATTTTTTCATGTGTCTGTTGGCTGCATAGCTGTCTTCTTTTGAGAAGTGTCTGTTCATATCCTTTGCCCACTTTTTGATGGGGTTTTTTTTTTCTGGTAAATTTGTTTGGGTTCTTTGTAGATTTTGGATATTAGCTCTTTGTCAGATGGGTAGATTGCAAAAATTTTCTCCCATTCTGTAGGTTGCCTCTTCAATCTGATGGTAGTTTCTTTTGCTGTGCAGAAGCTGTTTAGTTTAATTAGATCCCATTTGTCTATTTTGGCTTTTGTTGCCATTGCTTTTGGTGTTTTAGTCATGAAGTTCTTGCCCATGCCCATGGCCTGAATGGTATTGCCTATGTTTTCTTCTAGGATTTTTATGGTTTTAGGTCTAACATTTAAGTCTTTAATCGATCTTGAATTAATTTTTGTATAAGGTGTAAGGAAGGGATCCACTTTCAGCTTTCTACTTATGGCTAGCCAGTTTTCCCAGCACCATTTATTAAATAGGGAATCCTTTCCCCATTTCTTGTTGTTGTCAGGTTTGTCAAAGATTAGATGGTTGCAGATGTGTGGTGTTATTTCTGAGGCCTCTGTTCTGTTCCATTGGTCTATATGTCTGTTTTGGTACCAGTACCATGCTGCTTTGGTTACTGTAGCCTTGTAGTATAGTTTGAAGTCAGGTAGCATGATGCCTCCAGCTTTGTTCTTTTTGCTTAGGATTGTCTTGGCAATGCAGGCTCTTTATCGGTTCCATATGAACTTTAAAGTAGTTTTTTCCAGTTCTGTGAAGAAAGTCATTGGTAGCTTGATGGGGATGGCATTGAATCTATAAATTACTTTGGGCATTATGGCCATTTTCATGATATTGATTCTTCCTATCCATGAGCATGGAATGTTCTTCCATTTGTTTGTGTCCTCTTTTATTTTGTTGAGCAGTGTTTTGTAGTTCACTTTGAAGAGGTCCTTCCTAACTTGGATTCCCAGGTATTTTTTCCTCTTTGTAGCAATTGTGAATGGGAGTTCACTCATGATTTGGCTCTCTGTTTGTCTGTTACTGGTGTCTAGGAATGCTTGTGATGTTTGCACATTGATTTTGTAACCTGAGACTGCTGAAGTTGCTTATCAGCTTAAGGAGATTTGGGGCTGAGACAGTGGGGTTTTCTAAATATACAATCATGTCATCTGCAAACAGGGATAATTTAACTTCCTGTTTTCCTAATTGAATACCTTTATTTCTTTCTCTTGCCTGATTGCCCTGGCCAGAACTTCCAACACTGTGTTGAATAGGAGTGGTGAAAGAGGGCATCCTTGTCTTGTGCCGGTTTTCAAAGGGCATGCTTCCAGTTTTTGCCCATTAAGTATGATATTAGCTGTGGGTTTGTAATAAATAGATCTTATTATTTTGAGATACGTACCATCAATACCTAATTTATTGAGACGTTTTAGCATGAAGGACTGTTGAATTTTGTCGAAGGCCTTTTCTGCACCTATTGAGATAACCATGTGGTTTTTGTCATTAGTTCTGTTTATATGATGGATTACATTTATTGATTTGTGTATGTTGAACCAGCCTTGCATCCCAGGGATGAAGCCAACTTGATCATGGTGGATAAGCTTTTTGATGTGCTGCTGGATTCAGTTTGCCAGTATTTTATTGAGGATTTTCACATTGATGTTCATCGGGGTATTGGTCGAAAATTCTCTTTTTTTGTTGTGTCTCTGCCAGGCTTTGGTATCAGAATGATGCTGGCTTCAAAAAATGAGTTAGGGAGGATTCCATCTTTTGCTATTGATTGGAATAGTTTCAGAAGGAATGGTACCAACTCTTCTTTGTACCTCTGGTAAAATTCGCCTGTGAATCTGTCTGGTCCTGGACTTTTTTTGGTTGGTAGGCTGTTAATTATTGCCTCGATTTCAGAGCCTGTTATTGGTCTATTCAGGGATTCAACTTCTTTAGTTTAGTCTCAGGAGGGTGTATGTGTCCAGAAATTTATTCATTTCTTCTAGATTTTCTAGTTTATTTGTGTAGAGGTGTTTATAGTATTCTCTGATGGTAGTTTTTATTTCTGTGGGATGGGTGGTGATATCCCCTTTATCATTTTTTATTGCGTCTATTTGATTCTTCTCTCTTTTCTTCTTTATTAGTCTTGCTAGCAGTCTATCAATTTTGTTGGTCTTTTCAAAAAACCACCTCCTGGATTCTTTGATTTTTAAAGGGTTTTTTGTGTCTCTGTCTCCTTCAGTTCTGTTCTGATCTTAGTTATTTCTTGCCTTCTGCTAGCTTTCGAATGTGTTTGCTCTTGCTTCTCTAGTTTTTTTAATTGTGATGTTAGGGTGTCGATTTTAGACCTTTCCTGCTCTCTCTTGTGGGCATTTAGTGCTGTAAATTTCCTTCTAAACACTGGTTTAAATGTGTCCCAGAGATTCTGGTATGTTGTGTCTTTGTTCTTTTTGGTTTCAAAGAACATCTTCATTTCTGCCTTCATTTCATTATTTACCCAGTAGCCATTCTGGAGCAGGTTGTTCAGTTTCCATGAAGTTGTGCAGTTTTGAGTGAGTTTCTTAATACTGAGTTCTAATTTGATTGTACTGTGGTCTGAGAGACAGTTTGTTGTGATTCTGCTCTTTTACATTTGCTGAGGAGTGCTTTACTTCCAACTATGTGGTCAATTTTAGAATAAGTGTGATGTGGTGCTGAGAAGAATGTATATTCTGTTGCTTTGGGCTGGAGAGTTCTGTAGATGTGTATTAGGTCTGCTTGGTGGAGAGCTGAGTTCAAGTCCTGGATATCCTTGTTAACCTTCTGTCTCATTGATCTGTCTAATATTGACAGTGGGGTGTTAAAGTTTCCCATTATTATTGTGTGTGAGTCTAAGTCTCTTCATAGATCTCCAAAGACTTGCTTTATGAATCTGGGTGTTCCTGTATTGGGTGCGTGTATATTTAGAATAGTTAGCTTTTCTTTTTGAATTGATCCCTTTACCATTATGTAATGACCTTCTTTGTCTCTTTTGATCTTTGTTGGTTTAAAGTCTGTTTTATCAGAGACTAGGATTGTAACCCCTGCTTTTTTTTTGCTTTCCATTTGCTTGGTAGATCTTCCTCCATCCCTTTATTTTGAGCCTATGTGTGTCTCTGCACGTGAGATAGGTCTCCTGAATACAGCACACTGATGGGTCTTGACTCTTTATCCAATTTGCCAGTCTGTGTCTTTTAATTGGGCCATTTAGCCCATTTATATTTAAGGTTAATATTGTTATGTGTGAATTTGATCCTGCCATTATGATGTTAGCTGGTTATTTTGCCTGTTAATTGATGCAATTTCTTCATAGCATTGATAGTCTTTACAATTTGGCACGTTTTTGCAGTGGCTGGTACTGGATTATATCTTAACCATTTTTAAGTACACAGTTCAGTGGCATTAAGTACATTCATATTGTTGGGCAACAGTTACCACTGTCCATCTTCAGATCTCTTTTTATCTTACAAAATTGAAAGTATATGCTAATTAAATGATAACTTCTCATTCTACCCTCCTCCCAGCCCATGGCAACTACCATTCTACTTTCTGTCTCTATAATTTTGACTACTCTACATACTTCATATAGGTAGTATCATACCACCATATTTATCTTTTTGTGACTGACTTATTTCACTTAGCATAAAATCCTAATAGTTCATCCATGTTGTAGCATATGTCAGAATTTTCTTCCTATATTTATAAGACAAAATGATAATCCATTGTATTATATAAAACGTTTTGCTTTTGTATTCATCCATTGATGGACAATTGGGTTGCTTCTATATTTTAGCTATTGTGAATAATTATGCTAAGCTACTGTAAGTGTTTGTGTGTTCATTTTTCACAAAAAAGTTTAAAAAGTAAAAAAAAATAAAAATAGGATAAGCTTAAAGAATAAGGATAAAAGGAAAATACTTTGCACTGTTGTACAATATGTTTTTGTTTTAAGCTGTGCTATTATAAGAAGTCAAAAAGTTATTTAAAATTAAAAGTTTATAAATTAAAAGTTTATAAATTTAAAAAGTTATAGTAAGCTAAGGTTAATTTATTATTGAAGAAAGAGAAATATTTTATACAATTTTAGTGTACCTAAGTGTACAGTGTTTATAAAGTCTACAGTAGTGTACAGTAATGTGCTAGGCCTTCACATTCACTCGCCACTCACTCATTCCCTCACCCAGAGCAATTTCCAGTCCTGCAAGCTCCATTCATGGTAAGGCCTACACAGAGTCAAGATTATCAGTATCACTGTCTTCTACTTCCACATCTTGTCCCACTGAAAGATCTTCAGGGACAGTAATAGAAATGGAGCTGTCATCTCCAGTGTGTTATGATACTGGAAAGTCTTCTAAGTTTTAATTATTTAATTTGTTTTTTGAGACAGGATTTTGCTCTGACACTCAGGCTGGAGTGCAGTGGCATAATCATGATAGCAATGTCTTGTTCTAGAATATCTCTTGAAGGAACTATCTGAGGCTATTTTACAGTTAACTATAATAATGATAAGTATAGCATAGTAAATACTAATCAATAGGAATTTTTCAGCTCCATTATAATTTTACAGGATCACCATAATATGCACAGTTTGTCATTGACCAAAATGTCATTATGCAGCACATGACTGTATTTAATTTATATATGCACAACTACTAGTTGTTTATATACAAAAGTACACAAAAGTTAACTATTTGTATATCAAGTCAAATATTCTTAATCACATAATTAACATAAAATGAATATAAAATACTCAGGAAAACAAATTTAGAAAGAGCACAAGTTTTATCTTATGATAGGTCTTAAAACATGGTGGCAAGAACTTGGTTCTTCAGTTCTGCTACTAATTAACTCTATGAACTCTGTAAGACACAGTAAGGTTTATAATAAGCTAAAGGATCCGAAAAACCTAGATTTTTAAATTATGGTGTAGCAGGGCATTGATTTGCACAATGCAGCAATACAACTGAACTTTGCAATAACAACAAACAAACAAATCAGATCTAATTTTCCTAGGTCTGATTTCATCTTTATGAGGCTCCCACTTCTACCAGTGGTGGAAAAAATACTTAAATTTGACAATTTAAGGTAAGTAAGTCTCAGATTTTTAAAAGCTTCCTTCAGACCAAGAGATGATTGTGACACCCCCATGAATAAGAGTGGTCTATCCACGGAGAAGAAAGAAGATCATGATTTAAGTGCTATGAGAGGACTGTAGCATTTTGCTAAGACAGATGTAAGGATGCATGGGCCTAGTGGGCTAGAAATGGCTCAGTGTGTCTGTCAGTGAAGACAGTGAGGTAGAAGGTGGGACTTTGGGAATTTGAACACTGGACCAGATTGAGGACTAGCTAATACAGGAGCAGGGTAGAAGCAGTTTTACATTAGACACGCCCACTGGCGTGCTGCGTTGGTTCACCATTGCCATAGCAACACCAAGATGTTACCATCCCTTTCCATGGCAACTATCCTATGACCTGGAAGTTTCCACTTGTATCCTAGAAATTTCTGCATGAACCGCACCTTAATTAGCATATAATTAAAAGTGAGTATAAATATGTTGGCAGAACTGCTTCTGAGCTGCCACTCTGGACACACTGCCTGTGTGGTAGCCTTGCCCCAAAAGGAGCAGTACCACTGCTACTGCTGTACGCTACCACTTCAATATAAGTTGCTGTCTAAAACCTAACTAAATAAAAAGTCTCTTTCAATGTAACAAATTACTTTGAATACTCAATTCAAAGTTCTAACTCCCTCTCAGAGAAGTTTTGCCCCTTTTCCCCACTTTCAAAATTATCTACATTCGCTTCTTATTCACAGGACAGTATCTGAATAGAGGAGAAATTAACCATACATCCTTGCTTTAGTAGGGCTAGGCCATCCCGTCTACCTGTTTTTCTTACCTCACAGTTCTAGAATGCAAGTGCAGCTATTACAGGCAAGCTCTTAGGCACCCTCTACTGGTGTCTGCAGAGATATGGCTAATGTTGATGTTTGCTCCTAAATCTTCTAGATACAGTGGTCAAAGAGTTCAGGAATAAATGCTGAGGACAGCACAAGACAGATTATCTTCAGCCATGATGATCAGAAAACTACACCCATGATGTCAATGACCATCCATAGGTAGATGACTCACCATGTTTTATCTACAGTCCAGATGATTCCTTGAGCATATGCAGCCAAATACTACTTCACATTTCATTTATGGTATCTAAAAGGCACCCCAAATTGAGTATATTCTGCTAAATTTATAACCATAATCCCCCTAAACTGTGTTTCTTCTGGTGTTCCTTCAATCAATAAGTGATTCTACCATACACCCAACTATTCAAACTAGGAATTTAGAGTTCATCCTTAAAAGTTCCTCTCCCTCAGCCTCTCTATATAATTAATCATCAGGTCCTATTACTTTGACCTTCTAAATACCTCACAAATATGTTCCTTCTCTCTCTCTCTGCTGCCACCAACCTAATCCAACCACCACTGTCTCTTCAACTGGTTTACCTACATCCGCTCTGGCCTTCTTTCAATCCATTCTTTCCACCTCAGCCAGAGAGATGTTTGTTAAGTGAAGACGATGCCGTCAACACACGCACACACACATACCCCTCTTAACACTCTTAGTTGGCTTCCTGTAACTCTAAGGCAAGACCAAAGTCTTTAAGTGCCTCTCAGAGTCCTATGTCATCGGGTTCCCACTTGCCTTGTGGCTTCCCCTCACACACTCTCCCTTATTTTCTGAGCACCGTCAACACTAGTCTGGTTTCAGCCTGTTAATCTGAAAGACTTCCTTCTGACACAGGGGCTTGCCATATGCTAGTTTCTCTGTTTTAAAGGCTCCTCTCCCAACTTAATTCTCCTTTGCTTGGCTGAGAGAAACTCTTCCTTCTGATCTCATCTTATCACCATTTCCTTGGGGAGTCTTTTCTAATCTTGCTAACAATGTAAAATCCTCTTATCACATGTACTTCTCAGTTTTTACATTACATGTGTATATGTGATTTTTTTAACTAATGGATATCTTTCTCACTACATTATAAACTAAATAAGAGCAGAAACTATATTTTTGCTTGCCATTTTATGGGTAGCACTCAAAATTCATTGCATATAAGGTGACATATATGTATGTGTGTGCATATAAACATATATACACACATATATACATACATATATACACACATATGTATACATATATACACACATATATACATATACACACATACACTCACTATATATAAACACACTTACATATATATATATATTCATTGAAAATGTAATGAATATAATTCACCCAGAAATCATTTGGAGATTATATTTTTAAAATGCAAGTATTGATGTTTGTTGTGTTAATGCTCAATAAAATAAGTTATTTCAGGCCAGGGGTGGTGGCTAACTCCTGTAATCCCAACACTTTGGGAGGCCAAGGGGGTGGATCACCTGAGGTAAGGAGTTCGAGACCAGCCTAGCCAACATGGTGAAACCCCATCTCTACGAAAAATACAAAAATTAGTTGGGTGTAGTGGTGGACGCCTATAATCCCAACTACTTGGGAGCCTAAGGCAGAGAATTGCTTGAACCCAGGAGGCAGAGATTGCAGTGAGCTGAGTTCTAGGGTACATGTGCACAACGTGCAGGTTTGTTACATATGTATACATGTGCGATGTTGGTGTGCTGCACCCATTTACTAGTCAGTTACATTAGGTATATCTCCTAATGCTATCCCTCCCCGGCCTCCCCACAATAGGATCCGGTGTGTGATGTTCCCCTTCCTGTGACCAAGTGATCTCATTGTTCAATATCCACCTATGAGTGAGAACATGCGGTATTTGGTTTTCTGTTCTTGTGATAGTTTGCTGAGAATGATGGTTTCCAGCTGCATCCATGTCCCTACAAAGGACACGAACTCATCCTTTTTTATGGCTGCATAGTATTCCATGGTGTATATGTGCCACATTTTCTTAATTCAGTCTGTCTCTGATGGACATTTGGGTTGATTCCAAGTCTTTGCTATTGTGAATAGTGCCGCAATAAACATACATGTGCATGTGTCTTTATAGCAGCATCACTTATAATCCTTTGGGTATATACCCAGTAATGGGATGGCTGGGTCAAATGGTATTTCTAATTCTAGATCCTTGAGGAATCGCCACACTGTTTTCCACAATGGTTGAACTAGTTTACAGTCCCACCAACAGTGTAAAAGTGTTCCTATTTCTCCACATCCTCTCCAGCACCTGTTGTTTCCTGATTTTTTAATGATTGCCATTCTAACTGGTGTGAGATAGTATCTCATTGTGGTTTTGATTTGCATTTCTCTGATGGCGAGTGATGATGAGCATTTTTTCATGTGTCTGTTGGCTGTATGAATGTCTTCTTTTGAGAAGTGTCTGTTCATATCCTTTGCCCACTTTTTGATGGGGTTGTTTTTTTCTTGTAAATTTGATTGAGTTCTTTATAGATTCTGGATATTAGCCCTTTGTCAGATGAGTAGATTGCAAAAATTTTCTCCCATTCTGTAGGTTGCCTGTTCACTCTGATGGTAGTTTCTTTTGCTGTACAGAAGCTCTTTAGTTTAATTAGATCCCATTTGTCAATTTTGGCTTTTGTTGCCGTTGCTTTTGGTGTTTTAGACATGAAGTCTTTGCCCATGCCTATGTCCTGAATGGTATTACCTAGGTTTTCTTGTAGAGTTTTTATGGTTTTAGGTCTAACATTTATTAGGGGAATTGGCTCTCAAAATTATGGAGGCTGAGAAGTCCCATGATAGACCATCTGCAAGCTAGAGAACCAGGGAAGCCAGTAACATGGCCCCATAAAGTCCAAAGGCATAAGAACAAGGGAAGCCCATGGTGTAACCCTCAGTCTGAGGCTTAAGGCCCAAGAACCTGGGAGCAACTGGTATAAGTCCTAGAGTCCAAAGGCCAAAGAACTTTGAGTTCTGATGTCCCAGGATAGCAAAAGAAGGGTGTCTCAGTTCCAGAAGAGAAAGAGAGTACAAACTCACCTTTCCACTGTCTTTTTGTTCTATGTGGAACCCTAGCTGATTAGATGGTCCCCACTCATATTGAGTGAGGTAGCTCTTCCTTACTCAGTCCATTGATTCAAATGCCAGTCTCTTCCAGAAACACACTCACAGACACACCAGGAAATAATGCTTTACCAGATATCTGGGTCTCTCTTAATCCAGTCAAATTGACACCTAAAATTAACCACCACAATGTCAAACCCAGTCAATTTGCCGCCCACTTGCATCTTCTTAAACCATATTGAGTCTCCAAATAAAGATAATAACAAGGTCATAGTTCAATCTAACAAGATACAACTAACCTGAATACTACCAAAAATGCACTAATCCCTTCTCCAGAAGAGGAGGTAAAGTACTGTGATGCAAAATTAATAATACTTAAATACTGATATGAACTCAATACATCTTATATCACATGATAAAAGAATGAGAGAAGAATAAAATCAAAGATATTTGCTTGATATATGTATATATAGGCACAAACATATTTTAACAGGATAAGGAGGAAATATTCATGGCAATTACAGCCTGTTTTTTGAATTGCTCATGTGGCCACTACTGGTATTTATAACAACCTTCTACTACTGATTCTATATTCCCTTTGCCTTCCGCAAGCACCCCAACTGGTGCTTTTTATACGGCAGAGTTACCCAAACCTTCATTCCTGAAAGGTGTGGGTCATTCATAGACCTATTTGGATTGGGTTATTGTGGTTTCATTGACTATAGTCACAGGGGATGGTAATACTAAGAGAAACCCTAAGGGATCTCTTGTATTGCAGGCATACTCTTCCTTACCTCCGTTGTGGAGTAGTAGTCCAATTCCCTCTTGGTATTCCAGATCAATTACCCCAGCCAACACCATAACTCCCCTCCATATCCTGTTGATTCAGAGGCATCAGAAGCCCAACATAGCCAGGTGGTAATCTTAACTGCCAATTCAATGGAATCATTGTGTCTCCTGGTGGAAGTTTTCCTTCCTCTAGAATTAAGACCTCTAGTCCAGCAGAGCATACTTATTGAAACAGGAATCAAAAATGTTGCTAGGGAGTCACTAGGGGTAATGGTGAGTGGTGCTACTCTCATTTCCACCCTGTGATTCCTGGACCCATGTATCCTGGCTATAGGAGAAACAGTACCATATATTTACACTGATTCAGAGTTTTTACAGCCTCTGAACAACATTGCCCCAGCCCAGGAAAGTATTATCATCAAGCTGGCACTTTAACTGTCTTCAAAAAACCATCCCATTGTCTTATTAAACCAGATACTTTAGGATAATGGAAAACTTGCTAAGACCAGGGAATTCCATGAGCACGAGCCCATTGCCATGCTTCTTCGCCTGTGAAGTGAGTTTCCAGGTCAGAAGTGATACTGCTCTGTGGAGTATCATGATGGTGAACAAGGTATTTTCAAGTTCATTAATGATAGTTCTGTAAGTTCATGAATGGCATTTTGTAAGTTCATGAATGGTGGTTTTGGTAGAAGTGTTGCATGCATGAAAGGCATATCCAGAGTGTCTATTCTAATAAAGAAAAAACACTGCCCTTTCTATGATGGAGGTAGTTCAGTGTAATCAAGCTGCAACCAGGTAGCCATATTATCACCCTGGGGAATGGTTTCATATTGGAGGCTCAATGTTGATCTCAGCTGTTGGCAGATTGGGTACTCAGAAGTTGCTAGAGCCAGGCCAGTCTTTGTGGTGAAAGTCCACATTGCTGAGCTCATTAAAAGCTTCGATTTCTGCCACCATGGCCACTTTGTTCATGAGTTCACTGGGCAATCATGGGGAGTAGATGGGGAAGGAAGCTGACTGGTATTGACAAAATGGGTCATTCTATCTACTGGATTATTAAAGTCCTCCTCTTGTGAAGCCACCCTTTGGGGAACATTCATATAAGACAGAAATATCTTCATACGCTTTGCCTATTCGGAGAGGTATATCCACATACATCTTTCACATATTTCTTTGTCACCAATTTTCCAATTATGTTCCTTCCAAATCTCTATCATGCCAAACCATTGGCTACAGTCCATAAATTAGAATATAATAACATATCTGGCCATTTTTCCTTCCAACAAAGTGCAAAAGCTGGTGCACTTACCAAAGATCTGCCCCCTGGAAAGATTTTCCTTCACCACTGTCCTTCAGGGATGTCCCAGAAAGGAGGGGATAGTGCTGCAGCTGTCCACTTTTGGATTGTACCTGCATATCATGCAGAATCATCTGTAAACCAGGCCCTAGTCTTCTCTTCCTCTCTCAACTTATCATAAGGTACTCTCCATGAGGCCACAGGTGTAGGATAGGAGAAAGAAGGCCTTGTAGCAGAAGTACAAATCATCAGCATTTGGGCCACTTCCTTATTTAACTTACTTGTATCTTCATGACCTGTTCAGGCTGGATAATGTACATACTACTTCCATTTGATGATGGTGCTGCTATGCATGTCCAATTTTATGACTTGACAAGTCACAGAACACCCAGTTCATGATGGGCAGCTCAGGTGATAGGGTCATGGGTATGGTGGCCCATGGTCAAGTGTTCAGTTTCTACTAAGGCCCAGTAGCAGACCAAGAGCTATCTCTCAAAAGGAAAATAGTTATATATGGATAAAGGCAGGACATTGCTTCAAACTCCTAAAGACCCACAGTGTTATCCACCTATGGGGGCCTGTCAAAGGCTCTAAACTGCATCCCTATCTGCCTCTGACACTTCAAGCACCACTGGATCTCATGAATCATATGGTTCAAGCGGCAGAGAAGCCACAGCAGCCTAAACCTGCTGCAGAGCCTCCCCTTGTTCTGGGCCCTGCTCAAAATTAGCAACTTTTTAGGTCAATTGGTTAGTGAGCCAGAGTAGTGCACCCAAATGAGCAATGTGTTTCCTTTCAAATCCAAATTGGTTCACTAGGTGTTGTGTCTCTTTCTTGGTTGTAAAAGAGGCCAGATGCAACAACTGTCCTTCACCTTAAAAGGGATATTTTGACATAATCCACACCACTGGACCCTAGAAATTTTACGGAGTGAACAGGTCCCTGAATTTTAGTCAGATTTCTCATGCCCTGATATGCAAATATCTTCCCAATAAATCTAAAGTTGTTGTTACTTCTCATTCACCAAGTCCAATTATCATAATGTTGTCAATGTAATGGACCAGTGTGATATGTTGTAAAATGGAAAGGTGATCAAGGTCCCCACAAACTAAATTATGACATAGTGCTGGAGAGTTAATATACTCCTGAAGTAGGATAGTGAAGGTATATTACTGGCCTTGCCAGCTGAAAGAAAACTGCTTCTAGGAAGCCTTCTAGACAGGGATGGAGTAAAAGGTATTTGATAGATGGCTTCAAAATTGTGGTGTAGACACAAGCTGGCCTCTCTCCTCCACCCCAGAAGACAAAAAACAAATATACTACAATTATCACCAGTGATATTTCAGAACTCAAATATGAGTCGGAGACAGGTATCAGACCACAGTGAACTGAAAAAACTTCTGAGCAGACTGTAAGAGAATGAGCCTTTCATATCTGCAATACCCCTTCCCCGAGTCTGCCTAGCACCAAATGCCCAGAAAATTTCTCTCTGACTCACATTTTCTACACTGGAAAAGGTGAGATCAAGGAAGACAACTAGCTTGCCCACCATCTTGGGATTCCTGGCAGGAGATCTGTTTCTGTCTCAAACTGCAAGATGAATCAGGAGCACCTGAAGTCAGAAATATCTCTGAGGACAACCAAAGACAAAGGGTGGAGGTGAAATTACCGTTCCCAGTTCTGGAATCTGAAACAACCATTCCCAGTTCTGGAATCTCTGTGCTGTAACAGCCAAAGGAGATGCCATATCACAGTGGCTACTCAGGAGCACCACCTGTGGGTGGTTCGCGCCACAAGTCCCCTGGGCACAAACCCTTAGCCAGCGTTCCCTCACTACCAGGATATCTCCTGTGGGATATTCCCATTCAGGATGGGCACCACTCTGATTGCTTACTAGAACCGAGACAAACCAGGGTTTAAGGCATCATTTAGTGCTAAAAAGGGGTCAATGACCTAGAAGGGGAAAAAAATCAACAGCTAAATTACAAATAATCTCTAAGTAAACATATCAAATAAAAACCAAAAAGAGCCAGACAGAGAAGACTGAAATAAATAGTTAATCCTTCCATGCAATGTTATACATGTACATCCACAGGGAACAACAGCAAAAAGGGAGCCATTGACCAAACAAACAAAGCAAGGAACCAGTGACTGACCCTAGTGAGACTGGGATATGTGAACTCTTGGACCAATAATTCAAAATAGCACTTTTATGGAAATTTAGTGATCTCCAAGGTAAGACAGAAAAGCAATTCAGAAATTTATTGTCAGAGAAATTTAACAGAGATTGAAATAATTTTTTAAATGAAACAAAAATCCCATAACTGAGAAATACATTTGCTGAACTGCAGAAGTCATTATGTGTACACCAGTAACAGAATGGATCAAACAGAGAAAAGAATCAGTGACCTCAAAGACAAGCTATTTAAAAACACACAGTCAGAGGAGAAAAACAGAAAACAGAATGAAAAGGAATGAAGACCGCTTATGAGATATAGAAAATTACCTCAAAAAAAGAAATTTAATTATTGGTGTTCAAGAGGGAATCGAGCAAGAGCAAGGGTGGAAAGATTATTCAAAGAAATAACAATAGAAAACTTTTCAAAACTTGAGAAAGAGATAAACATCCAGGTACAGAAAGGTGAGAACACCAAACAGATTTAACCCAAATAAGGCTATCCCAAGGCATATAATAATTAAATTCTCAAAAGTCAAGGACAAAGAGAAGACTCTAAAAGCAAAAAGAAAAGAAAAGAACCAAGTAGTATGTAAAGGAGCTCCAATTTTTCTGGCAACAGACTGCTCAATGGAAATGATACAGGCCTGGAGAAAATGAATGACATATTCAAAGTACTGAAAGAAGAAAGAAACTGCCATTTAGGAACACTGTATCCAGCAAGCTATTTTTCAACTATGAAGGAAGAATAAAATGTTTCCCAGACAAACAAAAGCTGAGAGAATTTACCACCGTCAGATCCATCTTATAAGACATGATAAAGACAGTTCTTCAATCTAAAAGTAACAGTCACTACCATGTTCAAAGAAAACATTTGAAGGTATAAAACCCACCAGTAAAATTAAGTACATGAAAAGCCCAAGATATTCTAATACCATAATTGTGATGTGCAAGCCACTGATAACTCTATGAAGCCCAAAAAGACAAACAACAATAGCTATTGCAACTTGTTAAGAAACAAGCAATATAAAAATATGTAAATTGAAACAACACAAAGTCAAGATGTGGAGGGAATTAAGTTTAAAAACAAAAGAAAAACTCTACACTCTGTTTGTTTTTATTCTTTTCTTAGTGATCTAAGATAAGCTGTCGTATCTTTAAACTAATTTGTTAGACCAAAGGGATGTAATAGTTATTTACAGAACACTTCATCCAGCAGCTGCGGAATACACATTCTTTTTCTCAGCCCATGGATTATTCTCAAGGATATGTTAGGTCACAAAAGAAGTCTTAAAACTTTCAAAAATTGAAATAATGTCAAGCGTGTTCTCTGACTATAGTGGAATAAAACTAGAAATTAATAAAAGAGGAATCTTGGAAACTATACAAATACATGAAAATTTTAAAACATGCTTCTGAATGGCCAATAGGTCAATGAAGAAACTAAGAAGGAAATTGAAACATTTATTGAAACAAATGATAATGGAAAGTAGTACTAAGAGGAAAGTACATAGTTATAAATGCCAACATCAAAAAAGGGAAACAAACTTCAAATAAACTATCTAACGATTCAACTTAAAAAACCAAGAAAGCAAGAACAAACCAAACCCAAAATTAGAAGAAAGTAAGTACTAAAGATCAGAGCAGAAATAAATGAAATTGAAATGAAAAAAATACAAAAGATCAATGAAACAAAAAGTGGGTTTCTTGAAAAGTTAAAACTGCAAACCTTTAGACAGATTAAAAAAAAAGAGAGAGAGAGAAGAGACATGTAAAATCAGAAATGAAAAAGGAGACATTACAACTGATATTACGGAAATTCAAAGGAGTGTTAGTGGCTACTGTAACCAACTATTTGCTGATAAACTGGAAAAAAAAAAAGATGAAATAGACAAATTCCTAGACTTATATGTATTAGTCCATTCTCACACTGCTATAAAGAAATATCTGAGACTGGGTAATTATAAAGAAATTAGGTTAAATTGGCTCATGGTTCCACAGGCTGTACAGGAAGCATGTCTGGGGAGGCCTAAGAAAACTTTCAATCATGGCAGAAAGAAAAGCAGGTACATCTTACCTGGCTGAAGCAAGATGAAAAGAGAGAATGGGGAGGTACTACACACTTTTAAACAACTTGATCTCATGAGAACTCTCTCACTATCATGAGAACAGCAAGGGAGAAATCCGCCCCCACAATCCAATCACCTCCCATCAAGACCCTCCCCCAACATTGGAAATTACAATTCGACATGAGATTTGGGTGGGGACACAAACCTAAAACAAATCACATACACCTACCAAGATTGAACCAGAAAGAAATCCAAAGCCTGAACAGACCAATAACAAGTAACAAGATCAATGCCATAATAAAAAGTTTCCCTGTAAAAAAAAATTCCAGGAACCAATGGCTCTCTGTTGAATTTTACCAAACATTAAATTGATTACCAATTCTACTCAAACTATTCCTTAAAGTAGAGGAGGAGGGAATACTTCTAAATGCATTCTACACGGCTGGTATCATCCTGATGCCAAAAACAGACAAAGACACATAAAAAAAAAGAAAACTGTAGACTGATATCTCTGATGAATGTTGAGGCAAAAAATCCTCAACAAAACACTAGCAAATCGCATTCAACAATACATTACAAATATCATTCATCATGACCAAGTGGGATTTATCGCTAAGATGCAAGAATGGTTCGACATATACAAATCAATCAATATGATACATCAAATCAACAGAATGAAGGCTAAAAGCCATATGATCATTTAAATTGATGCTGAAAAAATCATTTGAAAAAATTGAACATCTCTTCAGGATAAAAATCCCCAAAAAACTAGGGATAGAAGGAACTTACCTCAGCATAATAAAAACCATATGCCACATACTCATAGCTGGGATCATCCTGAATGGTGAAAAACTAAAAGCCTTTCCTCTAAGATCTGGAACACGACAATGATGCCCACTGTCAACACTGTTATTCCACATAGTACTGGAAGTCCTAGCTAGAGCAGTAAGACAAGAGAAAGATATAAAGAACGCCCACATTGGAAAGAAAGAAGTCAAATTATCCTTGTGTGTGGATAATATGATCTTATATTTGGAAAAACTAAAGACTACACAGGAAAACTATGAGAACTGATCAACAAATTCAGTAAAGTTGCAGGATACAAAATCAACAACAAAAATCAATAGTATTTCTATATGTCAAAAGTGAACAATCAGAAAAGGAAATCAAAGAGTAATCTCATTTACAACAGCCACACATAAAATTAAATACCAAGGAATTAACTTAACCAAAGAAGTGAAAGATCTCTGTAATGATAACTATAACACACTGATGGAGGAAAACGAAGAAGATACCAAAAAATGGAAAAATATTCCATGTTTATGGATTGGAAAAATCAATAGTGTTAAAAATGTTCATACTACTCAAAGCAAACCATAGATTTGATGCAATCCCTACAAAGTGAATTCTTCACAGAGATAGAAAATCCTATCCTAAAATTTATGTGGAACCACAAAAGACCCAGAATAGCTAAAGGTATCCCTAAGCAAAAAGACCAAAACTGGAGTAATTACATTACCTGACTTCAAATTACACTATAGAGGTATAGTAACCAAAACACCATGGTTCTGGCATAAAAGCAGACATGTAGACCAATGAAACAGAATAGAGAACCCAGGAGATCTAGAACAAGACAACGATACCCACTTTCACCACTTTAATCAATATAACACTGGAAGTCCTATCCAGAGAAAACAGACAAGACAAAAAATAAAGGGCATCCGAACTGGAAAGGAAGAAATCAAATTAGCCTTGTTTGCAGATAACATAATCTTATACTTAGAAAAAGCTAAAGACTCCACCCAAAAAAACTGTTAGAACTTATACATTAATTCAGTAAAGTTATATGATCTAAAATCAACATGAAAAAGTCAGTGGCATTTATATATGACAGCAGTGAACAATCTGAAAAAAAAAATCAAGAAATGAATTTCATTTGCAAGAGTTACAAAAACTATAAAGTATCTAGGAAACAGTTTAGCCAAAGAAGTAAATAACTATAAAACACTGATAAAAGAAATTAAAGAGGACACAAAATAATGAAAACATATTCCATACTTATGGATTGGAAGAATTAATACTGTTAAAATAACAATAATCTCTGAAACAACTTACAGATTCAATGCATTCCCTATCAAAATACCAATCACATTCTTCTAAAAAATAGACCAAAAAAATCCCAGAATTTATATAAAACCACAAAAGGCCCTGAAAAGCTAAAGCAATTCTGAGCAAAAGAACAAAACTGAAGTTATCACACTACCTAATTTTAAATATACTACAAAGCTATAGTAATCAAATCAGCATGGTACTGGCATAAAAACAGAGCCATAAACCAATGGGACAGACTAGAGAACACAAATATAAATCCACACATTTACAGCTAACTCATTTTTGACAAAGGCACCAAGAATATAAAATTGAGAAATGAAAGTCTCTTCAATATAT
This sequence comes from Papio anubis, assembly GCF_008728515.1. Taxonomy (NCBI): domain Eukaryota; kingdom Metazoa; phylum Chordata; class Mammalia; order Primates; family Cercopithecidae; genus Papio; species Papio anubis. Next base: position 43,142,980 of record NC_044986.1, on the reverse strand, counting down.
GGTGCTGGTAAAACCAGATAACCATATGCAGAAAATGAAATTAGACCTCTATCTCCCACCATATGAAAAATCAAATCAAAATGGACTCAGATGTAAGACCTGAAACTATGAAACTCCTATAATAAAACATTAGAGGCAAGCGCTAGAAAATTGGTCTGGGCAAATACTTTTTGGGTAAGACTTCTAAAATACAGGCAATCAAAGCAAAAATAAACATATGGGATTAAATCAAGTTATAAATCTTCTGCACAAGAAAACAAGAAACAAAGTAAAGAGATAGCCCATAGAATGGAAGGAAATATTTGCAAACTATTCATCTCATAAGAGATTAATAGTTAGAATATATAAGGAGCATAAACAACTCAATAGCAAAAAAAAATAATAATTTAAAAATGACAAAACGGTCTGGATAAACATTTCTCAAAAGACATACAAATGCACAACAAATACACGGAAAAATGTACATCACACACAACGTCACTAATCATGAGAACCATGCAAATCAAAACCACAAGGAGCTATTATTTTATGCCAGTTAGTGTGGCTATTATCAACGAGACCAGAAAACAACAAATTCTGCATAGAATGCAGAGAAAAGGAAACTCTTATATGCTGTTGATGAAAATGTAAATTAGTGTGGTTATTACAAAAAACAGTGCGGAGGTTTCTCAAGTAACTAAAAATAGAACTACTTACTATAAGATTCAGTAATACTATTACTGGGTATGTATCCAAAGGAAAGAAAATTAGTATATCAAAGAGATGCTCACACACTCACATGTCTTGCAGCTGTATTTATAATAGCTAAGATATGAACTCAACATAAATGTCCATCAACAAATGAATGGATAAAAAATGTGGTGTATATATAAACAATGGAATACTATTCATCCATTTAAAAATATGAAATCCTGTCATTTATGGCAACATGGATGAGCCTGGGGGACATTATGTTATGTGAAATAATTCAGGCACAGAAAGATAAATACTGCATGTTCTCACTCCTGTGGAAACTAAAAAAAAAATGAGTTCATAGAAGTAGAAAGTAGGATCATAATTATGAGAGGGTAGGGAGGGTAGCCAAGAGAGGAGAGAGAGAGTTTAGTTAATGGATACCAAGTTACAGCTAGATGAAATTAGTTCTCGTGTTCTGTAGCACTGTAGAATGAATATAGGTAATAGTAATTTACTGTATACTTCCAAAGAGCTAGAAGAGAGGATTTTAAATGTTTACAACAATAAAGAATAATAAATATCCAAGATGATTGACATGCTAGTTACCCTGATTTGATCATTACACATTGTATTCATGTATCAGAATATCACTTTGTATCCCTTGAACATGTACAATTATTACATATCAACTAAAAATAAAAGGAAAAAATAAACAACCAAACAATTAAAGAACCACAAAGTGAAATAAGTATCAATGAAGAAGAAACTAATTACAATAATAGCTGAGGCTAATAGAAAACAACTAACCGAAAGGATAAAGAAAGATAAATAACTATGCAATCTGATTATTTAGAGAAAAAAATAGGTAAACTTTTTCAGCAGGATCGTGAACAAGACAAAACAACAGAGCGAAAATAGAGCAATATTAGAGTTGAGAGAAACAGAAGCACAGATGCAGGAGCAATTAAAAGAATTACAAGAAAATGCTGCATGAAAATGTAAGGAAACACATTTGAAATGCTATGAAAATTAATGCCTTCCCTGCAAAACACAAATTTTTTAACTAATCTAAAAGAAATGCAAAATTCAAATATACCAATCACCATAAACTTTGGAAAGGCAACTAAAAGTCCACCATTCAAAAAGGCATCATGACCAAATAGGGTCATCTCCATGTTTGACCCATCTTTCAAAGAAGAGAAGATTTATTGAACCTATTTATTTCCGAGGAGGAAGTGGAAAATGGCTTCAGTTAACTTTTGAAAGATAAAATCATTCTAATACAAACTTGATAAAAATTATTCTAATATTACAAGAAAATCTTTCTTTAGAAAGAAAAAGAAATCCTTTTCCTAGATTTAAGCATCATAAGAACAGGAATGTTTATGATTCAATACCATATCCTTAGTACCCACATTAGCACATGACATAAAGCAGGTACTCAACAAACATCTTTTGAATGAGTAATAGGTCAGTTTTCCTCATAAATATAGATGCCAAAACTAAAAATAAATTTTAGCAAATAGAATCTGACAACACATCAAAATATTTGTATCATGTCAACTAATGCTGAAAAGACACTCAATCTCCTGTCATACAGTAATTTAATTAAAATTAGATCATTGAATTAGTCTGTTCTCATGCTGCTGATAAATACCCGAGACTAGTTAATTTATAATGAAAAAAGGTTTAATTGACTCACAGTTCTGCATGGCTGGGAAGGCCTCAGGGAACTTACAATCCTGGCAGAAGGCGAAGCAAAAGCAGGCACCTTGTTCACAAGGCAGCAGGCGAGAGACTGCCAGCAGGAGAAATGCCGGATGCTTATAAAACCATCAGATCTCGTGACAACTCACTCACTATCAGCATGAGGGAAACCACCCCCATGATTCAATTACCTCCACCTGGTTCCACCCTTAACACCTGGGGATTGTGGGGATTACATTTCAAGATGAGATTTGGGTGGCAACACAAAACCTAACCATATTAATATTACAGATATAATAATATGTAGTACCAACATTTTTTATTACCATGGAGGCTCTAGCAGTTCTGTTAGATCACAAACAAATAAAATAATTAATATAAACATTAAAAAAGAAAAAAACAAAGTACTATGTTATTCCTGACATATGCTACTAGAAATCACTGATGAATAAAAATCAAAATTCATTAAAGTGGACATAGTATCTCATTTTCCAAAAACAAAAAAAAACCCCAAATATGTAGGGTAGATAGACAGATAGATACCTAAGCATGGAAAGATATATACAAGGCATCATTTTAGATTACCATGTGGCAGAGAACCAAGTCCAGGGAGAAAAACAGGAAGGAGAAGCCAGGCAAAATTCAAATGCAAAAAATCACACCCACACATATTTTTGTAAGATTATGTTCATATGCATATATAAAAACATATAGGTGAGGAAATTTTAAAATAATTTTAATCTTACTAATAAAATTGTTTTTAAAGGTTTATTTTCAAGGACTTGTGTTGCTCCAAAGGAAGATATAGAATGAAATAATTAATAGGTCATCCTTGCTGACTCCAACTCCAGATGGAGAGAGGCAGGTTGAGAGCACGAGAAGCCTGAGCTCCAACATTACCTTTTTCCAGGGCACTGACTCTAGTGCCCCTGGCCTACTTAGCTACATAGTCTTTCTCTGCAACTCTCCATAGGGAGTGCACTCCAACTTCCTGGTGATTTACTAGTCACAAGAGAGAATTAGCAGACCAACTACAGGTGTGTGCTGCTTGATTAATTACGTCTTTCCACCAGTGGGCCCCATCAGAGAGCTGGTTTTACTATATCTAATTGTTTATTTTCTGTAAGCTGATTTGAATCCTACTGTGGCATCGTTATGAAAGTAGGAGTAAGCGTCATTGTAAAGCAGCATCCCTCCAGCCCCATTCATTTGACCATGGTATTCATAAAAAGGAAAGCTCATTGAACACATGTGGATAGCACTCATGAGCTACAATCTTTGGTTGAATTAATGTAGTCAGAAAAAAGTAAATCACTCAGATGTTTCAAATGATGCTAGAAATGCTCAGCATATTTCCCTTATAAAATAACAGCAACTGTTAGAGAATGTAGATAATCTTAATAAGGTCAAAATGATACATTTAATCTTACATTTTTGTTTTAAATTTGGGTTACAAAATATTTTAATATAAGGAGTGAATTTTATTCTTTATCATATATTCTCTGACTATTAAATATATTTCTGATTCTGGTGCAGTACCAAGATTATTCTTACACTGTTATATTATTTTTCAAATCCTAGTTCTCACAAGTCCATGGGAGCAAAAACTAGAAGCATATAGATTTTACATCTTGAGATATTTTTATATTATTAAGTTGGATTAAACAAAAAAATATTATTTAATTGTGGATAACAACCTTTTTCTTTTTGAAGAAACTAAATTGATTGTTCATCTTCAATTTTGCAATAATCATTCTTTGTGAAGTTTTTACTAGCTATAGCTTTGAAAACCAGGAAAATAGCTTTTTGATTAAAACCATTTAAGCCATAGCAAGATTCATGAGAAACTAATTTGCTTAATTAAAACACTTAATAATTAACATTCAATAGTGCAGTAGCATTCAACATCCTCCTGAGGTCAAGACAGATGTATATGTAAAGTTTAGAGAGAAACTGGGTGGGGCCTGGAACCATTTGTTGGCAACCACTATGGTACTGCAGAATCAAACCCTGGTGACAGGACACAATTTGTCACTATAAAGCTGAATTTCTTTCTAAATATCATATATCCAGTCTATACTACAAAGTTTAATTTATCGACCAGGTGCAATGGTTCACACCTGTAATACTATACTTTGAGAGGCTGAAGCGGGTAGATCGCTTGAGGCCAGGAGTTCAAGACCAGCCTGACCAACATGGCGAAACCCCTTCTCTACTAAAAATACAAAAATTATCTGGGCATGGTGGTGCACGGCTGTAGTCCCAGCTACAGTCCAATCCTCAGGAGACTGAGGCACGAGAATTGCTTGAACCCAGAAGTTGAAGGTTGCAGTGAGACTAGATCACGCCACTGCACTCTAGCCTGGGTGACAGAGCGAGATTCTGTCTCAAAAAACAAAAAGTTTAATGTATCCTGTTAATATTAATTTGGCCCGATTCTTTACAAAATCATACATAGGACATTTTACGATCAAAGTATATTTGTTTTCTCCCTACCTCATATTAACAAGCAGTAAATAGTTGCATCACTGAAATCACTTTTTTCTTGTCCCCAAATTTCTCCTTTGTCTGCCAAAAAAGGACACTGCTAGACATTTCAGTCCATCCTGATACAACACATTATTAATAACCTGATAAACATATGGCTTTCCTCCACTAGATTATAAACTGTGTGAAGTCAGAACGCTTGTCTATCTGGATCACCAATCCCATTGTATCATGAGCCTTGTGTAGTTCTTGGAACATATTAGGAAGTCAATATTTGTGGAAACGAAAAGAGGAGGAGTTGGGAGGGGAAGGGAAAAGAAGGAAGTCAGGAAGCAAACAGGCATATATTAATGAAGAGTCACTCACTAGACAATAAATGGTCGTATTATTAATGATTTCACTGAGGTCACTACTGACATTTTATGGACAGTTGTAAGTCATTTGCTTTCATTTACAAAGACTGCATTAGCCTTTCAGACATTTTGATGCACCCTAGCCATATATGATCTTATTTCCAAGTTAACACCTCTGAAAGAAACTTATTGCAGTTTCTGTTTTATTTCTAAACTAAATATAGGGTGCCCACGTTTTAAAGCAAAATTACAACAAAAAAAAATTGTTCTGAAGATATCTGAACCAAGAACGTCAAGTTCTGTTTTTATGAGGAAATGGGTTTTCCATTAAATGGCAAATGCCTTGTTTCATAGAGTTCAGCAAAATAATACCTTTCTAAAACTTATGTTTAAGTGTAGGGCACTGAAAGTCCAATTCAGAAATGTTTTCTGCTATGGAAAGAGCATGTCCATTCAGTTGTAAAGGAGCCAATTTTCATCCACTTTACACTGTTCACTCTCAGTATTTTATTCTTTTGAGCTAAGAAAATAAGCAATGACATTGTTAGCCTTTAAAGTTTCTACTATGGTCTGCGTAATTATCTTGAGAATACCATTGTATTTTAGCACAGTTTCAAAAAGTTATTGTACTCAAAAATATGCCTATTTGTCAACATCCTCTTGCCTCTGTATAGCAAGATGAATTTTCTTTTCTTCTACCAGTTCCTACATGGAACTCTTCCCCAGTATTTGAAATCATTTTAAACTGACAAAATAATTATCTATCTCTGTTGGTTTTATCCAAGAATGGACTATATGTCATGACTGTCAGCACTTTTCTATCTCTCTTATATGGCAGATATCACTAATTCATTATGGCAAATCTACAGCCCAGATTTGATATATAGAATTCTTATCAACATAGGCATTCTGACAGTCACCTGCAATTAGAGTGTTTATGTGAGATAAAACTTTTTGCCATCACTGGTCTAGAAACTACCTGAAAGCATTTAGGGCAATTAAATATCTTGAGATCCATTTCAGTTTTATTACTTATTTCATCTACAAATCAGCTTATCCCCAAGGATTTAGGAGGGACAAATCAAACAATCTTCCATACACTAGAATAATAAAATGTAGACACTCTTTGTGCTGATGTCAACGATCAAGGAAGAGAGTAGTGACTAGGTACACATTTAAGCAGTAGGGATTGTATGTCCTAGAAAAAGACTGTAAACCTCATTTATCTTTTCTAAAATTGGAATCAAAACCCATGATCTGAGTTATAGTATCCTACCCCAAAACCCTTTAGTGGTCAAGATTGCAATGGTCCCTTTAGATTTTGCATAATTTTTTAAGAAAGTACATGAGATGTAGGTAAGATGTATGTTAGAAATGTGGGAATAAACTTGGTCTTGGGCAAAGGGGAATGGAAAGGAGATCCTAAGAAAGGAAGAGCTTAGATCTAACAGAAATGTAGAAATAAACTTGGTCTTGGGCAAAGGCGAATGGAAAGGAGACTCTAAGAAAAGAAGAGCTTAGATCTAACCCTGCCTGTCCACATTGGTAGAACATGGGAAAGCAAAGGAAGGAAAGAATGCTGCTGCAGGATGGAGGAGCCAGGAGTAGGAGCAAACCTGCTTTCACTTCTTGTTTCTAGCTATTTAGGAGCCATTGTGTTCCCACTAGTGTGTGGAGTGGTGGGCAGTGGCGACAAGTGATATCCACCATAATGAAATCCGATACAATGGGTATTAACCTTTGAAATCTTGGGAAGTTCAGCTGATTCTGTTATAGATACGGGCTGGAGCAACAGAACAAAATGTATCGCCTCACGTACCAATAATCCAATACCAACAAGAGTCATCCCAATGTCAAAAACAATCTCAAAAGTGAATCTTGGCTACAAAATATTTGAATCTGTGTCTCTAGAACTATATCTGCTGTATCTTTTCTAGGTTTTCCCCTTTACATTCTTTCACTTCATTTATTGGAGACAATAAAAAATAGTGTCTTGAGAGGGATGTTGACAGTGGCAATGTTCCTTGAGCTCATCTTGGAGAGAAGGACTGGCAGAGGGACCTTGTGAAGAACTGACACTCCCTCCAGGACATGCTCACAGGATACCCACCAGACCGGATGATAACCAAAGGACCTACTTAGAAGATTTTAATGTGGGCAGGAGACAGATTTTAACGTGGGCAGATGACAAATTCCCCTTTAAAAAGACTTGAAAGAGAATCAACTTTTGATGACTCCCAAAAGAAGCTAAATGTGAAACCTGCAACCTGCAAGACAGTGTCAAAGTTCCAAAGTGTCAAAGTTCCTTGCATTTCCTAGGTCTATGCACTGCATATGTGTAAATTAATTTGAAGAGTGAAGCAAAAACTTAATTCAGTCAAAAACACTTTTGTAAATCATATCTGAATAAAGTTTGTTGGCAGAGGGTGAAAGAAGGAATGGCCACAATAATCTATTCAAAACCTACTATATTTTACTATTAAAAGTGTGATGTCAACCTGTAATCCCACCACCTTGGGAGGCCGAGGTGGGCAGATCACCTGAGGTCAGGAGTTTGAGATCAGCCTGGCCAACATGTTAAAACTTTGTCTCTACTGAAAATACAAAAAATTACCAGGCATAGTGGCAGGCGCCTGTAGTCCCAGCTACTTGGCAGGCTGAGGCAGGAGAATTGCTTGAACCCGGCAGGTGAAGGTTGCAGTGAGCTGAAATCACGCCATTGCACTCCAGCCTGGGTGACACGAGTAAAACTCCATCTCAAAAAAAAAAAAAAAAAAAAGTGTGATGTCTATGGCACGTGTGGGTCTGTTTATAATTTGTGTTATGATCTGTCCAAGTTACACAAGCTTTCATTTGATGGTACCATACATTTTTATAATTGAAGCTATGGAGTAGGGACTTATGACAAATACGTTGTAGGAGGGATTCGGCATTTATTTGGATTGATAATCTTCAGAGCCCTAACCCAAGCAACAATCACACGTCCCCACCATTTTACTGTGCTGTATAGAAGTGGTAAAAACACACCTTTGATTAGTATTTTTAGCAAGCAAGAATTTTACCAAGTTAATACATTTATAATGAATAAATACTCTCCATAAGGCAGAGAACCATTATCATACTTCAATGGAATATTTGAGTAAAAGAAAATAACTTTTATGTACAACTATTTTTTTTAAAAAAAATCCCAAAACATCCATGACCAAAACTATTATGAGTTCTAATTACTAATGTAAAGCACTTCGTTTTGTAGAGAGAGGGTCTTCTCAACCCCATAATTGTAGAAGGTTTCATTTCAGTGGTTTCCACGATAATGGGGTAAATTAGTCCTGGACTGTTCATTTCACTCACCTGAACCTCGTTGCAAGCATGCTTGTTACGTAGTGTAGTATGAGATAATGGTATCACTTGTAAAACTTTTTGTGAAACTGGGCATCAAATGTATGAACTTCGTCTCCTATGAATGTCATTTGTTAGAGAATCAGTTGAGATTCACTATCTTTCCTACTCTTCTGGAGATAATTCAGTTTCCATCCATCTCTGGCAAAAGATTAAGTATTGTTTAAAAAAAAAAAATACTGCCCTGAGATCCACTTCTCTAAATAGCTTCTTGTATAGATTCCTAACTAATGTTAAAAGCATAATCTGATTTTCATAAATATGAGAATATGCTTCAGTATAAAATAATATTTGGTATTAACAGAAGGAATCTAGGGAAGTTTATGTAGTTTCAAAATCTTACCCATATTTTTCTACTTTGCCAAATATAGAACCAACAATGACCGACCCAAATGAATTGGTATGCTCGGTGTTCCTCTCCCCAACTTCAAGCTCTTTTTCTTTTGGTGGGTCAGGGGAGAGAGTTTCACGTGTAGGAACTGTCTTAGCTTCCTTTCAAACCTCTGGTATCCCATCAGAGCAGTAGAAATCTAGAAACTGTTGCCATTATTCCCCAGGTCCATATGAAGACACAATTGCAGGAGAGAAGAACTAAATGGTCTGTATCAATCAGAATTTTCAGAGAAGAAAAATCGCATATATATGAATATATAGAAATTGAATATATACTTGGCCCTTGAACCACGTGAGAGTTAGGGATGCCAATACCCTTGCACCATTGAAAATCAAGGTATAACTTTTGACTTCCCGAAAACTTAGCTACTGATAGCCTACTTTGACTAGAAGCCTTACTGATAACATAATCGATTAACACATATTTTGTATGTTCTACGCATTACACGCTGTATTCTTACCATAAAATAAGCTACAGAAAATACAATGTTATTGAGAAAATCATAAGAGAAAAATATATTTACTATTCATTACGTGGAAGTAGATCCACATAACGAATAGTAAAGGTCTTCATTCTCATGATCTTCATGACAAGAAGGCTGAGGAGGAGCAGAGGGGGAAGTGTTGGTCTTGCTGTCTCAGGGGTGCCAGAGGGAGAAGAAAACCCGCATATAAGTAGACCCATGCAATTCAAACCCATGTTGTTCAAGGATCAACTGTATACATCTACAACAGGCTGTGTGTGTGTATGTGTGTGTGCACTAATAGAATGGCCTGTCTTATTTTATATATATATACTGAGATTTGTATAAGAAATTAACTCTTGAGATTGTGAGGGACAGGCAAGCCCAAAATTCCTAAGGCAAACCAACAGGCTAGAAACTCAGGCAAGAATTGGTGTTTCAGTCTTGAATCTAAAATCCATAGGACAGGCTAGCAGGCTGGAAACTTGGGTAGGATGTCTATGTTGAGGGCTTGAGGTAGAATTTCTTGTTTTCTCAGAAACCTCAGTTTCTGTTCTTAAGACCTTCAGCTGATTGGATAAAGCTCACACATATTATCATCTCTTTTACCTAAAGTCAACTGTAACTGCAAATGTTAGTCATATCTACCAAATGGCTTCACAGCAACATCTAGACTAGTATCTGACCAGACAACTGTGCACCACAGTCTAGTCAAATTAATGCACGAAACTTAAACATCACATAGTCCTATTAATGTCCCAAATCATTGAACTTCCGGAAATTAATTCTTTCTCATTGTTTTATTTTATTTATTTTTATTTCAATAGTTTTGGGGGTACAGTTAGTTTTTGGTTACATGGATAAATTATTTAGTGGTGATTTCTGAAACTTTGGTGCACCCATCACCCAAGCAGTATACTCTGTACTGAATGTGTCATTTTTTATTCTTTACCCCCCAACCCTTCTCCCCAAGTTGCCAAAGTCCATTATATCATCCAGAAATTAATTATTTACATATCCTTCTACCAGACTCATTGATATATAATTTTTCTTCTTCCAAAATAAATTCTAGAAATTTCAGAATGGTTGCTTTAAACACATAGCATAGACCATTTAGAAATAAATGCGGAGATTATGTCACAGATAAGTTTTAGCTTTGTTTAAAGATAAAGAAAAGCTATAAAATATTGTGAGGGTGTTCTGTATCAGTGTAGGAGTAAATCAGAATTTGAAAGCATTCTAAGGTCAGATGTCCAGGATTATGTTACCAAAAAAGCATGTGACTGGAATTGAAGCAACACAGCTAAGCTCAACACTCATACAATACATGTTTGCCAGAGTGTAGTGTTTATTTCTTGTCTTTTTTTCCTTTTACAGGAAAAATAAATGCAACTTTTTCAGAAGTTTACATTTTCTGACAGATTTGGTTTCAGTAAATAAGGCCAGAAAAAAAATAAAAGCATTTAATTATTCCCCAAAATTCAACAATAAATAGAGAAAATGCGGACCCTATTTATTTTATGACTGCCACATATTTAACATCCCATTATTCTAACAGTTTCTTTCATTTGTTCATTAATGTGGTTATTCAACATTACTGCACACCAGCAATGTCTCTAGTAGCTCTCTCCTGTGCACTGGCAACACAGTGATTCCCAGCATCAAGGCAGTAACCCCCAGAAGTAACTGGTTGTGTTTATAGCACAACTGTGAGGCAGAGAGATGACATTTTTTCTTTGCATAAATGCATAATGTTGCCTGAATGGGTAGCACTACCTGCCAGACTGGTGCATCAGCCAAGCTGAGGCAATGTTTGCATGTGCTCGGTAACATCGCTGTAAGAACATTCCTCTTAGTAACTTCCCTCTTTGGGAAGTTGTCTACTTCTGAACACTCTCCCATCCATACTCCCAAATTCATTATTTTTCTTTCTCTTCTGATGTTTTAGAGTTTTTCCTCAACATAGAGTTCTATGCCCTGATCATCACTGATCATCACTTATTTCTTTTATTTGTTTCTTATTTACCATTGTATGTCCTGCTCTTGGCACAGTGCCTAGAATAGGACAAGCGATTAACAGATATGTTTAGAGTGAATTGATGGTAACTTACAATTTATATGAACACCAAAAACTGCCCTAGTAGGAAGTCAGAGGGATGGAGAGAACATACCCTATTTATTCCCTTACCAAACACACATTGCCAACTGTGAGTTATAGCACTACCCCCATCACTGAAACATTCAGTACAAACACAATGAGAACCTTCTCCTAACCTGCTAAGAATTAACCTCTAATGCCCTAAGCCATTTATTGTATGTTATAAATTAACTTTCATATGCATATAGAATGTTCTGTATCATCCGTAGAAAAATTGATAAAATAGTCACCCAAATCAGTTTCTGCGTTCTATGACTCAGAAAAGGAAGTCACTTGAGAAAGGCTGAGTATCCCCCATGGCTATTTGGCAAACCTTCCGTACTCTATAAGTGCATTTGTACTGAATAACTGTAGATTATTGCCCTTCACTCTCAGCTGATTTCTTTCACTTCCCTCTATCTTGTTTAACCTTGACCAGTTTAATTCGTATTGGTGGCAGGAATCTATACTGTAACTCTCTTATTTTAATGCACACTAGTAGATAATAGTTCTTCCCTCCTTAAATCAAAAGCCTCTCTGTCAACCTTTCTATTACATCATTATGGAGCTCTACACAGCAGTAGTTTCTTACTTCTGGTACTTTCTTAGAGCAGCAATTCTGCTTTCAAATTTTTCTCAGTTGGCCATGAGGACAGTCAATGCCAAGGAATTCAGAAGATTAGGGGAAAGGGAAAGGGACCTAGAAGCCCTATATCAAGTCTGTTACCGGGCAGCATAGAAGCTAATGTAGGGACAGTCAGAATATCAGGTGGAGAAGAGATTGAGGAATATCGGGTGTTTCCCATACCATGGATGCCTATTGACTGGCTAACTCAACATCTTATTTTTTATTCATCATTTTCCTGATAAAAACAGGACTTACTCTCCTTATGTTATGCTGTTCTTGGTAGGAGCTCAAACCTCAAAGTATGTGAGACAAGAAGATGAAAACAAGGATGTCTGGTCACTTTATATAAATTTTTACTACAAGGAAAATATAGCCTTCTCCCTTCTGTTTCCATTAAACAAAATAGGGCTCAGTAGTTTGCTTAATCAGAATACAACCTGGCTATTTTTTGGCTATTTTATCACTTTAACCTGCCAACCATTCTTTCAAAATAGATGTGACAAAAAAAAGTACAACCTGTGTGTCTCTCCAGGACAATAAGTAGAATGTTATTATAAATACAGGAGAAGCACACTTTCATAGATCCTTATTGGGCTACTGAATTTCTAGAGTTAAGGTCTACATCTAAAATCCCAAATAGTATATATAGCAGCCTGGAGATATTTTCTAAAATATCTGATGGGGCTAAATGATACTGATAAATAAAACAAATCATTCAGTTAGAGTTTATTTTGTATGTGAAAGATATTTGCCATTGTTTGATCACTTAAAAAATTAAACATAAACCCTACATAGACTGCTCCCTTCTTCAGAAGCCTCAGTCTGTTGTGGGATGTGACCCAGACAAAATAGATCCCCACTTGGTGCAGGTAACTGAGGAAAATGAGATACAAAGTGTACTTCCTTACTTCTTGATGATTTTTCTCTTCAACTGAACTACTAGAATAATAATGTATTTATCATCTAAATACATAAATATAAACATATAATAGCAATAAAAGCAAATACTTCTGTGAGTGAGCGGGTACTATTCTATGTGTTTTATGTATATTAATTCATGTAATGCTTACAAAAGCCCCATGCAACATATTATTATCATTATTATTTTTATTTATTTATTTATTTTTGAAACGAAGTGTCATTCCTGTTGCCCAGGCTGGAGTGCATTTGCACGATCTCGGCTCACAGCAACTTCCACCTCCTGGGTTCAATCAGTTCTCCTGCCTCAGTCTCCCAAGTAGCTGGAATTACAGGCACCTGCCACCACGGCTGGCTAATTTTTTGTATTTTTAGTAGAGACAGGGTTTCAACCATGTTGGTTAGGCTGGTCTCGAATTCCTGACCTCAGGTGATCTACCACCATGCCCAGCTAATTTTTTGTATTTTTAGTAGAGATAGGGTTTCAACATGTTGGCCAGGCTGGTCTCAAACTCCTGACCTCAGGTGATCCACCCGCCTCAGCCTCCCAAAGTGCTCATGAACCACCACACCCGGCCAATATATGTTATTATTAATTTCATTTTACATATTAGGAAACTTAGGCACAGAGCGATCAAGTCTAAATTCACACAGTGAAAATAAGTATATTGATAAAATATTAAAAGGCAATATTATTAGGTAAAACTAGTACTTTTGTCACTAAATTTTGTTTTCATCACCACTTAATTAAAGCTTGGCTCATGAAAATTTTTATTTTCTCAAAAAAGAAAAAAAAAAAAAAAAAAAACTTGACTTAGGTGAGGACTTCCCTCCCAGGGATTTGCAGTTTCCTTGTTATAAAACATGGTGCATCTTCCTGGTGACAAAGTTAAACTGAGAGCAGTTCTCACTAAATAGTCTCATGCAGATAGAGAAAATGGCTCGCTGTTTATATGGATTGTGTTGTCTGTGGTGATTCCATACTCTTTCTCTTTCTGCATGAGAAATAGAAAAACAAAGATGGTGTCTGAAATCCTCAAGAGTTTACCCCAAAGCAGTCATTCTAGCGATTATTGTCTCCCAATTCAAAAACTTATTAAGGAACCAAGTGACTGGTTCTTTCAAATAACCTTCCTCCCCTTCCCCACAGAGTTCCTTGCTACAGCGCATTACCACCTCTAGTTATCCTGTGCATAGCAAAGATGATTCCTTACTGGGGCCTGGCCCCTGGAACATTTAAAAGCACAATTTATAAAGAGAAGCAGCTTTTAAAGACAGTTATCTGCTGCTTCCCTCAGTAGTACAAATGTCATGTAAATCCTAAGTGAACCTTTTACTTAAACCAACTATGCAAACATGGGTACCCCAAATAAAATTTGCTGCATTTTAAATCCTAGACAAATTCATGGTAACAAACAGCCTCAGATTCCACTGTGTACAATGAGGAAGATTTATAGCTCCTTAGTTTGTGTTTCAGCACCTAGTTTGCCTCCCAAATAATGAGGCTACTTTAATTAAGAATTCTAGACTCCCAAGCTTTTAAAGCAGTGGCCCATTGAGTGACGGAAATAGAAAATAACACACACCATTCCTCTCCCTTCCTCCTATCCCCCATCTGCTCCTTGCCTTGAGAGGTGGGAGCATGTCACAATGTCCTGACGACTTGTGGAATAGGGCAGGTCATGGAATCCTCAAACTAATGTTAAATACATGGTTCATTGTAGAATTCCACAGTTATTTGTCTGTGAGGATGCATTAAGGATAAAAGTCAGGATGATCAGCAGACCCACAACACAACAAATCCATAATCAATAATAGCCAACTTTAATTGAACACTCACTATGTACAATGCATGGTTCTAAATGCTTTACACATTTTAACTCATTTTGTCTTCATAGGGAAACTACGATATAGGCGTTATTCTTTTCATCCACTTTTTACAGATGAGAAAATTGAAAAACAGAGAGGTTAAATAACTTGTCAAGATCACACTGCTAGTTGGAGGCAGAGCCAAACATTTGAACCCAGACATTACAGCTCCAGAATCCCTGAGCTTAATCATCATATTCCAGCTGCCTCTCAGAGTAGTTTTATGCTGACTATCCTTCTCTTCCTGGCTTCAGAGATAAAGAAGTATTTTATCAACTTCTTACTGAGATTTATGGAAAAGACAAATTTCAGAAATCTCCTGTTGTATTTTTTTTGGAGGGAGGGATGGTTTGAAACTTTCTCATAAGCATTTACTGAATAAAAAGACCCCTTATAACTCTCATATTTTTCTAGCAGAGAACCTTTGGATAATTAAAGAATAGTTAATGCATCCCATTTGTACTTATATCTGTGACACTTTAAGAATCCAATGAGTACAAAAAGCACCAACATAAGACACAAATGATACAAGCAGAGCAGCATACCTGGAGAGTGGGCGATTTCTGAGCCCATTTTATCCCACTACATCCAACCACTATGAATTCGTTAATAGAAATATGTCAGTTTCAAACTTTTCAGTATTCCTGACACTTATTTAAACTCGGAACAAAGAGGAAACTTGACTGTAGGCTACAAAAGCAATCAAGTCATTGGACCATCTCCACTGCAGTTTCAAACTAGCAAACTTCATTCCTCTGTGGGAATTCAGGATGATTCTCTATTTCAGAGTCTAGATTACAAGTCAGAGTATAAGGAGAGCCCAAGTCTTGTTTATCTTACTCATTAATGTGTCAGTAATGTGTCGCAGGTGCCTAGAAGTGTGCCTGGCAGATAGTAGTCACTGAGTACACATTGGTGAATGGACCAGTTAGAACAAAAGAGTTATCTTTGAGTCTGGTTTCATTAATTTCATTTATGGTAACTGGCTAAGACTTTTTAATTCAAATGTATTATATAACTCCTGCAGGATTCACAAACTGAAACATAGTAGGCAAGAGAAATCTTTGTTCAAATGTGTACATCTAAGACTATTTCAGTTGTCCCAGTACCTGTCAATTAGACGATCAGCATTTGGCAACAGGTTGAAGATAAAGGCCTCCACCCACCCAAAACACATACCCCAAACTCACGTGAAGAGTACTAGTATAGTGGTTAAGGCCTTGGTCTCTCGAATCAGACCTAAGCTTAAATTCAAACTCCACCACTTATGAACTGCATTTTGAACCGCTTGTAATTTCAGCTTTCTCAACTCTAAAATCCAGTAAGAATGCATATGAGAGTTATGGTAAGCATTAAATTAGATAATATATCAAAAGGGCTAGCACAGTGCCTGGCATACAGGAAATGCCTAATAAGTGGATGGAAAGAGTGAAGTAGGAACATGCTGAATACGCTTTCATTCTGAGGCTCATTCTTTATGTAATTTTTTAAATCTTCACTTTTTATCACTAAAAACACAATTTTTCTTTCAAAAAAATCTATTTGTGCTCCTCTAGGTCACTGACAGTCTCAGAGAAGAATTGTGATAACTTCTAGTAATTTGCTAAGGGAGCTTGGCGAGAGTGGATCTCATCACCATGGCACTGAGAAATCTCATACTCATAATGAGAAAATGTTTCACTAAATGAAAGAATTATATAGATTCTAGCTTGTTTCTAGGGTCAGAGGTCCTCATTTAAATTAATGTCAAGCTGTATTTCCAAGTAATTCTAATGAAAAGAGCCCTTGACTGTCCCATACCCTGAAGATTCCAATATAATGTATTATTTGAAATATTAACATGTTGAAGAGCCTCTTAGACTCTCTTGGTCCCAGTCAGGAATTCTGTTGCTCATACTGGGGGAATATGACTTAGTCACAGAAAAAATGTGTGTTTATTTGGTGATATAAACCAAAAAATATCAAAGATGCATATTAGGCATAAAATCATTTAATTAGCTTACAATGATTAGTGTTATCACTACCAATGTAATCCTAAGAGAAGCAGACTGTTGGATTCAAGGCAGGAAGGAAGGGAAATGAAGCTAATGTTTTAAAATTTATATAATGTACCAGAAGCTAGGATATTTAACCACCAGCATTTACTGAGCTTAACACGTGCCAAGCTCTGTGCTTAGTAATTTTATTCCCATGCTCTTATTTAATGCTCACCTATTCTTCGAGGTGTGTAAAATCTACCCCAAGTGAGAAAACTGTAGCACAAAAGGGATAACTTGCCCAAGGCCCTTTATCTAAGAAGTGGTGAGTTCAGAACTTATACCCCAAAAATCTGGATCCCGAGTCTGAGATTTCTCAAGCTACCATTTCATGTTCGTTGTTGACTTAAGCAGATGATAAAATCTTGACCCTCATAATTGGAATGATTAGGGGTATAGGATCTAATTTTATGATTAATATACAGCAAAAGACACTGTCATATAAGAGGACCATTTCACAGGCTCTTCAAGAACCAAAGTGTTGAAGATGCACTTCGGATCCTCTCTCAAATGAGGAATAAAGTAGATCTCAATCTCTCTACAGATCAACTGGTTCTAACTGAACTCTGCAATTGTGGAGTTTTCACTTATCATGATTTTGTTGTGTTTGTATTACTATCCAATTTCAGATCCACAGGTTACACACGGTAAGTTTTCTTCATTCACTCACCAACTTCTCCCAGCCTACTACTCTTTCTCTAAAACCTTTCCTGTGTATTGTCATAAATAGGTTTCATAATCAGAAATAAAAAGAGAGTCACATTCATGCCAATTGAACCCACCGGGACCAGTTTCTGAGGGCATGCTTCAGACCCTTCACCTGCTTTTCAGACAAGACTGAAAATAATTGGGCTGTGCTAGGTCTTTTTTAAAGAAATTATTCTGAAGAACAGTCATTATGTTGGGAAGATTCTACTTTATCCATCTCCATGGGTTTGCTAAATGAGAACAGCAGTTTGTTGAAAAGGCAGTTGTAAGATTTTAAAACCACCACATTTAATAAAGTTCAGTTTGGTTTCTTACAGATTTCTATGGACATGACCTCAAATCCCAAAGTTTAAAGTGCTTTGACTTTGGAAAAGACATCCATCTGTAGCTATAATTTATTAACTTTTCTTCACAATGTTCAGGTGCTATGATGAGTTCAGAAAAAAAAATGTCCTTATAAACATACAAATTTGCATCCTACAAGCAATGCCATGACTATTAAACTATGGGATATTTTGCCAGTTTGTGGGATATTTGTTTTTATAATGGGTTCCTAAAATGTGTTCCAGACTGGGAGGTGGACCCAAGCAGAACTCTTCTATGTCTGGAAATTTATAATTATCTTTGCAGCTTTCACATATAGAAGTGGTTTAGCGAAACTGGACGAGTTTCCAGGCCAAAGACCTTGGCTCTAATCCTGGCTCAGTTGGTAGAACTCACCTCAATTAAACAAATTTTCTCATCTCTAAAATACATGGATTGAGCTACATAATCTCTAAGGTCCCTGAGAAACATAAAGGGAAGAGGGAAATCTCCAGAGCCTCCTTCTACTCCTCCACCGCATACACACACACCTTCTTCACTTCTTCCCCTTCCCATTGCTTAACACCACTGCAAGCAGGGTGACTAGTGGGATTTGTCTGATTTCCAGATTCCAGTACTCTACTGAACAGGGTCGCTGTGCAGTGGAATGCATTTGGGGGTGGCTCACTGTCCCCGTGCAGCTGGAGTTGGGAATTGGGCCCCCAAGCTTTCTTTCCATGCTGCTCTGCTCTCTCTTCCTCTCCATGAACAGTCAGCCTGAGCCTATGACTCTATTCACAGGCTAGTCATTTTAGAAACTGGATTGGAAACAATTGCATTCTTTCTTACAGTCTTACACTCTCCTGTCTCTATCTGTGTAGTTTCACTACCATGTAGCTGAAAGATATGATAGCTTGGATATAACTATCTGGCAGGAAAAAAAATATCCTCATACAGTCCAATCAGTTTCACCAGAGTTCTATAGACTAAGACCTCAAGTTCAAACCCAACTGTCAAACATGTAGCTTTGTGCATTTCCCCTCTGTGTGTTCCATATGCATGTATCTTCCCAGATGACCTTCCAAGGAGGATAGGAGGCCGGGCCTAGATGGGAAGAAGATGTTCTGAATCCCTTGGCTCTAACACTCTACTGTCACCAATAATACCATACCAACAGGATGGTTTAGAGAATCTCCTCTGATTTTAAAAACAACTATAAATAACAATTTTATCAGAAATTGGTTTATGACTTGATTAATGTAGAGCTTACCTGACAAATATAATATATGCCAAAAATTCACTTGTCTGAATTAGTTTGCATAGAATCCAAACCCTTCTCTTTCTCAGAGTATCTCTAACTCTATTTCTTTCCTTCACTGTCTGTCTCTCTTCCTACAAACACACACTACACTGTGAACATGTAGGTGTATCACAGCATCACATTGACAGAGACTCCTCTGTCAGAGTCTGCTGCTTCCCAGCCAAGCCATCTGAACCGAGGAGTCTCCCTTGATGACCCAAAAAAGAAATAATAGAATTGGTGCCTGTTTTTCTTGTCGACAGCCCACATACAGCGCGCGCACACACACACACACACACACACACAGAGCATCTAGCTTATATTTTACCATGCTCTGGGAACTATGCACCTCAAATAAAATTTACTGCAACAGTGGAGAGTGAATTATCAAGGACATATCCCTGAAATGAGAAAATCTGCAGGCAAGAGACAGCTGCCCTCTATGCCTAGTGGAGCTTGGAGAGCCCTCTTCACCAGCAGCAAAGTTGAACAGAGCTCCCTTCTGCTTTTCCTTTAGGGCAGTGACTTATCAATAGTGAAACTTTCCAGGTCCTTAGCCACCTATCCTCTCATGAGAATCCCATCATTTCCACACCATTGACTGGAGCCTAAATGTGGCTTTTGGTATGGAAGTAAAGGAAATAAAGCTTAAAGAATAGTCAGCAGCCACCTCCTTAGGCACTTATGAAAGCTTAACTTAAAGGGTCATGTCTGACTTCCCAGGGCAGCAAAGAGAAAGGACAGACAAAAGCTTTCAAGAGTTGTAACCTTCTGGCATTCATTCGGTCAGTACTTTCTTTCCATAGTGATAGCAAATGCAGACTATGTCAAAGATTTTTAGTTTTGCTAATACTCTCTGAGCAATTCTCAAGCTGTTGCTATAAGCAGCTCATGTTTTCTAATGCGCAAGAGCATTTTAGTAATTAGGCATGAGATGCTGCTTACCATTTTAGAACCTCAATATTGAAGCCTAGTAGAGGAAGCTTTGACTGAGTCTTCTCAGTTTATGAGGGCTACTTACTTGTACCATTTTTTTTTTTTCAAGAAGAGTCCTGGGTACAATGACAAGCTGGGACCAAACCCAAGGCAGAGCTGGCTCCCCACAGAGTCCCAGAAAGTGAGAACTGTACCAACTGCTTCCTTTTGTGCTTCACAACAGCAGGGGAGGATTATGATAAGGGAAGGTAGAAGGGAAGAAAAAGGAGGGAAGGCCAGGGCTGACCAAAGGTGGAAAGAGAGGAAGTTAGAGGACATATTCTGGCAAAATCTGGTTACCTTCCCTCCTTAGGCGGAGGTAAGAAATAACAAGGAAGGTGCTTGATGACACTGCATTTCTTGGGGTGGCATGAGGGAAGAGGGGAAGGGGCCTTGCATTCTGGAATAACCACACAAGCTCTTTACCTCATCCATCCGGCTCCCTCAACCTCCATGCAAACACAAATGGCTAAACCTCCTCCATATAATATGCTGCCCTAACCAGGAATGGACCCCAAAATTAAATCTGTTATTTATTTTAAAAAATTACATATTCAGAGTAAAATCTTCAATTATGCAAAATGGCATATGATGAAAGGTAAAATTCCTTTGTCTGTCACCTGACTTCCCCTCACGTGCCCTTGTCACAGAAGCTCACACTTAACAATTTAGTTTACATCCCTAGAGAAATTATTCATATATGCAACTACACCTATATATAATGTTTTTGTAAAAAATATTCAAATGAGAATCACACAAAGCATACTGTTCTGCCACTTGCTTTTTTAACTCAGTGTATTTGAACATTTTTCCATAATCATACACCAGACCAAATTCACTGTTTTTAAGGACTGCATAGTGTTTGGGCAGACCATACTGGAAAGTCTTCTCATAAGTGACCATTAGATAACTTCCACTTACTTTGCATTACAAGCCATGCTGTAGTTAAAGTTATTTGTACATCTATCTTTGTGTACCTGTGAGAGTATATCTTATAAGACTGGAATCCTAGGCTTAAGAAGTATATACATTGTAAATTTTGGTAAATAATGCCAGATTGCACCCAACAATACTGCTTACAAGTTTTTGCTTTCCAATGTCCTTGCCAATACCCAATATTCACTAAAAGGTAAAAAATGTATTTTATTATTTTCATTTACATTTCTTTAATTATGAATAAAACTGGGCATATACCCACTCATTACAAATCCTAAGTATGGATTTATAAAGCCCTATTTCCAGACACATACATATACACAGAAACATTTCTCCCAGGAAGGACCTATTCATATCCTTTCCTCATTTTCCTTTGTATTGTTCATTCATTCTTCTTAATTTGTAAGGATATATAATATGAAATTACTATATTTTTATCAGAGGGCTTTTACCTTGTTTATAGTACTACTTTAATACTGAAGTTTTGATACTTTTTTTAAGTAGCCCAATTCATCCATCTTGTGTTTCATAACTTCTGGGTTTTATGTCAGGCCCCAAGGGCTTACCAACTCCAAAATTATTTCTAAATCACTGGTATTTTCTTCTAGTATGTTCATGTTTTAATTTTTTAAGTATAAATGTTTTAATTATTTGGAATTACTTTTGGTGTAAGATGTGAAGTAAGAATCTACCTGTATATTTTCCCAAAATTTTCAGTTGTCCTAACCTAATTTGTTACTAATCTGATTTTGTCTCACTGATTTCAGACAAAATTAGGCACATTCAGGGTGGTATGGCCGTAGACTGCGCCGCTGATTTCAAATGTCAAATGCCAAAACATATGCAGGTCTTTTTCTAGACTCTGTAATATGTTTCATTGATTTTTTATTTTTACCTCAGTTATAAACTGATTTAATTCTGTAACTTTTTATACATTTCAGTATCTGCTAGGGTTAGTCTTTCCTCATAACTCTTCTTTAGTATATTTTATTTTCAAGCTGGAAAAGTTAGAAGCAGACTCTCTCTTCAAAGGTGGAAGCCTGCATTTGCTTTGAAGGATGACTATGCTGGAGCTTTGTGAAAAGCCATTTGAATAGGTCCTCTGGTTATGTAACAATTACCTACAGCTCTGGGGAAGACCTCAGTGCAAACTCAGATGCGTTCTGTTCCAGCTGAAGCCAAATGTTCTGTTCAGAAATATAAATTGGGCAAATCTTTTAGCAGAACTATGTTGCTACTTGTATAGTCAATAGAGAAATGTTTCTTCTCTAAACATGAATTTATAATATCCTATTCTTATACATGAATTCATGTGGCAGAGAAATATGTTTTCCTGCCCTGGCAGAATTTGTGCCCAGGAGGTGCAGAGACAGGGTGAGAGAGCCAGTGCAAGAGAGAGGCCAGGATGGAATCCTGATCCTGTCTTCAGCCTACACTACAAGAGAGACTGTAGGAAACAAAAAGAAACAAAAGGAAAAGAAAAAACAGGCCCAGAGAAGGCAGCCCATCCTGAACCTGAGCTCTTTATTCCACATTTTGTGTTATCAAAGATCGAATGGGCTGAATTGGGAAAATGTATATTGTTCTGATTTATTCTGAAGCTTTCAGGGGAACCCTTATTTCTGTGGCCTTTTCCTTTCAGGGAAAAGAGAATGACTATTCCCAGTCATCCAGGAAGCCGAGTGAGGAAATGTGGATATTTGGAGGCCTTTAGGATCCAAGGACCTAGACTCCAGGCAAGAGAGATGTGCTCAAGGGCAGTCCACTGTGAGTGCCTGAGTAGTGCATGGGTGGTTTTGAGAGTTGGAAAAGAGGTACACCCAGTAGATGGCCTCACAGAGGAGCTTTGAAAACTGCCATATCTGGAATCCTTATTGTATCCTCTTTGTTGTGATTCGCTTCTGAAACCGCTAAGCCTTCACAAGGCCTTGGATTATCTAACAATCAATTATGGCCGGTTTAAGGGAAGTGGCTTGCCCACCTTGGGGAAAGTGGTCAAGACGCATGCAGCTGCAGGGTGAAGAGAGAGGGGAAACAGAGCACAGAGGGCAGTCAGATAACTAAAGTGACAACACCCCCCACTCCCAATTTCTCTAACATGTGAAGCTTTACCACGGGGTCCCAGAAATGCTGAAGTGGGGAAAGCTGGGATACACTGGAATTCCTAGAGGCAGACAAAATCGCGTACTGAGGGAAAGTGTGACCTCACATCTGCTGAAGGATAATCATTTCTTGTAACAAATGCTCAACTCTTGTAATTTCTACTTTTGTTACTAAAAGTGAGGTATCCTTTCACTCATTAAACTGTTTAAGTTTTTCAAACAGGCCAGCTTCTTTTTTATGTTTTTATTTCAATAGTTTTGAGGTACAAGTGGTTTTTGGTTACATGGATAAATTCTTTAGTGGTGATTTCTAAGATTTGAGTGCATCTGTCACCTGAGCAGTGTACACTGTACCCAGTATGTAGTCTTTTATCCCTTAACCCCTCCCAATCTTTCCCCTACCCTGGCTCCCCAAAGTCCATTATATCACTCTTATGCCTTTGCATCCTCATAGCTTAGCTCCCACTTATAAGTGAGAACACACGATATTTGGTTTTCCATTCCTGAGTAACTTCACTTAGAATAATGGTTTCCAAGTCCATCCAAGTTGCTGCAAAAGACATTATTTCCATCTTTTTTATGACTGAGTAGTATTCCATGATGTATATATACCCCATTTTCTTTATCCACCATTGATCCACGGTCAATGGGCACATAGGTGGGTTTCATATCTTTTTGTGACACTCAAATTTGGAAACTCTACTTTTGTTTCATAAAATGAGGTATCTTTTTACTCATTAAATTATTTAAATGTTTCAAACAGGCCAGCTTCTATCTAGGCCTTACCCAACAGACACTGTTTTCATGTCATCCAGTCAATCCTATCAAGGCAGAAAGAGTTTTTATCCTAAACAACAATAAATGAAAATCCAGCTTATCCAGGTAGTTACCTCAAGTCTCCTTTTATTAGACTGAGGGCTTGGAGATCAGTCTTGGTTACAACCTTTGCCAGCAAGCAGAGAAAGTCTCCAGTGGTGGGTCTTGCTCTATTCCCCACACCCTCACATTTCCACACGGAGACGGCCTCTAGGGGAGGACATTGCTTTTCCAGGTGTTGCTAAATAAAAATAATTAAAGAACCGAGGTTCATATGAGCCTTTTTTGTTGTTGTTGTTGTTGTTGTTTTTGACAGGGTCTTGTTCTGTTGCCCAGGCTAGAGTGCAGTGGAGTGATTATAGTTCACTGCAGCCTTGAGCTTCTAGGTTCAAGCAATCCTCTCTACAGACAATTTTGTAACGTGATTTTCACTTAAGGTCTCCCCAGATTTTTTTCTGAGACAGTGTCTCACTCTGTCCCCTAGGCTGCAGTGCAGTGGTGTAATCATGGTTCATTGCAGCCTCGACCTCTCGGGCTCGAGTGATTTCTCCCACCTCTGTCTCTGGAGTAGCTGGGACTACAGGGACACACCACCATGCCTGGTTGACTTTTGTATATTTTGTAGATATGAGATTTCACCATATTTTCCAGGATGGTCTCAGACTACTAGGCTCAAGCAATCTGCCTGCCTCAGCCTCCCAAAACGTTGGGATTATAGGCGTGAGCCACTACGTCCAGCCAAGGTCTCCCAGGCTTTAAACAATCATGAAAAATCATCATTTGACTAATGTACCATTAGTCTTTATGAGTTCATTCATTCATTTAATAAGCATCTATTGAGCACATGTCTATTGTATGTGCAACTTTATACCATAGAAAATAGAGATGTTGATGACACTCTGCTTGCATTTTTACAATGCTGCTATTTTTAAAATAATTTCCAAATGTATTACTTTATCTAATCTCAAGGATAAGAAACATCTTTGATTTTCTTTTTGAAATATTAGGCTCTTTGAGAAACAATAAGTCCCACACCAATGTAAAAAAGTTAATTTTATGCTTTGCTTATGTTTTATAAAACAGGAAAATTAATATGAGGTCATCTGAGAAGGATACTTGAAGGTGTTTGAAACTTAGAGCAACTTTTAAATTTGAGGATGAATATGAGTAAATTTTTTGAATTTTTCATATAATCACTATGTGGAAATTTTGGGAAAACCCACTATACTAACTGATGCTATTAGCATGCGCAAGAAAAAAATAGTGCAATGGAATATATGATGGAGTCTTTCCTTCCATTAATTTTCCTGTATGTGCTGTAATTACATGTATTTCAATACATGTAATTTAATATTCTGATTTTTTTTTTTTTTTTTTTGAGATGGAGTCTCACTCTGTTGCCCAGGCTAGAGTCCAGTGGCTCGATCTCATCTCAATGCAACCTCCACCTCCCAGGTTCAAGCAATTCTCCTGCCTCAGTCTCCCGAGTAGCTGGGATTACAGGCACCTGCCACCACACCTGGCTAATTTTTGTATTTTTAGAAGAGACAGGGTTTCACCATGGTGGCCAGGCTGGTCTCGAACTCCTGACCTCAGGTGATCCACCCACCTTAGCCTCCCAAAGTGCTGGGATTACAGGCATGAGCCACCACACCCAACCTAATATTCTGAATTTTAAGTAATATTAGAGCATAAATATTAACATGCTATTGAATAGTATTCATAACCATCATGTTAGTATTTATATTATATTACAGTGACTACTATATGATTATAATGTATTGTAATGCCCTATTACTAGACACACAGTCTTCCAGCTTTTCAACTATATTGTACATAATTATCTCTTCATATTGCTGTTGTTTTCTTATGGTAGTTACTAGAAACCTATTTTTAATAATTTATCTGCTTTTGACTTTAAGCTTTCTTGTTGAAATTATGACAGATCATTGCAAAATTAAGATCATTAAAATCCCAATAAAGAGTTTTGCTGCACATGTCACTCGTTTAAATCTACATCTGTTCTTGAGTTACTAGTCCTCCACAATTTTCTCTGACTGCTTTATTCCTCTGCAAAGTAAATAACAAATTTTTCTGTCAACTTTTGTTGTACAGAAGTGGGCTCATTAACATCAATAAGCCACTCTGTGCCCAAATATAAGAGCTAAACATAAAAAATGAATCAGTAATGAGTGACGCTAAGTGTTGAATTAAACAGTGAAATATCTTGGGCCTCTGGAAGCATTCCTGTGTGTTGAAGACTGACTTAGTAACACACTTTCCTGAGTAACACAGTAGGTTTGCTCTGCTTCTATTTATTTTCTGTCTTTTTTCCCTAAGCCTGTTTGCATAAAAACAAGAAATGTTTCCGGTTTCCACCTGCATAACACCATTCTGCTACTCTTTACACTCCTTTAATTAATCAGTCATCATGAAATCATCTTTTATATTCCTCCCATCTCATGAATAGAGACATCTATACATAGATCCTATTGAGCCATTCACAGTGCTTGCTAACATCCCATTGACGGTAGATTTTATAAAAGAAAGCAAATCAACAATTCTGTTATATTTAAAGTTTCACATCCATAAAGGTTTATTGTGGACTCCCTGCAATTGACTCCTAGAAAATGTTTTCTTTCAGTGAATTTCAGTGCAGATCATTTAAAGGGGGAGAAATATGCAATTATTGCAGAAACAAAAACTAAAGGACAAAAAATCTCCACCCAAAAAAATAAAAAAATACATGGTTCTACAAGATACATGCACTTTGAAATGTCTCTACATAAATTGCCAAATATAACTAGGAGTGCTTCGAAGACTGATTAGCTATTTAAGGTATATACAAAGAAGACTGGATAAGAATTTGCAAATAGGAACGTTAAGGTCTTTTTATCTTTCATGTTGCGACAAATGAAATACATTATTCACTATAAAAATTTCAAATTAACAGAAAAGCACCAGGAAGAAAATAAAATAAAATCCACTGGTAATCCTGTAATCTTTTACATAGAAACAACCACATTATTAATATTACACATATTTTAAATATTTCTCTGTTACAGTTTTTTGGGGTTTTAGTTTTAGTTTTCACAAAACAAGGATCATGCTCCATGCATTTTAAACCTTGATTTTTTTCAATTAACAATACACTGTGAACAATTTCCTGTGGTATTAGGTTCCTAAAATGTGGTTTTTATCAGTCATATATTCTATATGTTAATATATCACAAATTATTTAGTTCCTGTTTTCAAGTTGGGATTTTTTAGTATACATAATTGTAATTACAACTTTACATAAATTTTTGTATACTCCTTATTATTTCCTTAGGAGAGACTTCTGGGAAAATCACTGATTTTGCTAGCCAAACAGTATTTTAAAGCCATTTGGAAAATGTTGTCAAGATGTCCATGGAGGACATGTCATTCATTTAATCTATGAAAATTACATTAAATTTTATTTCTTTTTTTCCAGCTTTTTGGAAGCATTATTGACAAACAAAAGTTCTATATAGTTCTATATATTTAACGTATACAATGTGATGTTTTTGTGTATATATATGTTGTGAAATGATTACCACAATTAAGTTAACTGACATATCTACTACTTCATATAGTTAGCATTGTGTGTGTGTGTGTGTGCGCGCGCGCGTGTGTGTGTGTATGGTGAAAACACTCTAGATCTACTCTCTTAACAAATTTTGAGTACAAAATACATTATTATTAACTACAGTCACCATGCTGTATAGGTCTCCAGAACTTATTCATCTTATACCAGAAGGTTTTATGCTTTAACTAACATCTCCCCAACATCCACCCCCGAGCCACTGGCACACCATAATACTCTGTTTCTATTAATTTGTCTATTTTAGAGTCCACAAATAAGTGAGATTATGTAGTATTTTTCTTTCTGTGACTGATGTATTTCACTTAACATAATTTCCTTCAGGTTCATCCATGTTGTCACAAATAAGATTTCCTTCTTGTTTAAAGCAGAGTAGTGTCCTATTGTGTATATATACATTTTCTTTAGGAATTCACCAGTTGATGGACACTTAGGTTGTTTCCATATCTTGGCTTTCTACAATGGCTGTACTAATTTACATTGCCACCAACAGCATGCAAGGGCTCCCTTTCTCCACATCCTCACCAACACTTTCTTTCGTCTGTTGAGAATAGCCTCTCTAACAAATGTGAGGTGATATTGAAGCGGCATCAGTCATCTGGGGTGATATCCAAGGTTCGTTGCCTCAGGCAAAGGAAATCAAGGACACAGATACATAAGGAGTGAGGACAAGAGCAGAAGTTTAATATGTGAAAGAAAGAGAAAAGCTCTCACTCCTGCAGAGAGAGGGGGCTCTCAAGTGGGTCTTCCAGTTATGTGGTGAAATGCACAGGGTTTTTTGTTTTTTGTTTTTTTTGTTTGTTTGTTTGTTTGTTTTTGACAGAGTCTCACTGTGTTGCCCAGGCTGGAGTGCAGTGGCGCGATCTTGGCTTCCTGCAAGCTCCACCTCCCAGGTTCATGCCATTCTCCTGCCTCAGCCTCCCGAGCAGCTGGGACTACAGGTGCCAGCCACCATGCCCAGCTAATTTTTTCTTGTATTTTTAGTAGAGATGGGGTTTCACCATGTTAGCCGGGATGGTCTTGATCTCCTGACCTCATGATCCACCCACCTCGGCCTCCCAAAGTGCTGGGATTACAGGCATGAGTCACCACACCTGGTCAATGCACAGGGTTTTATAGACTAGCTTGAGGAGGCAGTGTCTGGTTTACACCAGGCCCAAAAGGTGTACCATTTACGTAGCATGCAGAGAAGCTGGCTGCCCCACCTTAATCTTCTATTATGCAGATAGGTTCTCTACCTGGCCGGCACCATGTTGCCTGTTCCTTTACTGTACATGTGGTTGACAAAGAAAAAGGAAGATGGAGCCTCCATGTTGAACATGCCTGGCTCCCAGGGAGCCGTTTCCTGTTGGTACAGCTGCCAGCATTTACATGTACAAGCTTCTGCCTTGCTTTTCTATGTCTGCAGCTTGATTTTTCAGGCTGCTCTTTATTAGAAAAGAAAAATCAAGCTGCCCTTTGTTAGAAAAGAAATTATTTGGGGGCTGCTTTTTATTAAAAAAATGGGAAACCTTACTGAGGACTCTCTTACCTCCACTATTTGTCTAAATAATTTCTTTTTAGCTCCTGTATCAATATCTTTTATGGTTTTAGTTTGCATTCCTTTAATCAATAGTGATGTTGAACATTTTTCATATACCTGTTGGCCATTTGTTTGTCTCCTTTTGAGAAATGTCTCTTCAGATCCTTTGCCCATCTTTAAATCAGGTTATTTGTTTTCTTACCATTGAGTTGTTTGAGTTTCTTATATATTTTGAATATCAATCCCTTTCAGATGTGTAATTTGCAAATATCTTCTCCCATTCAGTAGGTTGCCTTCTCAGTCTGTTGATTGCTTTTTGGTTGTGCAGAAGTTTTTCAGTTTGATGTAATTTCCTTGCCTATTTTCAATTTTGTTGCCTGTGCTTTGGAATTCATAGCCAAAAAATAATTACCCAGAAAAACATCATGGAGCTTTTCCCCTATGTTTTCTTCTACAAGTTTTACAATTTCATGTCCTACAGTTAAGTCTTTAATCCATCTTGAGTCAATTTTTGTATGTGGTGTGAGAAAAGGGTCTAATTTCATTCTTCTGCAGGAAGATACCCAGTTGTGGAAGAGAAGATCATTCCCAGTTGTGTGTTCTGGTACCTTTGTCAAAACTCAGTTAACTGTATATAAGTAGATTTATTTCTCTTCCATTCATCTATATGTTGTTGATTTTGTTTTAATGCCAGTACCATGATGTTTTGATTACTATAGCTTTGTAGTATGTTTTAAAGTCAGGTAATATGCTACCTCCAACTTTGTTCTTTTTGCTTAGGATTCCATTAGCTATTCCAGGTCATTGTGGTTCCATATAATTTTTAGGGTTATTTTTCATATTTCTGTGAAAATATCGTTGTAATTTTTATAGAAATTTCACTGATACGGCCGGGCGCGGTGGCTCAAGCCTGTAATCCCAGCACTTTGGGAGGCCGAGACGGGCGGATCACGAGGTCAGGAGATCGAGACCATCCTGGCTAACATGGTGAAACCCCGTCTCTATTAAGAAATACAAAAAACTAGCCGGGCGAGGTGGCGGGCGTCTGTAGTCCCAGCTACTCGGGAGGCTGAGGCCGGAGAATGGCGTGAACCCGGGAGGCGGACCTTGCAGTGAGCTGAGATCCGGCCACTGCACTCCAGCCCGGGCGACAGAGCGAGACTCCGTCTCAAAAAAAAAAAAAAAAAAAAAAAAAAGAAATTTCACTGATTATGTCAATTACTCTGAGTAGTATGGACCTTTTAACAATATTAATTCCTCCAATCTGTGAACATGGAATATCTTTCCATTTATTTGAATCTTCTTCAATTTATTTCATCAGTGTCTTACAGTGTAGTTTTCAGTGTATACAATTTTCACTTCCTCAGTTAAATTTAGTCCTAAGTATTTTGTTATTTTTGATAATATCATAAACAGGATTATTTTATTAATTTCTTATTTGGATAGGTCATTGTTGATGTACAAAAATTGGTATACAGAAATGAAACTGATATTTGGATGTTGATTTTTTATTCTGCAAATTTTCTGAATTCATTTGTTGTAAAGTTTTTTTAGTGAAGTCCTTAGGGTTTTCTATATAAATGACCATGTTGTCTGCAAAAAGAGACAATTTAACATTTTCTATTCTGACTTGAATACTTTTTACTTCTTCCTGTTGCCCAGTTATTCTGTCTAGGACTTCCAGAACTATGTTGACTAGAAGTAGTGAGAGTAGGCATTCAAGTCTTATTCTTGATCTTAGAAAAAAAAACTTGCAACTCTTTCCTGTTGTGTATGATGTTAGCTGTGGCTTTGTAATATATGGCTTTTATTGTGTTGAGGTACATTTTTTCTATCACTAATTTATTGAGAATTTTATCATGAAAGGATGTTGAGTTTTGTCAAATGCTTTTTAAGCATCTAGTGAGATGATTGTATAGTTTTTCTTCTTTATTCTGTTAATATGGTACATATTATATTTATAGATTTGTGAATGTTTAACCATCCTTACATCCCTAAGATACTTTTAAAGTGTTGTTGAATTCAGTTTGCTGGTATTTTCTTGAGGATTTTTGCATTTATGTCCATCAGCATTAAGGGCCTGTAATTTTCTTGTTTTGTCCTTATCTGACCTTACTATCAGAGTAATGCTGGCCTCTTAAAATGAGTTTGAAAATATTCATTCTTCTAAGTTTTTTTTTCTGAGAAAGTTTGAGAATGATTGATATTTGTTTGTTAAATGTTTGATAGAATTCAGCAGTGAAGCCATCAGGTCCTGGACTTTCATCGATGGCAGATATCTTATTGCTGATTCATTCTCATTACTCAAAATCAGTCTGTTTAGATTTTCTGCTTTTTTGTGATTCAGTCTTGGTAGGTTTTATGTGTCTAAGGATTATTCATTTCCTCTATGTTATCCAACTTGTTGGTGAATAATTGTTTGTAGTCATCTCATGATCCTTTATATTTCTCTGGTATCCATTGTAATGTCTCCTTTTCATTTCTGATTTTATTTTTCTTCCTTTTTTTCTTAGGCTAGCTAAAGCTTTGTCAATTTTGCTTCTTTTCAAAAAACCAACTGTTATCGATCTTTTCTACTGTTTTTCTAGTTTCTAATTTATTTCTGCTCTGATCTTTGTTATTTCATTCCTTCTGCTAACTTTGGGCTTAGTTTGTTCTTTTTCTAGTTCTTTGAGATGTCGAGTTCAGTTGTTTGCGATCTTTCTTCTTTTTTAATATCATTATGTGTTTCCCTCTTAGTACTGCTTTTGCTGCATCACATAAGTTTTGGTGAGTTGTGTTTTGTTTTCATTTCTCCTATTTTCTATTTTCTCTTTTGATTTCTTCTTTGACCTATTGGATGTTCAGAAGTATGATGTTTGATTTCCACAAACAGTCTGCTTCATTTAATGACATGGTTACATCCTGCGAAATGCATTGTTAGGTGACTTTGTCATTTGTGCTAACAAAATAGAGGGTACTTACGTAACCCTAGAAGATATAGCCTACTACACAACTAGGCTATATGGTATAGCCTATTGCTCCCAGGCTACAAGCCTGTACAACCTGTTACTGTACTGAATACTATAGGCAATTGTAACACAATGGTAAGTATTTGTGTTTCTAAACAAAGAAAAGGTAATGTGTTGTGCTGAGTCATTAGGCTGCTGCCATGCCACTGGGAAACAAGACTTTTTGAGCTAGGTTACAATCTAATGAGACCACAGTGGTATATGCAGTTAGTCCCTGATGGAAATGTTGTTATACTATGCATGGCTATATTTGTGAACTTTCTAGTTTTCCTCCTGTTGATTTCTAGTTTCATATCATTGTGGTTGGAAAAGATACTAGATGATTTCAATTTTCTTAAATATGTTAAGACTATTTGTGCACTGGATGGGGTGATGTGGTTCCTATTCTGATTTGGGCATAGTCTACATAGTCTAGGTGCAGCTACATCAGCTGAGGGCAGTGATGCTGAAGACTGCAGGGTCCCAGTGGCCAATGCTGTTATGTCCACAGCATTGAGGAGAGCTGTTGGGGTCTTAGGTGGTAAAGACTGCTGAGGTCGTCCTGATCTGTTTTTCTCCAATACAGGAAGTCTTAGAAGAAGGAATCCCTCTTGGTGCCAGGTATATCTCACAGGTGTGCTTATATGATAGGGACACTGTCTGATGCATGGTGCCTATGGAGCAGCCAGGAGGCCCATGTCTAGAACCAGGCTTTCATGGAGGTTCAGGCCTCCTGGGTCTGAGACAGCAGAGGCCCTTGTTTTCAGGGTGCAGGGCCTCCCACTGCCTCTATGGTAACGGTGTATGAGGCATGGGAGCTTGTTGAGCAGCAGTGAATTTAGTGTCTAGAGCCTGGGCAGAAGCAGAGTTACAGCAAGAGGTGCGGAAGTGCCTGCTGTGGATTAGCTCTGGTGTCTAAGGATGGAGATGGGCAGGCTCATAGGAGCCAGGATCTAGAGCAACCACCACTTGGGGTTAGAGTATGTCCAAGGTTGGCAAGAGTGGTTGGCTTGTCCCAGGGTAGCACAAGAGCAGTTCTTTCTTGGGAGTTGGGGAGTGCAGAAATATCTCCCTCACCCAAGGACACAAGGTGGCATTGGCTGTTCGCTACCTCAGTGGTGAAAGCTGCTGGTATCTTTCGTGGCACAAGCTACTGGGGCCCATATGCCTCCACTAAATACTAGCAGGGAACTAAGGAGTTCAAGGCTGCCATGGGGCTGTGGAGGTCTTAGGCACAGAGATCACCAGAGTCCCCTGCAGAGCTGGTCTTTGGGGATGTGCTAGCAACCACTGCAGGACCAATAAATAGCCCTTGTCCTTCCTTGTTTGCAGCCGTCTCCAGGAGTCTCAGGTATGCTATCTCCACAGTGATCCTTTCTAGGAGGTTATTCTCCATTTTTTGCCCACCGTGTTGCTGCAGTTTCTTAGTTGAGGAAATATTCCTGCTCTCTTGCAGCTTAGGGCCTATTTGGAAGAATTGGCCAAGTTAGACCTACTGGAGTTATCTCCTAGGATTTTATATGCTAACAGTAAGAGAAATACTCTTTCCTCTCAGTTGGGAGCTATAATTATACTATCCTGGAGTTCTCGTCAGTCTTGCCCTCTGCTATGTGGAGGCAACAGAATAAAGAGGTCAAGATGGAAGCTGAAGAAAATGGTAGTGGCCACAAGATCAACAGTCTTTAAGGCTGATTTGATTCCCGAGACTCACCCCTGTGTTCCCAGTTACAAGAGACAGTATGGCGCTCCCTGCCTTTTTGTCTTTAACCTACTTGTCTAACACAGACTTCTTCTGGTTGGCACTAGTAAGCGCCTTATTTTCTTCTCTTCTCTTCTATTTTAGAAGATGGGATCTAGGAGTCCTGGAAGCAAGAGACTAGAAAGGAAATTCTAAGCTTAAGTGCATGTTTTAATTATTCTTTCCTGTAGCAGTACGTTCTCCAACTATTTTATTTACTTATATAATTAATTCATTCAACAAATATTGAGCAACTGCTATGCACCAGGTAGTCTACTAGGTGCTGAGGATACAGCAGTAAACAAAATACATAAAATTCTTTACCCTTAGGGAATGTGCTTTCTAGTTACTTTACCATGATTATTGCATAGTTAACTACTGGTGATAAGAAAATTAATCATTAGAAATTCGTCCCTTGTTAATTTGGCATCCATATGCATATCCTTAAGAATTGTGCAGCCATCCCAAAATGAGGATTCTGAAGATGGATTATTGTGCTGCTTGCTCAAAGTTGTGCTTGACTCCCCAAACTTGCCTGCTCACTCTCCCAGCAGACCAGCTGGTGTGGGGGGCCCAAAGCAAGAGAGGTTTTAAGGATGCAGACTGGCTGATGTAGGTTATGCCGGTCTTTATCTCCATTGATGTGGGCTCATGTTTCAGGC
The DNA here is from genome assembly GCF_008728515.1 of Papio anubis. NCBI lineage: Eukaryota > Metazoa > Chordata > Mammalia > Primates > Cercopithecidae > Papio > Papio anubis. The sequence continues at coordinate 43,108,237 of NC_044986.1, read as the reverse complement.
AGATGGGTAGCACTTAAGGTAGCAAATCCTTTATGGAGAGAAAACTTGACATTCAGATGGTTGCTTTTAAATGTTTATACATTTTACATTTATTGATAGATACCATAAATAATATCTGATAGATATCATAAATAACTCAACTGGTGTTGGTTCTTTTGCTGGTGGGGTGACTGTAACCTTCATGCCAAGATTCTGGGCCATACACAGTCTTGCCTGAATTGGGTTACTGTAATTTCCCATGATGGTAATCACAGGTCACAGTCATACTAAAAGACACCCGAAGGAATCTCCTATATTGCAGACACACCCTTCCTTACTTCCATTGTGGAGTAGTAGTCCAATTTCCCCTTTGTAGTCAGGATCAATTACCTCAGCCAGAGTCATAACTCCTTTCTTAGCTTGTTGACACAGAGGCACCAGTAGCCCAAAGTGGCCCAGTATCAATCTTAACTTCCAGTTCAGTTGGAATCATTGCTGTGTCTCCTGGTGGAATGATTCTTCTCTCCAAAATTATGACCTCCATGCCAGCAGAGCATAAAGTCATGGGAACAGGAAGCAAAAATTTTGCTACTGGGTCACTAGAGATAATGGTGAGTGGTGCTACTCCCATTTCCACCCCATAATTCCTGGACCCATGAATCCTGGCTATGGGAAAAATAGTATCAAATCTTGGACATTAATTCAGAGCATATACACCCTTCTGTTGAACCTTGCCCAAGCCCTGCAAAGTATTGTCACCTACCTGGTGCTGCAACTGCAACTTCAAAGGACTGTCTGACTGCGAGATAAAGCTAGCTACTTCAGGATGATGGGGAACATGGTAAGACCAATGAATTCCAGGAGCATGAGTCCATTGCTACACTTCTTTGGCTATGCAGTGAGTTCCTTGGTCAGAATGAATGCTGTGTGGAATACCATGACAGTGGATAAGGCATTCTGTGAGTCCAGAGATGGTAGTTTTGGTAGAAGCATTGCATGCAGGGAAGGTAAATCCATATGAGAGTGTCTATTTTAGTAAGGACAAAATACTGTCCCTTCTATGATTAAAGTAGTCCAATGTAATCATCCTGCCACCAATGTAATCATCCTGCCATTTTGTAGCTAGCTGATCGTCCCAAGGGCATGGTGCCATATAGGGAGCTCAGTGTTGGTCTCTGCTGCTGACAAATTGGACACTCAGTGGCTGCTATACCCAGCTCATCCTTAGTGAGTGGAAGTTCATGTTGCTGAGCCCATGCATAATCTCCTTCCCAGCCACCATGGCCATTTTGTTCATGAGCCCATCGGGTGATGATAGAGATGGCTGGGGAAAGAGGCTAACTAGTAGTCACAGAACAGATCACTCTATTCACCTGTATTCACACACCTCTTCCCCAAATTTCTTCATCACCAATTTTCCAATCATTTTCCTTCCAATTCCATGATCATCTGTCCAAACAGTTGGCTACAGCTCATAAATCTGTATATAATCACACATCTGGCCATTTCTCCTTTCAAGTAAAGTGCACAACGAGCTGCACTGCCTTATGTTCTGCCCACTGAGATTTCCCTTCACCACTGTCCTTCAAGGATGTCCCAGAAAGGGACTGTATTGCTGCAAGCTGTCCATACAGAACCATCTGTAAACGAGGCCCCAGTCTTCTCTTTCTCTGTCAATTGATTATAGAGTACTCTCCATGAGGCTATAGATGCAGGCTAGGAGAGAGAAGGCAATGTAGTAGGAGTGAACTATGGGCATTTGGGCCACTTCATATAACTTACTTGTACCTTCAGGACTTGTTCAAGCAGGATCATATATAGACCATTTCCATTTAATAATGAAGTGTTACTGTGCATGCCAAACTTAACAATATGGTGGGTCAGATAACACCCAATGTGTAATGGGCAGCTCAGGTCACATGGTAACTTGACAGCATAGGGTCAAACATTTAGTATCAACTGAGGCCCAGCACCAGGCCAAAAGCTGTCTTTCAAAAGGAAAGTAGTTATCTCTGGGTGATGGCAGGACCTTGTTCCAAAATCCTAAGGGCCTCTGCTGCAATTCACCTATGAGGGCCTTCCAAAGGCTTCAAACAGCATTCCTACCTACCACTGACAGCTCAAGTACCATGGATCTGCTGGGTCTTGTGGCCCAAGTGGCAGAGCGACTTGCACAGCAGCCTAGACCTCTTATACAGCCTTCCCCTCTTCTGGGCCCCACTCAAAACTAGCAGCCTTCTGGGTCACTCCGTAGATGGACCAGAGTAACACATGCAAGTTAAGAATATGTTGCCTCCAAAATCCACATAGGCCCACTAGGCATTGTGCCACTTTCTTAGCTGTAGGAGCAGCCAGATGCAACAATTTATCCTTCCCCTTAGAAAGGATATCTTGACATGCCCCATACCACTGGACCTCTAGAAACTTCACAGAGGTAGAAGGTCTCTGAATTTTAGCTGGATTTATTTCCTATCTTCTGACACACAAATTTCTGACCAATAAATCCAGACTGGTTGGTACTTTATGCTCACTAGATCCAATCAGCATAACATCATCAATGTAATAGACCAGTGTGATATCTTGTGGAAAGGGAAGGCAATCAATATCCTTGAAAACCTAATTGTGACAGAGTGCCAGAGGGTTCATATACTTCTGAGGTAGAACAGTGAAGGTATATTACTGGCCTTGCCTGCTAAAAGCAAAGTACTTCTGGTGGGCCTTACGGACAGGAATGAGGCATTTACGAGATTAATAACTACATACCAGGATATGTGTTCATTTGCTCAAGCAATGAAATGCCATCTGGTACAGCAGTTGGAACTGGGGTCACAATTTGGTTAAGGTTACAGTAATCCACTGTCATTCTCCAAGATCCATCTGTCTTCTTTACAGGCCAAATAGGAGAGCTGAATAAAGATGAGGTGAGAATAACTACCCTTGCATCTTTCAAGTCCTTGATGGTGGCACTAATTTCTATTGTTTTTGATTGACTATTTTCCTCGGTAGAGGTAGCTCTAGTGGCTTCAATTTGGCCTGTCTCACCACACTAGCTTTCACTCCATTAGTTTAGGAACTAATATGGGGATTCTGCCCACTGCTAAGTATGTCTGTGCCAATTATACATTCTAGAATTAGAGAAATGACCACAGACTGGGTTTGGGGACCCACTGAACCCACTGTGAGGCAGACCTGAACTACAACTCCATTGATCACCTAACCTCCAGAAGCTCCTACTTTTGCTAAAGAGCCACAGTGACATTTTGGGTCTCCTAGAATCTGTCAGTTCAGAGTCAGTGTCCAATAGTCTCCAAAGGTCTGATTATTTTCTTTTCCCCAGTGTACAGTTACCCTGGCAAAATATCATAAGTCTTTTGGGGAAAGCTAAAAGAAACATTATCAGTACAAATTTTTGGTGTACCAGCGTCCTTCCTGGAGAGTACCTGGTCTCCTTTGCTTTCAAGGGGTTTTTTAAACCGACTCATGTCTGGGAACTAATTGAGGGGCCGTGATTCTCTGCTTTTATTATTGGAGTTAGACTTTTTGTTTGCTTGACCTGAAAGTGTTCTGCTTATACAGTAACGTAAGGATTTAGTAGGTTTTCTATCTATTTTATATCTAGGAATACCGTAATTGACTACTCAATGCCTTAGGTCTACATCAGTCAGACTATTCTGATTGTTGGTTTGCCTCTTCTATTCATTACAATAACTACATGCACCTTACTTTTGGTGTTGGGAACCACCACTTGGCCCCTACCACCCCAGATCCGATTATCCCCATTGCACGTAAGTTTTCCCATTGGATGACAGTGCTTCTCACCATAAGGTCAGGCCTACAGAAAAGTGCAATCACAGAGCTCTTCAGGGATGCTGGAACTCCCCTTACAAATCTGTTTCTCAAAGTATTCGTGAAAGATCTATCTGGACCTTCCCAGTGTGGGTCAGTAGGTTTTACTACTCTAACTCCACTCTAGCATTACAGTCTCTTTAAGCCTCTAAATCCCTTCCTTTGTGTAAACCAAATGGAGATGAGGCTTATCCAACTTGCCCTCAGTGGGTCATCTTTTGATCTATGTTTCAGCCAACCAACCAAACAAACTGTTACTGCCTTTACTAACTTCCTGAGCTGCAATGTTACATGCAGAATCTCTGCTTAGTGGGGCCGTATCAATAAATTCAGCCTATCCCACTATTGCTTCCATCATTCTTCTATACCTTTAGTATCCATTTCCATATGTTTCCCCCCTTTTCTGCTTATATAAATTAGAAAACTCAAGTAGTTCTATCAGAGTATAGGGCACCTCCTCATGGGTCACACTCTCTATATCACTTTTAGGGGCCTGCTGGGTCTCAAGTCTAGTTACAGGGATAGAAGCAAAGAGAGATGGTGGGCATGAGTCCTGAGGAGAATCAGCATTGTCTTGCTTGGCAACTGCTTCAAGGGAGGCCACTAACCTTTTCCATAGGCAATGCACAGATCATCCCTTCAGAAAGAGATGGAAAGGCCAATACCACTGGGAGTGAGAACACCACTGCCTTGGAAGGTGGAGAGACCACTTCCACTGGCAAACAAGACTCATGAGGATTTAGGAGCTCAATGTCCCCAGCCTCATCAGAGTCTTCTCACACATCCCCATCCCAACTTACAGGATCCCATTCTTTCCCAACCAATGCCCTCTCTTCAACAGCAGATACCCTGTGAGGCTGGGAGTTCAACTTTTGTTGTAATGCAGATAATTGCATGACAAGGGCTTGTGTTGATTTTCAGCAATTTCAGCCCTTTCCTACAGGAAAGAAGATTCTAACTCAGGGCACATTCAGAAGCTCTTAGGCTATTTATACATAGCTGCAGCTGGTAAATCAAATTCATAAGCTCATCCTTTTCTTTCATCGCTTCGTCCAGCAACATTAGAAGTAACCAACCAATATCATTGTATTCCTTGGTTTTCCACAAATGTTCAAAATATCACATGCCAAGTCACCAAGTTCCTTGCCTTTTATGCATGGTGAATTAAAAGTATCAAATGCATTTATTCTGCATGTCTCTGTAACAGTTCACACCATTGACTATGAGGCACTTTGTACTATTAGAAGTAGAGTCCTTAGCATTTTTAGGTCTAATTAGATAGACAGCCAATTCCAGGAAACTCCAAAACCAATTAAGAAACCTCATCCTTAAAATTCTATTTCTCTAGGACCATACCTGGTACCAAAATCTGTATTCATGAGGGTTCTCTGAGACACAGAACCAATAAGATAGATATAGATATATAAGAGGGGATTTATTAGAAGAATTGGCTCACATGATTATGTAGGCTGAGAAATCCAAGAGAGATCATCAGTAAGCTGTATACCATGGGATCCTGGTAGCATGGCTAAGTTCAAGTCCAAAGGCCTGAGAACCCAGGAGACCACTGTTATAAGTCAGCACACAGTCTTCCTTCTTGATACCTGTGCCCTGTAGTTTCTACGAAAGATGCTTTTAGTTATTCCTGGAAATCAGGATGGAGAATGTTTGTCGACAGGAGACCAACTCTGATGACAGAGTCACGATGTCAACCCTTCCCAGGCAAAATGAATTAAAATTAAATTTAAATTGAATTTTAAAATTAAGAGTGCAGTGTGTGGCCTCATCCTATGGATGACAAAATAGAAGAAAAAGTCCAAAAGGAATAAATGGAGGTCAGAGCATGGAGTGCAAGGCACTACAGAAAGAGTAGAGAAAAGTGGAAGAAAAAAAAGGAGGAAAAAGGCAGAAGCAGCATAAATGCATAGGAAGAGTAAAGTGAGAAAACAGAGAACAAAGGGTTAGGAAGCTGATAATGACAAACAGACAGTGAGTCCTTCCTAGTGTGAGTCAGTCACCTCCAGGACTGCAGCCCAAGAAGCAACAAGAACAATGCGTCTTTAGGAATGACAGCCAGCTCAACAAGAGAAGTCAACAGAAAAGTGTAACAGATGAGATGGAGCACAGGGAATAGAGACCAAAACCCACTTCTCTGGCTGACCAGCTTTTTTGCCAGCTCTCTGGTCATGTAAGCACAAAATGCAGCATTTGTGCAAGTGCACCTGTAGATACAATAGCTTAACATATTGTAGATTAATTTTGTATGATTCTTTATGTGTAAAGGGTAGAAAAGAACGAATTATTTTCATAAAACTGTTCATTCTCATAAAACAATTCCAGCAATACTAAATAGTAGAAGAAAAAAATGAGACAAAGACTTCATGACAAAAACACCAAAAGCAATTGCAACAAAAGCCAAAATTGACAAATGGAATTTAATTAAACTAAAGAGCTTCTGCACAGCAAAAGAAACTAGCATCAGAGTGAACAGACAACCCACAGAATGGGAGAAAATTTTTGTAATGTACCCATCTGACAAAAGTCTAATATCCAGAATCTACAAGGAACTTAAATTTACAAGATAAAAACAACTTCATCAAAAAGTGGGCAAAGGATATTGACAGACACTTCTCAAAAGAAGACATTTATGTGGCTGACAAACATAGGATAAAAAAGCTCATCATCACTGATTATTAGAGAAATACAAATGAAAACCACAATGAGATACCATCCCACGCTAGTCAGAATGGCAATTATTAAAAAGTCAAGAAACAATAGATGCTGGTGAGGCTGTGGAGAAGTAGGAATACTTTTACACTGTTGTTGGGAATGTAGATTAGTTCAACTATTGTGGAGGTCAGTGTGGCGGTTCCTCAGAAATCTAGAACCAGAAATACCATTTGACCCAGCAATCCCATTACCGGGTATGTACCCAAAGGAATATAAATTATTCTACTATAATGACACATAAACACATATGTTTATTTCAGCACTATTTACAATAGCAACGACACGGAACCAACCCAAATGGCCATCAATGATAGACTGGATAAAGAAAATGTGGCACATATACACCATGGAATACTATGTAGCCATAAGAAAGAATGAGATCATGTCCTCTGCAAGGACATGGATGAAGCTGGAAGCCATCATCCTCAGCAAACTAACACAGGAACAGAAAAACAAACACCACATGTTCTCACCCATAAGTAGAAGTTGAACAATGAGAACACATGGGCACTGGGAGGGGAACAACACACACCCAGGCCTGTTGGAGGATGGGGGGAAAGGGGAGGGAGAGCATTAGGACAAATACCTAATGCAAGTGGGGCTTAAAATCTAGATGACAAGTTGTTAGGTACAGCAAACCACCATGGCACATGTACACCTATGTAACAAACCTGCGCATTCTGTATATGTATCCAGGAATATAAAGTAAAATAAACATTTTTTAAAAGAGAAAAAAAATGAGACAGTTAAATGCCACCTACTGGAAATAAGCATTGTTAACACATAGTGGACATCATTTCAGATAAAACAGCTAAATCAATATCTCTCTACATGTAGATATAGATATTAACATAAGTAGATGTGTAACATATACGTACACACACATACACATACACGCACACACAAGCATATATCTCTCTCTCTACACATACTTACATAAATATACACCACACACACACATAAAAGAATGCATGGTTGGATGAATAGAAAGATGTGCATATAACAATAGAAAAATAGAAAAAAATCATTGATGGATAGAGAGATGATAGAAGACAGACTTGCAAAATGGACTTATATTACCCGCTATTTTTAATAAAAAGATTTCAATGGAGTCCTATTATTTAAGCATTTATTTAACTTACATATGTACAGTCATACACTAGAACAGATAAAGAGAAAGAGGAAAATTAAAAATTTATATAACGCAGACAATTTAACTTACATTCACCTCACACAATGAGCATGAACGAGATTTTCATCTATTTTTCTCCATTCACTTTCAATAACGGTGTACCTCTTACAATGCAAGCATTTCACTGCACTGAATATGGGCTTTGGTATTTAAAAATATTATTTGCATAATATGACTTCAAAGACCACAGTAGGCTTTAAGTTTATCTAGTAATCAACTGAAAAACAGCAATCTCCTCCAAAGCTGGAGATTAAATTGGCTGTGTTGAGCTCACTCAGCAAGTGACTTTCACTGCCACGCACTTTTTTATGAGATTTTCAGAGAAAATTTTGACTATATTTTAATATTCATATTCAGAGATCATTTGAAAGCCTATGTCTTGAGCAAGATGCAATTCATCACTGTAGATTTTTTTAAAACTTACTAGAAGGTACTGAAGAGCAACTGAAAAGTTACTAAATCTCAAATTAATATTGATTTACAAGAGATTTTATTTATGAAAAGTTTCTGACATGGCTTGACTCTGTGTCCCCACCCAAATCTCACCTCTAATTGTAATCCCCACATACAGAGGGAGAGACCTGGTGGGAGGTGATTTGATCATGGGGGCAGTTTCCCCGATCCTGTTCTTGTGATAGTGAGGGAGTTCTCATGAGATCTGATGGTTTTAAATGTGGCAATTTCCCCTGTGTTTGCTCTCTTTCTCCTGCCAACTTGTGAAGAAGGTGATTGCTTTCTTTTGCCTTCTGCCATGATTGTAAGTTTTCTGAGGCCTCCTGAGCCATGTGGAACTGGGAATCAATTGAACCTCTTTTGCTTATAAATTACCCAGTCTCAGGTAGTATCTTTATAGCAATGTAAAAATAGACTAATACAGTTTCCAAAACAAAACACATAGGGTTGTTTTTTAAACTGTGCTTAGGATTCCTTTTCAATTAACCTATTTTATTTAATTTTAGTTAATATTTATTAATGCATTCCTTTGAAAGACATGGAAATTAACACTTAAACTTTCTTCCAACATTCCTCCCTCAACTCACACTTTTTATTAGTTATATGATTATTTCACATTGCCAAGCCTTACAGGATTACGATCTGTCCTACAGTCATAATTCCCCATTTTTGTTTGGCCTCTGTTATCAAGCATTCCACCACTACTCCACGCATCATGACATCATCATTCATCTCTTTACGTTTGAATGTTGCCATCAAGTCAGTTTTTCAAGATTGGCTTACAGAGATCACAAAGTTTAGAATGTCTATTTTATAACTTACCATTTGTATTACCAAGTTACTGAGTTACTGGTAACTATTGTTCCATTATCTTTAGGCACTGAGTAGTGCTGTTAAGAAGCCCAGGACAGGTGCGGTGGCTCACACCTGTAATCCCAGCACTTTGGGAGGCCAAGGCAGGTGGGTTACCTGAGGTCAGGAGTTTAAGACCAGCTTGTCCAACATGGCGAAACCCTGTCTCTACTAAAAATACAAAAAATTACCTGGGTGTGGTGGTGGGCACCTGTAATTCCAGCTACTTGGAAGGCTGAGGCAGGAGAATCACTTGAACCCAGGAGGTGGAGGTTGCAGTGAACAGAGATAGCATCATTGCATTCCAGCCTGGGAAACAAGAGCGAAACACTGTCTCAAAAAAAAAAAAAAAAAGAAGAAGAAGAAGAAGAAGAAGAAGCCCGAGCTCAAGACCAAACATATTTTTCCCTTGTACAGGATTTCATTGTTTGACTGTTGAAATTTTCTTTACTCCTAAAATTCAGTAATTTAGCTTATATATGTCTTACTATTAGTTATTGTATTAAGGTATTTTTTGCTTTCTAGAATAAATTGGTATTTTTAATCTGTAATTTCATGTTTTTATTTAGTTCAGGAAAGTTGCCTTTTATTATATTTTTGTTAAATACTTTTGCCCCATGTCTAAATTAACATAATAGGCTTCCAATAAATATTCCTTTAATGAATAAATATGTTTGAATACTTTTCCTGTTTCATTTTTTTTGTTCTCTCCTTCAGGAAGTCAACTATATTTATATTGATGATGTTTTCTCTGTCTTCCAGTTTGATCACCTTTGATAATCTTTTAAATATCTGTATTTTCCATTTTGTTTTTGTGATTTTTGAAGCCTATCCAGCACTCCTATCTTTAGCTGTGTTTTCAGCGTTTACATTATTCTTGTTGCTTCTAAAGTATGTTTCATCTTTATAATGATTTTATTTTCTTGCAGTTCTTCCTTAGATTCTACTGGCACACTATTAACTTCCTGCTTATGTATTACATTTTCTTCTCAGAACTCTTTGAGTTCTTTTTAGAGAAAACATCATCATTTCTTTGAAAACATACAAACTTATTTTTCTGAACTCTACCCTATGTTTTAGGGTAATTCTTTTTGTGATATATTCTCTAGGTTACTTCCTTAAAATGAAAACAATAATTCCTCTTTAAATGGGGCCAACTATTAGCTAAGGAATAATATGGGCAAGAGGATCTAAGGCCATTTACAATGTAAATTGAGGTTTATTGTTATGGGCACAGTCTTACCAAGTCTGCCACTACCTACGCGGTAGGCAAGAAGCTCTTGAGTATATATATACACATTTTAAGCCTACAGTTTTAATGAGAATAAAAGGAAAGAGCCATCTGGACACCTTCATCCACCTCACAGAGATGCTTGTCTTTAACATTCTTTGCTGATAAAACAAGGAAAACGAGATTGAAATATATATAGTTCCTGTTGTAGACTCAACACTCCCAGAAACAGACAGACCTTTGTCTGTCTTTTTCAAGTCTCCCACAGGAGCAAAAGTTCATGGAGGCAACACTTCTGCTCAGTGTTGTTCAGCATCACTGTGGAATATCTCCTCTTCCCAAGTGAAATACTGAAATGGTAATGCAGACAGTTGGCAAATAAGAAACCAGGAATAAACAAGGGCAAAATTATTTAGGACCAAAAGATGTGTAACTGAAATGGATGCTTGAGAAAAAAGGGGGATGACTCATGCTGCAAATTATGCAGGAGACAGAGTTAAGTGTATAAGAAATTCTAATATTGGGATTTAGAGTTTGAGTATGGCAGCATTTCAAATCCAATCTGTGCCACTAGTCAGACAATCAATTAAGCTCTGATTACCCACATTCATCCTCTTGCTCATATTTCCAGTACCTACACAGAACAGCCAAAAGCAGAGCAAAGATTCAAATCACAGCTTTGACTACTCTGCTCCTTCCCCAGTGCCTCTGCCTGCACCAGGACCTGAGAAGCCATGGCAAGGGCAACATAGATGTAGAGAGGGAAGGCACGGCTGCTGAGATCTGCCAGAGGGCAAGTTCACAGATGGAGGGACCTAATGCTTTGCCCTTGAAGCTTTAGTGCTGATGACAATCAAGTCCCTTCTATATTGTGGGTAGATGAACATGGTTTCCCTGCTCTCCATACTGCTCCTGGTGAGATGGATCTTAGACCATAAACACAGTGTCAGTAAGGCTCCTTTTTTAGAGATGCCATCCCTGCCATTGAAAATCACTAAACTGTAATTCCACAGGGGTATTCCTCACTTAGTAAACTGAGTCCTGACACAGCCATAGACATTCTACAAATCATTAGAGTGTAGGATGGGGCTGCAGGTTTGAGGAAAATCTGTATGCCTCTGCTCTCCTGTTCCTACCTCTTCAGGTCGAGAATACACTTTGGGGCAGGAATACCACATAGATTGCAGGCTGGAGTTGGGGCCATTCTCTTGTTTCTTTGAATATAAACAGGCTTTTCTTTTTCCTATTTTTCATTCCTTTTATTGCTTTTTATGTGTTTTAAGAGAAGAAAGAGGAGCAAAGATGCTTTTACGAGAACACACTTAACCAGAAACGCTATAAGTTTGATTTAAACATTTAGCATATTTTGATTACAATTCACAGTGTATGTGTGGAGAAAGTTTGGTGGCTCAGAGCATGGAGTCTCAAGTCAGTTTAAATTCTGCTTCTAACACTCATGAGATCTTGAACCAGTAATTTAATCTCTTTATGTCTCGGTTTCCCCATATAAAAAAAATGTAGGTAATAGGACCTTACTGATAAACTTATTTTCAGGGTTAAACAAAATAACTCATTTTAAACATCAAGCATATAGTAGTAGCACCAAAAAAGAACTACCATTTTTATAAATTTTCCTTAGCTGTTCTCTTATTAGAAAATGCTGGTTTAAAAAACAATGAAGTATTGGTTGATTTGCCATATCTACATCTAGGTAGACTTTATTAATCACCTAATATAATTAGTCTTATATCCAAGTAAGAAAATACAGCATCCTTTTCCCCAGAAGGAAAAATATGCAACACTTCCCTGTAGTTCTATTCCACAAATGTATCAATGACAGGTCATAGCAACCTTTTATAAAAGTATGGCACTTTATAAGTCACTTGCATATTTATTATCAGCTTTGATGCTTTAATAACACTCTGTACTCTAAAGCAGACATCTATTATTCCCATTATATGTAGATAAAAAAATGAAAGTGATCTCTTTGAGATTTCACAGTAAGGGTCTCAAACTCGAACTTCTCTCTTCCTGTTCTCATTATGCCACACAGACCCTCATAAGAGGAACGCAGCAGTGCTAAGGAAACAAGTCATCCTCTCCCTCCCTAAAGTGCTGGAGGAAATAAAACACCGAAACAGACACGGCCCACATGCCTCTCCTCTTTATAATCATGCAACTTAGGAAGGCTTAGAATAAGTTAATAGACATTTTCTCAAATCCTATTTGAGGAAGGAAGAAGGGAAAGAAACAAACCCTACTTCTGTCCTTAAAAAGCTGATAGTCAATTTTAGGCTCTCACAGACCTGAATGATGTAATTTAAGAATTTTATTTTATATAATCTTCGTGGAACCAACCTATAGCCATGCCTGACATTATCAATTCTCTTCAAACTTCCCCCTGGTACCTGAAAAAAAAGGACAAGGCTTGAAGAGATGGCAAGAAGAGATATTAGAAATGGCAGCCTACAAATTGCTCAATGTCAGGCTGTCATTGGAAACTGAGAGCTGTGATACTAATGGGTAGCAGCTGAGACTGGCTGAGGCAGTGCTGCACATGAGGTAAAAAGAGTGAGCTTTATTAACTGGACTTTCCTCCTTGGACTCCAAACCTCTTAATATCTAGAGTAGGTTGAGTATAGACCTAGAGCAAATATGCCAGTCACAATCATTGGAAGAGTTCTTTAATACATGACTTTACAAAGATGCCAACAATTTTATAAGAATAACTGATTCAAGTTGTAATGAGATCTGCATACAGTTTTACAGTTGTTAACTTCAGCATATGGACCCGCAGAAAATATTTAAGTAGATTTCTCCCAAAAAGATGTTCTCTCTTGCTGTTCTAACTCTGTTTAGTCCATGTATCTAAACTAATTCATTTCACAGCAGAGAGGACGTTTTAGTTTCCTAGCTTTGGGTCAAGAAGCATAATTCCCAGACTGAGTTTGACAATAGCCTATCACTGTTAAACATCCTCCAAAGAGGCCAGCACTTTAAATGTATAACTGTCCACTAATCGTGCTCATTAATCAGGAAGACCAACTACAGACCTTAAGAGATAAAAACAAAATAAGGATTCCTAATAAAGAGAGAAGATGGTTTATTTCTCCAGGCCTCAAGACTAAAACAGACTTTACTTGGCCATTGAAGAAGTAGCTTGGGCTCCAGAGTAGCTCTCTCTCAGCACAGGCTGCAGTCACTGGAAAGAAACACCAGCCCATGCCCTCCCCAGTGCCCTCTCATTCTCAGAGTCCTCCATAGCTGAGCAACACAATGGAGTCCCTTGCACATTCACAGCATCATCTCAGTCAGTCCTTTTAGGGCCCTTCCAACCCTTCCAGTCCTTCTAGGATTTTGTGGACAATAGGCTAAATCAACCACTGAAAATAACAAGACAGGCTCTTCCAGCAGTAGTTGAGGCGTTGCTTGTGGATCCATCCTGAAGTATCTATTGCATAATAGAACTTTGAGCTGCTACTTTGTACTTGTTGTGTGTTATTTCCCAGGCAGGCAAGTGCTGCCTCCTGTGACAACTTCTGAAATCAGCACCTAGGCCTTTACTATCCCACATCTCCACATCACTGCTGCGTGCATTGCTACCACCCAGTCCTGGTTTTGCAGGAATAAAGCTCTCTGGAAAAGTACAAAAGTTTTCATCTTACACTAAAGCTGAGTAGTGCTGAAATAGAAATTAAAAATAAGAATTCTCCTTTACACAAATAGTGGATTCTCGGTCACTCTCTTCAAGCACAATGCTAACACCAGGTGATATCTATTTAGAATAACATAAAACCAACAATAAGAAACATCTGGTGGAGCAGTGGTGGGGGAAGGTTACTATAGGCCAAACATGATCTTAATTTTTTTATGTATTATCCGTTTTTGATCCTTAAAACACTCCTAAAAGGTTGTTATCCATATCCATTTGTTATCCATATGGTATTGTTATCCATATGCTGCAGATGAGAAAGGTAGGCAGAGAGATTTAAAAAATTGCCCAAAGTCACACAGCCAGTAGGTGGTTCGGCAGGCATCCAACCCAGGTCTGTCTGACCTCATGCCTTGGGCTCCTACCCACCATGTTTGCCATCTCCCAGGGCTTAGACATACCTGATGGAATAACTTTATAAAGATATCACTAATGCTTTATATTTGTGTTGCATGTTATAGTTTATGAGGCCCTTACATGTTGGTTGTCATATTTTATCTTTCCAACCCCAAGAAGTGGCCTATCTGATTTCATAAATGAAAGTTCTTCAGTGTTAGGTCATTGAGAATCAAAGTAAAATTGACCAATGAATCAAAGCCTTTAATAAAATTATCAAGTTAAGCCTCAAAAGGAGCTCTTCTGAATACCAGACCAACATTTAATTTTTACTGAACCACCATGTAAAGCATGTTTTTTTACATAGAAAAATTACAGGAAAATTTAAAGCTTTCTTTCTATTTATAAATGACTAATATTTGACTAACACAAGGATTAGAAACTAAATACATTTCCAAATGCTAAATAATGTGCATAGTCAAGAAAGATAGTGAAATTTTGTCATTGCTTTAATCTTGGTGCCTAGAAAACTGCCAGCACAAAGTCGTTGCTCAGTAAATGTTTGTGGAATAAGTGAAAGAATGGCAGGAGTGGGGGATCATGGTACAGCTGCACATAATATGTTGTGAGCAGCTCTTTAGTCATGTAACAAGAAAGATCTGATGCGCTAGAGAAAAGTCCTTGAATTGATCATAGTCTGATGCAATGGGACATGGCAGCATGGGATATTGGGAGTTGGGAGGAAGCTTGGGTTTTAAAATCTAAAAAGCAGCCTTTGACTTGTTCCTCCACCACTTCCTATATGGCCTTGGGAATTGATGCAACCACTCACAGCCTCTGCCTTCTTCAGTAAAAAGAGAATTTATTTAAGTCACATCACATGAGTGTTTGTATTACGAGTTTAATCAATTATTTAGATATAAGGAGATGCGAAAAGCACAGAAATTTATTATTCGAATTGTGCTGCCAGTCCATTAAATAAGCATATGCACTGGAGGGTTTTTCGCTTCTCTCTCTCTCTCTCTCTCTCAAAATTGTTTAACATTTTCATTTGCATATAAACTGTTTATTCTATAGTGTATATTATGGTACATGGTTATTAAACTAGTCTATCTTAGTTGAATACCTGAAACCATGTTTACTTGATGGACAATTTAAAGGATTTTCAAGAGCAGTTCAGACTGGGGATGATTTTCATTTTATATAATGACACTAAAATCTAAACTCTATGTAAAATAGGACTCCACTAAACAAAGCTATTCAGGAGGCTGAGACAGAGAATCGCTTGAACCTGGGAGGCCAGGGTGCAGTGAGCCAAGATTGTGCCACTGCACTCCAACCTGGGCAACAGAGCAAGACTCTATTTCAAAAAAAAAAAAAAAAGGAGTTTATAGATTTAGGGGTGACAATTAAATGAGGTAACACCCATAAAACACTGAACACTGGACCAATACTCAAGAAGTACTATTTTCTCCACCCACCTCCAAAATCTAATACAAAGTTCCCTCTGTCAATGGAAATTACAAGTCTGAGATCAAACCCGTTGAAATATAGTTCATGTTCCCTTTTCTGAGATTCACTTAGGCACATTTTCTGGGAGCCTTCTCTAAAAACAACTGAGGAAATGAGCTAGAGACTGCCAATAACATTCAACTGCTTAAATGTTTCTATTGGTCGAATTTTCATATTTTTCATCTTTCTCTTATTATTTCTTAAGCTAAATAAACTATCTCAAAAAATAATTAGGATAGATTTCTAAATTCATGGCATGATAGACATCAGAAAATTGTTCATCTTCAAAACTTCTGTCTGGCAATTTGATACAATGCCAAGACAATTTCAGTTTCTTAATTTCTTTCATACAGCAATCACTTAAATAATTGAAACAAATTTTCAAAGTCATATCCTTCCCTATTTATTCATAATTATCCAATCAATTGAAATATTTTCTTGTAACTTCAACTATAATATAATAAGTGCTTTAATCAGATAAGTTTAAAGTTTAATCAACTCAGACTTCTATGTCTATGGAAATGTTTTAATAATCCAAATTAAAATCACCTACAATAATTCACTCACTCCTCTCAATGGTATTTGGTAGTTCAAGGAGGGGCATATGCCACGGGATTAGCCTTCAACAGCTTTGTATTGTATTAAGCAAAAGTCATTTTCTTTAAACACAATGTAAATTACATTTTAATATCTCTATAGATTTCCATATTAACAAATGGAAAGCACAGCAGATTTACCAAATAAACTTGAACAGAATTGCCTAGTGTTATTAATAATTTCACCTCCATATTTTAAAGATATAAATTTGCTTGTTTAAAAACCACAGATGTAATTTTAGTACTTCTATTTTGAAAACAGGTAAAGTCAATGTCATTAGAGTCTTTGATGTCACAGTAAAGGTAAGCATATGCACATTGTGTTTTAAAAATAATCCATTATATTGCAAAAATACAGTTAGATTGTGTGTATGTGTATGTGTGTATGAAAGTGATATATAATGTCTAAAATATTACATAAAAGCCAAAGATTATTATTTGGTAGGTGATGTGGTTTGGCTCTGTGTCCCCACCCAAATCTCAAGTTGAATTGTAATCCTCAGTGTTGGGGGAGGGACCTGGTGGGAGGTCATTGGATCATAGGGGTGGAATTCCCCCTTGCTGTTCTTGTAACAGTGAGTGAGTTCTCACGGGATCTGGTTGTTTAAAAGTGTGTAGCACTTCCCCCTTTGCTCTCTCTCCTGTCGTCATGTGAAGATGTGCTTGCTTCCCCTTCACCTTCTGCCATGATTGTAAGTTTCCTGAAGCCTCCCCAGCTATGCCTCCTGTACAACCTGCAGAACTGTAAGTCAATTAAACTTCTTTTCTTTATAAACTGCCCAATCTCAGGTAGTTCTTTATAGCAATGTGAGAACAGACTAATACAGTAGGCAAGTCATTACAAGTAGGTTAATTCAGGCCACAGGGTTATTGGAAGCAAAAATCTACTAAGCCAGGAAGCCACTCCTCCGATGGTTTCTCAGTTCATAATGATATCAAATACTGTGATTTGCTTGATGCCTTTTTCTAATTATATATTCTATTAACACTTTGAAAATAATCAGCAAAGGAATAAGGATAATCTGAAAATCCCACTTACTACTAAAAATGTACTTATTATAATATTTTGAAAATATGAAAAAGTATAAATGGAAATAAAAATCACCTGTAATATCAATATCCAGAGATAATACCTTTTAATAGTTTGATATATATGTACATATACATACATATACAAGGATATATATAATATAAATTTTTTAATTGGTATTAAATTACTATATATGTAGCTTCCTACCTGCAGTCCTTCACTGGAAATTTTTTTTCATATTATTTAACTTTATTTCCAAAATATGATTATTAATGGCCATATTACTGTTAGTATACAAGCTCCATGAGCATAGTGACTAAATCTGTCTTGTTCTTACAACCAATAACGATATGCCATAATTTATTTAACTACTTCCTTAATGTTTGACATTCAGGTGGTTTCCAAATTTTCATTGCCATAAATGTTACAATATTATTAACGTATGAATTTTCCCTTTCTCTGACATTCCCCTTTTTCTGACAGATGTTTAATTTTCATTTTTCTCCCACCCTCAAAAGGGAGTTATGTTTTGCCTGATGATTATTTGAGCTTTTGCGATGCAGATTCAGAAGGAAAGAAGTGAGGCTGGAGCTGAAGAACAAGAGGTGTGTGGGCAGGACTGGAAGATAAATTTTCTGAGAATTTTGAAGGATAAGATGTGGGAGTAGCTGTGTGAGGAAATTATATGGGAGATTTTAAAAAAATTACCACGGTCTATGTAACCTTCTCACTGAGTTTTTTTAATGTAAGTATGGAAATTATAGAATCAAATTTTGGTTTTTTGTTTTGTTTTTTGTCTGTCAAATATACACCCTTGAATATTAGGGTAGCCCCATTTCTGAAATAAAGAACCTCCAAATCTCAGTGGCTAACATCATTACAGTTTATTTCTCATGCCTCTTTCCGTCCAATGGTGGTACAGACGGTGGACTCCATGTGATGACAAAGAGAACTCAGCTCCTTCTGTGTGGTGGATTTGACATCCCACAGGGCCTCTGAGTCCTGCACTGGTCCTTTTGCAATCTGCCTTGAGATGAAGAAGGAGAAGGAGCATGGAGGATCTGCAGGAGTTTAATGGGCCAGGCTAGAGGTGGCGTACATCACTTTTGCCCCCAATCCATTGCCCGGAACTCAGTCACATGGTCCCCACCTAGCTGCAAGGGAAATCAAGAATGTAGTTCATTGTGTTCCAGAGATAGTCTCTGCTATCATTTCCTACGCTATGAAATCTTGATAAAACTGTTATTCGAGGTACCTATGTTCCCTTGGCCAAATGGCAGACATAGGGCCTTGGTAAGGCTATTTGGAAGATCTTTCTCAGGTATTTGAATCGTGAGTATAGTGACAGAAGAGAGGAAAGTATTTGCAGTTGGCTCACCTTGATGGTAGTGCCCTATAAAAATCCTTCATGTGTTCCTAAAACCTACACCCTTAGTGCAGCCTCATACTTATCTTTCATAAGGGCTATTCAGCTTTTCCTTCATGTCTGTGAACTACCCACATCCTTCCAAATAATTCTTTTTTTCTATGTTATCCACAATTATTCTTTGTTGCCTGTAACCAAAGGAACTTAATTAATACTGAACTCACAGTGTTTTAAAATTATATTCAGTTGTTATTGATATGTGTTTCTTGGTTCACAACACTACTCTCAGATGATGGCTTTATAAGGTTTACACAAATAATGTCAAGATAAATTGATTTGTACATAAATCTTTACCCTATTTCTGATTATTTTCTTAGGCCAAATGCCTAGATCAAATGTATGTTTATTAAAATATAGTAATACTAATTATGTACTTCAGTCAATTAAATATTATTATAGAACCTTTTCATATGATACACATTCCATTACAGCTTTAGAAAATTGTGTTTTCAGCATTAATGTAATAACGAACAGAAGAAAGTACACTTGAGCACTATACAACACAGTACTCATGTTAAAGTTACATCGATGAACCTAAGTGTGTCTTGAGGAAATCTGTACAGAAATTCTAGATACAGTACGAGCGTTCCTGGAGAGTGCTGCCCTCTGTTGCAAGAGAAAGGGAGGAAGGGACGAGTGTAACTAGATCATTAGTGCAGCCTTCTGCAGCTTGTTTGGTTTCCATTGCAGTCAGTTCAGATCTGGGATTTAGGAGAGGCCATTCCTTCTCCCTTCCGCCATGCTTGTCCCTTTTCCTCTACGTAGTGACTTCTCAGCCTCCATAAAGCAACAGCCATATGGCGATTCCTCAAGGATCTAGAGCTAGATGTACCATATGACCCAGCCATCCCATTACTGGGGATATACCCAAAGGATTATAAATTATGCTGCTATAAAGACACATGCACACGTATGTTTATTGCAGCACTATTCACAATAGCAAAGACTTGGAATCAACCCAAATGTCCATCAGTGACAGATTGGATTAAGAAAATGTGGCACATATACACCATGGAATACTATGCAGCCATAAAAAAAGGATGAGTTTGTGTCCTTTGTAGGGACATGGATGCAGCTGGAAACCATCATTCTTAGCAAACTATCACAAGAACAGAAAACCAAACACCGCATGTTCTCACTCATAGGTGGGAACTGATCAATGAGATCACTTGGACTCAGGAAGGGGAAAATCACACACCGGGGCCTATCATGGGGAGGGGGGAGGGGGGAGGGATTGCATTGGGAGTTATACCTGATGTAAATGACGAGTTGATGGGTGCAGCACACCAACAAGGCACAAGTATACATATGTAACAAACCTGCACGTTATGCACATGTACCCTACAACTTAAAGTATAATAATAATAAATAAATTAAAAAAAAAAAAAAAGCAACAGCCACAACAGAATCAGCCCACTTAAGTCAGTTGGGTCTTTATGAAACTGTCCATGAGGCCTTGTTGTTGCATGTAGACAAATTCAGAGAGAATTTGGTTTGTCTTCTTGGCTTAAGAAAGGATATAGGAAATTTGGGGATATAGGGATTCATGATTTTTACTGAGAGAAAAAGCCTTTTTTTTTTTCAGCTTTGCGCATCTAGGACAATTCACATACAATAAGAGTCAGCTGTGAAACTGAAGTAGCTTACATTCTTTTAAAATTTACCTCAGGTGTGGCCAACATGGCCACGTGTTTTGTTGTTGTCTTACTTGTTGTGCTGTTTGAAAAACACATCCTTTACCAAAATATTACCATAAAATGTTTTAAAATAATATTTAATGCTAAAATATGTATTTAAAGAAGCACAAACACAAAATTAATTAAATGAAGATAACTTACAGAGTAATACAAAAGAAAGAGTATACACTTCTAATAAGAATAGGGTGGGAAAAGTCTTAATTTGATACCAAAGCCAGAAGAAAACAAAAAAGCTTTTTAAAAGGCACCTATCAAAAAGATCTGGTAGGATACTTTTGTGAGCAAATTTTAAAATAAATAACATTTGTTTACTTACATAAATAAACTTCTCTACTGAGCCTGGAACAATTTATAGAAAAATGGGAATATTTCAAAAATGTGTCAATACATGACATACTGTCAAATCTTATTAAACAAAAAGAGAACTACTGACCAATCTCACTTATGAATATATTGACCCCCAAAATCCTAAACATAATAGTAGGAAATAGAATTAAATAAGACACTGAAAGGATTTTAGACTGCAAAAATGTATTAATCATTCTAGACTGCAAAGATAATATTATATTAGTAAGTCAATTAATATACTCTCTTAGCTGCCAACAACATTTGTCTATTTCCAAATCTATTCCTGGTTTTAAAAATAACAAACTGTGAAATAGGATTGGATATATCCTGCCTGAATATTATTTTTAAAATGCATATTGCAAATCTAAGGCCAGCACTATGCTCAGGGAAGAAATAATGGAAGTATTTCCATTAAAGTCAGAAATAAAGATGTATTAGATCATCATAATAATTTAATAGTGTTCTCAACATCAAGCCAATGCTATTAATTAAAGAAATGAAGTAACAGGTATAATATTTAAAGGAAGGATGCAAAATTATTTCCAGCCAATAAAATTTTATATAATTTTCAAAAATGTATAATTTTCTGTGAAGCCCTGGAAAACTTCTGGAACTGTTAAGAGAATAAGTAAGGCAGCTAGCTTCAAAATAAATATACAATAATATGCAATCATTCTTCACATACCAGAGATAATCAGTAATAAAGCTACCACACATACAATCATAATAAACACCAAAAATGCAAAGAGAAAAAGCTAAAAAAAAATGTGCAACGATAAAAATTATAAAACTTTACCAAGAAATACACAAGAATTGTCAAATAAATGAAAAGACATACCTTGTTTATTGACAGAAAGACCTGGTGTTGTAAAGACGTCAGTTCTTTAGTTCTTTCTCTAAAACAGACCATAACTTGTATGTAACGCCAGTCAAAATTACAACAAGAGTATTTTAAAATTTAACAAAAATTATTTTTAAATTCATCTGCAAAGACTATAACAAAAATTATGAAAGGACTAGAAGAGAGGAGTACACACTTTTTCTATTAGATAGTAACAGTTTGTGTTTAGCAGTAATAGTAATAACAACAGCAACAACATGAATAGTATTGGTGCAGGAAAAGACAAACTGCCAAGGGACAGAGAATCCCAGAAACAGACACTAATCTCACATATTATGAGATTTAATGTATGATAAATGTGGCATTTTAAATCACAGGGGACAGATTGATTACTCACTAAATAATTGGGGACAACAAATTAGCCACGTTAGGGGGAAAATTAAATTTCATAAATTCCAGTTGGTTTAAAATTTTTTTTTTTTTTTTTTTTTTTGAGACGGAGTCTCGCTCTGTCGCCCAGGCTGGAGTGCAGTGGCCGGATCTCAGCTCACTGCAAGCTCCGCCTCCCGGGTTTACGCCATTCTCCTGCCTCAGCCTCCCGAGTAGCTGGGACTACAGGCGCCCGCCACCTCGCCCGGCTAGTTTTTTGTATTTTTAGTAGAGACGGGGTTTCACCGTGTTAGCCAGGATGGTCTCGATCTCCTGACCTCGTGATCCGCCCGTCTCGGCCTCCCAAAGTGCTGGGATTACAGGCTTGAGCCACCGCGCCCGGCCTAAAATTCTTAATAAATGTAAAGAGTGAAGCAAAAGTATGAGTAAACACTTTTTTTTTTTTTTGAGACGGAGTCTCGCTCTGTTGCCCAGGCTGGAGTGCAGTGGCATGATCTCGGCTCACTGCAAGCTCCGTTTCCTGGGTTCACACCATTCTCCTGCCTCAGCCTCCCGAGTAGTTGGGGCCACAGGCGCCCACCACCACGCCCAGCTAATTATTTATATTTTTAGTAGAGGCACGGTTTCACCATGTAAGCCAGGATGGTCTCCATCTCCTGACCTTGTGATCTGCCCGCTTCAGCCTTCCAAAGTGCTGGGATTACAGGCGTGAGCGACCGCGCCCGGCCAAGTATGAGTAAACACTTTTAATAACTATAGAATGGAACAAGTCTTTCTAAACTTGACACCAAAGCCAGAAGCCATCGATGAAAATGAATTTACCTACATATTAAATATTTCTGGGCAACCAAAACAAAGAATCATAATTATTATAGACATTCGGAAAACAGAAAGAAAGTTTAGCAACACACATATTGGACAAAGAATTACTACTGTACAAAGAGCTCTTGAAAATAAATTATAAAAAGAAAAATGGTCAAAGACTATCAATAGTTGATTTACCAAAGAAGAAATTAAAGTAGACTAAAAAATAGAGATATTCAGTTTCATTATTTTCTCAAATATAAGTAAAACAATAAAAAATAAATATTTTAAAACCATAAGATTGGCATCAGATAAATGTCAAAAGCCTAACATTGGCAAAAGAAAAGGAAATTTGGCATTAACAAAAACTTTTGATAGAGTATGAATAGACATAATTTTGGTGGGAGGTTGGTCAATCCATATCGTAATCATAAATGTTATTTTTGTAATCCATTATAAATAAATCTCATTCAATCCAACAGTCTTATAACTAGAAATTCTCCACAAAGAGATAATAACACAACAGGGAAAACATAAATGCATAAATATGCCTATTATTTTAGCATTCATAAAAGTGAAATTGAAAAGGCACAACAAAATGTCCATCACTGGATGATTGGTTAAGAACATGAGATACTCTGCTACCATTAAAAAATAAGAGTGTAGGTTTTTTATTTACTGAGGTAGAAGCATGATCTCAGCATGTTTTTTGTCTGTCTGTTTGGTTTTGTTTTTGTTTTTTGAGACAGAGTCTGTCTCTTGTCTCCCAGGCTGTGGCACATGCAGTGGCGCAATCTCGGTTCACTGCAACCTCCACCTCCCAGGTTCAAGTGTTCTCCTGCCACAGCCTCCCGAGTAGCTGGACTACAGGCATGCACCACCATGCCAGGCCAGTTTTTGTGTTTTTAGTAGAAATGGGGTTTCGCCATGTTGGCTAGGCTAGTTTCGAACTCCTGACCTCAGACGATCCACCAAAGTGCTGGGATTACAGGTGTGAGCCACCACGCCTGGCCTCTCAGCATGTTTTTAAGTGTGAAAAAATTAACCTGCAATGTAGCATAAACTTATTTATAAAGCATTATGTCCACATAGCTATATATGTCTATATACATTCAGGAATCTGGAAGTTTATCTCTGAATGGTGAGATTTTTGTGATTTTATTGTCTTCTTAGTAGTTTTTCTGCATTTAATCATGTTGTCAATGAGTATGTCGTCTTAACTACAAAATATTTGAGTTTTTCAAAATAAATATCCTTACCAACAAGATCACTGACTCTTTGCACTGTCTTTGTCCTTCCCTTTACATTAATACTACCACACCTTATCAATCTTGTGATATATTTTC
The DNA here is from genome assembly GCF_008728515.1 of Papio anubis. Taxonomy (NCBI): domain Eukaryota; kingdom Metazoa; phylum Chordata; class Mammalia; order Primates; family Cercopithecidae; genus Papio; species Papio anubis. The sequence goes on along the minus strand of NC_044986.1, from coordinate 43,083,916 downwards.
TGCACATTTTCTTTCACTAGGATGCATCTTAAAATAGATGGCATCAGCTGGGCACGGTGGCTCATGCATGTAATCCCAGCACTTTGGGAGGCCGAGGCGGGCAGATCACGAGGTCAGGAGTTCAAGACCAGCCTAGCCAACACAGTGAAACTCCGTCTCTACTGAAAATACAAAAATTAGCCGGGCGTGGTGGCAGATGCCCCTAATCCCAGCTACTCGTGAGGCTGAGGCAGGAGAATCGCTTGAACCTGGGAGGCAGAGGTTGCAGTGAGCTGAAATCACGCCACTGCACTCCAGTCTGGGCAACAGAGCTACACTCTGTCTCAAAAAAAAAAAAAAAAAGATGGCATCTCACAATTGTTGTTGGCCAGGAGAATGTCATGACAGAGTTGTCACTGCCTGTGCATGTACAAACTTGGTCATAGTTATTCATATTGTCATCAATTATGAGTTATGCAACACATGACTGTACAGCATTTATTGAGTACAACTGGTATTTAAAATTACTTTGGTTACTACTGGTACATAACTAATTACCTCAAAGCTTGGTGGCTTAAAATAACAACAAGCAGTTTATTCTCTCTCACAGTTTCTGTGGACCAGAAATTTGGGAAGGGTTTGGCTGGGTGGTTCTAGTTAAGAAATATCTCATGAGGTTTGTAATTTTGGTAGAGATGGGGTTTCACCATGTTAGTCAGGATGGTCTCGATCTCCTGACCTTGTGATTCTTGGCTGTAACCGGAACAGCAGAAGTGGAGCAAGCAGGAGCTACTGGAAACTGGCAAAGCATCTTTTGTCATGTAGTCCTTCTGGAGTTGGGCTAGTCTGGGCTTCCTCACAGCATGGCAGCCATAGGGTGGTCAGACAGTTAACATGGAGACTCTGGGCTTCAGAGCAAGCGTTCCAGCAAGCACGGTGGAAGTTGCATCATCTTTTCGGACCTAGCTTCGAAAGTCATACCGTACCACATCTGAGGCATTCTTTTGGTTACAAGCAAGACAGAAACTAGCCTGGATGGGGAGAAACCAAGCCTCCCATCTTAATGTGGATATAGTAAGGTTCTAGAAGCATGTGTGGAACAAGAGTTATTATTGTAGTCATCTTTGGGGAAAAAAAATATCTATCACAAATGTTTCCAAAAATGTTACACCGTTATTTAGCATTGAAATGTAGTTATTTTAAATCCAGAAAGGTACTGCAGGATAAAAATAAATCCATTTCTTTATCTGTTGAACAGAGCTCTTTCAATAGGTGTAAAATAAAAATTCTAAGTGATAAGAAAGCAGTGCCTCATAGTTTAATCACCAGAATTTATTCTTGCTTAGTAGCTGTACCAGAGATGTCTTTCATTTCCCCTTGCAGATCCACTCCCCACACTTCTCCTTGTGAGACTGATGGTTAGACAATGTGGACATGCTCCTGTGCCCTCTGGCTTCACGTTGGGTTGGACCAACGAGGAGGCCTGGCAGGAGACGGTAGGGAGCGGGAGAGTAAGGGCAGAGCATTGGCTGCTCCCTTGCTTCCTCCTGGGAGCTTACCTGACCCACTCAACTTGCTCGACAAAGCTCTTCCCTTCCAGATGTCTGTAACATCTTCCTCTCATTCTGTCGTGGTAAGGTAGTAACAGCTTTTTAAATTCTAACCCCAGTTTCCTGCACATTTTTTTGTGGTTTCTCTATACCTTTGTAAATAAATCCCCTGCTGGTAGAGAGGTGCACAGAACAATGCTGCATCTTACAAGTAATGGCATCTTAGAAAAAATTAAGTACAGCTTTAAAACTGACTCATTCTCTTTCACTTTACATGTTAGCAAGATGTGCAGAGACTGGCCTTCCAAGGCCTTCCCACTGTCGGGAGGTAGGCTGGTGGTAGGCGAGACCTAAGGGGAGAGACATGAGAAAAATTCCCCATTGTAGAAGGCCATAGCTACTGGACTCAGGGCAATGATACACTGTAATATTTTCTATGTTGGAATTCCCTTGTGCTACAAGCACAGTTCTCATGTGTTGCAGTAATATTTTCTTAGTGTTACAGCCTGATCTTATGTATGACCTAAGTAAGGCCTAAACCCTCCCTTACTGTATAACAGAAATAGAAAAACAGCAAGAAGGGGGAACCGGTTACCAGACAGCAAGCGGTGACCTAAAAAAGCAGAGGATGGCTACATAGAAAACACTTGAGTGAAGTGACAAGTAACGAGCAGAGTGGAATAAGGACCTGAATGCTTTGTGGTATCTCCAACACCTGGGGTGGAAAAGGTAAAAGATAGTACCCCCTTCTGCCACATATGACTCAGGGTGCCAAAGGAGAGAAGAAGGGGATCCCTGCAGACTAGGACACCTGGGTTTCATATAGGTTTAATCATATTTAGGTGAACGTATTTCTTGAATGCTCTTGTGCATGAGCCCATTCTTAGCCAGGTGTATGCATTTTAGTGGTGGGAGCAAGCTGGAACTTCCCAAATCACCTTAAAATCTGCTTAACAATTAGCAATTTAATACTCCCAGATACATCAGACATTCATCGCATTGAAAACAAGGCATATTCTTTTCAAACAGGATTGGAAGAAGAGACATTTTCCTACTTTCATCTGATTCTTTTGAAAGTTACCAGAAAAGAGTATCCAGACTCCGATTGGTTGTGAGAAGTTGCTTTATAAAAAGTCAGTTAACTTTTTTGAATAAAAGCATTATCTCATAGATGACTGATAAGCTAATTTCAACAAAAATGAACTCCATTTTTTCTAAAAGAATAATTCTAATTATTAAAATTCATCAAGTAAACAAATGCACTGAATTACCAAAATTAATTAATTAATTAAAAGGATCCTGAGGAGAGCCAGAGCTTTGTCACACCGTGCACAGTTTACGGTGGGAGAGCTCTTGCAAATTTCTCCTTCTCTATTCTCTCCTCTTTTATTTGCCAGATTATAAACATTTCTGCTATATGCAGAGATCCTCTGACTCCACAATTGTAGTTGATTCTTATCTTCTTTCACCTGGATATTTATGGTTTCTCCTAAAGATAAGCTATGATGTTATATTTTGCCAAAGGTGTTTACCTCCCTTGAACGTGAATTTCTCTAGCATAATTCTTTAGTATTTCAAATGCAAATGAGAGTTATCTGAAAAATAATCCACAAGACACCTCCCCCCATTCTGAGGCTTTTCTACTTTCATGTGTTAATGGATTGATACATTTGTTGTGGAAGGTAAGGAAATAGATGTTTCTTTATACTACTTGGCCCCACCTAAAACCATGCAGATCTAGAAAACTCCACCTACCTACGGCAGCAACCCTGGGTAAATATTACCAGGAGTCCCAATTGTCCACATGTGCAATGTTTGATGTATACACTTTATATCATAATTATAGGTACATAAGTATAAAATGTTACACAATACAGTCAGTGAAGCGAAATGTTCACTCTTAAAATGCAAACTTTGAGATATTAGAAATGGAAAAACTGAACAAGCTTTTGCCTTGTTCCTTTCAGTACAAGTTCCCTATTAGGCAGAATTCTTTTAGTTGCTGGTGTCAGAAACCCAATTCCAATTAAAACAAAAACTGAAAACTACTCGCTTGTAAAACTGAGAAAGGTCAAGGGTGATGTGGGCCTCAGGCACCATGATTTAAATGAATAACTATGGTGTTATTTGAATTCGTTCACCTCCTGACTCTGGTTTTCTCTGCATGGGCAGCTGACAACCTTGGCAAGGCAGAAGTCACCATGAAAGCTTCCCTTTCTCAAGTATTTACCATTCAAAAATTTAGGGAAATTCATTAACATAAATTGGCAATGATATTAGATGACCTTAATTTTGAAAGCAAATAAAAGGTTTTTGGAGGATGCTGTTGCATTGTTGCTAGGAATATAAATTGGTCTAACCACTTTGCAAAACTATTAGGCAGTATTTACTAAAGCAACATATACATGTGGTCTATCGCCCAGCAATTCCATTTCTGGGTATGTTCCCAAAAGAACTGAAGGCTTGTGTTTATAAAAAGATATGTGCAAGAATAGTCATAGCAGCATTATACATAAGTCTCCAAATGGAAACGAACCAATTATCTACCAATAATAAAATGGATAAATTGTGTTATATCTATACAATGGAATTCAATGGAATATATGCAATTTTGAAAAGAAACAGCTAGTGCTACACACGGCAAGATGAATGGATCTCATAAACATTGAGAAACTAAACACCAGAGAATACATATTATATTATTCTATTTATAGAAAGTTCAAAAACAAAGAAAACTAACTTATGATAATAGAGTTCAGAATATTAGTAACCTTTGCAGTTATTGAGTGGTGAAGGTATAAGTGATCTGTTAGGGTGCTGGAAATGCTCAATAATAAAGAAGCGGTAGTTACATGGATATGTAAAACTTCATCAAACTTTGATGTTCTTTATTGAATATAAAATATACCTCACCAGAAAGTTTAAAGAAAGGAGGAAAAAAAAGGTGCTTAGAGCAATAAAAAAAAAAAATACCTATGCCTGATATGTGATTGTCTTCTGGGCATACACATAGTACTCATCTGAGTACCAATCCAATTATTAAAAAAAAAAAATTCCTAAGAAGTGACATTTAATGTAACTTGTATATAAAATATTTGACTTCAAATAATAAATGTTTGAATATTCATGTTTTACTTTATTATATTCTTATTTCTTCTTTACAATCCGTCTTAGAGTTCTAATAATTATAATCTTGAGAGTCTGTTTCTACTGTCAGTTTTTCCTTCTGGTTCTTACTTATTTCCTTATGTGCTTATTTGTTTACTATGTACTGATAATGTCCTTAAAACAATATTAATGGGAATACTTTGAAGACTAGACTTCTGCAAAGAGGATTTATGTCTGAGAGCTACAGGTGCCTGGAAGTATTAGCAACTCACTCTGACCCACCTCCAACCAAATTCAGAAGCTTGGGGTCCCATAGACCACCTAGACAATGTGAACCAAGCCTGCAAATCTGTTTAAGAACGGACTATGGCTCCAACGTCTCAGGAAAGTTTTTTTCCCCCTTTTTTCTTCCCTGCAACCAACTCAAGACAGCCCTATCCAAAGATACCAAGGGGCAGAAATGGGAATTGAGTATTACTGAGGCTGAAGTGGGTGTAGTTGTATTTAGTTTTACCTCACACTGCTAATAATATAAAGAACTGCCTGAGGCTGGGTAATTTATAAAGGACAGAGGTTTAATTGACTTACAGTTCTACATGGTTGGGGAGCCCTCAGGAAACTTACAATCATGGCAGAAGGGGAAGCAAACATGTCCTTCTTCACAAGGTGGCAGGAGAGAGAAGAGTGAGGAGTGAAGGGAGAAGAGCCCTTATAAAACCAACAGATCTCATGCGAACTCACTATCACAAGAACATCATGGGGGAAACTGCCCCCAAGATCCAATCACCTCCCACCAGATCTCTCCCTAGATACGTAGGGATTACAATTCGAGATGAGATTTGGGTGGGGACACAGAGTCAAACCATATCAGTTGTGGACTTTTACCCTGGGGATATCTCTGCTCTTTAAGGTCTGATCTTAATTTGGGGAGTCTCCTATTTGACTCTCCTTCTTGGGAGATCCCTTCATTTCTGTACTTGAAGTCCAGCAGAAGTGAACCCCAGCAGCCCCTTACAGGCAGTTCCCTCAGAACAGAAACAGCTTTGGGCTCTGCTTACTTCTATGGGCTCATTTCCCTCTCTGTTTCTTTACTATGTTGTCAGGTGCTCTCAAGGTGCTTTTCTATTTTAATTTTATCCAGCTATTTTATTTCTTGTTACTAGAATCATTGGTCTGAATAACATAGTCCACAAATTATACTTGAATCTTTCATTTATTCTCATCAACTTTGGTATTTTTCTGATACAAAAAGAATTTCCAAAATTAGATCACATTTCATGATTCTAAACTCATAAAATAGAAGGATCCTTCTTATTATATGGAAAGAATATAACTCTTCCAATTATCATGGAATTTCAGAATAAAGCCCCAAACCAAAGACAAGAGGTGATTGTTTCCTCCACATTCTGAAGAGGAGCTGTGGATCCACCAGACACCTCCCCTCAAGACTTGGTGAGAATTAACTGGTTCTTTGACCCCCCCAAGTCCCTCCATTCCCATCCTGCCTAGCCCTTCTAGTATGTTTTAAGAAGGTCAGGGTGATAAAGACTTCCAGGCCTTAGGGGCAAGAATTTTGGATTTTGTCCTCTCTACTCATGAAGAAAGAAAGCGCTCTCCCTTCCAGACCAAATGACAGAGACTCCTACAGAAATTTTAAGAAACTGGAAGTTCTAGCAATAAGGTACCCCAGCAGGATGAGAGTGAGCTGCAAAAGCTTAGGGTGGATCCAAAGAGGGTGTTGTGAGAGAATTTGGGAGAGCCTTACATGAGTCTCCTGGAGTGCAGAGGTCAACCTGAATATAAAGAACAGCGCCTGCCTCTGGCCTAAGTCAGAGCTTCTCACACTTTAATGTACACATGAATCACCTGGGGATCATGGTAAAAAGCATATTCTAATTCAGTGGGGCATGGGTGGAGCCTGAGGTTCTTTTGCATTTCTAGCAAGGTTCCACATGATGCTGCTGGTCCCTAGACCACACTTTAAGTAGCCATGGCCTACGGAATTCTGAAAGTGGGAGGCTGGCTAGAACAACCCTCCAAAGCAAGGTGGAAGAAAGAACAGTAGTGCCTAGTGAGGAGCCACACTTCTAGCTCTTGGCATGGCCAAGATGTGTGACATTGCCCTTGTGCAAAATGGAGGTCACAGTAGGTAGGCTTGAGCTGGCTTCAATGTGACACCCGGAAAGATGGCCTGTAAGAAACAGAGGAATACCAGTAGTAGGAGGTCATGGAGCTTAGTGGGGGTCTTGGAAGAAGTTATCTGGGGAACACAGAACCCACATCAGAATGGATTTGTGTCCAATTAAACCAAAACATAACCCACAAAACGTCAGCCCGAAGACACCTGCCATATCAAAGAACAATAATAACACCAGCTAACTAAAAATACTTCTGTTCCTTTTCCTCATGTATTCCATTTCCTCTCATCTTCCCTCTTCTTCCAACCAGGGAAAAAAGTGAAAGGGTGGGATGTGTGAAACAAGAGACTACACTGTCTTTTGCACGAAAGGTCCCTGAGTTAAAGACCTCAGGTTAAGACTGAGCTGCAGACAAAGGACTTAAATGGCTTTGGGACTAAAGTTTTCATCTGTATCAGAATGGACTTTTTAATACTTTATTCTTAATCATTGAAAAGACATTTTCTTATCCCTGAAAGTGACCAGAAAGTTTTGGGCTTTGCCCACATTAGTGTTCAGGGACCAGGAAAAGAGATCTGATGACCAAAGAGAAAAGAATGGTGAGAAGAAAATCCTGGAAATATCCGTATCCTTCATGAGATTTAGCTCATTCCATAAACCAATTCTATTAATACTTCATTGGCTCAATTTATAACCATTGCCTTAGTCAATTTGCTCATAAATCAAGGATTACCTGTATTTCAAATAATCACTGAATACCTCAGGAGGGAAGCTTCTCTCTAAACAATTTCAGGTTTAAAAGAATCAAATCTTATTAAACCAATCAACATGACCCTAGGATTTTAGTAAAGTGATCAATTGCTTTTATTTTATATTTTTTATTCATTTGTATCAAGTTACCTATATATCTAGGCTTGTAAAAATATGTAGTTCTCTTCATGTTGTCAGAAGTGTCCAGATGGTTTGATGCCTTACATGGAAAGAAAATCAGCAGTTAACTTCTAAAGAGGGAACCCTCTGGGAACAGAAGAAAAATAAGAATGTCGTGTTAAGGGAAATATTTTTGGCTAAGGACTAGATTGAGAATTAGAAGAGTAAAAGAAATTTAAAGGTGTTTTCCCCAAAATAAGCTGCAAAAGCCAACATCCTATAAAAAGTAGTTCCTTACATTACAAATATGTACATGAATCAATTGAAAAATGGGTGAAGATATGAGCAGGTAGTTCACAGAAGAGGAATTCACTAGTAATCAGGGAAGTGCAAACTTAAAACACAGAGTGACAGCATTTTACACTCTATGGACATGCAAAAGCTTAAAAGTTGACAATGCAAAATGCTTGAGAAAATATGGAAATAAGAGAATTCCCATACACTGTTGTGGGAGTGCAAAGTAAGGCAACCACTTAAAATTTGGCAAAAAATCTAGGTAAGGATATACACACCCTCCTACATAGCAACTCCACTTTCAGCATACTGTTGGGCATCTAAGCTTTTTACACATGTACTCCATAAAATAATTTTGGAAAACTATGCAGTCACTTGAAAATTTTTAAATTGAGATATAATTTTTAATAATAAATTTAAATACTTGCAAAATATATAATTTTGAAATTGTTATCAATACTGACATTCACAAAATAAAACTGTGATGCCATTCTTTCAAAAGTAGTATCAGATAACCATTACCATCTATTTTTTAAAATATGCAAACAGCTTTTCTTTAACATTTGGAAAAATTTATCTTGTTTCCTTTTTTGTTTTGACTTGTATTTCCATTCCACTTTATTACTGAGGTTTATAGTAATATATTTTTATGCTTGAATATCTTTCATTGACCACTCTAACATATTGTTACAGAAATGTGTATATAATGAAAAACTGAAAAAAATATTTTTCTTATTACTTTAAGATGGTGAGGATTAAAAACTTTTTCTTGATATAAAAAATTATTACCACTTTAAATGGTAATTTAAATATTAGCAATTCCTCTTTACTACTAAATTACTGTTGATCAAAAGCTAAATGTATTACAGTTTGACAAGTAATTATTAAATGTAAAATTTTATCAAGAATGCATCTTTCAATGAAATTAATGAGAATTTTTCATTCATTTAGTTTATATATCCAGAGATGAATATTGTTTACTGCTAAAATGAAACCGGGTTCACTGTAAATTCATAGCAAAATAAACGGAAGGAGGCTACCAGTAGTACAAGGCTAACCAACAGTATATCAATGATGAAGTGCATTTTTAACAGTAAAATCCATGACATATACTTGTTAAGTTATGTAAATTTAATAAGAACATAAGAATGAACAAATGAGTGAATCATTGGTTGATGGGTAACAGTGAGCAGGGACATTAAGTCCAAATAAAAAGTGTATATAGATTTATAGTATCCAATAATTTTGTCAAAGGGAATGGAAATCTTTCTTAGCCTGAATAAATGTTCAAGAAAATATAAAACACTAATTTATTTTTAACATGCATTTACTTTACTTAAAAGTATAATGTTGATCTACAGGAGATAAACATGGATGTTTTTACCTCCTCCCTTCTCAAACTTGCAAATAATACAGGTGAGCCCAGTGAATAGGAGCAGTCACCAAAGTCTTTCTCCTTTCTTAGAATGAGAAATCCAGGCTATGTTTCTCAACACACTGGTGTTTCCCAGATTGCCTTTTGGAACTCCTGAATATGAATATTCTTATGTGGGTAAATACCAAAACTTTGTCATGAGGTCACTGTCCCAATGAAATACAACACCAATGCCCTCTATATTTCTTACCTGTTTTGCTGTCACAGGACTCCCCACTCAGAAGTGATGTGTACTTTAACAATCAGGAGAAGTAACAGAAGACATCATTAAACAAAAATTGTGCTGCCAACCCACTCTACAATATATCTGAATTCAGATCATCCCTTCAAGGGTCAAAAGACCATTTCTAACTCCACTAGCTTTGCCAGATTTAACAAACTCACACACGCATACAAATGTACACGATGCCCAGTTAAACTGAAATTTCAGTAAATGACAAATAATTTTCTAATGTAAGTATGGGAGAAGAAGATGGCAAATAAGAAAGTGGGAACTTACATGTGGCTCTCAGGCTGTCAATATTAGGATCTGAAAACCGATTCCTTTAACAACCATTCATACTGAAAAAGCCTCTGTGTTTGTGTGTGCATACACATGTGTGTTTTTGTGTGCATGCGTGTGAGTGCATGTTGGCAGGGGGCTGTTGGTTCAGTGTGTTTACCCTAATTTGAAGACCAATGTCCTGGAAAGGGCAGGGCTTCCCAACAGGTCTGCATTAAATAGGCACATGGGTTATGATTTATGCCACAAGATACTGACCTCCTCAGCCCTTAGGGCAGCGCTGGCTTAGAGGCACAGTGACATCTGGCAGGATAATCCATGTGAAAAAGGTTGGGAAGCCCCATATGGAAGCTATTCTCACTAATATGCAAGGTGACACATCCATAAATGCTCACAGCAGCATGCTTTATAATTCCAAAAAAAAAAAAAAAAACTGGAAATAAAATGTCCACGAGAGGGAAAATGGATGAATTGCAGTGTATTCAATTAACCAAATATCGTAAATTTAAATTGACGAACTTGATCTACATCTCTCAATATAAAGAGATCTCAAAATCCTAGCATTGAGAAAAAAGCAGGTTGCAGGAGAATGCACACAATATGGCAGTATGTGTAAAATTTACACAGTTATATAAGGTTTTGAAAGACAAAAATATTGTATATTAAAAGCATTCAAGCATTGATTAGAAGGATGAACAGTAACTTCAGAGAAGTGCCTGCCACTGAAGGAAGAAGGGAGATGGGGAGGAGGAGTAAACACTGGCAGCAGACATCCTTCAGACATCAGGGCATCAGGTTTTGCTCTCAGTTCTTTACATTTTTAATCACTTAATCCTCTCAACAACTCTATGAGGTACTGGATAGTATTATCTCCATTTTGCAGATGAAGTATCTGAAGCCCAGAAACAGGAAGATGAGAAAATTTGTCTAAGGTCACACAGCTTTCACAAATGGCACAAAATGGGTTATAAACTGTACATTTAGATTTTTCTTTTATTAAAATAATTTGAATATGATAAAATGATAATGTAACAGATGAATGGGTCTTAGATGTTTCATCAGTTGCCATTTGTTTGAAATATTAAATTTAAAAGCTCTGCTTTATTCTTTCATAGGTTCACATTTCTCTAATAAGATCATTCTAAAATTCTGGTTATGGCTTCTTTAAAAAATATATATCTTTTCCTTAACTGTCCTCACTAATAGTAGACAAATTAAATATATTAGTATCCTTTTTAATATTTGCTATGGTGAAATGGAAAAAAAACATTTTATCTGTCTTTATTAGTCAATTTTGCTGTAAAACTGCATCCCACACTAGAATTCGTGTTATAATTTAAGAAGTGGTTTTTGTCCAAAATATTTGTACTCTGCATGATCCAAATGGATGGATGGCAATTAGGCCAAATTTTCCCTTAATTGATTGAATTAAGCAAAGTTTTTTTACAGATAAATTAAATGCCAATGTGTAAAAGCTTGCTGCAATTAAAATTCTAAGAGCCAAGAGAATAAGCAGTTTGAAGAGTAATCTCTGATTTATGTGCCCAGAAAAAATTTCAGGTGTTAATTTTATCTCCACACGCAAAATATATTCTAATATTTCATACAAAGCTGTTGATGAGGAAATTGATGGTCACTAGAATTGCTCTCTGGGGCTGGGAGTGCAGCCAAAGCTGCCCCACAGAAGCAGATCTCCACAAAGACCAGGAGCTGGAGGCAACTGGCCAATAGTTCCTGACAAATCTCAGCTGTTACCTAATTACCTTCATTCATTTTGCTTAAAAAATCTAGGGAATTCCCTCAGTACTCTGCTCTAATGTTGGCAGAAAATAGACCTGGCCCAAGTCATGTAGATAAGCAGGCTTTCAGCTTCTGGGGCCCCTGAGAGGTCTGTAATTAAATAACTCTAGGATTTTCAGAATCCTAGTCAAGGAGGCACATACTTTGAGCTGCTTTCTCCATGACCAACTTGTCCCATAGTGAGACGTTTCTATCAATACTTTTTAGGTTCAGACACTGATCAAAGAAGTTGCTAGGCTCAATGTAATGATATGCCATGTAAGAAGAGGATCTTGCACCTGAATGGATTTGTGTATTTGATTAATTGGCAGTTAAAAGGCAGCAGAAGATAGAATGGAATACAGGGAAGATATGTTTTAATGAGGAAAGTATAGAAAGGTACACATTATAGGGCAATAGAAGTTAGGGCAGGTTATTAGGGTTTTCCAGAGAAACAGAACCAATATATGAGAAGGGAAGAGATTGAGAGATTTATTTTGAGGCACTGGCTCACATGATTGAGAAAGCTAAGAAATCCCATGATCTGCAATCTGCAGGCAGGAGAGCCAGGAAAGCCAGTGGTGTGGTTCAGTAGGAGGCCAAAGGCCTAAGAACTGGTGTGCTGACGGTCCCCATCCCAGGGCAGGAGAAACAGTCAGACACAAAGCAAATTTTCCCTTCCTCCATCTTTTTGCTCTATTCAGGCCCTCAACAGATTGGATGATGCTCACCCATACAGAAATGGGCAATCCGCTTTAATGAATGAACTGATTGAAATGCTAACCTTATCCATTCACACCCCCATAGACACATCTGGAAATAATGTTTAGACAAATATATGGGCACACCATGATCCAATGAAGATGATACATAAAATGAACTATCACAGGCAGGCTACAAAAGAAATGCATAACTAGGAAAAACCATCAGGATACCCAGGAAATGGAAAAACCCAAGAATAGGATGAAGAGGCAAGAATCATAATCTTTGTGCCCTTCACAATGATCTAGGATTTGACCTTGAACTTGGGACCCTGTCTTACTTTGTATAATAAAGAAGATATTTGAACCCCCTAGAGTGAGTCTCCTCAGAGTTCAGTTGCAGATTTCCAGGTCCACAAAACCAGTCAGCAACCACTGAGATGTATTTTGCCAGAAGGAAGAATATGATGAAAAGTACAGGCTGGGCTCACACCTGCAATCCCAGTACTCTGGGAGGCTGAGGTGAAAGGATTGCTTGAGGCCAGGAGTTTGAGACCAACCTAGGCAACATGATGAGACCACCCCCCCATCTCTACAAAAATATTTTTAAAATATTTTAAGTAATAAAAAATCATAACAATGAAAAGTACAAGTCAGCTGAGCTCAATTTTTCTACTTACAAGTTAAAATTTTTCTACTTAACAAGTTAAAGGAGTTACAAGGCTAACTCCTTTAGCCTCAGTTCCTTCACCCATAAAATAGAGATAACAATTTTTAGGATTGTTGTGAAGACTATCAGAATGACTGATGAGTAATAAACAATCAAATGTGAGATGTTGTTAATCATTGCCATAATATAGATATATATATACACACACACACACACATAAAATGGTGAAAGTGTACACCTTGGCCAATGTCAATAGCTCTCACTCAATGGCTAATATTCAACATGTGTTTTACAAAGATCTTATCTTTGTTTTGTTGACAAACATCTGATCAGCTTCTTGGCTATAAGGAATGTGATGCATTGCTTCTCATTTGACCCTGTGCTGGTGCCAATATTAATTAATTATAAGAGAGGTTGATTGATGAATACAAAAATACAGTTATATAGTAGAAATAAGATCTAGTGTTTGGCAGCACAACAGGGCGACTACAGTTAATAATTGTACATTTCAAAATAACTAGATGAGTGTTTCTGGAATGTCCTCAACACAAATTATAAATGTTTGAGGTGATGGATATCCCAACTACCCTGATTTGACCATTACACACCTTGTGCTTTTATCAAAATATCACATGTATTCTGTAAATATGTACAACTAGTATGTACCTGTAACAATTGAAAATAAAATAAACTTTATTAACATGAGGAGTCACTCAATCATGTGGGAATTTGCCAGCTCAGCACCTGTCATAAATGTGTGTAATATAGTTGCTGTCTTGGCATCCATTTTTAACTTTGACATAAGTTATCTGCAACCTAGTCATAACCCGTCACCATTGGCCTAGTGAAAACTTCCCCTCCCTTTGTGGAACTGTTGACCACACAAAACCTAATTGTCGACACCAGAGTCATACAAGCAAGTTCCCACCCCCAATTTTTCAGATGTTTTATTGAAACTAGCTAAGCCACAATCCCTTCGGGAAGGCCTAAGGGATAACCATGGACCTTAAAAAGGACAAAGTCCACAGGTCCTCTCCCTGTCTAGCTCCCCAACTGCTCGTTGAGCTCCCTGTGACCTCCAGACTTACCATGGGCCTCCTGTCAGCACCCCTAATTCTCTGGGCCCTGTGAGTAATAATTTCTTGCTTCATGCATTTTGGTTTCACCTCCTCATTGTGCCTCACTTGACCAACACACTCCAATCTAACTTTCCCCTGGTCAGGTCTCTTCTAGAGAGTGGCTATCTTGGCTGATGGCCACATTTGAGAGAGGCCTTAAGGCCCAATGAGAAAGAAACTATAACAATAGATGTCACTTAAACATCTATGTGTCTTTAAATGTCATATTTGTAAACTATCTAAGGTGATCTGTGGATTATTTTCCTCTGCAAGCTTCTTGGATTTTTGGTACCAACAATAAGTACTGAGCACTAAAGGGTATGTAAGAGAGAGCTTGTGAACAAATGGTGCATTTCTTTGGCAAGATTCTATAACCATATACTAATGATTTGGATATTATTTCACACTGAGCATGCTTTTCCTCACTAATAGCACACAGAACTGGCTAGGTAATTCAGTTTGCCAGTACCTTTGGAAATAGCAATTTTTAACACGTGGAACCAGCTGTACCAGAATCACCTGCTAGACTGGTGAAAAGCCCTCTTCACTCTGCATCTCCCTACCCCCACCCCTGCACCAGACACAACATACAAGAGTCTCTTGAAGTGGGACCAAGGAATCTTCATGTTTAACAAGCTCCCTGGATAATTCTTACTCAGAGTGAAGGTTGAAAACTGGGCTTAAGATATAAAACGATGTGATTACTTGATAGTAACCTTTCAATATCACAACCCTTTGCCTTCAAACTGTTAGGGACACTTTGTGAAAATGCAGTCTTTAAGAAAAATCTCATTAATATGATCATTCTAAAAATAAAATACCTTTCAAAGCATTCAGATCAGCATTATGGATACAATTTCATTGCAGATAACTAAAGAGGAAAAACACAGGGAAAAAAAGTTTCAGTTGTTCATAGGCTCTGCTTCCTGACTATTTCAGAGCACATACTGAAGCAGGCAGCTTCTCTGTATCAGTACTCCAGGTGTACTTCTCAGGGACAAGGGGTTCCTTGTAGGTCTTCACCCTTCCTGTCAGGATGCTCTCCCTATATTGCAGTCATCACAGTGAGCCTTGCAACTTAGTGTCATGCACTTGCAATGATCATGCTACAGTAATTTCTCATCTGGGTAACTGCTAGGTTTTCTCTACTTGAGTAACTGCTCACTTTCAGTGAACGATGGTCAGATTTCGTTGTTGTTTTTTCTTCATGTTATATTTGTTCTGAATATATTTATTGAAATGTAGTTTTGGCCGGGCGCGGTGGCTCAAGCCTGTAATCCCAGCACTTTGGGAGGCCGAGATGGGCGGATCACGAGGTCAGGAGATCGAGACCATCCTGGCGAACACAGTGAAACCCCGTCTCTACTAAGAAATACAAAAAATAGCCGGGCGAGACGGCGGGCGCCTGTAGTCCCAGCTACTCGGGAGGCTGAGGCCGGAGAATGGCGTGAACCCAGGAGGCGGAGCTTGCAGTGAGCTGAGATCCGGCCACTGCACTCCAGCCTGGGCTACAGAGCGAGACTCCGTCTCAAAAAAAAAAAAAAAAAAAAAAGAAATGTAGTTTTATGTCTCTTAAATCTTTTGTATGCTTTTGCACTTCATTGTTTTGCCTCAACATACTTCAACAAGATTTTTTGCCTCAATGCATTTTTCTTATAATTCATTTTTATTAATACCTATGTGATGGATTTTAAAAATTATTTCTTCACCAAATATTATATAGAGAAAAGCACTGCCCCGTACCATACTTCTTCAAACAAATTCAGACGAAACACAGCTCTAGTGTTTTAGTGTTGTCTCACCTGCAGAAGAGTAGAGGGGTTGTATTAGATTATCCATGAGATTCCCCAGCTCTGTGATTGTGAATATAGTTATAGCTCATTTTGCCTACAACTGGATCATGCACTTTGTGAATTATCCATAACAAACTTTTATATGTACAGCTGACTTTCTTCTGCCTCTCATCATAGCTTTGAACCACTTCTCCTGCTGTGAGACTGTGTGGGTTTAAAGAATAAAGAGCATTTTAATAATAGCCCAATCAAAATGTAATTAGGAAAAGGTAATTTGGCACCAAAAATATTACATAATACCGCATCAAAGATAAATGCCAGATATTTCTTATCATCTGCTATTTTAGATTACCATTTTCCCCCTCTACTAGTACAGGTATAATTCTTTCATCTTGGCTTTTTTAATGTACCAAAGACTAAACAGAACCGTTAGCTGCAAATCTACTTCTGATACTTGTCAACGTCTCTCACTTTCTGTTTCATATCAGCTATAGCAAATTTTCTTTTACATTTTTACTGATGACCACATCATATCTCTGTTAACATGTACCACATAAGCAGGTTTTCTTTAAAAAATGTATTTAACCCAGCAGCAACTTAAAAAGCAAAGTATTTTAAATTAAGACATTATATTCCTTTTTCAGAGAACATGCAGACAAAACAAGTCTAAAGGGTGATCCAATTAAATAAATTTCTATCTCTGGGGGCTAGAACCTCTGAGTTGGTTCTCAAAGTCTGCATGTTTCATATTCAGTACCTAACAAGATATTCCTCACTGTAAGCTTAAAGCAAGCAATGACATCACAATATGCATTACTCTGAGTTGTTTTCAAAACGTGCTGACCCTCTGAAAGTTTCCAAATGGCTTCTTTGTGCGCTGTTACAGACCATCTGGCTAGCTGTAGATAAACAAGTTTCAACATATGGGCCATAGCACATACATGGCTCTGCTTCACTAGTACAGAAAATTAAGAAAAGGACGCTCTCATGATATGAGTAGCTAACTCCTGTAAGAGAAGCAGGACCATGTAGTGGAGGGCCTGACCTAAGGGGCACACAGAATAGCTTAATTCCATTTCCCTCTCTTCCATTCACTGGGCATGTTGCTGGATCACGGCAAGTCTTCTCTGTTTCCTCATAGAAACATTTTTTTAAAGGTGCCAGTGAACTCTTGCCTTTCTCTCCTTCCCTCTATCCTTCTCATTAAGATATATCCATTATGGGCCTACCATATATGTGTTCCCAGCATGGTGCTAGGTAATGGGCATATTGTTGAGAAAAACAGACGTGGTCCCTACCCTTGAAGGTTTACTGGACAATAATGAAGACATACATCAAATAAATGAGATCAGGAAGAATATCGCAAACCAAGAGGGAAAACATGTGTGATATCAGAAGGAGCATGAACAACTTTTCGAGACTCCAATATTTAGAAACACTTATAGACATTAAATTGAAAACTCAATTGACAATGAAAATGCTGAAAGGGAAATTCCCATTATCTCTAGATGGTAAATCAGACACTTATTATATTAGCATAAACTATTTGAAAAAATTGCCTGCATTTTCCATTCATATTTTTGACCCACTGCCTGCAATCAATGAACCTAATAAAACTACATGAAAATATGATCATCAAATACATGCACAAGCATATCAAGCCCATGACAACATAATCAATGCTTTCAGTTATGAAACAGTTGCTAGAAAACCTAGGAACTCTGAGTGTCTCCTGTTTAATATTTACAGAATAAAACTAAATGCTAAGGCAACAGTGACTCAGTTATCTCTTACAAGTAAGTGATTTACTTCTCAAGCATGGTTTCCCAGTACTCAGCCTTGCCAGAAAATGACAGCTGATACCCTAGAGTGAGAAGAGGAATAGTCCTTCTTGCTTGAACAGTCATTACATACAAAATGTTCATTTCAATGATTTTCCCAGTTCTTAGTTAAAACAAAAGCTGTGTCTTTGACACAAATTATGTCATATGTGAAACTGTATTAATGATTTATTTTTCTCATCCCTTTGCCATTTCTACCTTTGCCTTTCATTTGCTGCCATATATTTAAAGTACAGTATATACATGAAGCTCAGCCTTTGTAGCCAGAATGAAGCAGAGAGGTCAACAGTCAGGCATTCAAGTCAGGCAGGATAAAGAGCCAATTTGAATCACGAAGGTCTTCATAAAAAATTAAACAACACATCTGAAAACTTGAATCAATCCAACTAATCATAGTGCCCTGTCTTGCACTACAGGAAAGAAAAAGTCACTCCCTAAAACCTGCTATAGCACTTACTATGCTACATTGTGACAAACCGAGACATGTTTGGCATGTCTGTCTGGCATGCAGATGGCATGATGGCAAACTCTTAAAAGCAAGGACTGTGCCATACCCATCTTTGTCCCCTCGATGCCAGCAATGCCGAGTGTGCCAGGAGCCCAAACAATGCTCATTAATCAGATCAAGTAATGAACAGGCATTGTTTTACAAAAATAAAGTCACTAAGGCAATGAATCCTCACAGTGAAATGTAATTGAATCCAGAGCTGTCTTAGCTACCTGTTAGGATTTTAGCAAACATGTAAAGTGTTTGCCCTTCAGTCATTCTACAGACAGCAACATGTATGACATAAGACCTTTAATTAAAAATTTGTACTTACATTGCTTTATTTCAGCTACAAATAAACTTTATTTGATGTAATGTAATAAAACATTTTCAAGTTTAACAATATGTATCTGACCATAAATAATCATTTAAATTATGAATATAATATATACGGTCACTTTAGCAAATTTGCGGTTCAGGAATTTATACAAGCTTTGTCTGAAAGGACAGTGCCCTCCTCCCCTTTCAGGAAAGGCAACTCTTCCCCATGTCTGGTAAGAAGCAATGTCAATGGGAGTTAGAAGAAGTCCATAATCCATGTCGGAATTCCACTTTATCCTGTGACAGGACAGCTTGCTTTATTGTAGGAAAATAATACTATCTTTCAGTTCTCTCTTATCAAATAAAGAATTGCATTCATTTTTCCCCTTGTAGGTACAGGTACTCTTCTATTCTCATCTGCTGTCTTTCTGTCTCCTTAGCTCTTAATTGCTACATAGTGCCATTTAAAAAATATATATCCACAAAGAGACCTTTTCTGTTTCCTTACCTGCCCTTCATGTCTACCATTTTTTGGTGGGTAGGGGTGGGAATCAGAGGACGGAATTGCTTAGGCACACATTTGATTTAAGATACAGAGAACACAAAAACAAATTCTCTAGAAGGAACAGACTGGTGTTCTGAAGCATTTCCCAAGAGTGGTCCAGGTGACCTTGCTTCACACAATTTGGTTTAATACAATGCAGCTCAACAAGAATGAACAGGTTTATGCCCCATCTCCAGAAGCATCACAACATTTCATGGAAAACCCATCATTCCCACACTTCTTCCACATAACATACAGTTATGGGCCAGCCCATGGGTGGGCCCACTGCAGCCTGGTAGAAAATGAGAGTCAAAAGCATGCCAATAATCATGTTAATTACAATGCAGTTGGGTACCACTTGAGCTTCACTGCGATAAAAATCCTTATAGAAGGTATCACCCTCACCTCTCAAGACCCTTCAGAGCACAACAAAAAGCTTTGCTCAAGTTATATGCTTCTCTCCATCCTGAGACCTGTTCCTGAGTTATACCATGATAAGTGAGTTAACAAAGAAAGTACATTGGTGGGGAAATCACAGAGACCCTGCAGAAAAGCCAAACTATTTGACAGAAGCTTGAAACAAACACTGCTCTGGGAAATCATTTGTATTAGCTGATGACTGGATTCTGTTTTCTAACATAGACATGCAACATATTCAACACTACACTCGCTGCAGTTTGCTTGGAAAAGCCTTCTGTCATACAACAAAATACATTCTGTCTCAGGAATGATTCCTGCATATTCACCACAACACCTAGACTCAGAAGCATGGGAAGTGTGCATTGGAACTTTCTCCCACTTGCATGGATTTGGACATATGCAAAGCACCAGAAACTGCTTCCTTTGTGGAACTCAGTTCTGTCGGTGTGCTTACTGCTGAGATGATCTGCTATCTTAAACTGAGAACACACAACAGCACTGATCCACAGAAAAAAGGAGAAGTCACCATCTCCCTTGTAAGGTAATGTGTACAACAGATCACCCTGTTTGTCACGTTTTAGACATCCCAAGAAAGGAGAGAAGTCGCATTCCATTCTGCAGTCTCAGCAAATGACTTCCTTCTGTTTCCACCTCTAATTTGCCTTGTTTATTTCATCTCCATTGTTCTGCTTTCGATCATGAATCATGACCTTTTTTTCTACAGTAGTCAGCGTTTTGTCTAAAAAAAAAGAGAGAGAGAAATAAGAAAATGATTTAGCAGAACCGTAAATGTGAGTTTTCATTTTGTGGTGGGTGGACTTAATTTTTACAGCAGTCAGTAATTTGAATCATTTGTGGCTTCTAATGGATTATGAGTATCCTTAAAGGGAAACAAAAAGTGCTGTGACTCTTTTGGTAAGTTTCATAACTCCCACAAGTTGCCAAGGCTTTAATATATTTGCAAATCAGCCCCAAATAACCCATTTAGAAATTCACCTTTTTAATATAGCTATAGTCAAAAATGACTTTGCTTTCAAAAATCCTTGCAAAATACTATTGCACTTGCCCTACTTGAAAAGAATAATGACTAAATAATGATTACCAACGAGAAGTGTTCTCTCCCTCAAACCTAGGAAGGTGTGTTATTGTAAGGTAAGTGTGCAGGGACCAAGAAACTTCACTTCTCTCCCTCGTTCCTAGATGCACAGAAGTGGTATTAGTGATAGAGAAGTGTTAGCCAATGGCTGAGAAAAGTCCCTTTCTCCTGGTGTAAAGCCACTCCCTTAACTCTGCACCTCCACCGGCCTTGACTTACCACACTACATCATGTGCTTAAGAGCTAGGTCTATGAGGACCCAGAGCCTGGGACTGTGCAACCAATCTCAGCGTACCCACACCATCTAAAGCACTCCCTACCCTGCCATTTGGCTATTTTGCCTGCAGTCCTGCTCTTCCTTCTTTGAGGTCCCCCTCTCAGCCCAGCCCTTCAGATGGGTGATCAATAGATGGATTTTGCTGGAGACATGGTTTCTGGCTTTTCCCCTCAGCCTCACACAATAACACTTGAGGACAAGTGCTGCACTTCAGCCCAGACCCAGCACTATAGGCTCCTAGGTATCTGAAGAGGGGACTGGCAACCATCTGTGCTCCACAGACACGTTCCTAGCCCAGGGCCTCTGTCTCTTCCCAGCACAGGAGAGACCACACTTTCTCCAGCTCAGCACTGCTCTGCTCACATAGTTCATGTTCTGAATTCCTCTAGGCCACAGCACTATCTCCAAAGTCTCCCTTCCCTTGCTACCCACCTGCTAACCAATTGTGATGGTCTGGAGATTGTAGCATCCACACAGACACCTGTGGCCTCTTTCCTAGTCTCAACAGCACCCTCCTTGTGCAGGCCCTCCTGACATGAGACCTCACTCTTGCATCAGTCTTCTAACCCATATCCCTTCTCCTATTGTGAAGCCTTCCATACATCATTTATACTGCATCCCTAGTCTCACTCCTGCTCAAAAGCCTTCATCTCCTTCCCTCACCCCTGCCCACTTAGCCCTCCATGCTGACCATAGACTACCCAGCTTCCCAGTACTGCTGAAGACATGCCCCAAACTTCTTGTCCACCTCTATCAACATCTGGGCCCCTCGGTCCATGCTGTCCCCTCTGCCTTGAGCAGCCACCACTCCACTTCCACCCCTACTATGTCTTCTTGTTAAAATCCTACTCCTTCTTCAAGACCCACCTCAAATATCCCCCTGTTCTTGATTTCTACCATGGATATTTTCTTTCTAAGAATGCCCCTCAAGACTTATTTTTCTTCTGTACTCCTCTGTACTGCTTGATTTTATATTGTGCTATACGAATTTATTATCTACTAATAGAACAAAAATATATAAATATTAGACAAAGCAAGGGAGGGAAATCACCTGCCTTCCTTAAAGAAACATTGCAAAGTTAAAATGTAGGCAATTGCGAAGCATGAAGCAAATAAGCTATTATTACTAATTGATGATTTAGTAAAAATAAAATGATGATTTAATGAAAATAAATCATCTATGGAGAAGAAAAGTCCATGAAATAGCAAACTTTTTGTTTGTTTCTGCCTTTAAGGCAGCATCCGATCACAGATACCCAGGGTTTCAGAGGCTTTCATGCTTCTTCCCAATTTTCTCTGGAATCTATTTTATTTTATTTTATTTTTAATTATTGGTTTCCACAAGGAAAGAAAGCACCTTTCAGGATGCTTCACGACAAACCCTGGAGCACTGTATTGGCAGAATTCATGGCAGAAACCCAAGGTTACTCTGCTACAAGTCACCACTAGGACCCCTGCAATCCACAGGAATTATAAGAGGCCCTTTGAAGACAATGACAATACAATCACCAGGAAAAAAGGGAGCAGGAAAAGAAGAGCTACTTTAAAACAATTTCATGACATTCTTTTATATGGAAGTATTTAGAAAGTGCCGCTCAATGTTATTCATAAATGACATCAACAAAATTCATGAAAACAGGATACTTAAAAGCAATTGATGGCAATTCAAAGCAAATCCGTAAGTAATCAAATTTAAAAAGAAAAAAGAATCCTTGATTATATTTCATTATCACATTTGGTTTTATATTACCAATCTGTGAATACTTGTGAAAAGGATTAAAATTGATAGCAGTAAATTAAAATTACCAGTGCAAAAGTATTCACAACTTTTCCCCCATCTATTCACTTCATTACCCCAGGGAAAATTTTCAAGTGCCTGCTGAACTCCTGAGGTTCTGGTTATGCTGATCAAGAAAATGGGGAAAAATAGGTAAATATTTGGGAGTAGGAACACAGTCTCACAGGTTTACACAGGAAAGAAAGAAACTATTATGTAGGAGAATACGCAGAGCCAAGAAGGCAGAACAGGGCGAGAAGGTAAGAGAGACTAGAAGCCCAGAAGCTAATGGGAGGAAAAGAGCTGGAGAAAGCTCAGAGTCCGGAGGAGCCCAGAGTCTGTAGGGTGACCACAAGATGAGTGAGAGCTAGAGAGAGGCAGGGGGAGCAAAGGGTTCTGATTACAAGTCTCCTACTAGCCACCACCACCTCTACAGCCACCCCAGCATACTAGATTAAAAGCTTCCAGAGACTACAACTGTCATTTACTCACCTTTCTACCCTATCCATGCCTGGTTCCATACCTTGTACATAGCAGACCCTCAAATGTTTCTGGGAAAAACAAGCCAATTTTCTGGGAAAAACAACATCCATTTTTTACCTTCTGAGTTACCCACACAGTGCTACTGCATTAGTCTTGAC
The DNA here is from genome assembly GCF_008728515.1 of Papio anubis. Taxonomy (NCBI): domain Eukaryota; kingdom Metazoa; phylum Chordata; class Mammalia; order Primates; family Cercopithecidae; genus Papio; species Papio anubis. The sequence goes on along the minus strand of NC_044986.1, from coordinate 43,060,575 downwards.
CATTGTGATGACTCCATTCCCCTACCTGCGGATTCACTGATGGCTTACTATATTTACACCAGAGTGTCACAACTTTAGCAATAAGGACTGGGTACTTCTTTGTTGGGGTGGGGAGGGGGGCAGGGGTGCTGGCCTGTATACTGTAAAATCCTTAACAGCAGCCCTGGCCTCTACCCAGTAGATGCCAGAAACATCCCACCCCCTCTTGTGACAAACAAAAATGCCTCCAGAAAATGCCAAATGTTTCCAAAGAGTTGGGATGGGAGGCAAAATTACTCCTGATTAAGAACCATTTGTCAATACTAAAAGTCCAAATTATTGGAGCTGGCATAGAAGATCCTTTACAATTTCACCTCAATCTACTTTTCTGCTTTGATCTCCAACAGTTCCTGCACCCAAATGCTTAGTTTCAGCCAGGTGGTCCTTTGCATAAGCTCCCACATTGGTGCCTTTACAAAAAAAGTCCTCTTCACCTGGAATAACATTTCTGCTCTCCTTTCACTATAAATGCTTTGACCAACTTAATAGACATTCTTGAGTTTATATCCTTCAGGAAGTCTTCTCTGATCAGGGTTAGTATAAGCTCTGGGTTATTTTCCTTTCCTTTGAATCCTATAGCTTTTCCTGTCTCCACCTTTCCTTATTACAGAAAGGTTGCATGTGCGTATGTCTTAGCCTAGCCAGGCTGCTATAACAAAATACCATAAACTGGTAGCTTATAAACAACAGAGATTTATTTCTTAGAGTTCAAGAGGCTGAGAAATCCAAGATTAAGCCACCAGCAGATCCCATGTCTGGTGAGGGCTCGCTGTCTGCTTCATAGAAGGTAACTTCTAACTGTGTCCTCACATGGTAGAAGATGTGAACAAGCTCCCTCAGGCCTCTTTTATAAAGGCAATAATCCCATTTATGAGGGCCCTGCCCTCATGACCTAATTACCTCCTAAAGAATCCACACTTTCATACTATTGCATTGGGAATTTGGTTTCAAAATACGAATTTTGCAGGAGACACAAATATTCCGGCCATAGCAACATATGTCTGTTTGTGTAAGGTATATCCAACAAAAATATATGCAAAAGGACATGAGAGATATCATCTGTTTTCTGTATTTTCCTCAATGCATGGCAGCCACATTAGAAATTTCCTAAAGCTGATGGATGTTTTTAGGCTAATCATCCTTAATGAAGTGGATATTCCGTAATTATAAATTCAAACTGAGAGAAATGTAAAGAGGATACAGCAGACTATGGCTTGTGGGCCAAATACAACTGGCAGCCTCTTTTTGTAAATAAAGTTTTATTGGTACACAGGCCTATCCGTTTACTTATGTCAGTGACAAATTACTCATCAGTGAGAAGAGTAGTTTCAATAGGGACCATATGGCTAGCAAAGTTTACAATATTTACCACTTGGCCCTTCACAGTTAAAGTTTGCTGACCTCTGTGTTAAGCTAACAGGAAAACAACACCCAAGCCTCCAGACCAGCTAAAGATACAAAGGCAAATATCTTTAGACTCTACGTTAGCTGATTTATTTTTATAAAAGGCACAGTAGCATAGAAGTTAAAAGCACTTTTGAACACAGATGTCCTGGGCTTAAATCCAGCTCTATCACTCTCTGTATGACTGTGGGGGAAATTATTTTACTTCTCTAAGCTCTTGTTTTGCTATTTTCAGAATGGAAAAGAAGAAAACTAACGTATCATAAACTTTTGAGGATTAATTGATCAAATTCACATAAAGTGCTCAGCAAAGTGCCTGAGAGTGAATCCTCAGCAAACACAAGCTATTATTTTAAATTGGAAAACCTTTTTGTGTTACATTTTAAAGATTACCATTTTATGATCTATCTGAACTATCTATGAATTATTAACTAAAATAATCAATAAAATTATTCTCAAGTTCTTTGACCCTATAGGATGCATGCAAATATAGCAGTGTTTCCTTGCTCATGACATGATCTGTTCTTTCCTAGTTTATACACTGGCTGCTTAACTGGATCCCCTGCCTCCCATCTTTCCCTTGTCTGCCCTCCTCACTATTGCCAGAGAGAGCTTCCCATGTTACTCCTGAGAACTAGAACCTACACGCTTTCCTTTTCCTGTGCTAAACAATGCTGGAGCCAGGCAAAATAACCTAGCTATTTGTTCTAGGAAATAGTCACTTTCAGAAGATAAGACTATATGCCAACAAAAATAGCCTACTTATCAAAACTAATAGTTTGCTCATTAGCACTTACTTCACAGTCCTCATCTAGTTGTACTTACCAGTCTAAAGCTGTTATGTCATAAACTCTGCCTAATCTTCACCAGTTCCCCACCTTCAAATCACCCAGCCCAAGCCCCAAAACTCTATCAATATCCTTGCCTTATTTCCTTCATCTGAGAAACTACTAGGACTGTCTAGGAGTGGATACCACTCATAGTGCAGTAAGTCTAATAAACTTTACTTACTTAGTGTAACAAGTCATTCTCATTGTCTTCTTAGAGAGCTTACAGCTAGTCTCCAGCTCAAAAATATTCTGAGACTCTTCACTGCCTATATACTGAAGTCACTTGAGAAGTATTATTGCATAACATTCCATAGAAGCATCGGAGTGATTCATATCACAGCTACCACTTAGGGACTGTGTGAACATAGGTCAGTTACTTTATGCTCCTGAGCCTTAAGTTGTTCTTCTGAAAAGTGGGGATGCCAGAAGCACCTATTTTGCAGGTAGCATGCTGCATAGCATGTAGCAGGTGTTCAATAATGGTTAGCAGTTATTACTTTTATTTATCATCTATTATGTGTCAAGCACTGTACCAGATTCTGCAGAAAGAAATCTGATTAAGACATAGTTCCTTCTCTGAAGGAATTCAGAATCTGGTGGGAAAATCCTAATAGTAAATTCAATGAACTCTTACAGGCATAGTAAGATCTCTGGGTTTGCTCATAGTACATGTTCTAGAACTTAAAATTACATTATTTTTTAATGCTACTTTTTATATTGTGAACAATCTCATGTGTACAAAAGAGTATATAGAAGTAAACATGAATGCCTGTGAAGCTACACTCAGCTTAAGAATTAGCATTGGCCGGGCGCGGTGGCTCAAGCCTGTAATCCCAGCACTTTGGGAGGCCGAGACGGGCGGATCACAAGGTCAGGAGATCGAGACCATCCTGGTTAACACGGTGAAACCCCGTCTCTACTAAAAAATACAAAAAAACTAGCCGGGCGAGGTGGCAGGCGCCTGTAGTCCCAGCTACTCGGGAGGTTGAGCCAGGAGAATGGTGTAAACCCGGGAGGCGGAGCTTGCAGTGAGCTGAGATCTGGCCACTGCACTCCAGCCTGGGCGACAGAGCTAGACTCCGTCTCAAAAAAAAAAAAAAAAAAAAAAGAATTAGCATAACTGTAGTCTTCCAACTTTCAGTTGTAAGATAAAGGCAGTCCAGTATAAGAAAAATGAGTAGCACTGGGATTCAGATGATGTGGGATCTAGACTTAGTTGTGACACTAGCTAAGTGTGAGACATCTCACTTTTCAACTCCCAGTTACCTCTTCTGTTGAATGACAGGGGTGGACAAGATGACTGGGAAGGTCCCCCTCTGCTAGAGTGGTCCCTGGTTCTCTAGTCTGCTCCTTCCCACCAGGCTGTGAAGACGGACACCTCCAACATTAATCTGCTCACTGTCTCACCAGAACCTTCCAATTTTTCATTCCAAGTTTATTTTTCCCCTGACTTTCAAATGTGAAGAAATCTCCTCTACCTCACATTTAAAAGAGTCTTCATCTGACATGTTGACACCTCTAACTAATATACTATCTCTTTCCTTCTTTACAATGTCAATTTTTTAACACGTGGGTCACTTCTGAAATTTCCATTTCTCTATCACCATCAGATCCTTTTTCAGATCCCAAGACCCTATGGTAATTGCTTCCTTGAAAGTCATTAAGACTTCTTGGACCAATTCCTGGTTCTCTCCTGCCAAGATGGCCAGGAACATTTCCTAAATGGTCCTGTGGCTCTTTTCCTTTTCTTTCTTAGAGGCAGGTCTTGCTCTGTCAACCAGATTGGAGTGCAATGGCATGATCATAGCTCACTGCATAATCCAACCCCTGGGCTCAAGCTATCCTCCCGCCTCGGCCTCCCAAGAGGCTAGGATTACAGAGGCGTTCTACCACGTCCGGTTCTTGAGACCCACACTAACCACTCTTCTTTTTCCTGGGCTGCCTCCTTTCAGCCCAGGTGAATGTAACTGCATACTAGAGAGATCATTGTGCCTCCTACCTCAAAAGAAGAATTTATCGGTGAAGGTTGAAGTCATCAAAAAAGTTTTACTAGATAGAAGAATAATAACAACTAAAATAATAATGTTACACAAATTCAGATGTAAGGACATAATTTGGATGTCATTTATGGAGAAAGAATGGAAAATATCACCTCTTTGTTGTCAATCACATCAATTGCAATTCTTCAGCAAATTAGTCTCATCTACCAATCCAACTAAGTACCTATTTTTGGCTTTTGGAATTTTACTGGGTGGAAGATTGGAATCTATACTGTTGTCAATTCAAATCTGGTATGTTTAGTAAAAAATAAGCTAGCTACTGGTTCAGGAAACTTTCTGTTCAAAAAGCTGCATGAAAGAGTTTGGGGGATAAAAGGAAAATAATGATAAATGACCTTACAGCACAAACTCAGCTCTCTCTGGCCTCTCAGCAAGCTTCAGGGCTTCATGCATGCCTGCAGCTGAGAGCTTCCGGTTGATATTCCGGTACTGGCACTGAAGCAGGCTGCGATAGGTGGTCCTCAGGTCCCGGTTGAAGAAGGCATATATAAAAGGGTTAATGAGAGAGTTTGCATAGCCTAGCCACAGAAATGTCCTCTCCACCCACAGTGGGATGCAGCTGCAGGAAGTGCCACAGATGAAGGGTCTGGCTGTCGAGAGGAGGAAAAATGGCAGCCAGCACACGGTAAAGGCCCCGACGATGATCCCCAGGGTGGTGGCTGCTTTCTGTTCCCGCTTAAAGATGGAGATGTTTTTCCTTTCATGCTTGAGGAGCCTCGAAAGGTTTGCACACTCTTCCACCTCCTTCTGGAGCTTCACTATGCCATTCAGGGCGATGACGCTGTCTGGCTCCACTCGAGGGAAGCCAGGGAATTTGTGTTTGGCAGCACTCTTCCTGGCAGCCTTGTAAATCTGGTAGTACATGAAAAGCATGACGGACATGGGGATATAAAATGCCACTGCGGTAGAGTAAATCGTGTAGCCAAAGTCCTGGCTGATCAAGCACACCTTATCGTCATTTACATTCTGAGCCCATCCAAAGAGCGGAGGTAAAGTGATGGAGGCAGAGAGAAGCCAGACGGAGAGAATCATCTTTGCCATGCATTTCCCATTTTGCCTCACAGGGTAGGTGAGGGGCCTTGTAATTCCAAGGTACCTAGTGGAGAGATGGAAAGATAACAGGTGAACACTGTGATCATAACTGGTCAACTGAGCAAGTCCTGCCAGCCAGGTACCAGCACCAGTCCTCACAACAGCCCTTCTAGGTAGGCATCATTACTCCCATTTTGCAGAAAGGTAAACTAAGCCTCTGAGATGTTACCTATTTTATTCCAGGTCACAAAGAGGCATTGCCAGATTGTAGCCTGAGAGCCCTCTGGCTCTAAAGTCAGTCCATGCTATTTGCATGCCTTACAGTTTTTCACAATCCATGTAGTCAACAAAGTTTAAAGAGCTCCCCCTCCCCATGACCACAGCCACCAAAATCAGCCAGGACAACATATCAACTCTGATGTAGGATGCTGTGACACATTCTCAAAACAACCAAGATCTACCACACTCTGGTATTATACACCCAGTGATCACCCCAGCTGTCTTAATTTAGGCCAGCTTTTAATTCATTTTAGCTTTCTATTTGCATTACAGCAAAAGCATTTCTTTAAGATCACACAGATTTGTGAGATAGTCTGGGAATCCTAGAGTGTTGAAATGGTTAGCAGAAAATGATATTATTATTATTATTTACCCACAGAAAAGTCTCACACAACAGCAATGTCAGAGGAACAATCTAAGAAATAAAAACATTCTGCCTTCTCTCTCCAGTTCTTAGGAGAATCACAAAACAAGGGTACAGTTCTGCAAAATATTAGGGAAATCCAGCATTTTCTCTGTGCTTAGTTCTATACAGGGAATAAATATGACTCCAAGTCTGTGATCAAGGATTTGTAATGCAAACAAATCTGTGCACACAGAGAAAACATATACAGAAAAGATATTCTGCCAAATGCTTAATATTTTTCAGCTTTTCAAACCTGTGTTTTCCTCATATTTAATAGCCTTAAATTCTATTTTGGGAAGCTTGGAGCACTTGAGAAGCAAAGACAGAAAAAAAGATGGTCATTTTGTTGTTGTTTTTACTTCCTTTATGTATATAAAAGATACATTATTGAAACATAAAAAGGAAAGATACAGAGAGTCCCTAACTTACCAACAGGTTATTTTCTGAAAGTTGGCCAGTTAGTAGGTTAGAACTTAAAAAACAATTTCTGCTAGAAATATCCTTTAATACTTAAATTATCCCACAAAAGTCCAAAATCATACTTTCACAATGAAAATTAGCATCACTATAACACTTACAAGAAGACAACATCGAAATACAGTAAAAAATGATGAGCCAGATGTTCTTACTCCTCTAGAATTCTTTCCTTCAACAAGTATTAGTGGAGCTCGTTTTACTGGACAGGTACTGTTCCAGGTGTTGGAGATATGGCAGTGGGTAGAAGAGATGAAAATCCTGCGTGCAGGCAAATGGAGAAATCATGTCGGATGAAGGGGAAAATCCGACACCATGGTAATGTTGAAGGGGACTTCTGACCCCTTCCAAGGACTCATGCGTTCACAATGCTGGGTTCTTCATTTGCCAACTTCTGCCTTCCCTTTTCCTTAATAAAGTTGACCTACAATCACTACCCTTAGACTTATCAGCTGTAGTTAGGATTCTGATGCTGCTCCCAAACAGAATGAGGGAAGAGAGAGAAGGAGGCTTTCCTTAGAATGCAAGAACAAGAGTTAAGAAAAAGGCAGGCAGTGTGGGGGAAAGTAACTCAGAAGAAGAGAGGGAGGGAAGGAGGAAGGAAGACGGAAAAGGGAGGAGGAAGGGAAAAGGAAAATCTAGTCCTTGTTCTCAACCAGCTCCTGTGAATGTGGCCTTTTGGGCACCTTCCTTATTCCCCCAGCAGCCTTTCCCCAGACCTGCACTTTGATTTCTTGTCTCTCTTTGTCTACAGCCCCATTGTAAACTGCCTGCTCTCAAGCCTGAATGTGGCATCCAAGACATGAGCCCAGGTCGGTACCTCAGGTTCACCAAGGAGTGAAGTCCAGCAGGTAGAGGTTACTGTACACAATTCCCCAGGGGGCCACCAGATGGCATTGTCAGACCATTTTACACCTACTTACTGGGATTGGGGGTGTGTCGACAGGGTAGCTGGTTGATGTAACAGGTGTTATGTTGGAAAAATTAAGACAAAAAAAGAAGTTATATTTTATTTGTGGAGAATTAAAAAAATCAGCAAGCCTGGAATTCACAACCTAGTAAACTCCTATTTTGAGGAAATCCTTTTTCTCTCCCATTTCTTCATACTTTCCTTACTAGAACTATGCCTTCCCACTTAAGTAACAATTCCATCTTTTTCCTGGTTAAGTAAATAATATAGAATTCACAAAGATTAATCCTGAGAAATTAATAAAGTACAAAGAACATTTCAGAATATTAATCTCATTTAAATGGTATGTTTATTCATTCTAGTACACTTAGGCTGACACATTATATTTCAATCATGGTGATTAGTCTACATTCAGCCTGCCCTGGACGTACAAATTATATTTCATAAACTCTGTTCTACTTTAGGCACCATTCTCTAATTACTTCAAGACATCCTACAATAAGATAGTTATATTTACTTCTTAGGCCCCTCACTTCCACCTGGTGAGACATTATAAGGCTAAAATCAACTGAAATATTACTAGAAAAAAAATGAGTGCTCACTGAAGTGTCTGGATATAAAATAAATAAACAAAAGTTAATAGTTTATGTTTTAACCATTAACAATCAGAAAATAGTGTGGAGATGATGCAATTAACAACAATTAAAAACACCTACGAAAAAGCTTTTTTTAAATAATACCTAGGGCCTATATGGAGAAAATACAAAATGCTACTGAGGTACATTTTTAAAAATACTTAAATCCATGGGGGAAAAACTTGTTTTTTCAATAAGAAAATCTAGTATTATAAAAGTACCTATTTCCCCTCAATCTGTAAATACTATATAACCCCAAATGAATAAACTGGCATGGCTTTTGTTAATGATTTTAAATCTCACCAAGTCAACATGCAAAAATGTACAGATAATCTGAAAAAGAATAATGAAGGGATACTTTTCCTATTAAAAAAAGCCACAGAAATAAAAGTCCCCCCAAAATTATTCAAAAAGATGTCAATAAAACAGGATAGTTTCAAATTGATTCAAATATATAAGGGAATTCAATATAAAAGGAGTCACTTTAAATCACTAGTAAAAAATTGGATATTCATAAAGTCTCACAACTGTTCAGCAATTGAGGTAAAAGTATTACTGGCTTCTTACCTTTCTTTTGATTAAATATAAATCCCAGATGGATCAAAGATTATCATGTAGAAAAAATTAAACCCTAAGACTATGAGAAAATATTGGCAAGTATTTCACAATCCTGAGATGACAAAGGCCATTCTTAACTATAATACAAAAGCTTGAAAGTATAAAATGAAACATCAATAAATGTTTGTAACAAACAAAATAAATGAGTGACATTTATAAGCAACATTTAGTTTAATTCAAAAATCATTCTGTGAAGAGTTAAAAGTCAAATCATAAACTAGAAATCTAAATGGCAATATCACAATATTCACAGATTTCCTACAGGTCAATACAAAACACAACCATCCCATAGTAAGAACTTCATAGTTTGTAAAAGAAAAAGGAAAAAGCCAACCATCCCCCAAAAAATATTTAAGCAACTGATCAAAGAAGAAAAACTAATGGCCAAAGCCGGGTGCCGTGGCTCATGCCTATAATCCCAGCACTTTGGGAGGCCAAGGTGGAAGGATCCCTTGAGGCCAGGAGTTTGGGACCAGCCTGAGCAACATAGCAAGACGCCATCTCTACTTTAAAGACAGAGAGAGAGAACTATGACCAATAAGCACTTAAAAATATGTAGAACTTCATTAATAATCAAAGAGATGCAAATTTTAAAACGACACATTTTTATCATTTGCCAATATTTAAGAAAGACAAAATCCAATATTAGAAAACTGTGAAAAAGCAATCGTTCTATTACGTTGCTACTGGAAGTGTCAACTGAAATAATTCTGGTAGACAGTTTGGTAATTAATCAGATATCTAGGATTTTGTCTTAAGAAGATAATTGTACAGATGCAAAATGACTAATGTGCAGAGATGTTGCTAAACACATAATAGAGGAAGAAGGATGCAATCTAAGTATTATCAATAGCAGATTAGATATGGTATACATATATATATACTGTATATAATATGTATAATGCAACCATTAAAATGATGATGTACATCTGTATTTACTAACACAGAAACAACAGAAGAGTGCATTAAAAATGCATTGATAATAGAATATCGTATAACATATTTTATTAACCTTTCTACATAAAACTGGGTGTATGCCTGTGTGAGCACGTCTATGTATGCACAGATTTCTACAAGAATATTAACTAAAATATCAATAGTAGTTCTACCTGAGATGTAGAAATTTTAATGATTTTAAATTTTCTTTATATTTTTCTATGCTTGATATTTTTGTAGTGAGCACGTAAAAAAAACCCACTACTTTAAGAACAAAATAAAAGATTTAAAGAGGATTCTGAGATTCCTAAATTACTAAATGATTCTGGCAATAGAAACAATCTGGTTCATAAAACCTTTAGAAAGCTGATAATTAAATCTTATATTGTTTTATTTGATTAGCTTGTCAAAAGTGCTTTATTATAATACATTCATAAGTTCATACAAAAGAAAAAGAACTCATTGGCATTTAAAATCCCATAATTACTATATAAAGTAATATTGGTATTCAGGGAAGTGTTTCTCTAAATTATACATTCATTCTTCCAAACCTTGTATCGGATAAATCTTACCTTCAAGGGAGAGAAAGAAAAAAAGAAAAAAAAAACTAGACTGATTTTTAATATTCCTTAATTATGCATGTTTAATATTTATCACACTAACATTTTATCCTCACTGTTAATTAGAAAGCAGGATGCTTATAAAGTCTTCAAAATTTTACTGTAAAATGCATACAAATGTTAAAGTACAGTAAATCTCGGAGACAAAAGCACCAAAGTATTATATAATTGAGAAATATATGCAACTCACATTAGGGGTGCCATTGAAGTACAGGTTCAGAGAAAAAGAGGATTAGGGATTTATAATCTGCATAGAGAGGGATCGGAAGCAAACTAACTCTGCTGCCTGTCTTCTGTTCTAACTGTATAAAAATGGTAGATAACGGTTCTTTAATCAAATGGCTTCTTCTGAGTTTCACTGCTATAGAATAATAATTTAGGGAGTAAAAGAAACTGGGTAGAATTATTCTGAAATATGGTGATTTTTCAGAATGTTCAGCTTAAAAAGGGTTCACACACTTAGAACACCTCCTCCAGGAGATTCCTTCCTTGCAGTTGGCAAAATCCACTAGAATCTCCAGCTAATGTCAGTGGCTCCTGAAACTGCCAGATTATCAGAATCACTCAGGAGCTTTAGAAACACGCAGATTCCCAAGCCAATATTCTCATTCAAGGATTGGAGACCTAGGACTTTGCGTTTAGGATTGACTGTTCTGGGTCTTTATCCCACACACTGCTGTCAAAGCAGCCTTCTCCCATTCAATTACAAGGACTTTATACTTATCACATGAAGGGCTTTACTTACTATATATTTCATCTGAACAGTTTGCTTCCAGTTTAGTCTAACAAAATCATTATGAATCATGTTTCCATTATCTCAGCTATTAGATTTATTTCCCAGTACTGTGCTAAATGAGATATGTGTGGTCTTTATGTTTTAATCAAGTTGTAGATTTTTCTTAAGCACATAATACTCAACAGGGTTTTTTAAAACCTTTTTGACCATAGTTCACAAAAAGAAATATAACATTTTACCTATATAATAAACTGATATGTGTGTATATTTATATTTAGGAAATTAAAACAAAAGTTTCACACATCTATATTTACCATTATAAACCATTATTTACTCTCTTCTATTCTATTTCAGACTTTTTAAGTGCTGGCCTTAATGCACTAAATTGATTTCATAACCCATTATTGGATCAAGGCCTAAAGTTTGAAAATTACTCACCTTCACCAAACACATGAAAAGGTGTTTAACATCATGAGTCATGAGAAAAATGCAGATTAGCACAATGAAATGTCACTAACAGCCATCAGAGTAGTTAAAATTAATGATGATGATGATGATGATGATGACGATGATGATGATAAAAGCTATGATGCCAAGTGTTCTGTGAAGATATGAAACAATTGTGATTCTCACACATTACTGGTGGGAGTGTAAACTGAGGCAGTAACTTTGGGAAACTATTTTGTAATATCTACTAAAGCTAAATAATACACACGCTATGATCTAGCAATTCCAAGTATATAATGAATATTAACCAAAATACACATACAAAACTTTATAGCAGCACTGTTGGTAATAGCCCCAAATGAAACTCACCCACTCTACAAAAGTAAAATTAGTATAACTCTGTAATAGTAGGATAAGTACATAAACTGTGGCATATTTATGCAATGCTATTCTATAAAACAATGAGAATGAACCCACTACTGCTTGTCAACATGGATGATTTTCACAAACATAAGGTCGAGCTAAAGAAGCTAAAAAACAAAAGAGAACATACTATTCCAAACCAGGCAAAACTAGCCCCTGGTAACAGAAGCCACAATGGCAGTTACCTGTGGGGAAGAGCAGGTCCTAAGCAGTGAGGGTACAGGAGGAAAGCTTGGAGTTCTGAAAATGTTCTTTCTCTTCCTCTGGGTGTGTTAAGCAGGTATGCTCACCTTGTAGAAAGTAAGTGAGCTATTCAGTTATGACTGGTGCAGTGTTCTGGATGTATGGAAATCAGGGTTTTTTTTTTAAATACTAAAAGTAAATTTTTAACAATACACTGAACTTATCATTTGGCATTAACCTAGATGCTGACCTGTTCTCTAAAGCCATCATTACAGTGGGGTTCCAATATACTTTTAAACCATTTCCATCAGTGTTTCTAAGCTGCACTTATAGTTAGGACCAATAAACAACTTAAATTCCTTATTCTGCCCTCAGCATTGAGGGAGGGAAGTAGATAAAAGAGAAAGGGAGAAAAAGCAACAAAATTCAATCAAGTTTGGAAACAGTAGCAAGGTCTCCTCTTTGAGAAAGCATATTATCATTAAACAAAAAGGAGAGTTTCCCTCAAGAGAGAAAATCAGATTTAATTAAAATAAAACAAATCACTTAATTCTAAAAGTACCTGTAAAAATTCATATATTATATTTGTTAACTGTTGCTACATAACTAATTAGCCCACTTTAGTGGCTTAAAACACCATCAAGGAAAACCCTGTGGCAAAAAAAAAAAAAAAGAAAGAAAAAGAAAACTACATAACTATTAAAGGATTTTTAGATAATTATACAAAGTCATGAAAATGAATAGTGTGAGAGATTAGTAGTGACCCCTGAATTATACTTGTTAATTACCTCAGTTGTATATGGATTCACAATAAACTAAATTTTCCCAAAGAATTTGGCCTTTTATTCCTCAGAAAAAGGGGGTGGGGGTGGCAGCAAAGAAAGAACCAAAATTTATCAGCAATAATACAAGAAATTAATGGCATAAAACCTTAAAAACTTTGTAAAGGTTAGAGGCAGGAAAAGAAAAGAAAATATTCTGTTTTATGATGCTTCTGTGTGGCTTTCAACCCCATCCCATAGAAGCAGTACTGAGGAAAGGGGGTGAGTAAATCCTTAAAATTCCAAATAATACCTTCATATTGGGGAGAAGCAAATCGAGCGGGTGAGAAGACAACCTAAAGAAAAGTACTGAAAAGCCATGAAGAGCAGAAGCCCCACATACCATTTTAGCAGAGTTAAGGGCGAAGAGAACTTGTCATCTTTCAGGACACTGAGCTGAACCAGAGTAGTATGCCAAGTTCCAGAAGACTGGTAAATCCTGAGCTTAGCGCGATATTTTCTGGTCCAGGACATCTAATGAGTATTCAGAGTACAGGGTAGTCCTCCTTAACAAACTTCACTCAGCTGCAGTAGAATCTACTCCCTTCCTTTCCCTGCAACCCTACACTTTCAGGCAATTGAAAAGTAGATACACTAAATACTAGCCTAAAAAGAGAAAAATACCATATCAAATAAGGCAGAATATCAATGATAATTCAACCACAGTATGTGAGAACAAATATTAGGGTTTAAATAAACAACTCATGTTAAGAATGAGCAAAATGAAAAAAATAAAACAAACTGTTACAGCAACTACACAAACATGCTCCAACAATAAATAACAACAATGAAAGGAAAAAACAAAGAAAGAGAACATGGCTAAGACTTGAAGAACCAAGTCAAGAGGCAAACACAATTTTCAGAATAGAAGTTGTTTTCCTAAAAGTACTTTTCACTGTAAGAGACCTTAATAAATATATGTAATCACTGAAGTAGAGGCTCAAAGATGTTAAAACAGCAGAATGAGATAAAAAGAGACTGCTAAGTTAAGAAAATAAATTGAGGCCAGAACATTATCAGGGCAGATCTAATGGATGAATAAGCAGGAGCTGAGAATAGAAACAGACACACCTGACCAGGTGCTGTGGGTCACGCCTGTAATCCCAGTACTTTGGGAGGCCAAGGCGGGCAGATCACGAGGTTAGGAGTTCGAGACCATCCTAGCCAATATGGTGAAACTCTGTCTCTACTAAAAATACAAAAATTAGCTGGGCATAGTGGTGCTCGTCTGTAGTCCCAGCTACTTGGGAGGCTGAAGCAGAAGAATTGCTTGAACCCAGGAGGTAGAGGTTACAGTGAGTAGAGATCATGCCACTGCACTCCAGCCTGGGTGACAGAGCGAGGCTCCATCTCAAAAAAAGAAAAGAAAAGAAACAAGACACACCTGAAAAGCAAATCAATGGCATGAAGTAAAAAGGCTTGAGGTAATCATATCAATGCATAAGGAAAAATTTATTCAAGCAATTAGAAGGTGATAGGTAAGGAGAACACACAAAGATAAGACATAATAATAACATCTCCCATCTTTCTTTCTGAAGAAAAGAAAGAAACTAAACAAGGAGGGCGGAAATTGTTTAAGTAAATAGAGCTGCAACATGTAAAAAGTACACAGTGATATAATTTAGGACATTTTCCTTGAATCAATGAAAGAGCTGAATCTTACCAGCAAAAGGACACATAACATAGTTGGGAAAAAGTGATACAGAATTATTATCCATGATACCTATCCTAGTAAAGTTACTGAACTTCAAGACATGGAAAAACCACTGCAGGAATTTGGGAATGAAAAAAAAAAAAAAATCAGAAAATACGCAAGGTGGAAAAAAAATCAGGCTGATTCTCAACAGCATAATTCCATGCCAAAATATAATAGAAAATGTCTAAAAATATAGAGTGTATAAAATGTGAAATAGCATTATGTCTGTTATCTAAAATTATAAAGCTAAGAAGTAGACATTCTCAAACATGAGAGAATTTGAAGAGTAAAGTATCCATAAAGCCTATTTTGGAGGAGGAAATAAAATCCATCCAACCAAAAATGAACCAAATGAAGAATTTAAAACCAGGGAAACAATGCCTATTATTGAACTTGTTTAAATGCAACAGTAAGACCCATGGGAATTATATTAGCACAACAGAATGTAAATTTTACAAAGTAAAAATAATATAAGCCACAAGAATCAGGAGCTGGGGGAAGCAACGTAGGATACAGTGTTAGAGCACTAATCAATTCAACTTTCAAAGTAGACATCAACTGATGCTGTCTAAAATTGTAACATTTTAAAATTGTAACATATAGTTTATACAAATCCAACCTCCTAATGGCTTTCACATTTTCCCATAATCTTTACACAATCTTTCAGGAACAAATAGCTCTTAAAATTAGTGCTGCACAAAGGAAAGGAAATCAGTGTATCAAAGGGACATCTGCATCCCCATGTTTACTGTAGCCCTATTCACAATAGCCAAGGTATTGAATCAACCTAGGTGTCCAACAACAGATTAATGGATATAGAAAGTGTGGTGTATACACACAATGAATACTATTCAGCCATAAAAAGAGGGAAAGCCTATCGTTCACAGAAACATGAATGAAACTGGAAGACATTAAGTGAAATACGCCAGGTACAGAAAGTTAAACACCGCATGTTCTCACTCTAAAATTAGTTGATATCATAGGAGTAAAAAGTAGGACAGAGGATAACAGAGGCTGGAAAGGGTAGGAGGAAAGAAGGATATACAAAGATTTGTTAAAGGCACAAAATTAAAGCTAGATAAGAGGAACAAGTTCTAGTGTTCTATAGCACTGTAGGATGACTATAGTTAACAATGCATTATATAGTTTCAAATAGCTAGAAGGAGGATATCGAAAATATTCCCAATGCAAAGAAATGATAAATGTTTAAGATGAGGGATATGTTAATTACCCTGAGCTGATCACTATACATTATATGTATCAAAACATCAATATGGGCTGGATGCATTGGCTCACGCCTGTAATCCCAGCAATTTGGAAGGCCAGGGTAAGTGAATCACCTGAGGTCAGGAGTTTGAGACCAACCTGGCCAACATGGTGAAACCCCATCTGTACTAAAAATACAGAAAATTAGCCAGGCGTGTTGGTGGGCAACTGTAATCCCAGCTACTTGCGAGGCTGAGGAGGGAGAATTGCTTGGATCCAGGAAGTGGAGGTTCCAGTGAGCTGAGATTGCACCATTGAACTCCAGCCTGGGCAACAGAGTGAGACTCTGTCTCAAAAATAAATAAATAAAATAAACATGTACCCCATAAATATGTACAATTATTATGTGTCAAAAAATTAAATGAAAAAATAGTAGCTCTGACGGACAGTTCTTCTGCTTCAGTTTATTTTTCTTCTTTTAAATTTAAGTAAATTTAGTTTTAATATTTTGTTAAAATAACATACATAGTGTGATATCATTTTTATAATTTTTTTAATCAATCAACTTTCTATCTACCTGTCATTGAGTCAACTAACCAGCTAGCCAGTCATCCTTCTAAGTGGACATAAGTATAAAGAAATATCTAAAATGATACTTACTACGTGTTATTTATTTTATTTTTCTGCATAAGAGTTTAGATGATTTGTTTTCTTTTTCATATTTTTTATAATTGAATTTTCATAATGAGCACATACAGGTTTCAAAAAATTAAAGAATTACTCTAAAATACTGCAAAGCTTTATTTTTTATTTTTGGACTGTTTCTACCTTACCACTTACTCTTTTTTACTATACATATATTGTGAAATGATTACCACAGTAAAGTTAGTTAACACATCTATTACCTCACATAGTTACCATTGTGTGGGGGGGGGGGGGGCAGGGGTGGGGGACGGTAAGGTTTACTCTCTTAGCAAATTTCAAGTATACAATGCACTACTGTTAACAATAGTCACCATGCTGTACATTAGATTCCCATACCTTATTCATCCTACAACTAAGAGTTTGGACCAACATTTCCCCTTTTTCCACATCCCCATCCCCCTGCCAACAACCATGCTACTCTCTGTTTCTAAGTTTTTTAGATTCCACATACAAGTGAGATTATGCAGTATTTATCTTTCTCTGTCTGACTTATTTCACTTAGCATAATGCCCTGAAGGTTCATCTATGTTATTGCAAATGGCAGGATTGCCTTCTTTCGTAGCTGAAAAATATTCTATTGTGTATATATACCACATTTTCTTTATCCACTCATCCCTTAACAGACACTTAGATTGCTTCCATAGCTTGGCTATAGTAAACAGTGGGCAATTAACATGGGAGTGCAGATATCTCTTCAACATACTGGCTTCATTTCCTTTGGATATATACCCAGAAGTAGAAGCACTGGATCATATGGCAGTTAGCTGCATTTTTATTTTTTTAAGGAACCTCCATACTGTTTTCCATAAGAGCTGTACTAACTTACATTCTCACCAACAAGTGCACAAGGGTTCCCTTTTCTCCACATCCTCATGAACACTCAAGATTTCTTGTCTTTTTGATAACAGCTATCCCAACAAGTGTGAGGTGATAGCTCATTGTGGTTCTGTTTATGTTTCCCTGATGACAAGCGATGTTGAGCACCTTTTCATGTACCTGTTGTCCATATGTATGTCTTCTTTGGAAAAATGTCTATTCAGGTCCTTTTCCCATTTTTAATGGAATTATTTGGGTTTCTGTTGTTGAGTGATATGGGTTCTTTAAATATATTGAATATTAACCTCTCATAAGATACATGGTTTGTGAATATTTTCTCCCATTCTGTACGTGGCCTTTTCATTTTGTTAACTGTTTCCTTTTATGTGAAGAAGATTTTTATTTTAATGTAGTCCCATTTGTTTATCTTTGCTTTTGTTGGTGTTATGTCCAAAAATATCACTGCCAATACCGATATAAAGGAGTTTTTACCCTGTGTTTTCTTCTTGGAGTTTTATGGTGTCAGATACTACATTTAAATCGTTAAGCAATTTCAAGTTAATTTTTGTTAGTGGTGTAAGATAAGGGTTGGATTTCATTATTTTACATGTGGATATACTTTTTTCGGCACCATTTATTGAAGAGACTATTCTTTCCCCATTGTGCACGCTTGGCATCCTTGTCCATTATCAGTTGACCGTATATGTGGAGGTTTCCATGGATTCCATGCTGTCAATTCTGTTACATTAATCTATGTGTCTGTTTTTATGCCAGTACCATATTGTTTTCAGTGCCATTTTGTAATATAGTTTTAAATGAGGAAATGTGATGCCTCGAGCTTTATTCTTCTTTCTCATGATTGTTTTTTCCGTCTGGGGTCTTTTCTGATTCCATGCGAATTTTAGGATTGTTTTCCGTTTCTGTGAAAAATGCCATTGGAATTTTGATAGTAGTTGCATTGAATTTATAGATTGTGCTGGGTTTTATGGGCATTTTAACACTATGAATTCTTCTACTCCATGAACATGGGGTATCTAGACATTTATTTGTGTCTTCTTCAATTTCCTTCATCAATGTCTTATAGATTTCAGTATATATATCTTTCACCTTCTTGGTTAAATTTATTCCTAAGGATTTTATTGGTTTTGATGCTACTATAATTGGAATTGTTTTATTTCTTTTTTTATGAGATGCATAGATAAAACTTAGTCATGTTTACATTTTACTTTGAGTTCCGGGATATGTGTGCAAAACATGCAGGTTTGTTACACAGGTATACATGTGCCATGGTGGTTTGCTGCACCTATCAACCCATCATCTAGGTTTTAAGGCCCACATGCATTAGGTATTTGTCCTAATGCTCTCCCTCCTCTTGCCCCCTCATCCCCTAACAGGCCCTGGTGTGTGTTGTTCCCCTCCCTGTGTCCATAAGTTCTCATTGTTCAACTCCTACTTATGAGTTAGAACATGCGGTGTTTGGTTTTGTTTCCTGTGTTAGTTTGCTGAGGATGATGGCTTCCAGCTTCATCCATGTCCCTACAAAGGACATGAACTCATCCTTTTTTATGGCTGCATAGTATTCTATGGTGTATATGTACAACATTTTCTTTATCTGGTCTATCATTGACGAGCATTTGGGTTGGTTCCATATCTTTACTAATGTAAAAAGTGTTGCAGTAAACATATGTGTGCATGTGTCTTTATAGTAGGATAATTTATATTCCTTTTGGTATATACCCAGTAATGGGATTGCTGGGTCAAATGGCATTTCTGCTTCTAGGTCCTTGAGGAATCGCCACACTGTCTTCCACAATGGTTGAACTAATTTACATTCCCACCAACAGTGTGAAAGCATTCCTATTTCTCTACAGGCTCGCCAGCATCTATTGTTTTTTGACTTTTTAATAATTGCCATTCTGACTGGCCTGAGATGGTATCTCATTGTGGTTTTGATTTGCATTTCTTTAATGATCAGTGATGCTGAGCTTTTTTTCCTATGTTTGTTGGTCACATAAATGTCTTCTTTTGAGAAGTATCTGTTCATATCCTTTGCCCACTTTTTGATGGGGTTGCTTGTTTTTTTCTTGTAAATTTGTTTAAGTTCCTTGTAGATTCTGGATATTAGACCTTTGTCAGATGGGTGGATTGCAAAAATTTTCTCCCATTCTGTAGGTTGTCTGATCACTCTGTGGTTTTCTTTCTTTTTCAGATAGTTTGTTGTTACTCTACAGAAACATGA
This sequence comes from Papio anubis, assembly GCF_008728515.1. Taxonomy (NCBI): domain Eukaryota; kingdom Metazoa; phylum Chordata; class Mammalia; order Primates; family Cercopithecidae; genus Papio; species Papio anubis. Next base: position 43,041,060 of record NC_044986.1, on the reverse strand, counting down.
TTAATTTGTATGTGTTGCTTTTGTATCTCACAACTTTACTAAATTCACTTATTTAGTTTTTGGCAGAGTTTTGGTACAGTTTTTTTTGGTGGAGTCTTTAGAGTTTTCTACATATAAAATCATCATGTCATCTGAAAACAGAAACAATTTTACTTCTTCCTTTCTAATTTGAATGCTTTTTCTTTTTCTTGCCTAATTAGTATGGCTAGGACTTCCAGCAGTATGTTGAACAGAAGTGGTGCGAGTGGACAACCCTGTCATTCCCAATATTAAAGAAAAAAATTTCAGCTTTACACCACCGAGTATGATGTTAACTAAAAGGATGTTGAATTGTGTCAAATGCTTTTTATTCATCTACTGACATAATTATATTATTTTTATCTTTCCTTCTGCTAATGTGGTGTATCATATTTATTGATTTGCATACATTGGACCATCTTTTGCTAGTATTAATATTATGCTGAGGATTTTTGCATCTATGTTCATCAGAGATATTGGCCTATAATTTTATTTTCTCATAGAGTCCTCATCCAACTGTGGTATCAAGGTAATGTTAGCCTCATAAAATGAATTTGGAAGTGTTCCTTCCTGTTCAACTTTTTGGAAGAGTTTGAGAATAATTCACATTAATTCTTCCTTAAAAGTTGGGCAGATTCCCCAGTGAAGTCATCTGGCTCTGGACTTTGGTTTGTTGGGAGGTTTTTTTATTATTGATTCAATTGACTTACTAGTTATTGGTCTGTTCAGATTTTCTCTTTCTTCCTAATTCAGTTTTGATAAGTTGTATATTTCTAGCAATTTACCCGTTTCTTCTAGGCTACTCCTAGAAGTAACCCTATTAGTTACTTTATGATTATTCATAATAGTCCCTTATGATCCTTTGTATTTCTGTGACATCGAGTTTAATGCATCCTCTTTCATTTCTGATTTATTTAATTATTCTCTCTCATTTTGAGTCCAGTTAATGGTTTGTTGATTTATCTTTTCCAAAAAAAAAAAAAACTAGCTCTGGTTTGTTAGTGTTTACTATTGTTCATCTAGTCCATTTCATTTATTTTTGCTCTGATCTTTATTATGTCCTTCCTTCTGCTAAATTTGGTCTTTTCTATTTCTAATTCCTTGACATATAAAGTTACATTGTTTATTTAGGTTCTTTCTTTTTTTCTTAACATGTAGGTGTTTATTCCTATAAACCTTTCTCTTAGAAATACTTTCATGGCATCCTGTTATTTTTGGTATGTTGTGTTTCCATTTTTGTTTGTTTCAGAATTTTTAATTACTCTTTACATTTCTTCTTTGACCCATTGGTTGTTCAGAAGTATGTTGTTTAATTTCCACATAGCTGTGAATTTTCCACTTTTACTCTTGTGATTGATTTCCAGTTTCATGCTACTGTGTTCAGAAAAGATACATGACATGATTTCAATCTTCTTGAATTTGTGAAGCATATTTTGTGGCCTAACATATGACCTATCCTGGAAAATGTTCTGTGTGTGCTTGAGAAGAATGTATATTCTGCTGCTGCCGGGTGGAATGTTCTGTATATGTCTGTTAGGTTCATTTGGCCTATAGTTCTGCTCATATCTGGGGTTCCTTATTGACATTATGCTTGGATGATTTATTCATTGTTGAGAGTATGATATTTAAGTCTCCTACTGTTATTGTATTGCTGTTTATTTCTCCCTTCTATTAGTATTTGCTTTACATACTTAGGTGTTCCAAAGTCAAATGCATAACTATTTAAATTGTTGTATCTTCCTGATTAACTGACCTCTTTATCATTGCCTAATGACCTTGTTTGTCTCTATTGTTTTGGCATAAAGTCTATTTTGTTTGATATAAGTGTAGCCACTGCTATTCTCTTTTGGTACCATTTGCATGAAATATCTTTTTCCATCCCACTTTCAGCCCATGTGTGTCCTTAAAGCTAAAGTGAGTCTCTTGTAGGCATCATGTTATTGGCTCTTATATTTTATCCATTCAGCCATTTTATGTCTCTTGTTTGGAGAATTTAATCCATGTACATTGAAATTACAAGTTGATAGGTAAACATTCACCACTGCCATTTTGTTCACTGTTTTCTACCTGTTTTGTAGTTCCTTTATTTCATTCTTCCTCTCTTGCTGTCTTCCTTTGTAACTTGAAGATTTTTTGTAGCAGTGGTATACTTTCTTTCCTCTTTATCTTGTGTGTATCTACTACAGGTCTTTCCTTTATGTTTACCATAAGGATTACATAAAATATCTTATAGTTATAACATCACCCTATTTTAAGCTGATATCTTAACTTCCATTGCGTATAAAACTCTACAGTCATCTCTTCTAACCTTTATAGGTTCGCTTTGGCAGGGAAAGAACTTCACTACTCAGTCCAGCCTATGGTTCTTGATGGGTCAACTGGTAGCACTGACAGACAGATAGAGCTTCCTGTTGAGGTCTCTAATTGAGTGGGGCCATTGCAGGTACTCTAAAGCTGGTTGGGTTTGCTGCCTGGGATCCGAGGTCAAGCAGGGGCTACCGGCTGGACTCCCTGGTCTGGCTGGGATACTAGCTGGACTCTACCCACAGGCTGTGTTCAGCAATTGGGAAGAGCCTTAGTCTGGGCTCCATGGCCAGGCAGGGTCACTGGCCAGGCTTTCTGGTGGGATGACGCCATGAGCTATGCTCCTCAGTTGAAAGGGGCTACTGGATTGGCTCTTTGCTCGGTGGGGCCATAGGCTGGGTTCCACAGATGGGTGGGGTTGCTGGCTAAGCTCCCTGGGTAGGTGGGGCCTAGGGGTAAAACTTTCTTTAAAATTATCATTTCAGCCATTAATTTCATTTGCCTGCCAATTGGTCCTTCTTTATAAATCTCTTCATGAACTTGGCAAGTTTGGAATTAACAGCTGATTTAACCATATTCAATTTCTCTGAAATTTTTACAAACTATCTTTGCACTATAAATTCTCATTAGCTTCTTAGTTTATTAAGTAAATGTTGGGAGAAAGTCAGTTCTATGCATCCTAATGGCATAATCTCCCAATGAGCTGTAGTGGACTAAATATGGCCATATATTCTTTGCCATCCCTTTTGATAGATAAATTTTTCTCCTCCCCTTTATTCTGGGCTGGCCTTGTGGCGTATTTTTACCAACAGAGAGTACAGCAAGTGATGCCATGTGACCTCTGAGGCTGACCCTGAAGAGATGTGCAGCTTCCACCTTTACTGCCTGGAAAACTCCCCCTGCATTTAGCTGGTATTTGTGTTGGGCCGTAGGATGCTTCACTCACATTCTCAGTGCTTCCCCAATTATGCTTTCCTTCTTAGCATAGTTAGCCTAGGCTTCCTGAGAGCATGACAGACTTCTCATGTGTCAGCTAGCTTCTCAGGGGGAGTTTTCTAAGCAATAAAGGTGGAAGCTTCTTAGATTATCCCAAAATTTGGATCCCAGCCAAGACTTCCCCCTGGAGCTCCAGACCCATGAATTGACTGCCTCCTTCAAATCTCTACTTGGGTATCTTTAAAGTGTCTTTTTCACTCCCTCCTCTAACAAGTTTTTATTAAACACTTCTATGGGTCTGGCACCATCTCAACATGTCCAAATATATCATCTCCACAAAACTGAACATCCTTCCATTTCCCCAACTTAGTGAGTCTGTCCCAGAAACCTGAGAGTCCTTCTCATTCACCGTCTTAACCCAGCTCTGCCTATTTTACCTCCTCAATGTCTCTAAAACCTATCTACTTTTCTGTCTCCATTGCCATCACTCAAGAATCATTCTCTCTCCACAAGTATTGCAATAGCCTCTAAATTGGTTCCCCCACAACTACTATTCTCCTTCCTAACCCATTCTCCTCATGTATCTGGGGTGATCTTTTTCTTAATGTTAATTTATTTCATCAAGTAAGTAACATTTTCCCACACTTCGAAAATACATAAGGCATATATTGAGAAACCTTGCTTCAAATTCCGTTTCCATCTTCTTCATCCCTCACCTCCAATATGTATCACTTTTATTAAAATCTTGTGTGCCCTTCATCTTTTCTTTGTCCAAATGCAAGCAAATAAGAATATATGTTCTTATCTCCCTCTTTCTTATATGTAAGATAGCATACTGGATACCCTCTTCTGCAGGTTGCTTTTTTCACTTAATATATCCTCAAGGTACTTCCATACTAGTGCATCAAGAGCTCCCTCATGCTTTTTTAAAACTGCAAGTATTAAATTGTGGGACTCTGCCATCATTTATTTATCTAGTAATAAATAAATAATGTGATAAATAAATTCAAATGATATTCACATCATTCTTATTCTCATGTCCACCAATCAAGGACAAAATGAAATCCACACTTCAGATGTGAATGGTCGAATATATAAAGAATAAAACAACTCCAACTTCTTCCTTGGTGATGTGAATTCTAAAACTTAGTGGCTGTCAGTCCTTCAGTTGGCCTTTGAAGAAAAGGAAGAATGTTGTTGGCCAAGGCTGGTGTTCAGTTACAGAAGGTACCACTGAAACAGCACAGTTCTGATGATTCCTCCCACTAGCCAAGAACACTTTCATTACTATAGCCCACAGCACTATGTTCCAAAAAAAATCCTGCAACTACTAAGGGTGTGTGTCCCAGAGCTATCTTTGCAGAAAAGAAGAGCTTCCTCAAATTTCCTCAATTGCTGCACTATTTGAATGTAAACATTATTTTACTTCTAACTGTAAGGATACCATGCATAGCAATCTACTTCCATCAATATTCAAGTTTTTAAAAGCATATAAAACTATGGCACCTGGGTAAGCTTTGGGTAAGACATTTGTCTCTGTATTTCATACTTTTGACAAGACCGTTTCTCTTTCTTAAGGAAGTCGTATGGAAAGTTTGGATTAAATTTACTCTATACTCTCTTTTCTATTCATTACTTTTGATAATTGTTAATTAATTTGCCCATTTCCATTAATCTTCCCCCAAAGCAATCAACTAACAAACGTGTTCAATATTTAAATGCATGTTATTTTTGCATATGTATGCATATTTTCAATGTGTTTTCTTTCTGAATTAAATTGCTTATCTGATCGAGGCCTATCACAAATGTTCATATATTTCCACTAAAATAGAGTAAAATACAAATACTTACATATTTATCAAAATGATTTGTGGTTTACAGTTTAAATAATAAGCTTTAGACTTTACAGTGTAACCAAATATGCGCTTTAAAATAGCCACGAGGATAAATGAACAAAAGAATTTTTAGAATTAGAAAATCAATTATATATTCCAACCTAGAAAAGGAATTTAAAAAAATTAGATTCCAAAAACCAAAGCAAAAACTTTAACAGCAAAACCAGTTGCCAAAATAACAAACATTATTGACAAAAATAAATAAATCTATTACTATTTAAATTACTGACAAAAATAAATAAAACTGAAAATCCCTTTTACAGACAACAAAATTGACAGCGGCAGTAGGCAGTCCGGAGCGGCCGCTGCCATCACGCTGGATGCAGCAAGGAGGTGCCAGTAGTGGCAGCAGGAGCCGCAGCGGGAGCAGCAGTGCCGGTGGCTGGACCCCTGTGCCCCGCATCCCCAAGGCAGCTGACTGCTCTGCACCCACCCTTGCAAAGCCAGGTGGGACCTGCCCCAAGGCCCACAGCCTCCGGGGCTCTGAGCCCTGGCCCAGCATGACCATTCTAGCATACCGCAGCTGCGAGGAGGGCATGGGGAGGAGGCAGAGCTGGGCCCAGAATGGTGCTGCGCTCCACGGAGCTGGATGGAGCCAGGGATAAGAGGGACCCTCTGAGAGCCTGCCGCCCTGGGGGCCACTGAGACAGGCCTGAGCTGAGCTACCTGCCAGCGCGGGAGCAGCACAGTTAGACACGGAGGGGCAGGCAGAGAGGAGCCCGGTGAGGAACTGGAGGCCCCACCCCAGGCTGCAAAGAGGCATAGCCTGGGTTGCCTGCAGGCTCCATGGAGACGGCAGGGTTCCGCCCTCCCAGGCGCAGGACCTGGGGTCTCTGACTCTGTACCCTCAGTGGCCCAGAAGGCGCACCAACCCCCTGGGGTTTCGCTCCCACTGCCTGGCGTCTCCCCACTCCCAGTGCCTGCTCCGATTTCAGAGCCGGATTGGGGCTGAGCTGGGCACTGTCACAGCCCAGCCAGGTGTGCTCACAATCAGGACAGCACTGACATGCCAGTCCCCTGTCACCTCGGCCCCCTCTAGACATTGGATACCAACAAGCGCTGCAGGGAAGCCAAGGGGGGTGCTGAGGGCAGCTTAGCACTGGCCTGCAGGTGCCCCTTGGTGCAAGCCGCCTGGGTGCCATGGACCCTAGCAGGACACAGACAGGCTCCTGGGCAGAAGGCGGTGGGTTCCCGATGAGGCCCCACCTTCAGGCCAGTGAGGGCCTGAAGACTGGGGGTCATGCTGCCAGTCCCACACGGACTGAGGTGGGAACTTGTGGTGCCTTTTCCAGACCCACCCATGGCCGCCCATGGACTAATGGGCACACACTTCCTCCCATCTGAGGCCCATAAAAGCCCCAGGCTCAGACAGAGCAGAAGAGATAGCAGGACCACAAGCTGTAGAGAGGAGCTACCCTCTCTGCTGAGAACTGAACGCTCATCGGGATGACCAGCTGCAGACAGCAGCTACCCTCTCTGCTGGGAGCCAAACACTTGTTGGGAAGACCTGCCTGCAAAGAGGAGCTACCCCCTCTGCTAGGAGCTGAACACTCAATGGAACACCCTGGCCTTAGAAAGGAGCTGCCCGCTGTGGGTCTCTGCTGAGTTGTTCTGTTGCTCAGTAAAGCTCCTCTTCATCTTGCTCACCCTTCACTTGTCTGCATACCTCATTCTTCCTGTTCACAGAACAAGAACTCAGGACCCACCAAATGGCGAGGCTAAAAGAGTAGCTATAACACAGACAGAGTTGAAACATGCCCATTGCTCACCACGTTGCAGGCAAAGAGGAGAGAAGAGTTGCAGCCCTTTGGGGAGACCAGACCTGAGGAGCTCTCTGAGCCAGGGCTGTGACTCCCTCTTTGAGGCCCTGTGCTTCCTGGTGTCCCCAAGCTTCTGGGTGCCACCACATTCCCCAGTGTCAGCTGGGGAAGCTGCTTGCAGTGTGCCTGGTCCAGCCGCAGCCTCCCAGAGAGCTGGCGCCCATGCCAGCACCTGGAGCTGCCTGCCCCATGGCAGCATCCAGCATGTCTGACTGCGCAGTGGCCAGACCCCACGTTCACTCACACACCCCTCACCACTCCACACCTGACTCGCAGTCTCCCTTGAAGGTGTGGGACCCAGGCTGGTAGCATGAGCCAAGTGCAGCCTGCTAGGCCAAGTGGGCAGAACAAGCACAGCAGGCCCAAGCAAAACTCAGGCAAAGGCACCACGAGACAGAGATTTCCAGCCAGAGAAATGACAACCCCAAAATCCTGTAACAAAATGAGAGGTTAAAAGGGAAAGAAAATAGAGAGGAAAAAAAAGTAAAAGATACCTAACTTTAAAAATACTTTTTTTTTAAAAAAAAAAAAATCCCTTTTGGTCAGAACTATAAGCCATTTATGTATAAAAGCATTTAGGAAGATAGTTGAAGTAGAAAATCAATGATAAAATTACCATAAAATTTATTAAGTGAACTATATTCAGACAGTATTCAAACAAATTTCTAAAAATAAAACCCTAAGTCATAGCAGCATAATTTTTACTCTTACTTAATATTTTAAAAAAGCAAATAGTCATTAGATATTGAGTTTATTATTTATCTTCTTTCATTCTAATCCTTTATCCTCATATCCTTTTAATGTTTTTCTTTTAAAAGGGAATCATTCTAATAGTTGTAAATAATATTCAACAGTAGTAGCCTATATGAGCCATTAGTTATAGTCTAATAATTTCAATGTCTTACTTTCCTCCTAGGAAATAAGAAATTTATCAATAAGAGTGGAGATGTTTCTTCTCTTCTACCTCTCCCATTTAGCATGTTAGCCATTAAAAAACCACAAAAGTTTAGTTCAAAGGATGTTGTTATTCATCTTTTATTTCTTTGTAGTCCCTTTTCACATGACATATCCTTAAAATAAAGCAAAAACCTTCCAGAATTTAAAATTGTAGCTAATAAACTTACCGTCCATTTCTAAGCATGTGTGTGTGGTGAGGAGGTCATATTCTTTAACACATGTGTCTACCCAGAAACCCAATTGCTTTGTCTAAGTTTAATGAAACATGGTATATATTTTTCTTTTATGCCCAGAATAAGTATTACTAAAAGTAGAACAAGAACAAAATTAATTCCGCCTCAAGTTTTTATTAAATACTAGCTAACTGAGCATATGTAACATGCCAGGGTCTGGGATAAAAGCTTATCTATAGCACTGGATTCAGTCTTTACAAACCTCTAGATATTATTATCATCCTTATTTTACAAATGAGGAAACTGAGGCTCAGAATGGTTTACTCTCCCAACATCATATGATTAATAAAGTTCAAAACTAGGTTTCACCATGAGTTTTCTCATTCTAGAGCCTCCTCTTAACCAATACACACACACATAATCATTTACAAAGTATATCCATACACATGCTCTTCTCATATAATCCCAATTTGCCATTTCCAGTTGAAGAATAACTGAAATTTCTAGTTGGAAAAAACTTAGAAACCCTGACAGTAATTCAATATAGAAATACCCGTTTAAAGCATCCCTTGTTTTCGGTTAAACTCATACATTGACGGAGAAGTCGCAGCTGCTTGAAGCAACCAGCTACACTGTGGGATAGTCACAAGTGTTTAAAAGTTCTATATTAAGTCAAGAACAAATGCTCCTTTTAATGAATTTCCCTCTACGCGTGTCATTCCTTTTTTTTAATCTTTGTGGGTATATAATAGGTGTATATATTTATGAGGTACATAGGATATTCTAATACAGGCATGCAGTGTATAATAATCACATCATGGAGAATGAAGTGTCCATCCTCTTAAGCATTTATCTTTTGTGTTACAAACAATCTAATTATACTTTTTTAGTTATTTTTAAATGTACAATTAAGTTTTTACTGACTATAGTCACCCTGTTGTGCTATTGAATAGGATGTCTTATTCATTCTTTTTTTTTTTTTTTTTTTTTGGTACCCATTAATCATCCTCACCTCCTCTCCATCCCCTGCTACTCTTCCCAGCTTCTGGTAACCATCCTTCTACTCTCTATGTCCATGGGTTCAATCGCTTTGATTTTTAGATCCCATGAGTGAAAACATGTGATGTTTACCTTTCTGTGCCTGGCTTAATTCACTTAACATAATAACCTCCAATTCCACTCATATTGTTGCAAATGACAGAATCTCCTTCTTTTCATGTGGCTGAATAGTACTGCATTGTGTATATGTACCACATTTTCTTTATCCATTTGCCAGGTGATAGACACTTAGTTTGCTTCCAAATCTTGGTTATTATAACAACAGCAACAAACATGGGAGTGCAGGGGTGTTCTTCTTTTAGAGCCATTGAAAATAAGGCTATTTTTTTTCCATCTGCCAACTATATGACTACAGACATTTATGATACATTCCTTTCACATCCTCTGTTCAGTTAGGTCCTTTCCATTAGTGATGCTATAACTCTAAGCTCAAGCAGGAATAAGCAAGATGGCAAACATAATGGCTCACTGAATAAAAAAAAAGTTCAGGTTATCTTCAGGCCCATCTTGTCCAGGAGCTCAAATGATACCATCAGAATTTTCCACAGAAGATGGCATCAATTTTTTTCAGAATTGAATTCCAGACTCCAAATGTGTCTGAATCAGCATAGATTACATGAAAAGGGGAGCAGCTTTCTACTTTTTCCACTTTCCTGTTATATTTATAAATCAAGTTTTATATAAACATATCGATCATTCAGAGTATTTCTTCTTTATTGGAGTTGTTCGTTCCCTTAGTACTCAGTACTCACTTTGTGCTAATTACATTACCAGCTTGTTCCTTGGGGAGAAATTCTACAATAGTACCTCTTATTATGACTTCTGCACTTTTATCTGACAGGTTTATAATTTGGAGGCTGCTTCACATGAATTTTGTTATGACATAGCATCAGTTAGATATATTTGGCTGGAAAAATTTTTCAGAAAACTCAACTCAAAATGGCCCAAATAAGAATGATTTAATAAGTAGGACAGATCTGAAATACTTAATTTGGCAGCCCAACAACACAATGAGGGGCTTGATTTCCTTCCATCTTTTTACTAAGTGCATGGGCCCCACAGCCCCAGGACCACAATATGGCTGCTGCAGTTCCAAACATCACATACAAACCAAGAGCAGCAAAACTCTGACAAACCTTCTTCAAAAGCATTCATTTCTTTTTAAGAAATGAAACCTTTCCAAGATGGCCTTTTCAGCCTTCCATTCACAGCTCAATGGCAAGAAATAAATCACATACCCATTCTTAATTGAATCACAGATAGAAATATAAAATACATGAAATATAAAACAATGCTGAGTGGGTTAGTGAAACATGGCCACGTGCAGCAGAGGGACTGCCTAAACAAAATAGGGCTCTCTAAACAAGGAAGAAAATGAGATGGGCTGTTGGGTAGAAAACAGAAGAAAATTAAAGTTACCCATACTCTCATCACTCAAAAATAGATCTAGTATTTTGATGTATATGCTTCTAATAATTTTTCCCTTTTTGTTTGCTTAAGCTTATTTCATCCATTTATTCATTGATTAGTTTATTGAAGTCGAGGGCCTACTACATTCCACTACTGTTCGAGGCAATAGTGATAGGATGGTGATAAAGGCAAGGAAACAAGTCATCATCCTTGGTGATTTCAGTCCATGCTTGGTGCTATGTAGACAGTTACAGGGATAGAGGGAGGGGGCAGCAGTGGGGTAAGGTGAGATGGCGAGTTGAGAGGTCTCTGTCCCAGCAGAGTCCAAAGAGGTGAAAGAGGGAGCTGTGTGAAGATGCCGGGGAAGAGAATCCTACATGCAAAAGCCCACAGGGAGCACCATGTGGCCATGATCATGAAACAGCAGAAGTGCCAGCGTGGCCAGCATGAAACACGCAAGGGGAAAAGGAAGTGATACGTTCCAAAGTGGTCAGAAGCCAAACCTCACAGGGCCCAGCAGGCAGCTATGAGGCCTTTTGTTTTATTCTAAGAAAGCCCTGGAGGGTTGAGAAGGGGAAGACTTGACCTGACATATTTTTTAATGCTCACTCAGGCTGTTCTGTGGATAACAGACTCTATAGAGACAAAATTCTAGAAAGTAGATTCTTGAAGAATTTGTGACAGCTTTCTCAGATCAATTTTTCCTCAGTTACAAGAACAGTGCTTTCTATTCACTGACTTTCTTCTCTATCTCTGAGAATGTTTCAATTACTTGGTTGAGACCAGCACTACCCAAGAGAAACATAATATAAACCACAAATGCGAGCCATATATGTAAAGTTTCTTGTAAAAGAAGTAAAAATAAGCAAGTGAAATTAATTTTAATAATGTATTTTGTTTCACACAATATATCCTAAATATAATTTCCACATATAATTAATATAAAAATTATTAAAGAGATAGTTTGCATTCTATTTCTTGCATACATTCTTTTAAATCTAGTGAATATTTTGCACTGACAGCACATCATAATTCTCATGGGCCACATTTCCAATTTTGAAAAGCCCCACATGGCTATTGCCTACCATATAGGATATGGCAGGTGTAGACAATAGGGTCTACCTGCTCTGTTCCCCCAGTGTGTTCTTAGTACTATTTCATGTCTGTAATAGTTGACTACTTAATTTCATAAATATTTTAATCATGAAAGGCCTGGCTAATTTCCATATCCAATGTCACTCAGGTCTGCTGGATGGACACTGTTTCCTTCTTCTGCTGTCTCTAACTTTTCAGTTTCAAATGTTTTAATTCAGATACACCCTCATACGTATGTATGCCAACCAACTCTAATTCACAGATATTTATTTGAAAAAGCAGCAGGTAGGTAATCTTTATATCCTTTAATAAGTGAATAAATTTGATCAACTTTAGAAGATGTGAAGCTTCTAACGTTTTCTTCTTTGTCTAAAGTTTATAATTTAAATTTGATTTAGTCACACAGGTAATTTCCTAAACTTCATACCTCACATGTCACACAGGTTGAAAGAACATGAGTTTGTTCTGTTTTTTTAAATTTTAAAACCAATATTCAAGCAGAAAATATGAGATTAAGAGGAATACTTAGGGAGTAAGATCATTATCTTTTTTGAATCGTAAGATTAATGTTTTGCTCCTTAATGTGAAAAACCTTTTTAAAATGTATTAGGTAGATTTCCACTTAGATAAGTATTGTATACAGACTATAATAGAAGTTTCTTTGCTGATTACAGAGGTTACACAGACTCAGTGTTGTTATTTCATAACAGCTGTCCACATACACAGAGTCAAAGGAAAGAAAATCTAATTAATTGAAGGTCTTAGTTAGCTGAGGACTGGCAATAATTCGCTATGGCATGGCAAATGAGAGCAATTATTCTGTAGAATAAGTGAGTATACATCAGATAGGAATGTTTTGGGCTGAATATAATAGCCTCACTAACTGGCTTAAATAAATAAGCTTTGTTTTCCTCGGGAGTTCAGCAGGCCAGGACAGGTATGGCCACTTACGCTACAATACTGTCAAGGACCCAAAGGACCCAACATCCTTCTAAATTCCCATTTTTAAAAGACTTACCTGTGGCCTTAAGATGCCTCCCACAAAAAGAGGTACATCATTCACGTTCCAGGCAAGAAGACAGGCAAAAGGCCAAAGGCAAAAGATAATGCCAACCAAGTCTGTCCATTTTTAAGAACTTTTCCAGGAGCCCCCTGCAAGAAATTTCATTTCGGTCTCACTGGCCAGAGCTGTGTAACCTGACCATCATAGCACCAAGAGAGGCTGGGAGGCAACTATCTTGACTGAAAGCATTGCTATCCTAAACAAAACCAGATAACCAGCAGTTGTGAACAATGAGGTTATTGCACAATTCAGGGAAACACGGAGTTGGCTCCTGAATTGCTGTGTCGTGTGACAGCTGACGGGAAGTGAAAGCACACAGGATCAGTATGAGAGACCAAAATCTGTAGCAAGATGTAACGATGCCACTTCCTTACCCACCACCCCCAAATCCCACACACCCCTTCATCTCTTCCTCCTCTGTCCATGCTGAAAATTCCTCTATGAACGCTTCCAAGGCTACAATTTCCTACAGTTCTTCAATCTTCCATTTCCCCTAAAGTTGATTCTAACTAGCTGAACCATGGATTCCAAAGGACAAAGATGTTGACATTACTCTATCCGCCCAGCCATTTCAGCATAGCAGAGTAGACCACTGGACATAATGAGTTCTTGATTATCCTCCTGTGCTATGGTTTGAATGTCTGTCCCTTCAGAAACTCACGTTGAAATTTAATCCCCAACGTGGCAGTATTGAGAGGTGGGGCCTTTAAGAGGTGACTGGGTCAGGAGGGCTCTGCCCTGATGAATGGATTAATCCATTCATGGATTAATGGATTAGTGGGACAATGGGTTAATGGATTCATAGATTTTCATGGGAGTGGAAGTGGTAGCTGTATAAGAAAAGGAAGAGAGACTTGAGCTAGCATGCTCAGCCCGCTCATCAAGTGATGTTCTGCACCGCCTGGGGACTCTGCAGAGTCTCCACCAGCAAGAAGGCCTTCACCAGATGTGACCCCTCAACCTTGGGCTTCTCAGCCTCCACAATTTTAGGTAATAAATTCCTTTTCCTCACAAATGACCCACTTTTAGGTATTATGTTACAAACAACAGAAAATAAGCTAAGATATCCTGAAACAGAGACTGTACTAAACTAAAAGTCCCACTGCTATGACTGCTCAAACGTGGCTCCTTTAAATGAAGTGGGGTCTCCCACAGAAACGTACACTATATACTCACCCTCTACCTGTGTACTTAATCTAGGTGGCTTTCCACTTGCTCACGCTCACTGCTTTCCTGTCTCTTCCACTGTCTAAATGTGTCTCCATTCCTGGATACTATTTCCCATGTGATCTGCTTCTACCTCTGCTCTTCCCAACTCAAGTCTGAACTTGAGTTTTTAGCTTTGATTCAACACTCTCCAGATACAACTTCAAAACAGTCTTCCTTGGCCTCAGGCACCCTGACCTTTGCCTTGTTCCTGCATAACCCCCAGCTGGTGTGCCCCCATCAGGAGAAGAGATCAGGCACTCCTAACTTTCTGCACAGTGTGCTGGATTGAGGGAGTCAACCACCATGAAGGGAGGGAACTGCTGCCCTGATTCTCACTGATGAAGGGGCCAGGAGGGAGGAAGGATTTTAAACATGCCACTTCATAGTGTTATTTCCTTGCACAGCCCCCAGGAGCCATCCCTGAAGAAACATAGTGCCTCTTGAAGATTTTTTAAAAGATTTTTCCAGTTTGTTCTTCCCCACTTTGGAGCAGAGAATGTTAGAGGTTAGGACAAATAGAGAAAAAAGGACCAACATCACCAGGAATGACAAAATAGAATTCTCTATACTTCTAAATCTGCTAAGAAATAAAATCTGATGTGATTGTAACAAGTGGGCAACGTTTGGTCCCAAGAAGGAAGACAAGGCCTTCCCTGCTCCGACCTTGCGTTTTGCTCCAGCCTCACTGCTGGCTCCCTGCCTCCACCTGCTTTTTGTTTCTCATATACTGCACTGGTCCAAAGAAGCTAGGTTATGGGCTGGTCACAAACAACTCCAAAATCACAACAAATACACATTTTTCACTCGTCGCCTCTTCTCTGAGTCCAAGCAACTCTTTAGGCCAGCTCTCCTCCATGCTATGGCTAAGTAGTACATCTCTGTGTCAAGATACTCCTACAATGCCCAGGCCAGGGGAGGAGGGCTCTAGAGAACTTGACCCCCATAATTAAATGATCCCACCCAGAAAAAACACTTGTCATTTCTCCTCACATTGCATAACCTTGATGAACCACAAGGAGGCAGGGAAGTGCAATTTGTCATATGTCCAGATGGAGGGCAAATGGAAATACTGGTGTGTGACACGAATGCCTAACACACACTCCATGTTATTTTTTACCTCCATACTTTAGGGGAGTGTGGCCCCTGTGCTTAGGACACCCCATCCCCAACCCTTTTCTTGGCTAATCTGTATTCCCATCAGTCATCCTTCATCCTCCAGCCCTGCATGCAGGCTAGGTTAGAACTCTGTCCATATCATTGCACTGGTCACATCATGTTATTGTCTCTCTTACTCAAAATTACAAGCTTCTAAGTGTATCACTTGTCTTTTAAAATTTCAAGTACGAGACCAGGTGTCGTGGCTCACACCTGTAATCCCGACACATTGAGAGGCTGAGGCCAAAGGATCACTTGAGGTCAGGGGTTCAAGACCAGCCTGGGCGACATGGCAAGACCCTGTCTCTACAAAAATAAGTAAGTAAACAATAAGAAAATAAAATTTGGCTGGGCACGGTAGCTCACGGCTGTAATCCCAATATTTTGGGAGGCCAAGGCAGGTGGATCACCTGAGGTCAGGAGTTCGAGACCAGCCTGGCCAACGTGGTGAAACCCCGTCTCTACTAAAAATGCATAAAATTAGCTGGGTGTAGTGGCGGGCACCTGTAATCCCAGCTACTTGGGAGGCTGAGGTAGGAGAATTGCTTGAACCCAGGAGACAGAGGTTGCAGTGAGCCGAGATCATGCCACTGCACTCTAACCTGGGCGACAGAGTGAGACTCCATCTCAAAAAAAAAAAAAAAAAAGAAAAGAAAAGAACATTCAAGAATGAAGCACAGTATGTCAGTATGTGCCACATGGAAAGTGATTTGTAAATGAATGATAAATGATTAAATGAATAAACACATAGCAGCCCAGAGAGTGCCAAGGAACAGTGAGAGGCACAACATCACAGGGCAGTAAACCAGACCCACACTCACACACACTCAGTACAAAGGTCAATCAACATCATCAAGAATGACAAAATCAAACTCTACACGTGTATAAATATGCTAAGAAGTAAAATCCAATGGGATTGTGGGAAGTGGTCTGTTTCTTTGTCCCAGAAAGAGACAGACATAACCCCTAGTGCCTGGAATGTTGTGGGACCATACGCTTTAGTTTCCTACCTTTCCTAAGAGTTCCATTGATTTGAAGAAGAAAACATACAGAACTCCTGTGCAAGGAATAAACGTTTACCTCTATGACAGATACGGCTTGAAATTTAACATTCTGAAACTTTTAATTTTTAGATTAGAAAACAATATATGACCACAGCAAAATTTCAAATAATGCAAAATAGTATTAATTGAAAAGTGAAAGTCCTCTCCCCTATTTCTACCCTAGATCCCCAACACTGCTCTTAGAAGTAATCATTGTTAAGTGTATTCCTCCAGAAATTCTCTATGCATAACTTATTTATGTATGTTGATATGTAATCTTTTCCTAAAAATGAGATCATATTCTGCATATTCTACAACTTGCTCTTTTCTCTTCACAGTATATACATATATATATACACACATATATATATATGGCATCTCCCTATTAGTATATATAAACACATTTCATCAATTTTAAAGCTGAATTATGAGAATACGGAATTTAAGCCAAATCCCTAAAAAATGAGCAACAAGTTTTTAAAGTTTTACTTTTAAAAAACTCTTTCAAAGAGAAAAAAAGTCTTTCAGACATTCTTCTCTGGAAACAACTAGAAAACTAACTTCATATTCCACACAAGATCCAGAAGACATCAGAAGGGTAATACATGGTCAACACAATGCTATTATTTATCTTCTAACTTAAAAAAAAAATCCTTTTCCTAGAAAATACTGTGTGCTATTCTACCAGGAAATAAAAAATCTGATTTCAAATGTCCTTATTTCAAACATTTTGTCTTGTTATATAATAAAGCTTCTTCATTTATTTATCTTAGGCACAGAATCAGAACTAAAGTCCCTCTCCCATCAACTTAAAGAAATATTCATGCTTCAGATTTTCTGGATCAAAATCTAGATGTAGCTGGAAAAAACCCTCTAGCCACTGTTCTTTGCCCATTACAATTCAGTTCATGGCATAACCCTGCCTGTGGCCATAGTAAGCACAGGCAGCAGTCAAACCACAATTGGTACCTTACTGAAGACTTTCTCCAAGCCCCCAGCCTTTCTTCCTTGCTTTGGGCACTTTCTCCTTTGGCTGCAGATCTTGACTCTCTCACTTCTCTGCCTGGGTTGGATCAGGCTGGACTCCAGAACCAAGCATTGGCTTCTGGCTCTGCTGGCTCCTGCCTTGGGAGGCCTGTCATCAGTGGGACATCACAAATACAAGTGAGAGAGCTCCACTCCTGGACACCACCCTAGCAGCGTTCATGGAACCTCCAATTCCACAGACATGGGCAAGAGACTGCACTCAATGCCCCAGACTCCTCAGGATACCACATTGACTGCTCTGCTTCTCAGAGGACACTGAGCAGCTTCCAGAGGTAGCAAAGGTCAGAAATGTGAGCTCAAAAGTCTTAATCTTGAGCAAACCATTGAACCCCTCTAAGTCTTAATTCTGTCACTTATAATATAGAGTTACTGATAGTAATTATGTAATAAGATTATAATAAGGTTAAGTAAAATAATCCATATTATATTTTCAGTACAATGCATGATATACAGTATGCCCCTAATAAGTATAAATGGGGATGATGATGATGATGATGATGGCAATGATGAAGCTAAATCTCTTCAAAACATCTTTGGAATTCCTGACTTCCTTGAGCAGTCAACCCACTAGCATCATGCCCCATCACCTTTCCTATACTTCAAGGAATGAGATCACCTAGATCCTTCCAGAGGAAAGGCATTCTGAAAAAATAAATAAATAAATAAATAAATAAATAAAACATATGATTGCGCCCTTCAGTGGTGAAATAGACTCAACAAGGATCTTCCAAAAGAAGGTAAACCTCTGATCCATGGAGATGCTTCTGAGGCTCCCCAAGTGTTCACTGACGTGTACAATTTTCTAATATTTTCTAATGTCACTCATTCTGGGGCCTTTTTTTTTCTTTCCCACAAATCTGCTTCATTTTTGAGGTGTTTTTTGTTTGTTTGCTTGTTTCTTGCTCATACTATTGATTCCGTCTTTTATATATTTAAACTGTGAACATGGCTATTTTATGTTTGGTATTTGATAATTCTAACCTGTCAAGTCTGCAGATCCATTGTGCTGTGTGTAGTTTGTGGTGGAAGTGCCTTGTTTCCTGACAAGTTTTATGATTTGGTTACTAGGAGCCCATGCTTACTGGGACTGGAACTGTGGGAATTCTCTAAGGCCTGTAATAAGGGTCTGTTTCTCCAATTACCATTTGCATCTATTTCTGTCAGGCCAGCTGTGCTGTCAATCCAGGACCCCTTTAAATTAAATTCCAGTTTGAAGTGGTTTTATTTCTCTTTTTCTGGACCTTAGGAGTAGTGTGAACTTAGCCCCATGCCCCATGAGTGCCTGCTATAATTACAGATTCTCAAGAAAGACTTCCCACTACCAGTGCCCAAGTTGAAAAGGCAAATTTTCCTCCCCAGGTCATGTTTTTAAAAATCCTAGATTTGGGCCGGGCGCGGTGGCTCAAGCCTGTAATCCCAGCACTTTGGGAGGCCGAGATGGGCGGATCACGAGGTCAGGAGATCGAGACCATCCTGGCTAACACGGTGAAACCCCGTCTCTACTAAGAAATACAAAAAATAGCCGGGCGAGGTGGCAGCGCCTGTAGTCCCAGCTACTCGGGAGGCTGAGGCCGGAGAATGGCGTGAACCCGGGAGGCGGAGCTTGCAGTGAGCTGAGATCCGGCCACTGCACTCCAGCCTGGGCGATAGCGTGAGACTCCGTCTCAAAAAAAAAAAAAAAAAAAAAAAAAAAAAAAATCCTAGATTTGGTGGCAGCTTCAGTCTGACTCCCCACTTTGTAAAAGCCCTGTTTATTTCCCGCCTCGAGAATGCAGCCTTTATATTCAAAGTTCTGGGTCACCAGAAATCAGCATCTATCCCCAATGGAAGCTAACAGTTTCTACACTGGTTTACCTCTTGGGCTTCTTGCTTTCTCTCCATTTCAGATCTCTAAGGACTCCTCTTACTTTCTTGCCAGCTTAGCCATGCAATTAAAATGGTATGTATTTTAAACATTTTATCCAGGCTTTTTAGTGTTTTGCTTTTTAGTGATAGGCTTTTTAGAATATTTAATCCATCCATAATCCTACTAGAAATAACCTAGGTTTTAATTTCATGTTAAAATTTTACTCAGTATTTTCTCCACCCCATTACTTGAATGGTTTATGTTTGCCTCTCCTTGTCACCTGCTTCAATTACCGTGATGTTTCTGCTATACTTCGGAGCCCCTGCTAATGCACAATTCACCTCGGCCTGGGTCTTCTTTTCTCATGCTCCACTCATGGTGGAGCGATGACTCTTCACCATTAATTTTTCCAACTAGGTTGGTCCACAGGGGAAAGGTTACTGTATAATTATCCTTTTTATTCTGTGACTTCAAGCAAAATGTCTAGAACATTTAGTTCTTGACAGCTACAATACAATTATACAAAGAAAGATGGGGATTAATTACATTCTTGCTAAAACAAGTCATATTAAATAGATGATGTGGAATAGTATAACATTTTATACATTATCCATCATAAAACACACCACATATAAAACTCTCTAATCATGATGCCGGCGAGCTGCCAGCCAGCTGAGGAGATTTAACCATTTATCTCTTAAAATCCTTTCGTTATCTTAAAATTAATTACAAAGGACTCTGAAAAGATCCATTAATAACCCTCCTTTCATCACGTGCTAAATACCTCTATGTTCTTTCTCTGAAGCTCAAGTATTGGGGTTCTGTGCCCATCCTCTGAGCCTGGGTTTGAACCCTGCTCTAATCCTTCTTAGGCAAGCATCCCAGAGCAGGCCACTTCATCTCTTGGACTGTCTGGCCCTCATCTGCACAATGGAAATATAACAACTCCTCCCTTACAGGACTATGTCAGGGTTTAAATATGAACACTTTTAAAACCCTTGGTACAATGCCAGCACAAAGGTCATCCTCTATAAATGGAAGCCATAAAAACAAATTCTACTACTATCTAGTTTTTTAAAAAACATTCACCCAGTATTATCATAAATGTAGTAGTATATATAATAAATGAATTACAACTGGGCCAATATCAGTAAAATGTCAGGAAGCCAAGAGGTTTGTTTAAGAAATGGGGATTAATGTGAATTGACTTTACTACCTTCTTTCACTTTATCCTATGTGGAGACAACACACTCTCTAAGACAGACAGTCAGGAGAAAGCCTAATGATTCTCACCTTGATCCAGAACAATGTGTAATAGCTGACCATATGACTTGGCATCATTAGGTCCAGAACAAACAGTTCTATATTACTTCCCAGTTTCTTAACACCTATTCACGTTGTCAACCACTCTGGAAAAGGCTCAAGCTTCCAGCATTGCACAGGCTGCTCCTCTGCTGAGAACATTCCATAGACTTCTTCGGCTAAGACTTACTCATTTTTTAGATATCAGCTAGGATGCCATGTCCTCCAGAAAGACTCTGATCTCACTGAGCTCCCTGCTCTGAGTTCTCAGGGAATCTCCTCATCATCCACTGCAGGAGGCTATATGTGACCTACTTATTTGTCTGGATTCCCAGTAATGTAAGATGCATTAGCACAAGAACCGTGTTTTTCATTGTTCAGGTTAGCATTAAACCCAAACCCTGGTACAATGGTTGATATGACATAAGCATTAAATAAATATTGGTTGGATGAATAAATGAATGAATGAAACATGCAGAAAACTGTAGCAAAAATTGTACCTGTCCCATAAACATCAGAGGCAGCTAGAAACATCAAAAGTGTTTGATCACTCCGAAAGACCTCAATATATAATTGACAATCTAATTAAAGAAGTGGCAGAGACATGTACTTTGAACTCTGTCTTCTCAGTGAAAGTGAAATAGAGTCTAGAGGATTTTCAAACCCTATATGTAAATTCCTTTGATACCTTTGTAATGTCTATCTGTCTGCCTCCTCACCTCCACTGCCCCCGGACACACACACTTCTCCATATAACATATGACTCAGTACCCGGTGCACAGGCACTAAATACACATGAATAACTGACTGTACCTGTGCATTCCCCCGCCAATCTTAACACTGCCTGTGGCAATAGCCATTTCAGCCAAGAACCAGTATTGAGCGTCCAGAACTCCAACCTTGATTTTGTGATATATTTTAAGTAACACTATGGTTCATTCTTATCCTTTTCTTTAGTCTTCAAAACTATGTTGATTTTTTTCCCCAACAATTCTTACTCCTCCTCGGAACACACCATAACACCTGATGACAAGAACTGAGCCAAGAAAACAGTAATCCACGAAGTCTTGTGGCCTTGGCGCCCCTTCTCAGGAGAGCTGGAAAGCAGCCACGGTACTGCCAGCTGAGCAGCCCGATGTGGGAATGTAACTGACCCTGGAGTGTGATTTCTCACCTGTGTTCATGTGACCACTGGGATGTGGCCTTTCTACAAGGTGCTTTTCCTACCACCTGGCTTCCTTCTTAAATACTGCTCATTCCAAGCATTTCTTGGGATGGAACTTCCTCAGCACATATGTTGGGTTTATCTCTGACCTCAGCCAAACTGTGTTTTCATTAAAAACACATAATTTAGAAGAGCAGGCAGATTAACACCTGATCTTTACTCAGCATTATAAACCCCACACATCCCAACACAGAGGATAACCATCGGGGGCCCTAACACTCTGTAAATGCCAAGTGACATTTAGCCAACCATCCTTGGCTAAGGATGGTTGATCCACTTCATTATCAGGAAAATGCTGTGGTTCTCGCCTGCTGCTAGGTATCTGTTCATGTTTCTCTATGCAGACCACTGATTTTTTTTTTTTGCCACATACGTATTTTGGGAAATTTGAAGCTAATGAGGAAGCCAGATTTGTGCCTGAGCTCACACTCCACATGTATTTGTTCCTAATATCTAAGAACCAACATAAGAATAGGCTATGAAATGCTTAAATAGATGGAAAAGTCATGTGACCAGGAAAGAGTAAGAAAACCTGACAGAGTTTATCTTCTCTTATTCTTGGTTATTACCTGAATTTTTATTTTTAAACTACAAAGCTTAAAATTCATGAATAATACAGGAAATCTGTAAAATGCCACTTTTCGGGAATAAGCAGGACATTAAAATGCAAATTGCAGTTCTACACACAGCTGTACTCAACGTGACAAATTAAGCTCTTCCTATTCCTTGTCTTGACATTTGCCTTCAAGATGTTTGTTCAATGTAGAGAGAAAGCATGAGGGCAAGAGGGAGAATCAGACAGGATGAGTGGTGACACCTCCAGGAGACCAGCCCCCAGTAAGAGGTCCCCAAGGCACGAAAGGTCTTCAGGGAAGCCTTCCTCTCTGGCACACCACATGGGAAAAATAATCGACTGCGTTATTGTATTTTCTGAGGAAGACCTTCTTAGGAAAATGGCATACTTTCATAATAAGATACCTCTTTAAAATGAGTAGGACAGAAATCTAGAAGAAAGTGAGTAAACTAGAAAGTTTCTGAGCTCCTGCTAGACCCTTACTTCCACACATCACTCACTCAGGTAGATTCACAAAGCCATCCTCTAACTGTGCTTTATTCATTCAACATATTTACTCAAGAGGAGGGCCTACTATGTGCCAGACATACTGGGGATACATTAGTAAATAAGAAGACAAACCACCAAGCACAGTGGGTCACGGCTGTAATCCCAGCACTTTGGGAAGCCAAGGTGTGTGGATCACGAGGTCAGGAGTTCAAGACCAGGCTGGACAATATGGTGAAACTCCATCTCTACTAAAAGTACAAAAATTAGCTGGGTGTGGTGGCACGCACCTGTAGTCCCAGCAACTCAGGAGGCAGAGACAGGAGAATCATTTGAACCCGGGAGGCAGAGGTTGCAGTGAGTGAGCTGAGATCGCGCCACTGCACTCCAGCCTGGGTTACAGAGCGAGACTCTGTCTCAAAAAATTAAAATGAAAAAAATAACAATAAGACAAAGCTCACTACCTACACTGGACTTACATGCTGGTAGCTGTGGGTGGGGATATATGTCAGCTATAATGCTAAGTGCTTCACATATTTAACTCATGTAATCCTCACACCAGCCACATGAGGGAGGTAATATTATCATTCGCATTTTACAGATGAGAAATTGTAAATATGATGAATTATAGATTAAATATGAATATTATTATTCACATTTTACAGATGACAAAGCTGAGGCACAAAGAAGTGAAGTATTTTACCTAGTAAACTAGCAAATGAACAAGCTGGGATGTGAAACCAGGAACTCTGTCTCCAGAATACGCATGCTAAACCACTTTATTAGACTGCCTCTCTTATGACCTCTTCCACCTGCTCCCTTGCTATTTCTGTATGACAATAAGAGTATATTCTCCCAAGGTCAGGGTCTGAGGCCTAGTTATCTTTGTAACCCACTACTCACAACCCCTGTAGGGTCTGGTTTGTAGGTGTAAATAAATATTAAATAAATGATTTGCCTTTGATTACTGAATTACCCTTACCCTGAGCCGAAGCTGCAACAGCAGATGTTAGCACCATCTAGTGGAGAGAGGCCTGGCATGGAAGACTGCCATTATGGAGTGGCTGACAGCCAGCAAGGGATTATAGCAATTACCTGGATAACTAAGATAAACATCTTCATGTAGGTGCTTTGCCATCATTCTGCAGACCTCTGACAGCTGATCTGATAAACCCCCAGATTTATCAAAAACTAAACACCTAGTACATAAACAGTATTCCAAACCCAAAATAGATCCAGCTTTGGTATTTTTAAGGAATCACCAAAGAGCATTTTAAACAGAGCTCTTCTGGAAAATCCATGATTATGCTCACAATACAACAGGGAAGATCTCAACTTCTTGCAGGAAAGGCCTACATATATATATCTACAAATAACTGCATTCAACTTGGTTAAAGCAAATAAGATCAATCATTTGGAAACCAAGAATTAGAATGGATCCAGATATAAAGCTTAAAAGAAAATGGTTATTCCTAATCCCTACAGCTACTGGAACTCAACTCTCTTTGCACATTCTTTTACTAAATATTAGCTAATTGTGAGATCAATGTATCAGTATGACAAAATTCAACAATGACTATCTACACTTTGTTTACAGTAAAACAAAACAAAAATTTTGAATGTACTTCTTTTACTTTAAGACCTCTTAGAAATACAAGAAAAATAAAGGAGTATTTTATTTCAGTCAGTCATTTTTAATTACTTTTCCCCTTTGACATAAAGCAAAGAAAAACAGAAGAGAGGAGGTTGATGACAAAATTCAGGGAAACAGAGTAACAGGCCAAAGTGGAGAAGTCAGAAAGTGTCTGCACTTCTAGTCCCCACTTCATAGCCTAACGAACTCCTATTCATCCCTTAAGACCCTGCTCAAGTGTCGCCTCTACTGTAAGGTCTTTCCCATCTGCACTCCACCCCAGCTACTTACCCCCATTATTGAGCTCCCTCAGCACTTGATCCGTAACACTATGATGCAATATAATGTTATATTGTCATCCTGCACTGACTTATCCTTCTTCAGCAGAGATGATGAGGCCTTTCTTAAGTTTCTCCGCACATCTACTGGCTAACTGACTACTGAAGCCAGAAGTAAATAACGATCCTTTGAAACAAATACCACTGCCTTCCTCTTTCTATGCTTTGCATTGTTATACCACAAAAAGCTCTTGAAAGTAGCATAAAAACCAAGCAATTCTCAAGGCCTTTGCTTTGACTCTTTTGTGATTTTTTTTTTTTTTTTTTCCCTACATGGTCTTCATAACTTGTCTTCTCAAGACACAAAATCAACAATCATTGAAATGTAAAGAAGAAAAAATAACCAAGGACTCTGGTTTTAAATGCTATTTCTTCTCTTCTGCCCACAATAAAACTGTGTCAGGAGGGATGTGCCACACACACATCAGTGCATCTGCCTGAAATGAAAAGAATGTGGAAAGGCTCACTGGGAAAATCAAATTTTTTTAATAAATTCGAGTGCCGAGACATGATCTGTTTCTTTAAATGCTGTTAGCAAATGTACTGCTGAAGGTTAACAGACAATTAAGAATCATCACAGTTCTATGAAAATGATAAACAAAACAGAAAGATCAGCCTTTCGTGATTGCATAAAATCAGTCACAATCAAACAAAAAATAATCACTAAGCAAAGCATTGCACTTGCTGAATGCATTATGCTGGTATACTGCCTGTGGTGGCTAAACATTTGGATGTGGGGAGGTCACAGAGCCAGATTTCAAATCCATGTTCTGCAGTGGATAAGCTGGGTGACCTTGAACATATTATGTAACCTCTTTATGCCTCAGTTTTCTTATCTGTAAAATGGAAATAATAATAGTACCATACTGGGTTTGTTATGAGCACTTAGCAGAGTGCCTGGCATACAAAAAGCATTCCATAAAGATTCATTCATTTCATTATTTCATTTCATTATTTCAAGAAAATATCTATTTAGTGCACACACTAGACATTGTACTGGAAACTTTCACGTCCATTATCGCAGTTCACATCTAGAAAAATGAAAGAGTTAGACAAAATGTACCTTCCTAGTGCTAACATCCTTTTATCCTAGTCATGTGGAATGAAAATGTGTTTCCAGGGTTCAGCAAACATTTGATTCAAGTTTCGTTGTTAAACATATTAATCATTTTTAAAACTGGAATAAAAAGTATCACCCACACTTGAGTTCTTTATCAAATTTTAATACAAGGGAGACCCCAAATGACTTAATTTGTGCTGCCTGGTTAACTTTGCTTTTCTCTGGAGCCCTCAAAATAAAACTTTGCAGTGGATATATTTGAACTCCTTAAAAATGTGACACTGATTAAGAAAACTGCAGGTCTTTTTCTGTTTTGTTTTGTTCTTTTAATTCAGACCGGTATATGTCTATTCACATAAAATCATACAAGCAAATACAATCCTATGACATTTATGTGTTCCACTCAATTAAGTGACAGGATCCATTCACATGGTATTTTCTGCCAAATGGTGACAAACTAAACTGACTGAAGAATCCATTAATTGACTCTTTAAATTGAACATTTAACAATTAATAACTGCATGCACTTGTTACTTGCTGTGATTTTAATTTGAAGCAAGTGTTTCCTACCCTTTTGAGCTACTGTTTCAGTTAAATTAAAGAAGCTAATAAAAAATACTGTATCAGTTACACTGAAGAGCAAGCTATTAAAAAAAAAACTGCCATTTGTAACTACTCATCCATGTAAATGTAGATTTTCTTGACAGCATGCAGAGAGAGAGAAAGGGAGATCGAGGGAGAGGAAAAGACAGAGAAAGAGTAAGAGAGAGAGCAAATTACATTGGATGCTTAGACTGATGTAACTACAACTGTCTTCCATGAACAACAATTTCTTTGGAAATTTGTTAAATCAGCCTCACTGCTCTTTTGAATGACTGTAAGAATCAAATCTCACAAATTGGAGCTAATAAATTCATACTAATAAAATACTCCCCTTCATCCCTTCTATATATTTTTATCAATCCTACATATGTATTTCATTTTGAAAAGGGGCAGTGTTCAGAAAACTTTGTCCTAAGCCCTTCTGTATTGTGAAAAATTACCATGGGCCAGTAACTATTACAATTTCTAGGTAGAACACAAACTCGAAAAAATTATCAAATACCTGTACATAAGAAGATTTACATCTAGAGAAGACAGATTTATGTATATTTAGAATGAGACAAATGTGGAAAGTGCCATCAAAGTGTACGTGTGTATGTACACATACATAATGTGTATTATACACAATACTTAAAGCAGTGAGGGGGAGTTAGATTGGGGGTAATTTCAACTGGGAAGTTAAAGAAAGGTTATATGGATAAACTAATACTGAAGTTGCACATTGAACACTGAACAGAATTCAACAAGAGGACTGAGTGTAAAAGACCACAGAAAGATACAAAGGTAGGAGATTGAAAATGTTCAAGAAAGATGAGTGCCCCAGGTGTATGTAAGCATTTTAGTTTATGTGCATTGAAGGGGGAAGAGGAGTGGATAGTACAACAATGGCAAGGCGAGCCTAAATTAAAATGTCACAGCCCCCAAAATTGCACTAAGAATAAACACATATACTATGTCAAATGAACCCAAAGAAGAATTTTTAAGGTTAATTGTGTTTATGATCCCTCCAAGTGTTTTATTTCACTTGGGTACGATTACAATTTCTAGTAAGTTGTAGCTCAATAATTTTCCATTTTATCATCTTTCTTAACAATTTCTTACAAACACGAGGATTATTCCATTATTTGACAGGGGTTTTGGCTCCTCAAGCATGAAATATCTGGGCACAGCTGTTTCTTACAGTTCTTTGGGATTTACCTGGGAAATCTCCAAATCTGTTTTCAGTATACTACAACAAGACATCAGGAAATTAAAGAGCAGTAAAAAAGAGCAGAAAATCTTGTGGTTCAAACTCCTCGTTTTCAGAAGCATTTACCACGCAGAAAGATTAGGTGACTCTGTTGCAAGGATGAAATAAAACAGATTACGAAGCCACTTTATCAAAAACATGAAAAATTTTTAAAACTGTTCACACAAGTTCATTACTCAATCTCTGAATGACAAAAACATAACCATGATTCCATGAATCAAATTTTTTTTTTTTTTTTTTTTTGAGACAGAGTCTTGCTCTGTCACCCAGGCTGGAGTGCAGTGGCCAGATCTCAGCTCACTGCAAGCTCCGCCTCCCGGGTTCACGCCATTCTCCTGCCTCAGCCTCCCGAGTAGCTGGGACTACAGGCGCCTGCCACCTCGCCCGGCTAGGTTTTTATATTTTTAGTAGAGACGGGGTTTCACTGTGTTAGCCAGGATGGTCTCGATCTCCTGACCTCGTGATCCGCCCGTCTCAGCCTCCCAAAGTGCTGGGATTACAGGCTTGAGCCACCGCGCCCGGCCCATGAATCAAATTTTCAAATTTCTTGCCTTCCAATCCAACATCACTCATGTGTAAGGCAAAGTAGTGGGAGTTAAAATTAAGTTAACAAGTTTATAGTTCTAAAGGCTTCAGCATCTAATTGGGTAAATGAAGAATAGAGCCTGTAAATAGGACTATTTTGGGTTTGTTTGTGGGTTTTCGTTGTTTTGTTGGGTTTTGTTTTGTTTTGTTTTTTTGTTTGTTTGTTTGTTTGTTTTGAGACAGAATCTCGCTCTGTCGCCCAGGCTGGAGTGCAGTGGCTGGATCTCAGCTCACTGCAAGCTCCACCTCCCGGGTTCACGCCATTCTCCTGCCTCAGCCTCCCGAGTAGCTGGGACTACAGGCGCCCGCCACCTCGCCCGGCTCATTTTTTGTATTTTTTTTAGTAGAGACAGGGTTTCACTGTGTTAGCCAGGATGGTCTCGATCTCCTGACCTCGTGATCCGCCCGTCTCGGCCTCCCAAAGTGCTGGGATTACAGGCTTGAGCCACCGCGCCCGGCCTTGTTGGGTTTTTTTGTTTTGGTTTGGTTTGGGTTTTTTTTGGTTGCAGCTGTACCAGAGGGAAATAATCATAATTCTTAATTTATAACATATTATCAACATACCTTTTTCATAGAATTTTTCAATGGTTACACTTTTAAATGTATATATTTAAACTATGCATTATATATATATACACAAGGGAGCTTTTTTATAAGTTGTAAAGAGATTATGGATGGTCCCTAACTAACTATGGCTTTAGTTACCATTTTTCAACTTTACCATTCTGTACGCTCCTCAACTTACAATGGGGTTACATGTGGCTAAAACTATCATAAGTTGAAAGTATCATTACATTGAAAATGTACTTTCAGCTTTCCATTTTTTACATCTAAAATGGAAAGGTTTATCTAAGGGTTCTGATAAACCTTTAGAATGGATTTGTCAGAATTTATCAGAATGAAGAAAGAACAGTACTTCAACACCTGGTGCTGAGAAAACCATATATCCACATGCAAAAGAATACAGTTGGATCCTTACCTTATACCACATGTGAAAATTAACAAAAAAAAAAAAAAAATGAACTGAAGACCTAAATATAAGACTTAAAACTATAAAACTCCTAAAAGAAAACATAAAGAAAAGCTTCATAACATCGGATTTGACAATGACTTCTTGGATATGACACCAAAGCACAGGCACCCACTACCACGCCCGGCTAATTTTTTTGTATTTGTAGCAGAGACAGGGTTTCACCATGTTAGCCAGGATGGTCTCGATCTCTTGACCTCATCATCTGCCCACCTCAGCCTCCTAAAGTGCTGGGATTACAGGTGTGAGCCACCACGCCTGACCCGGTAGTTCTATTTTTAATTTTTTGAGAAACCCCCATACTTTTTTCCATAATAACTATACCAACTTACAAACCAACAACAATGCACAAGGATTCTCTTTTCTCCTAAATAAAAAACAAGACATGAAACTGTAACTATGGCACAAACTCACTTTTCATAAACATTTATATGTAAGAAAAAAATTAGCACCTACTTCTACCACATTCACTACCACTTTCTAAGGAGAGTAATGGCAGAAGTACAAAAATGTAGAGGTTCTCTGAATAACAACGAAACAAATGATAAAGGTAGAAGATAGTAACCATTTAAGTGTGAAACTAGAAGTAAGAAGACAGGAGATGGCAATATAGGAATCTACAAAAGCTAGAGGAAGGTTTAAAGAAAAATGCTCTGAATTGGTATAAAGTTGTGAACCCAAAAGTTATCTGAGACAGGTCTCAATCAATTTAGAAGGTTTTCTTTGCCAAGGTTAAAAATGTACCCATGACACAGCCTCAGGAGGTCCTAATGACATGTGCCCAGGGTGTTTGGGGTACAGTTTGCTTTTATACATTTAGGAAGACATAAGACATCAATCAATACATGTAAGATTTACATTGGTATATTGGAAGGGCGGGACAACTTGAAGCTTGCAGGGGTCAGTGGGGGTTGGGGAGTGCTTCCACATCACAGATAGATTTTAACATGTTCTGATTGGCAAGTGTTTGAAAGGGTTATCATCAATAGAAAGGAATGTCTGGGTTATAATAAGGAGTTACAGAGAGCAAGGTTTTATCACGCAGATGAAGCCTCCAGGTAGCAGGCTTCAAAGATAATAGGTTGTATAAATGTTTCTTATCAGACTTAATATCTGTGTTGATGTTAATGCTGGTCCACTTTTCCTGAATTCCAAAAGGGAGGAAGGTATAATGAGGCATGTCCGACCTCCCCTTCCTATCAGGGCCTGAATTGGTTTTTCAGGTTAACTTTGGATACCCTTGGGCAAGGAGGCAGGGTTCCATTCAGATGGCTGGGGGAATCTCAGGATTTGATTTTGGTTTACAAGCAATAAATAGATGCAAGATACTGTCACAACTATCTGAATTATTCTATCAAGGAACAGAAGTCCGATAAAACAATGAAGAATATATCAGGGAAATTTTCCCACAACATAAATGTTCCAACCCATGGATGTTTAAATAACAAAAGGTTGAAAAGAGTGAAATCTTTCAAAAGTAATTTGTGTGCTTTCCTGCATTCTGAAACAGCACTTACAAAACAAATTTTAGACCAGGTGTGGTGGCTCAAACCTCTAATCTCAGCACTTTGAGGCCAGGAGTTCCAGAACAGTCTGAGCAATATAGCCAGACCCTGTCTCTAATAAGCTGGGTGTGGTGGCAAGTGCCTGTAGGTCCCAGCTTCTCGGGAGGCTGATGTGGAAGGATCACTTGAGCCTAGGAGTTTGAGGTTACAGTAGTCCAGCCTGTGTGACAAAGCAAGACCCTGTCTCTAAAATGATTAAAAAACAGACAAGGCCGGGCACGGTGGCTCACACTTGTAATCCCATCACTTTGGGAGGCTGAGGCGGGCGGATCACAAGGTCAGGAGATAGAGACCATCCTGGCTAACACAGTGAAACCCCGTCTCTACTAAAAATACAAAAACAAAATTAGCCGGGTGTGGTGGCGGGCGCCTGTAGTCCCAGTTACTTAGGAGGCTGGGGCAGGAGAATGGCGTGAACCCAGAAGGCAGAGCTTGCAGTGAGCTGAGATCGAGTCACTGTGCTCCAGCCTGGGCGACAGAGTGAGACTCCATCTCAAAAAAAAAAAAAAAGATAAATTTTAATATTCTCCTGATCACTGAGTGCCACAATCACAAACATCAAGTATTGCACTGTCTATGATAAAGGTATGTCCTCAAAAGCAGCCAAATTTTCTAGGATTATTTCTCCAACACTGGGTCCAAATTTCTAGGTTTTTTCCATTCTTATGTGTTTTTCTGAAGCTTTTTATAGCTTTTATCTTAAACACATTGAGTTTTAGAGCTGAAAGGGGCCTCAGAGACCAGTTCAACCCACACATTTTACAGAGAAGGAAACTATTTTCTTCCTCCACCATGAAGCTGTGGCTCCAATGTATTGCTGTTTTAATGTGTCTATTGTGAACAACTCATCTCCCTTTTCTAATTTTCTGTTTCTAATCTGACAACTGGGAAACCAGATAAGCAAACTTGTTAGAATTGTATCAAAAATAGCCATAATCTAAATGAAAAACTATTCTAAGAACAAAAAGTAAGAGTTTTAATGTTATTCTGTAGGGTCATACATTGTGGTAACTTGAAGGCCTCTTTTCCATTCTTTGCATTTTCGGAAGGTGTTTACAAGACAGTACTAAAGGTTTCCAGGACTTTCGCATAAACGATGCTAATTCTCAGAATGAGAAAACTCTTCCCCTCATGGACTATGTGATCTTGAGTAAACTGTTCAATGGCTCTGAGTCTCTGTCTCCTCACATGTAAAAAAGAAATGAACTATCAGGGTAGATAACTGTTTAATTCAATGAGGTCACATGCTGTCTTTGCTCATTTTGTGTTGATATAACAGAATACCACAGACTGGATCATTTATAAAGAAAATAAATTTATTCCTTAACAGTTCTGGAGGCTGGGAAAATAAATTTATTCCTTAACAGTCCAAGGCTGAGGGACTCATATCTGGCAAAAGCCTTCCTGCTGCACCATTTCATGGCAGTAGAAAAAAGGGCAAGAGAGCATAAGAGGGTAAAAGAGGGCAAGAGAAGGTGGAACTCACTTTTATCAGGAGGCCATTCTTACTATAATGGTATTAATTCACTGATGAAGGTAGATCCCTCATGGCTTAATCACCTCTTAGTGGTCCCACCTCTTAATACCATCAAAATGGCAAATAAATTTCAACAGTTTTGGAGGGAACATTCAAACCACAGCACATGCTTTAAAGAAGGCTAAAAAAATGGGAGTTCTTGTTTTCTCTCCACTTTTTCTCAAGCAGCAGAAGCCATGTTTGCAAAAGCTAATAGTATCTTCATTTTATGTAGCTCATTCAGGACTGGGTACAATCCTACTCAAAGCAATATTGGGTTTTCCACAGAAATTCTCAAATGTAGATGTCATTAGAATCACCTGGGAGCTTTAAACACTCCTATAGCCCAAGCCCCATTTGCAGACAGTCTGGTTAAATTGGACTGGGTTGGGGCCCAGGTATAGGTACTTTTTAAGATATCCCCAGGCTGGACCCAGTGGCTCATTCCTGTAATCCCAGCACTCTGGGAGGCCAAGGAGGGAGGATCAGTTGAGCCCAAGAGTTCAAGACCAACCTGGGCAACATAGTGAAACCCCCATCTCTACAAAACTAAAAATAAAAAATTAGCCATATGTGGTGGCACATGCCTGAGTCCCAGCAACTCAGGCACCGAGGTGGGAGTATCTCTTTAGCCCAGGAGGTTTAGGCTGCAGTGAGCCGTGATCATACCACTGAACTCCAGCCTGGGTGACAGAGTAAGACTGAAACTACCACTGCAAAATTACAACTGAGAAAGTGACAGAGATCTGACCTAACCAACTCCATCTTCCTTCTAACCTCCAAGTGTCCTTGTTCATTACTGGGTGTAGGCTGAACTAACTTTGGGAGGAACTTAGTTATAGTTTATACTTTGAAACAAAGATAATAACAGCCCTTTCACAAAACAAACCGCCTTCTTGCCTGAGAACTAGACTGCCTTTGTAGCGCTAACAAATTAGTCAAAAGATTAGAAATTATGGTTTAGGAGTCATGTAACTGGAGGCTACAAGATTCTGACCTTCTCCAAATTGCTCCTGGGGATAACATCACTAATGTAAAACCTAATATTAGTGCTTGAGATATTTTGCAAACCCTGCACTTAATGGATCAGCTGGCACCACACAGATTGATAAACTGGCTCATCTGATCTTGTGGCCCCTACCCAGGAACTAACAGTACAAGAAGACCTCCTTCGACTCACTGCTCCCCACCCTGACATCCACCACATTTTCCTTAAAAACTCTGATCCCTGAATGCTCCAGGAGACTGATTTCAGTAATAAAACTCATGTTTCCCACACAGCCAGCTCTGCATGAATGAATGAATGAATGAATGAATGAATGAATGAATGAATGAAGAGATCCCCAGTTGATTCTCATAAAAGCCTGGGTTGAGAGCCAATGCTCCTGAGAAATACTTTGAGCCTTGCTGAGTGTCGGTATCTGTCTGCATCAGATCAAAACCCCTAATAGCCCCAGCAGTCCACTGGTGAAATTCTAGGCTGGTTTCTTCTTCGTGCTTCCATACTGATACCTCTAGGACTCCCCCTTGAATCAACTCCTGGACCCCTCAAATTTGCTTGACAAAAATATAACTCTGATCTCATACCAGGTATATACACCGGTATAATGGTACCAGTTGTTTAAATATAATATTTCCATACTTGCTGGCAAATAGCTGCTGTTCCAAGCTCCTGAGGGTCCCCCACCTTTCCACCATCTACCCTATGAGCCAAATCCATTCTGACTAGTCAGTCAGTGGTGATAGTTAAACATTGTATTATCCCTAGCTTTGATGACCTGGGGCTTTGCCCCACCACACTAAAACTTAGAGGAAGTATTTTAAGTAATGATTTTTTTAAAATAATAGATGGGAGAAAATACCTTCAAATCATATATCTGATAAAGAGGTTGTATCCAGAAGATATAAAGAACTGCTACAATTCAATAATAAAGCCACAAACAATCCAAGTAAACTGTGTATGGACATCTCATCAAAGAAAATACACAATTGGCTAAGATAACACCATTAATAAGAAGAAAAATACAAATTTAAATGACAACGGAAATTCTACACACTCACTAGAGTGGCTATAATCAAAACATTTAACATTATAAAGTGTAGCGTGAATGTGAAAAAAAACCCCGGAATTCCCATACATTGATGTTGAGAATGTACAACCACTTACAGAAGTTTGGCCGTTTTCTTAGAAAGTCAGACACACACCTATTAGCAATTCTACTCATGGTAATCTACCCAAGAAAAATAAAAACAATGTCTAAGAAATAAAAATAAAATTCTAAGCCCCCAACTGACTGAAGAGAACCTCTCTTGGCCAAAGGAACCCTAGAGAAACCTTGGAAGCTGAGTCACCATCACAAGGGAAAGGAGATTAGCCACGCCTTATTATCCTCCCATCCTCCCACCCTCGCTAACAGCCATCAGGCTTTCTTCCCTAAGGGCTAAATAGAAACTAGTCCTTTCAAAAGACTACTAGCTTATCTTCACATGTACAGAACAAATATAATATGAGATTAATCATTCCTTCACCCCTCCCTGATTAATCGTTACTTCACCGCTCCCTGAGACATCTGTTTTCTCTATTCTCTTTTTCTTCCAACATTCACCTTATCTTATGTAAAATGTAGATTTACTGGGCACTAACTAAACTCGCACAAGTATGTAATCATTTGTCTCACTGCTGTCCCGCCCTCTCCCCTTTTTAAGGAAAAATATATAAATACTAAATATCCTGAGAACCTCTTTGTAAAAAAACAGCCATAAAAGCTTCTGTTTTTCCTGGGCATGCCCTCAGGGTGGCTCAGTAAAGCTCCATGGTTTGAGACTTAGGCCTCAGTCACTCATGTTAGTAGTCACTTCATTAACTGTGACTGGATCTGGGAGAAGAGATCAGCCCCTCTGACCCACAGCAATTCTCCTATCAGCGCTGGCAAGAGATTCTCTCCGACAGATTGTGCACACCGCCAAGGCTCAAAAGCTGCTCTCTTCTCCTGAGATTCCCTGATCTCCTGAAATTTTTGATTTCAGATCCCAAGGTTTATTTTGCCACAGAACTCCTCTAAAAAGGGAGTTTGCTCACTTCCAATTGAGAGCAGTCTTCAGCTTGGGCCCCATCTCCAGGTAAGGAGCTGGTTTGAGGTTTTATTTTGAGATTTGGTAGCTGAAGGTCAAGGTTTATTGCCAGCTGGCTGTAATTTCTCCTTATGCTCAGAGATCTCAACTATACGTAAATTATGAAATCACTTTTTCTGTTTTTTGGTTTTGATCT
Source organism: Papio anubis (assembly GCF_008728515.1). Classification (NCBI taxonomy): domain Eukaryota; kingdom Metazoa; phylum Chordata; class Mammalia; order Primates; family Cercopithecidae; genus Papio; species Papio anubis. The sequence continues at coordinate 43,005,596 of NC_044986.1, read as the reverse complement.
ATCTTCCATTAGATTTAACCAACTCTTCCTCCCACCCACAATGTTGACTAAAACTCCATAGTTGCAGAAAGTCAAGCTCCAACCCCAGAAACATCAGCTGGTTAAAAGAAATCAATATTTTGCTCCCCAAAATTTATTTATTTGATATATTTTAAAGTGGCCCAACCAGACCTTTCCTAATTTGGATCTAAGAAAGATTAGCTAAGAGTCTTCATTCTGAAGGTTCCCATGTAAACATGATTAAATAAATTGCATACTTTTTCTCCCATTAATCTGCCTTTTGTGAGTTAATTTTTCAGGAAACTTTCAGAGGGTCAAGGGGAAAGCTCCTCCTTGGCCCCCACAATTTGGCGTATCCAGTAGGATCCCCAAAACCACTTTTCCCTTTTGGAAGCCAGAATGAAAAGAACTCAGGAAACTTACAAGCCAGCAAATAGGTAAGAACTTCTTATCAATGACCCTCCTGGCCTCCTTGTGCAATCCGATTGAACAGATGGTTAAAAATCACCATTTTGTCTCAAAGTTTTCATTATTGGGAAAAAAGGGATTTGTGTGACTAGTCTTGGGGTGTAGTGACTCTGGTGTATTTTTGGTACTTTATGGTGTGAATGTTCATATTGTTTGACCCCTTGCCTCTCAGAAATAGCCTTTTTTGTTGCTATTTTCCTTTGTCTTTCTGTGTTGTTCGCTCATAAAGAGCAGTGTCATAGGGTAGAGTACACGAACCTAGAATCCCTATAAGCCTGCTGTTCAAGACTAGCCCATTTTATGGTTCTCACTAGACCGGTGTCTGTTAAGACAAACTTTGCCGTGGGCTCCTGAGAGGGAAACTGGATGAGTTTTCCCTCTTGTCTTGTTTTATGTCCTTGGGTTACTTTTCTAGTCTCTGCCATCCAGAGGGTATGATTTTTCAGGGTCAGGCCAGCCAGCCAATCTGAAAAGACTGGGAGTCCGAGACACATAATATTTTAAGTAACACACTGTTCTGAATGTGTCAAGCTCTTGAGAGGAGTTTGGACTTAAAAGGTCCCATCCCTCCGGGGCTTTTGTAGTCTTTCGCTGTCTTAAGTCTGTTTCTGAGAGAGAATTTTGGAAGATCATGGGGATTGCTTCCTCTATGCCCTCTCCAGGAATATATGGTAAAAACCTGGAAAATTACCACCTGGGTAAATGAAGAGGCTTTTGAATTGAGTCACTATTGGAACTAAGTACACTATTGGAAACAAAAAAGATTTTAGAGATCTCTTATTCTAAACAATTGATGGAAAGGTTAAATTTTTAAAAGAACACGTAATAGTGTTATTGCTAGCCTTAAAAATTCTCTTTAAAGAGCAAAATCTGACCTAAAACAAAGTTAAAATCCCTTGTACACTCAAACTGCCTGCTTTTGATTTCATGTGGGATTAACAATGGAAGCGGCTCCATTTTGTAGTCTGGTAGTTAAAATTCATCATCATGGAATCAGTCCTTTTGGTTTGATATTTGTGTGACTTTTGCCACTTATTGATCCTTTTCCCTTCCATGGACAGTTTTTGATTTCCTGTCTTCCATCTGTGTGGGCATATGGTGGTTTGGGGCCTTTGTGTGTAGATGACTAGCTGAGAAACCGAGACCATAGAGTATATGACCAGACAGACAAAAATGAGTTGTACCCCATTTGTGGCCACTCTTTTTTTTTTAAGCTGTCTTTGGGGTCATTCTGTTACCAGTAGCAGATCCATATGGGCCTAAAGCAACCTCAATTCTTGCCTCCTCAGAAGAAAGAATTTGACTGAGGGGTATAAGGCAGAAGAAGAGACCAAGGCAAGTTTTAGAGTAGACTGAAAGTTTATTTAAAAGCTTTAGAGCAGGAATGAAAGGAAGTAAAGTACACTTGAAAGACGGCCAAGCGGGTGACTTGAGAGCTCAAGTGTGCCATTCGACCTTTGACTTGGGGTTTGATATGTTGGCATATGAAGGTCTTGCGTCCCTTCTCCCCGATCCTTCCCTTGGGGTGGGGTGTTCACATGTGCAGTAGCCTGCCAGTGCTTGGGAGGGATGCATGCACAGTATGTTTACTGGAGTTGCACACATCTCACTTGAGGTGTTTTTCCCTTACTAGTTGAATATCCCTAGGAGGTCAAATACCACTTAAACTCCACTATTTGCCATTTGATGCACAAGGTTGAACCCACTCGCCCCACTCCTGAGATCTTATCAGGAAGCTGCTGATCACCAGTTTCAGGTGTTTCTGTTTATCGGGAGACTGCCTTTTCCTGAGTCTAGCTATGACCAATTATTATTTTGGAGAGAGAGTTAACAAGTGCCTGACCATCATCTGATCATTGCCTGACATTCCTGGTGTGGGGGAGAGGAGCCCTCTCCTGCCCTGGTCATGTCTGACTAGCTACCTACTGTAACAATTCTGGATCTTACGAGGACTGCTTTGTACTGCTTTGGAGATACTTTGTGTGCTCCTGGCTAAGCCATAATGATACAAACAGGAAGCAGGAAAATACTGGGTAGAAGAGGGTAGAGTCCCTGGCAAGGGTTCCACCTGCAAGCCTGTGCCTGTGGCCCTAAATGAGAACTTCACATCCCTGTTTCTCCCACCGAGTGTTGCTTTTTCCAAAACCACCAGGGCCTGCCATGCCCCTATCCTGTACCCATAAAAACCCCAAGCTCCACTGGCAGAGGAGCAGAGCAGCGTGGCAGAGAAGGAGAAAAGAGAACAAGCAACTAATTGTCGAGAGGAGAAGGAGCAACTGAGCATCAGAGATTCGGAAAAGATGCAGCTTAACTTCAGAAGACATGACTTCAGAGGAACCCAGCCAGAGGCTGGGCTTCAGTGAAAGATCACCTTCCTGCACCATCCCCTTTCCAGCTCCCCTTCAGCTCGGAGCCACCTCCATCACTCAAGAAAACCTCCGCATTCACCATCCTTTGAGTCTGCATGACATGATTCTTCCTGGAAACCAGACAAGAACCTGGGTACCAAGAGGGCAGGGTGTATGTCTCTCCACTGAGCTAGTTAAACTTAGCCATCTTTGGACAGCAAACACTAAAAGAGCATTGTTTGTAACATATGCCCTCTGGGGTTCCAGAGGTTGTGGGCAACTGCTAGAATCTGCCAAGGGCTGGTACAGGGTTCATTCCTGCTGGTGTCTAAAGGCACCCACCCCAACTCCTGCACCTGCTCAACCTGCTCACCTGCTCACCTACATGCTCCCCTTCCCGCAAGAGGTTTGAGCTCAGCAGCTGAGCAAAATGAGCCACCACCCCTCCCCACTCCTTTACATTTGGTAAAGGAGTTCAAAGGCCAGAAATATTAGCTGTTTATCCCAGGTAATAAGAGATATGAAAGATTTTTTTTCTTTTAAAGATTTCTATGGTTAGAAGTCGGCTTCCTTAAAAGCTGATATCTAAGCTATAATTACAATTTTTTTTAAAAAAAGAGCTTTATGCTGTTTCTCTTTTTGGATCCTGTCTTGCGGATTTTTATTTATTTATTTATTTCTGAATCCTGTCTGTTCCTCCTTCCTGTAGCAACTCTCAGTGCCATAGAAGGGACCAAAAAGAAGGGGAGGAATTTCTGACAACCTAAGATCCTTTGGGGAAAACATAAAAGTTGACAAAGACTCCTCTGTTGGGAGGAAAATTTTGTTTTTCCTTATGAAAACCCAAGAGTGGTAAGCAGACAGATGCCTCTCAGGTCTAAAACTCTGCACTCTTTTATATTGCATTACCTGGTTTCTGGCTTTTGCGAGGTACCAGATATTACTTTGTACTATGAAAGGACTTGACATTGGTGTGTGCATGGGCTGGTGAGTTGGGCAATAGCTACAATGTTAGGGGTGGCTGAGGACAGTTATTTACCGGAAATGGTCATTACTATAAGGGGTTACGTTTCTTTGCATGTTTGGATAAGAAAAGCATGGTTTGGGCCCTAAAAACCACATGCTTTATTTGTCCCCATTCCTTAAAGGACTCCACCCTGAAGCCAGTTATTTAAATAAGACACAAGCTAAGTTGAAAAAAACACCTATTAAATTAAATCAGTCTTTGAATCTCTTTGTGAAAGAAATTTACATTTTTAAAGGAAATCACCATTTGTAAAAGCACCTTTGTCTCTGCACCTAAACCACTAGGAAATTTAACTACAGGAAAGACAGTGCCTTAAAGTTAACATAACAAATCTTGCCTGTCTTTGTTTTGTTCTAAGTTCTGTGCCTTTGAGGTGTACATTTTCTACCTTCTCTCCCCTAAGAGTCATGTCTTTGGAAATGCAAATGTAGAGTTGCCTAGCTAATAATTGTTTAAGGTATGAAACAGATAATAAAGAGATTGATAGTCTAAAGTGGGGGAGAGAAATTTTTTGAAACCTGACAAATGAAAAATCTTATAACTCTGTAAGATCTGCTTCTACATGTCTATATGTTTCTATGTGTCATGTGTATGTGATGTTTCACTACCAAATGTTATGAAAGAGCTCTAATCAATAGGCTTAAAGAAAATTAAGTGCTTAAATCAAATATCAGAACAACATACTAGCCCAAATGCCTGGTAGCTCATAAGACCTTACTAATCTTTGATAAGTAAAACCAGTTGTAAAATTTCTTTAGTCATTCAAATCTAGAGATAATGTTATATTAAGTAATCCCAAGTTTTTCACTGTAAATTAGGGTTACTTAGAGTTAGAATAGTTATTAATAAATACAATTAAAACTACTAGATTTAAGAGAATTCTACAAGCAGAGTTCATAAAGAAACTAAGATGTGTTTTGGTGAAAGTTATAAAAGACATAAGGATGTGGCTTTTGCTAAAGAAAAAGTAATTTTACAATATAGTTTAGAGGATGCATGGTTTTAACAAAACAGAAGAAAAAAGAAAAAGTAATTTTGTATAGTTTAGAGGCTACATAAAGGTTTCTTCAAAATGAAGAAAAATGACATAGATAAAATTAAATGGATAGAAAGAGAAAGGATAAAAGTGTGGGGAATGAGGAACCCTTGATTCCTAAGTGGCCACAGGGTCATCCATGGTATGGAGCTGCAGCTGTGCTGTATTAAGTTACTAAAGGTAAAAGTTACCAGTGGAGTTTAGCAATGGATCCAGCTCCCGGGGAACTGGTTCACAAGATGCATGAGGAAATGTAAACTAATAAGGAAAAAGAGAAATATTCAATCCCTTGGTTATTGTTATCTATAATAGCTAAAACGAAAGTAAAAGACAGTGCTGAGTTGGGCCTCGGCCAAACCAAGTTCAGATGAGGGACTGTCTGATCTCAGATCGCTAGCCTCAAAGCCACCCACAAAGGGGAAAGATAGACTGGGGCAACAAAAAGTACCTCTGAGACCTGTGATTACCAAGAAAGTAGCTAATGTGAGGGAAGGGCAAAACCAATTAACTACTGAAACCAGAGGACATAATGTAAAGGAACATTTTGCACAGTATCATCAGCTTCCTAAAAAACGTTTACTAAAATGGATTGTAACCCTGACTGATTTTGGAGTAGTATTTTGCATTTTAAATATGACAGAGTGGAAAAAAACATGTGTAGGTTGATGCAGGACCCACAGCTCACTACTGAAACATCACAGATGGGCATATGTGATACAGACTGACAGGAGGGTATTCCTAGAGAACAGTTGACATAGAAGTTAGAAAGAAATTATTGGATGGGTACGGTGGCTCACACCTATAATTCCAGCACTTTGGGAGGCCGAGGCAGGCTGATCACCTGAGGTCAGGAGCTCAAGACCAGCCTGGCCAACATGGTGAACTCCATCTCTACTAAAAATATAAAAATTAACCAGGCATGATAGCACACGCCTGTAGTCCCAGCTACTTGGGAGGCTGAGACTGCAGGATCGCTTGAATGCACGTGGCGGAGGTTGCAGTGAACCAAGATCATGCCACTGCATTCCCGCTTGGGTGATGGAGTGAGACTCTGTCTCAAAAAAAAAAAAAAAAAAGTATTTAGACAGTGAGGGTTCGGGAGTCCTTGGTAAGGTTTTCCTTTCAATGAAAAGTAGCCCCCAAATCATTTCTTTTTTAACAAAGAGCAACCTGTAAAATCAAGCTGAAGACATAGACAAGCAAGCTAGAAGCTTGCAAGGGTGAATGCTGGCAGCTGTGTCAATAGGAAATGGCTATCTGGGGCTAGGCAGGTTCAAAATGGCTCCATCTTCCCTTCTCTTTGCCAAAGCACGTGTACAGCTGGCCACGCAAAGACTCCATTTGCATAATAAGATTAGGGTGGGACGCCCAGCTGCCTCACCAGCCATGTAAACATCGCACCTGGTCCAACCAATCTATGGGCCCTATGTAAATCAGACATGGCCTCCTCAAGCCTGTCTATAAAATCCGGTGCATTCCACAGTGGGCCAGAAGTCCCATTCAGGTGCCCCTCTCTCTGTCAAGAGAGAGAGCTGTTCTCCTTTCTCTTTCTTTTGCCTGTTAAACCTCCGTTCCTAAACCCACCTCTTGTGTCCACCTAATTGATTTCCTTGGCATGAGATGACAAACCTCAGGTATTTACCCTAGACAATGGCGCTGTTTCACAGCCAGCCTGGTGGACTGGATAAAAGCCCTAAGAAGGGGGACTATCCAACTCTACTTAGAAATGCCAAATGGAGCACGCCAGATGAAGCTGCTGATATGCTTCATATACAAGCCATGAGGGACTCACTTTGTGATGACAGGAATATTCACCCACTAAATATGCCCATTACCTAGTTCATGATAAATGCTGTGGTTAAAGGGGCCCCTTCCAAATGGGTACCCCATGTAATGCTACTCCTACTGTTGTTCCAGAACAACATGAGAAGCCCATAGCAAATTGGCTGTTTCAGCTTCCCCTCATGGGTCTTACAGATGCTAATAAAACATTAAGGTAATTAACAAGAGCATGGGAAAAAGCAAAAGGGACAGTCAAAGGACTCATTCCAAGAAGGTGGAAATTTTTAAATGGTTATTCTAAAAAATAAGGTGAAGAAAGAAAACAATGATAGGAAAACAATGAAACTCAGAGAAGAAATGAGAGAGAATCATGGGATTCAACCCATCAGGGTAGAAGTCTTTAGATGGTTATTAAGAAATTAAATGAATAAAATAGAAATTGATAGGGTTAAAACAAAGGTCTTAGTATGACACTACCAAGGGTCGGATGGACCAAAGGGACTTTGCTAGTTCCCCAGCATTAAAGCACCCCAAACCTATCTATTCTCTTTACCCCAGATTGGATAGATTTTTTTTAAAAAGTCAAAAGACAAAGATTACAATGAGAAAGCGGGCCAATACTTGCCTGGGGCAATAGTGAGGCAGGTGAACCAAGATATGGATTGACAAAAGGGCCTTAGTCCCTTGGCTCAACCTCCTGCTGGGAACCCAGGTCCTTTTCAAAAGAAAGGGTAAAACGGTCATAAAAGAAGTTTCTGGGACCAGAATGTAAAAATGTAGGATTGCAAAGATTGGAATTTTTTTTTTTTTTTAGATGTAGTCTCACTCTGTTGCCCAGGCTGAAGTGCGATGGCGCGATCTCGGCTCACGGCCAACCTCTGCCTCTTAGGTTCAACCGATTCTCCTGCCTCAGCCTCATGAGTAGCTGGGATTACAGGCGCCCACCACCTCATCCAGCTAATTTTTATATTTTTAGTAGAGACAGGGTTTCACCATGTTGGCCAGGCTTGTCTTGAACTCCTGACCTCAGGCAATCCACTTGCCTCGGCCTCCCGAAGTGCTGGGATTACAGGCAACAGTTGGAATGTTTAAACAGGCATTTTGTAAAGTGATTGTGTCTCCTTTACCTAAATGTTTATAAAAATGGATATTGTATCTGGTTGGGAGATGTTTCCCCTACGTAGTACTATAAAACAGAAAGGATGTAAATGCGCCCTTCAAGCAATATTAAATGGACATGTGCGGGGAGGAGGACAACACATGCTGGGGCCTTTGTGGGGGTTCTGAGGGAGAGCACTGGGAAGAACAGCTAATGAATGCTGGGCTTGACACCTCGGTGATGGGATGATATGTGCAACGGGCCATCACGGCACACATATACCTGTGTAACAAACCTGCACATCCTGCATACGTACCCCTGAACTTAAAAGTCGAAGAAAAAAAAATGGACATGCTAAATGAGAACCAGTAAGATTGCCCAAGCCCACAGAGTGGAGAGTAGAAGCTAGAATGCTGGTGGGAACAAATTCTGTACTTTGATCGCCCTTAGTAGAGCATTTATTGCAGGTTTTGGCAAAAGCCTGTGAGCACCTCCCAGTGATGACTACTGAAACTAAGAGAATTTCCACTTGAGAAGCATTTACTGCCTTGCTAAGGGACATTAACTGAAGCTACCCCTATGCTAACGGGGATAGCAGCACCCCAATGAAGTGTCCAGAGTTCCCTAATAAAATGGAAATGGCTTATACAGGATGATGCTATCTGGAGTGTACAACAAGGAGGTACGCATGAGCAGAGAACTACTTACAGTGCCCAGTAAGCAGCTCTCACCTGACTGACAAAGAGCTGCTTGGTTTGTGGATGGTAGCTCCAAGGTGAAAGGACAATTTCCTGTTCGGAAGGCTGCTACTCTGATTGTAAAGCATACTTTTTTGAGCAGAATATACCTCTCTGAATTCTCCAAAATTTGGAAACTATTCATGAGTATTCCTAAAACTTATTTTGCACATAAATTGGCCATACTATCATTTCTTTTTAGTACAAAAGGAGGGATTAGAGACAGAGAAATTCTATTTCAAAGGAAAACTACAACACAATTATTACTGGATTCCAGCTGTGACTTTTGTTTTGAACTATTATTTTTCTGCAGTGGGTCTCTAAAAAAGAACCTAGTTATAATTTTCTTCATGATGTTTTTAGTTAGCTCTCTAATGGAATAAGTTCCTCTTCCATTCTGACATATAAATTCTCTTTTGTCAAATTATTAATGTTATTTATTTCCCCGTTGTTTCACTTCTTCTGAGAAAACTGAAGTTGTGATGTTTTGAAAACTACAGATGATTCAAGAGCCTGTGAATCTTCCTAATTTGAAATCCCACTAGGCCTGATCTGTTTCTCCTTGCCAATTCCCTGCTGCTAAAACTACACAAGCACCCTCCCTCTAAGCCCAGGGACTATCATGGAAGAAGGGGGCACATGAAACTGCTAGGTCTGGTTTTGAGGGATAGAATTAATTCGGACCCTACAAATAACCTGGTCTTTTGGCTTTAGTTTTTAGCTCTTATATTGCATAAAAGGTTTTAAACATTGATGAGTGCCTGCCCACCTCTATTGCCATCTAGCCTAGAACACTTAAATTGACTGTAAGTTTTTTGGCTCTGTGTCCCTTGACACCACTAAGGGACAGGATGGACCTGAAGCAGATAGCTACACCATCTCAGCAACAACATGGGACAAAATAAAAGTTTGGCCACTGATGCTGCCTCTGGCCAATCTTAGCCAAAAGGGGGAAAATGAGAAATGAAAACAATTCTAAACCCCCAACTGACTGAACACACCTTCTCTTGGCCAAGGAAACCCCAGAGAAACCTGAAAAGCTGAGTTGACAGCCATGGTGAAATGGTAAGTTGGACACACTTCCTTATACCCCCACCCTCAGGGGAGCCATCAGGCTTTCTTCCCTAAGAGCAAAAGAGAAACAATCCTTTCAAAAGACTACTAACTTATCTTCACAGGTACACAACAAAGATTAATCATGCTTTCACCCCTCCCTGAGGTAAGATGAGATTAATCATTCCTTCACCCTTCCCTGAGACATCTGCTTCTTTTTTTTTTTTTTTTTTTGAGACGGAGTCTGGCTGTGTCGCCCAGGCTGGAGCGCGGTGGCGCAATTCGGCTCACTGCAAGCTCCGCCTCCCGGGTTCACGCCATTCTCCCGCCTCAGCCTCCGAGTAGCTGGGACTACAGGCGCCCGCCACCTCGCCCGGCTAGTTTTTTGTATTTTTTTAGTAGAGACGGGGTTTCACCATGTTAGCCAGGATGGTCTCGATCTCCTGACCTCGTGATCCACCCGCCTCGGCCTCCCAAAGTGTTGGGATTACAGGCTTGAGCCACCGCGCCCGGCCTACATCTGCTTCTTCTATTCCCATTTTCTTCAAATGTTCACCTTATCTTATGTAAGATGTAGATTTACTGGGCACTAACTAAACTCTCACAAGTATGTAATCATTTGTCTCACTGCTGCCCCGCCCTCTCCCCTTTTTAAGGAAAATATATAAATGTTAAACTTCTTGAGAACCTCTTTGGAAAAAGCCATAGGTGCTTCTATGACGCAAGTTTGTCCTGGGCAAGCCCTTAAGCTGGCTCAATAAACCTCAATGATTTGAGACTTGTGCCTTAATCACTCATTTCGGTTGTCAGTCCACAGAAAAACTTGTATATAAATGTTCATAATATAACTAGTCATAATAGCAAGAAAGTAGAAACATTTCAAATGTCTTTCAACTGTTGAAAGAATAAACAAAATATGCTATACTCATACAACAGAATCTATTCAGAAAACAAAATGAGCTACTGATACATACTACAATATCCATGAACCTCAAAATTATGCCAAGTGAAAGAAGATATACACAAAAGAATACATATTTTATGAGTCTATTTGTACTACACTTCCAGAAAATGCAAATCTATAGACAGAAAGTGAGTGGCTGCCTGGAACTGGAAGGCAGAAGTGGATATAGACTATAAAAGAGCACCGGGAACTTGTGGGGATTGCTGTGGTTTAAATGTGTTCCTATGTTGAAATCTGAATCCCCAATACAACCATGGTGGGAGGTGGGGCCAAATGGGAGGTGTTTAGGTCATTGAGGGCTCTGCCTTCATTAACATAACATTGTTCTGCACTCATTAATGTAACACTGTTATCACAAGAGTGGTCTTGATATAAAAGTGAGTTTGCAACCAGTGCAGTGGCTCAGGCCTGTAATCCCAACACTTTGGGATGCTGAGGCTGAGGTCAGGAGTTTGAGACCAGTGTGGCCAACATGGCGAAATCCTGTCTCTACCAAAAGCACAAAAATTAGCCAGGCATGATAGTGCACACCTGTAATGCCAGCTGCTTAGGGGGCTGAGGCAGGAGAATTGCTTGAACCCAGGAGGCGGCGGTTGCAGTAAGCCAAGATCGCACCATTGCACTCCAGCCTGAGCAACAGAGTGAGACCCCATCTCAAAAAAAAAAAAAAAAAAAAAAAAGTGAGTTTGGCCCCTGCTTCTTCTCGTCTTCTCACACTCTCTTGGCCTCACACTCTCTTACTCTTCCACCATCTGCCACGGAATGATGCAGCACAAAGGCCCACACTAGATGCTGGCACCATGTTCAACTTCCCAGCCTCCACAACCATGAACTAAATAAGCTTCTGATGTTTAGAAGGTATAGATTGGATTTGTGTTCCCACCCAAATCTCATGTCGAATTACAATCCCCAATGTTGGAGAAAAGGCCTGGTGGAAGGTAACTGGATCACAGGGGCAGACTTCCTCCCTTGCTGTTCTCATGATAGTGAGTGAATTCTCATGAGATCTGGTCGTTTAAAGGTATGCAGCACTTCCCCCATCTCTCTCTTCCTCCTCCTCCAGCCGTGTAAGACATGCCTACTTCACCTTCTACCATGATTGAAAGTTTCCTGAGGCCTCCCCAGCCATGCATCCTGTATAGCCTGTGGACCCATGAGCCAATTAAACTTACTTTCTTCATAAATTACCCAGCCTCAGGTAATTCTTTGTAGCAGTGTGAGAATAGACTAATACATATAAATTACCCAGTCTCAGGTACTATGTTATAGCAACACAAAATGAAGTAAGAGATATTACAAATGTTCTAAAACTGAATTGTGTTGACAGATACAAAACTCTAAAAATTCACTCAAAATAACTGACCTATATACTTATCTATACCCACTTACCCTGGGTAGTTTTATGATCTTGAAATTATACCTCACTGAAGCTGCTAAACAACAAAAACTTTTAAAATATATATATAAATGTAAGTCTACATTTCTACCCCTTCTTAGAAATTCTCTCCTCTTCCCTTATCACTAAGCTGCCTCTTTAAACAGAGACACCTAGGGTTGGGGATGGAAAGCCCACAGGAATCTGCTGGGTTTCAAACCTTTTGTTTGAACAGAGTACTTCATCCCTTTTTAATTTCTCCTAAAATATCCATTGATTCGTAGGTAATGTAGTGTTAGAACCCCAAATTGCCTCACGAAGGTTTTGCCTGATTTCCGGGGCTTGCCTGATTTCTGGGGTTTCTGTTTCTGGGGCCAACCCTCTTCTAATTGTCCTCTTGGTTTCTGAGATCAGTTTTTCTCTGACACTGGATTTAGTTCAGCCTCATTCTTTAGTATAAAATCTTGCAATAAGAAACACAAATACTATCACAGACCCCAGACCAGCAATCATTCAGATTGGCATCAGCTAGCTTCCCACTAGCTTTGAGGAAGGGTGGAGTCTAAGAAGTGTTTCAGAAACTAAAACGCTTATCCCAGAGATTTACATCTTAAAAAAAAAAAAAAAGAAGAAGAAGAACCTTTTTTAAATGTCAAAACATTTTTGTAACCCACATTTAGTAGTGACTTTACTTTTAGTATTAGTTGACTGAAAAAATACAGGATGACAAAAAGCTACTAGAATAGCTTAAATGCTCTTAAGTAAATTTGCATTTTATTAATCATAACTATATCTACATTTATCAGGAAGGAAAATCTATTTTGAAAAAAGAAAGAAATTCTTGCACAAGCTGCTTCTGCATTCTGGGAAAGTGCAGAATTCATCCTGGGAGAATAAGTCATTCTCCTGTTTGGGATGGCACAGTCTTTAGGTTGTGAAAGGGATGGCTCTAGGCTAGTCTGATGGGTGAGTCAGGCTGACAAGAGATAAACTGTACTGCATAATGAAATAATAAAGATTTTTAGGTGGTCCCCCGGTAATTTAAAGGAGTGATGGCTTTTTGATTTTCTTTTTATTTAGTTGGTGGTGGTGGAGGAGTAGGGACGAGAAAGAAGAATCTGAACACAGTGTTCAGAAGTTTTGAGGAGAAAAGTTTTGTCGGGAAGAGTTGCTGAACATGACTTCAGACCACCACTGGTGCTTAGTGCAAAGATCCAGACACTCCCAGACATCCTGGCTTACAAAGGGGGATACCTGTTGTAAGAAATGTGCGGTCTAGTAATTTTCTTGAGTTAACCCTTTGGAATCAAAAGAACTACAAATGAGTTTTATACATATAGGAAGATCCCAAGCAGTTTAACTAGTACTGTACACAGAACGAAATGTCAACATAGGTCCTACAAGACAGTCCCACTGAGTCTGTCAATTCAAAGGACAATTGTAACATCCTAGCACTACAGTAAGGGCAATACAGATGTTCCTTGACTTATGATGGGCTTACAATGTGTTTACCCAGACACAACCCCATTATAAGATGAGAAGGTACTAAATGCATATTGCTTTTGAACCACTAAAAAGTTGAAAAATAGTAAGTGGAACTATCCTAAGTTGGAGACTGTCCATAATCTCTTTACAACTTATTTTTTAAAAGCTCTCTGGCATACACATTTTTAAAAACTTAACCATCAAAAAACCCTATGAGGAAGGTATTATCAACCCAACTTTACAATGTGGAAATTGAGGCTCATGTGGAATAAAAGTATGTGTTATATCTCTTAAGAAAGTCACAGAGTAGAAGGTGGAACAAAATGGCTGAATACAAGTTTCCACCAATCATCCTCCCTGAAGAAATATCAAGTTTAACAGCTATCTACACACACACACACGCACATACACACACAAGCACCTTCGTAAGAACCAAACATCAAGTGAGTAATCACAGTGCCTGATTTTAACTTCATATCACCGAAAGAGGCACTGAAGAGGGTAGGAAAGATAATCTTGAATTGCTGATGCCATCCCTTCCCCAACCCCCAGCAGCAGCCCCAAAGCATAGAGAATCTGTGCACTTGGGGAAGAAAGAGCATAGTGATTGTGGGATTTTGCATTGGAACTCAGTGCTGTCTATCACAGTAAAAAGCAACCTTGGCCAGAACTCAGCTGAAATTAATGGAGGGAGCATTTAAACCATCCCTAGCCAGAGGGGAATTGTCCATGATGGCAGTTAGAACTTGAGTTCCAGCAAGCCTTGCCACTGCAGGTTAAGGTGCTGTGGGGTCTTAAACAAACTAGAAAGGCAATCTAGGTCACAAGTACTGCAACTCCAAGGCAAACGCCTAGTGCTGTGCTGGGTTCAAGGCCAGTGGACTTTGGGGACACATGACCTAGTGAGACACCAGCCAGTACAGCCAAGGGAACTGACATGGTTTGATGTTGGGTGTCCCCACCCAAATCTCATGTTGAATTGTAATCTTCAGTGTTGGAGAAGGGGCCTGGTGGGAGGTGACTGAATCATAAGGCTGAACTTCCCCATTGCTATTCTTATGATAGGGTTCCCATGAGATCTGGTTGTTGGAAAGTGTATAGCACCTCCCCCTTCACTCTCTCTCTCTCCTGTTGGCAATGGGAAAGACATGCTTATTTCCTTCACTTTCTGCCATGATTTTAAGTTTCCTGAGGCCTCCCCAGCTGTGCCTCCTGTACAGCCTTTGGAATTGTGAGTCAATTAAACCTCTTCTCTTCATAAATTACCAAGTCTCAGGTAGTTCTTTATAGCAGTGTAACCACAAACTAATACATAAAATTGGTACCAGGAGTGAGGCATTGCTATAAATATACCTGAAAATGTGCAAGCAGCTTTGGAACTGGGTAATAGGCAGAGTTTAGAACAGTTTGAAGGGATCAGAAGAAGACAGAAAGATGGTAGGAAAGTTTGGAACTTCCTAGAGACTTGTTAAATTATTGTGACCAAAATGCTGAAAGTGATATGAACAATAAAGTCCAGGCTGTAGTGGTTTCAGATGGAGATGAGGAACTTATTGGGAACTGAAGTAAAGGTCACACTTGCCATGCTTTAGCAAAGAGACTAGCAGCATTGTGCCTGCCCCTGCCCTAGAGATCTGTGGAACTTTGAGCTTGAGAGAGATGATTGAGGGTAACTGGCAGAAGAAATTTCTAAGCAGCAAAGCATTCAAGACATGGCCTGGCTGCTTCTAACAGCATATACTTGTATTCATAAGCAAAGAGATGATCTGAAACTGGAACTTATATTTAAAAGGGAAGCACAGCATAAAAGTTTGGAAAATTTGTAGTCAGGCCATGTGATAGAAAAGAAAAGCCCATTTTCAGGGAAGGAATTTGAGTTGGTTGCAGCAATTTGCATAAGTAAAGAAGAGCCTGACATTAATAGCCAAGACAATGGGGAATATGCCCCAGGGCATTTCAGAGACTTTCACAGCAGCCCCTCCCATCACAGGCCTGGAATCTGGGAGGGAAGAATGGTTTCATGGGCCAGGCCCAGGAACCTGCTGCTCTGTGCAGCCTCAAGATATGGCACCCGGTGTCCTAGCTACTCTGCTCCAGCCATGCAGCCATGGCTAAAAGAGGCCAAGGTACAGTTCAGGCCACTGCTTCAAAGGGTGTAAGCCAGAAGACACCAAGGCTTCCATGTGGTATTAAGCCTGTGGGTGCGCAGAAGGCAACAGTTGAGGCTTGGGAGCCTCCACCTAGATCTCACAGGATGTATAGAAATGCCTGGATGTGCAGACAGAAGTCTACCACAGGGGCAAAGCAATCATAGAGAATCTCTACTAGGGCAGTGTGGATGGGGAAATGTGGAGTTAGAGTACCTACACAGAATCCCCACTGGGGCACTGCCTCGTGGAGCTCTGAGAAGAGGGTCACTGTCCTCCAGACCCCAGAATCTACCGACAGCTTGTACCTTGTACCTGGAAAAGCTGCAGGCTCTCAACACCAGGCCATAAAAGCAGCTATACCCTGCAAAAACACAGGGAGGAGCTGCCCAAGGCCTTGGGAGCCCATCCCTTGTGTCAGTATGGCCTAGAAATGAGACATGGAGTCAAAGAATATTATTTTGGAGTTTTAAGATGTACTGACTGCTGTGCTGGGTTTCAGACTTACATAGAGCCTGTAGCGCATTTGTTTTGGCTGATTTCTCCTGCTTGGAATGGGAGCATTTACCCATTGCCTGTACTGTCATAGTATCTTGGAAGTAACTAATTTGTTCTTAATTTTACAGGCTCATAGTGGAAGGGACTTGCCTTGCTTCACATGAGACTTTGTACTTGGACTTTTGAGTTAATGCTGGAATGAGTTAAGACTCTGGGGCACTGTTAGGAAGACCTGATTGTTTTGAAATGTGAGAAGGACATGAGATTTGGGAGGGGCCAGAAGCGGAATGATAGAGTTTGGCTCTGTGTCCCCACCCAAATCTCATAATGACCTATAATCTTCAGTGTTGGAAGAGAAACCTAGTGGGAGTTGATTCAATTAGCGGGGCAAACTTCCCCCTTGCTGTTCTCATGATAGAGTTCTCATGAGATACAGTTGTAGCACCTCCTCTTTCACTCTCTTTCTTCTGCTGGCCATGGGGAAGACATACTTGCTTTCCCTTTGTCTTCTGCCATGATTTTAAGTTTCCTGAAGTCTCCCCAGCCATGCCTCCTGTAGAGCTTTCAGAACTGTAAAGTCAATTAAATCTCTTTTCTTCATAAATTACTGAGTCTCAGGTAGTTCTTTATAGCAGTGTGATCACAAAGTAATACAGGAGTGCCCAATCCCAGGCAGTGCAGCTTGCAGCTCTGAACAAGATTCCTTCCTTTCACTTGAGGAGAGGAGCAGGAAGAGCAAAGAGTTGTCTTGCAATTTGGATATCAGCTAAGCCACAACAGGATAGGTTACCAAATAGGGTTCTGAGGTCCCCGTTCCAGTTCCTAGTGCCCAGATGGACATTTCCAGACACACCTTGGGCCAGAAGAGAAAACACCGCCTTGAAGGAAAGGATGTAGTCTTTGCAGGATTAATAACCTCCTAACTAAAGAGCCCTTGAGCCCTGAATAATCAGCGGTGGTATCTAGGTAGTACACACTGTGAGCCTTGGATGAGACTCTGAGATGCACTGGCTTCAGGTGTGACCCAGCACATTCCCTACTGTGGTAGCCAAGGGGAGGGATTCCTTCTGGGGAAAAGCATAAAAAAAGAGCAAAGGTGACTTAGTCTTGCAGCTTAGATACCAGTTTGGCCACAGCTGGGTACAGTACCAAGCAGGCCCTTGGCGTTCCCTGATTCCAGGCCTTGGCTCTTGAATTACTGGGCTTGTCCTGGGCCAGAGGGGAGCATATTTCCCTGAAGGGTAAGTCCCAATCCTGGAAGCATTCACCACAAGCTGACTGAAAAGCTCCTGGGCCTTAAGTGAACATCAGTGGTAGCCTGGCAGTATTCCTCATGGGCCTGGGGTAATGGTGGCTATGGGGAGAGACCCCTCTTCTTGTGGAAGAGGGAGGGACTACTGGGAAAGACATTGCCTTGTGGCAACAGCACAGATTTCTTCAGTTTCTGACTTTAGGTCCTGGCTCTTTGGTGGCTTTTCTGGGCCCAGTGGGGCCCTGGGGAACTCCACTCCTTGAAGGGGAAGCCTGGCTGGCTTTACCACCTGCTGGCTGTAGAGCCCTAGGGCCTTGAGTGAACACAGTAGCCAGGCAGTAGCCAGGTAGTGGTGACAGTGGGCCTTGGGCAAGACTCAGTGTTTTGACCCAGGGCAGTCCCAGTGGTAGTGGATACAGGGATACTTATATAACCCCTTTCCCAGCTCCAGGCAACTCAACACAGACAGAGATGCTCCATTTGTTTAGAAGAAAGTAAGGCAAGAATATGACAGTCTCTGCCTGGCAATCCAGAGAATTCTTCAGGATCTAATCCACAACCACCAAGGTAGTACCTCTGTAAGTCTGCAGGCTTATACCTCTATAAGGCTGCCCCCTAATGCAGACATGGCGGTGGTGACCAAAAACTTAGATCACAACATCCAAGTCCCTTCAAATACCTGAAAAACCTTCCTAAGAAGGATGGGTACAAACAAGCCCAGCCTGAGAAGACTACAATAAATACCTAACTCTTCAATGCACAAACACCAAGAAACATCCACAAGCATCAAGACCATCCAGGAAAACATGATCTCAAAAATGAACTAAAGTCACCAGGAGCCAATTCCAGAGAGATGGAGATATGTGACCTTTCTTTTTTTTTTTTTTTTTTTTTTTGAGACGGAGTCTCGCTCTGTCACCCAGGCTGGAGTGCAGTGGCCGGATCTCAGCTCACTGCAAGCTCCGCCTCCCGGGTTCACGCCATTCTCCTGCCTCAGCCTCCCGAGTAGCTGGGACTACAGGCGCCCGCCACCTCACCCGGCTAGTTTTTTGTATTTTTTAGTAGAGACGGGGTTTCACCGTGTTAACCAGGATGGTCTCGATCTCCTGACCTCGTGATCCGCCCGTCTCGGCCTCCCAAAGTGCTGGGATTACAGGCTTGAGCCACCGCGCCCGGCCGATATGTGACCTTTCAGACAGAAAATTCAAAATAGCAGTTTTGAGAAAACTCAATGAAATTTAAGATAACACAGAGAAGGAATTTAGGATCTTATCAGATAAATATAACAAAGGAATTCGGCCGGGCGCGGTGGCCCAAGCCTGTAATCCCAGCACTTTGGGAGGCCGAGGCGGGTGGATCACGAGGTCAGGAGATCGAGACCATCCTGGCTAACATGGTGAAACCCCGTCTCTACTAAAAATACAAAAAACTAGCCGGGCGTGGTGGCGGGCGCCTGTAGTCCCAGCTACTCGGAGGCTGAGGCAGGAGAATGGCGTGAACCTGGGAGGCGGAGCTTGCAGTGAGCCGAGATCGCCCCACTGCACTCCAGCCTGGGTGACACAGCGCGAGACTCCGTCTCAAAAAAAAAAAAACAAAAAAAAAACAAAGGAATTCATAATTTTAGAAAATCAAACAGAAATTCTAGAGTTGAAAAATGAAACTGACATACTGAAGAATGCATCAAAGTCCCTTAATAGCAGAACTGATCAAGTATCAGAAAGAATTAGTGAGCTTGAAGACAGGCTATTTGGAAATACACAGTCAGAGAAGACAAAATGAAAAAAGAATTTTAAAAATGAAGCACACCTACAAGACTAGAAAATAGCATCAAAGGGGCAAATTTAAGAGTCACTGGCCTTAAACCGGAGGTGGAAAGAGAGATAGGGATCAAAAGTGTATTCAAAGGGATAATAGAGAACTTCACAAATCTAGAGAAAGCTATCAATATCCAAGTAAAAGAAGATTAAAGAATGCCAAACAGATTTAACCCAAAGAAGACTACATCAAAGCATTTAATAAACTCCCAAAGGTCGAAGATAAAGAAAAGATGCTAAAAGCAGCAAGAGAAAAGAAACAACATACTATGTTGTATGTATGCCAGGAAAGAGTGGCATACATATTTAAAATACTAAAGAAAAAAAAAGTATACCCTAGAATAATATATCTGGTGAAAATGTTGTTCAAACATGAAGGAGAAATAAAGACTTGCCCAGACAAACAAAAGCTGAGGTATTTTATCAACAGCAGACCTGTCCTACAAGAAAATGGAAGTTTTTCAGTCTGAAAGCAAAGGATGTAAATGAGCAATAAGAAATCATCTGAAGGTACAAAACTGACTGATAATAATAAGTAAACAGAAAAACACAGAATATAACACTGTAATTGTGGTATGTTAACTACTCACCTCTTGAGTAGAAAGACTAAAAGATGAACTGATAAAAATAATAACTTTTTAAGGCACAGACAGTACTATAAGATATAAATAGAAACAACAAAAAGTTTAAAAGCAAGAGGATGAAGGTGAAGTGTAGAGTTTTTATTACTTATTGCTTGTTTATGCAATCAGTATTCAGTTGTCATAAGTTTAAAATACTGGGGTAATCCCAGCACTTTGGGAGGCCGAGGCAAACGGATCATGAGCTCAGGAGATCGAGACCATCCTGGCTAACACGGTGAAACTCCATCTCTACATAAAATACAAAAAATTAGCCGGGCATGGTGGCAGGTGCCTGCGGTCCCAGCTGCTCGGGAGGCTGAGGCAGGAGAATGGCATGAACCTAGGAGGTGGAGCTTGCAATGAGCCAAGATTGTGCCACTGCACTCCAGCCTGGGCAACAGAGCGAGACTCCATCTCAAAATAATAATAATAATACTAATAATAATAAAATTAAATAAAATACTGGGATATAAGTTATTATTTGCAAGCCTCATAGCAACTGCAAAACAAAACAAAACCTACCACAAATATACAAAAAATAAAAAGAAATTCAACCATGCCACTAGTGAACATAACCTTTACTAAAGGAAGACAGAAAGGAAGGAAAGAAGGAAGAGAAGAACACAAAACAACCAGAAAATAAATAAAAAATGGCTGGAGTAAGTCCTTACTTATTAATAACAACAATGAATGTAAATGGACTAAACTCTCCAATGAAAAGAAACAGAGCAGGCTGGGTATGTCGGCTCACACTTGTAATCTCAGTACTTTGGGAGGCCAAGGAGGGAGGATTGCTAGAGCTCAGGAATTTGAGACCAGCCTTGGCAACAAAGCGAGACCATGTCTCTACTAAAAACAAAAATTAAACCAAAAATTAGTCAAAAAAGACAGAGAGTGGCTGAATGGATTTTTAAAAAACAGACCCAACGTTCTGTTGCCTATCAGAAACACACTAACACACTTCACCTATAAAGACTCACATAAACTGAAAAAAAAAGAACGGAAAAAGACTTTCCATGCAAGTGAAAACCTAAAAGAGGACGAGTAGCTATACTTTTATCAGACAAAATAGAATTCAAGACAAAAATCATAAAAAGAAACAAAGAAGGTCATTGTATGATGATAAAAGGGTCAATTCAGCAAGAAGATATAACAATTGTAAATACATATGTACCCAACACTGGAGTGCCCAGATATATAAAGAAAATATTAGAGCCAAAGAAAGAGATAAACTCCAACACAATAATAGCGGGAGACTTCAACACCCCACTTTCAGCATTGGACAGATCACCCAGAAAGAAAATCAACAAACACAGAACTTAATCTGCACTATTGACAAAATGGACCTAATAAGATATTTACAGAATATTTCATCCAATGGATTCAGAACACAATCTTCTCAGCACATGGATTATTCTCAAGGACAGACCATATATTAGGACACAAAACAAGTCTTAACACATTCAAAAAAACTGAAATAATAAGTATCTTCTCTGACCACAATGGAATAAAACAAGAAAGAAATAACAAGCAAAATCTTGGAAATCACACAAACACACGGAAATTAAATAATACATTCCTGAATGACCAGTTGGTCAATGAAGAAATTAAGCAGCAAATCAAAAAAATTATCAAAACAAATGATAATGGAAACACAACATATCAAAACCTGTGGGATACAGTGAAAGCAGTAATAAGAGAGAAGTTTATAGTTATAAGTGCCTACATAAAAAAAAGTAGAAAAACTTCAAATAATCAACCTAACAATACATCTTAAAGAACTGGAAAAGCAAGATTAAACAGAACCTAAAATCAGTAGACAAAAAGAAATAATAAATATCAGAGCAGAAATAAATGAAATTGAAATGAAGAAAACCATGCAAAAGGCCAACAAAATAAAATCTTGGTTTTCTGAAAACATAAACAAACTTGACAAACCTTCAGCCAAACTAAGGAAAAATAGAGAAGACCCAAATAAATAAAATCAGAGATGAAAAAGAAAGGCATTATAACTGATACTGCAGAAACTCAAAGGATTATTAGAGGCTTAATATGCCACTAAATTGGAAAACTTAGAAGAAATGGATACATTCCTAGACACATACAACTTACCAAGATTGAACCATAAAGAAATCCAAAACTTGAACATACCAATAACAAGTAATGAAGTAGAAGCAATAATAAAAAATCTCCCAGCAAAGAAAAGCCCAGGACCCAATGGCTTCACTGCTGCATTTTACAAAACATTTTTGTTTGTTTGTTTGTTTGTTTTTTTGAGACGGAGTCTCACTTTGTTGCCCAGGCTGGAGTGCAGTGGCACCATCTCAGCTCACTGCAAGCTCCGCCTCCTGGGTTCACGCCATTCTCCTGTCTCAGCCTCCGAGTAGCTGGGACTACAGGCACGCACCACCATGCTCGGCTAATTTTTTGTATTTTTTTAGTAGAGACGGGGTTTCACCGTGTTAGCCAGGATGGTCTCGATCTCCTGACCTCGTGATCCGCCCGCCTCGGCCTCCCAAAGTGCTGGAATTACAGGCGTGAGCCACCGTGCCCGGCTACAAAACATTTTTTTTGAAATATCAATCCTACTAAAACTATCTGAAAAATAGAATACTTCTAAACTCATTTTATGAGGACAGTATACCCTGATGCCAACACCAGATGAAAACGCATCCAAAAAAAGAAAACTAGATAGGTTGTAGAAGTCTTAGGAGGTCGAAAATTTAAAAAAAGAAAAAAAAAGTACAGGCTAATATCACTGATGAATATTGACGCAAAAATCCTCAACAAAATCTCACAAATCAAATTCAACAACATACTAAAAATATCATTCATCATGACCAAGTGGGATTTATCCCAGGTATGCAAGGATAGTTCAGCATATGTAAATCAATCAATGTGATACATTATATTAGCAGAATGAAGGACAAAACCCATATATCATTTCAGCTGATGCTGAAAAAGACATTTGATAAAATTCAAGATCCCTTAGCATGATAAAAACCCTCAAAAAAACTGAGTGTAGAAGGAACATACCTAAATATAATAAAAGCAATATATGACAGACCCACAGCTAGTATGATACTAAATGCGGAAAAACTGAAAACCTTTCCTCTAAGATCTAAAACATGATAAGGATCCCCACTTTTCTTTTTTTTTGTGGCTGTCAAATCATTTTTTTTATACTTTAAGCTCTGGGTTACATGTGAAGAATGTGCAGTTTTGTAACATAGGTATACATGTGCCATGGTGGTTTGCTGCACCCTTCAACCTGTCACCTACATTAGTCTCCTAATGCTATCCCACCCCTAGCCCCCCATCCCCTGACAGGCTCTGGTTTGTGATGTTCCCCTTCCTGTGAAGGATCCCCACTTTTCACCACTGTTACTCAACATAGTACCAGAAGTTCTAGCTAGAGCAATCAGACAAGAGAAAGATATAAGAGGCATTCAAATTGGAAAGAAAGAAGTCAAACTGTCTTTGTTTGCAGATTATATGAACTTACATTTGGAAAAACCTGAAAACTCCACACACAAAACAAAAAAAACTATTGGAAATGATAAACTCTGTAATGTTTCTTTTTTTTTTTTTTTTTTTTTTGAGACCAAGTCTTGCTCGGCTGCCCAGGCTGGAGTGCAGTGGCACGATTTTGGCTCACTGCAAGCTCTGCCTCTCGGGTTTCAGCCATTCTCCTGCCTTAGCCTCCCAAGTAGCTGGGACTATAGGGGCCCACTACCACGCCTGGCTAATTTTTTGTATTTTCAGTAGAGACGGGGTTTCACCATGTTAGCCAGGATGGTCTCGATCTCCTGACCTCGTGATCCGCCTGCCTCAGCCTCCCAAAGTGCTGGGATTACAGGCGTGAGCCACCACGCCCAGCCTGTAATGTTTCAACATACAAAATCAATATATAGAAATCAGCAGCATTTCTATATGCCAACAGCAAACAACCTGAAAAAGAAATCAAGTAATCCCATTTACAATAGCTACAAAGAAAATTAAATACCTAGGAATTAATCAAAGAAGTGAAAGAACTTGAAGAGAACACACATGCAAAAATGGAAAAATATTCCATGTTCATGGATTGGAAGAATCAATATTGTTAAAATGTCCATATTAACCAAAGCAATCTACAGATTCAATGCAATCCATATCAAAACACCAATGACATTTCTCACAGAAATAGAGAAAACAATCCTAAAATTTGCCAAATATTTATTGACTGTTTATCTTGTGCCAGTACACCCACAACAGCCAACCTCAGTAATCCAAACTTGAATACCGCTCAATAACTGTTACCAATAAACTGTAACTATAGTCTTCCTTTGAAGAAGATCCTGATTTACTGCCATTCTGGTTCATGAGTGTTATTACACTGATGAATACTCTGCATTTATTAAAGAACAAAAACCAATTACCTGAAAGACATTAATTAAACTCACACACAAACCACTTGCTTACACAGCTTCTAAATTTGTAACCGGATAAACACAGAAGCCCATTCATGGAATTTTTTATTCTGGAATACCTAAGAAAAGGCAAAAGTCATAGCTGAAAAGTTGCCTAAGTACAGCTGAGCAATAACGTGGGCAAAAGTCATTACAGAAAGATCTGGTCAGCCGGACGCAGTGGCTCACGCCTGTAATTCTAGCACTTTGGGAGGCCGATGTAGGCGGATAGCTTGTGCCCAGGACTTTGAGACCAGCCTGGGCAACATGATGAAACCCCATCTCTACAAAAAACACAAAAATATTTGCCAGGTGTGGTGGTACGTGCCTGTAGTCCCAGGTACTTGGAGGGCTGTGGAGGGCTGAGGTGGGAGGATCACTTACGCCCAGGAGATGGAGGCAGTAGTAAGCCAAGATGGCGCCACTGCACTCCAGCCTGGGTGACAAAGTGAGACCCTGTCTCAAAAAAAAAAAAAAAGAAACAAAGAAAGCAAGCTTTGGCCCAGTTAGGATGCTCCACAAAAAAAAGGCAAAAATAAAATAAACGCCTACTCCAACTGATGTGCCACTCACTGGTCTTTCCACACTTGGGTTATCTGGGGGGATCCCCAGACAAGAAGTCAGTCCGGTTCACCTTTCGAGTTCAGAACTCTGCCACTTAGCAATTACTTCAAGCAGGCACTTACTCTCTATA
The DNA here is from genome assembly GCF_008728515.1 of Papio anubis. Classification (NCBI taxonomy): domain Eukaryota; kingdom Metazoa; phylum Chordata; class Mammalia; order Primates; family Cercopithecidae; genus Papio; species Papio anubis. Next base: position 42,980,746 of record NC_044986.1, on the reverse strand, counting down.
CTTTGGTTTTCTCCTCATAAAATGTGAAGGTTGTGCTACATAACCTCTAAAATTCTGTATCAATCAGGGTCTCCGCAAGGAATAGATTGCACATTCCAATTCAAGGAGACTATTTGCAGAGCCACGGGCTGGAGGTAGGAAAACCCTAAGAGTTCAGCAACAGAACATTCGCCATCCCAGGCCCACAGGGAGGAGGGAAGAGGACAGGAACATGGTTCAGAAGGAAGGAGCCATGCAGCAAAGGCCCTCTGAAAAAAGACCAGTAACTTGCAGACAAGGGCACAGCCAGTGCAAGGTGGCCCTACAAGCCGGGAGTCTACTGTCCACCTTCCCACTCCCTTCGATATCCTTCCCCGGACCCTCCACTGGCTGAACCCCATTGAAGCCAAACAGCATGTCAGTTTCCCAGGGAAGAGGATGGAGTGGAGGAGGGTGGAATAGACTTGGAGACATGAACTAGCATGGGTCCCTTCCAGTTTTAACATTCTTTGGTAGTTGTGAGGATAATTCGACCTCAACTGACCTCGGGCATGCCAAGCCTGAAACTCCTAGGTCATTAGAAATGGGTATGGCTCACCCCTGTAATCCCAGCACTTTGGGAGGCTGAGGCGGGTGGATCACGAGGTCAGGAGATCGAGACCATCCTGGCTAACACGGTGAAACCCCGTCTCTACTAAAAATACAAAAAATTAGCCAGGCATTGTGGCGGGTGCCCGTGAACCTGGGAAGCGGAGCTTGCAGTGAGCCGAGATCACGCCACTGCACTCCAGCCTGGGTGACAGAGCGAGACTACATCTCAAAAAAAAAAAAAAAAAAAAAAAAAGGGTATGAACCAACATATACCCCAAGGTCAGCCCCTACGTCACCACTATGGGGAATATTCCAGAGTGTCAAGATCATGCCTCTAGGGGACCTTCCAAGCTCTAGATATGTTATTCAATTTTTATCTTTTTAAAAGAGGATACATGGTTTACCATGAATAGACCATCTTTTACATTCCCTTCTCTGTGAAGCTTAAGAGTTAAGGCACCAGCTCTGAAAGCAGACCCATGCTGGTTCAATTCCAGGTTCTGACTCTAGGTAACCTGATTAAATTACCTAAGCCTTTCCTCATTTGTAAAAGGGAGGTACTAGAACTTACCACATGGGGTTGTTGTAAAGGTTAAAAGAGATATTCAGCATGTAACACAGGGTCTGACTAATAAATAGTAACACTTATTATTAATCTTACATTGAGGATTTATTTGACAAAAATTTCTTGAGGAGTTGTTAATGGCTTTTATCTGAATTACCTTCCTTTTTCTTCATTTTGTCTCTGGGGGCCTCCTCCACATGACTTCCTGGGGTTCCCAAAATGCCAGTAATAATCAGGGATTTTAGTGAAGAGACACAGTAAATGATTTATCACCTTAGACAAGATGAAATTAATAGCTTTCATTGGGAAGACTGTTCATTTTGAAAATATGAAACTTACACATTGAAAATAAAATTAAATCTAAATGAAATAAAAATCAATCATCACATAATGCTATTTGAAAGATGTAATTTAGAAAAAGGAAACTTGGATTATTATCAAAAGGCTTTATTTTGGCTGGTATCTTTTATGACTACATAATCCTATTTTGAAAAAACTTGGGGGCACTTTGTTGTTGTCTAACTATAGGTACACTAAGAAATTACAAGGATAAGTAAAAGGCACCCTAACTGCAAAAGAGAATGTGAAAATAGAAAATTTCAAGAATATAGCAAACATCAGGTTTTATATACCCAGTTGAGGAGTAGGAGGGAAATAAATAAAGGAGCTACTAGTGACACAGAAGCCAAGATTCAAAAGTTGAGCTGCACACATTCATGGAGTCCATCCACATTTCCAGAGCACACTCTTAGTCCCTGGCACTGGGCTAGGCCTTAGGTGTGCAGATCCTACTAGTCCTCCAGATAGTGCTCCTACCCTTGGAGTATCCAAAGTCTACCGGGGAGGCAGACTCATGAACAACCATCCAAAGAACATGATGGAGATGAGCACTGTGTTATAATCTGAATACCTAAATATGGGAACATAAATTCAGGAGAAGGCCAGGAAAAATCACTAAAGGCTTGCTACATCAGTTATCTTTTTCTGTATAACAAACTACTGCAAAACCTTGTGGCTTAAACCACAGCCTTTTATTCAGCTTGCTCTTCTGTGAGTCAGCTGGGCTGTTCCAGTCCAGGCAGGTTCGGATCATCTCAGTTGGGTTTTTTCTGTGTCTGTGGTCAGGTGATAGATCTGCTGGTGTCCGGACAATCTATAATAACTTTATTCATTCACCTGACTGGCAACTGGTGGCCAAGGAAATAGAATGAGTAGGCCATGGGTCTCTCATTGTCCAGTGAGGGCTTCTTCACATGGTAGCTAGCAGTCACAGGGTCCCCAAAAGACGCAAAAGAAGACCAACTCCAATGAACATCCCTTTTCACATCTCTGTTCGTGTCATGTTTGCTAAGATCCCATTAGGTAAAACAAGTTACAAGTCCAATTCTAAATTCTGTGTAGGAAGGGGTGCAAACTCACCCTTCAGAGGGGTGTGCATGTAGGAACAGGAAGAATTGGGGGTAGTTTTTACAGTCTATCACAAGGCTGCACACAAGTGATATCTTGGGACAGGGAATGTTATAGTCTCCTAGGAATTTTCCAGGAAAAAATTGCTATTCCCTGGAAGAAGAATCAAGACAAGAACCACTGTGGAAATGTAAAAAATGCCTCTGATTCACCCAAGATGTACTAATGTGTATGTTTTGGGAGGTTCTGGAGATAAGGTTTGAGTTCATCTTATGATTTCCCATTTTGTGTAGGTATATTTGAAATCTCTATAGCTATCATACTATTTCCAGTGTCTAGTCTTGCCACTAGGGCTTGGAAAGTAACCCAATAAGCTAAACCATCCCCATGCTGGGGATATTCACATAATGAGCTATGTAGGTAAAATCCCATTGTACTGACCACCCTTACAGGAAGACCTTAGTGACAGAACATCCTGGGGATGAAATTGGCAGTGTCCTCATAAATCACATAAAGCAGAGTTAAGCCTTCAAAGTCACAGAACAAATGGTCCTGGCAGCTATGATGAGGTCTCCACTCAGGGAAGACAAAAATACAACCCACCAAGGCAGAACTGGGTCATCAGTGGTACAGCTTCTATGTCTCCCTTGCATATTCCTCTGCCTACCTGTTTTATACCAAGACCTGATTAAACAGTCAACTATTGCTTGTTTTCTTGTTTCATTCATTCATCCAACCACTAATCCACCAAACATTTATTGAGCACCTTCCACATACCAATAGGAGCTGGAAGAAAACAGATAAATAAGATGCCCTGTCCTGAAGGACCTCAGCATTTGGTGTGCAAGGGACCCAGAAATATAAACAATTACAATGCAGCATGATGAGAGTAGAGAAGGAAGCTCAAGGGACTAAGGGAGAGCTTGAGAGGGACACCTAACCCAGACCTCAGTGTCAGAGACAGTTTTCCAAAGGCTGTGACACTTTCATTGAATCTCAAAGAATGTTTAGGAAATAGGCAGACAAGGGTAGAGCATTCCAAGCAGAGGAAAGCACTTGTACTGGGGCATGGAAGCACAGGAGAACACATGACACTCAGGAAGTACACAAGGAAAGGGCAAGAACAACTCGGATGCTATCTGAGGTGTGATGACGCACCCCTCCCCATTCGCTAAAATGTTATATAAGACACAAATTATGTATCCTTCCCGACTGACCTACTGATCCCACCTCAGCATGAATGAATTCAAACCACTGACTTACCTTGAGCAGCATCTGAACTCGATTATTAGATACATTTTGGCCCCCATTGCTGGCATCAATAAACACATAGGGTGCTTTGGAGAACAGGATGGCATTCGCTGAAGCCTCATCAAGCCCCAGTACAGGTTTTTCGTAAAGGTAAACTTGATTTATTTATTCCTTTTAGGATGAAAACGGAGAGTCAGAAAGAACATCAGCAAGCCCTCCCATTTAAACAACTCCTTAATCCCAGAAAGCTGCCCTAACTGACCAGTGGCAGAACCTGAGTCCCTGGTACAGGTCAATATTGAACAATATTACCAATAGTATTAATAACAATGCTGCCTGTCAGTGGGTGTTTATATGAGTCAAGCCATTGCCTAAACTCTTTGTGAATATATATTGTTAATTAAATTTTTTTAAAAATTTGAGATAGGGTCTTGCTCTGTTGCTCAGGCTAGAGTACAGTGGTATGACACAGCTCACTGTAGCCTCGACCTCTGGGGCCCAAGCAATCCTTTCACCTCAGCCTCCTGAGTGGCTAGGAATTACAGGCATGTGACACCACGCCAGATTTTTTTTTTTTTTGGTAGAGATGGTGTCTTGCTATATTGCCCAGGCTGGTCTTGAACTCCTGAGCTCGACTGATTCTCCCGCCTTGGCTTCCCAAAGTGCTGGGATCACAGGCATGAGCCACCATGTTCAGCTGTGAATGTAATCTCATTAAATCCTCACATTAACTCTACAGAGATATTTCTATCATCACGAGGAATACGGCTTAGAGATAAGGCATAACGACTTATGTAAGGTCATAGTTAGGGAGTCAGAGACAAATCCAGAAGAACCTGTATCCTATCCCCTGTCTTCTACTTCAACAGCTTTCTGTGCCCTTAAACCTCAGTCCCAGGTCTTACCCAGTCCTATGAGAACCTTGGTCTAAACAGCTCCCATCTCTGACCTTTCCTGGCCCCAGCTTCCCTACTATACCCCTCAGTTCATTAGAGTCATTTATTCATTTAGAAATATTTTTGCATCCTGACTATTTTGCATGGCCTGTAGAAGATTAATCAGACATGGTCTTCAGCCTAAAGTGTCTGTACTCTAGTAGAATATTCATTAATTTATCCATCCATTCATTCAACTTAAATGTATAAGTATTTACTGTGTGCCAAGAACTTTTTAAGTATTAGGAAATTGAAGTGAATAAGGACATCAAAGTTTTTGTGCATTCTAATGGAATATAAGACACTTACATAAACAATGATATGGTTGAATGTGTTCCCTAAAAGTTCATGTGTTGGAAACTTAATACCTCTGCCTTCATGAATGGATTAATGTCACTACCATGGAAGTGGGTTCGTTATCTCCAGAGTGGCTTTGTTATAAAGTGAACTCTCTCTCTAGCTGTCTGGCTCTTGCCCTCTCAACATGTTATGATACAGCAAGAAGGCTGTCACCAGATGTTGGCACTAAGCTCTTGAACTTCCCAGCTTCCAGAACAGTGTGCTAAATAAAATTCTTTAGTTCATAAGTTACCCAATCTGTGGTATTCTGTTATAACAACAGAAAATGACTAATACAAACAATTATCATCAGAGTACAATGCGGCACATTTGGGCTGGAATCTAGGTCCTTTGACTTCCAGGTGAGTGCCTATCAGCAAAACTTCTTGGAAGAGTTGCTTCTACCTGCCATCTCTCCTTTCTCCTCCTTTTCTCTTTGCCTAACTCTTCCTGGCTTCCATCTGACTGCTTCACTAAAATTACTCAAGATCACCAATGACTTCAAGGTCACCGATTTGATTATATTCCATCTTTGTCAAAACATTTTCCCCTTAATTTCCACGACAGGTGTTCCTCATGTCGCACTGACTAACCATCCCTTTTTAAGCTTTGCTGGGTCCTCTTCTTAAACTCCAAACATTTTATCTCCTCAAAGCTTGGTGTTTAAACCCCTTTTCCTATCTGCTCTCTCCTACACGATTGCCTGAAATATCATGCACAATGACACCCAAGTTTTTACCTCTAGTCCTGAATTCTCTCTGAAATTCTAGACTCATATCCAAATGTCTATTGATACAAAATTTATCAATCAAAATAGAACTCTTGATTTTTACCACCAATCCTACTGCTGTCACATCTTGGTAAACTGTATAACCATCTACTGAATTGCTTGAGCCAAAAGCATAAGAGTCATCCTTTGGGCCTCTTTCCCTCAGTGCTTACATCCAGTTCATCAGCAAGGCCTGCCTATACACCTCCAAGATAGATCTGGAATTCCTCCAGTTGTCTCTGTCTCCACTACTCCAACCCAGTCCAAGCTACAATTACCTCTTGCCTTGACTAACATAGAAGCCTTCCCATTGGTCTCCAAGTTTTCATTCTCACCCTCCTCCATTTCATTCTCCACAAAGTAACCACAATGAATTATTAAAATTGAAAAACTAGACCATTTCACCCTAGGTTTCAAAGTCTCCAGTGGTTCTGCCACACTTAGAATAAAGTCCAAACTCTTTTTTTATTTATTATTATTATTATACTTTAAGTTCTAGGGTACATGTGCATAACGTGCAGGTTTGTTACATATGTATACTTGTGCCATGTTGGTGTGCTGCACCCATCAACTCGTCAGCACCCATCAACTCATCATTTACATCAGGTATAACTCCCAATGCAATCCCTCCCCTCTACCCCCTCCCCATGATAGGCCCCGGTGTATGATGTTCCCCTTCCCGAGTCCAAGTGATCTCATTGTTCAGTTCCCACCTATAAATGAGAACATGCGATGTTTGGTTTTCTGTTCTTGCAATAGTTTGCTGAGAATGCTGGTTTCCAGCTGCATCCATGTCCCTACAAAGGACACAAACTCATCCTTTTTTATGGCTGCATAGTATTCCATGGTGTATATGTGCCACGTTTTCTTAATCCAGTCTGTCACTGATGGACATTTGGGTTGATTCCAAGTCTTTGCTATTGTGAATAGTGCCGCAATACACATACGTGTGCATGTGTCTTTATAGCAGCATGATTTACGATCCTTTGGGTATATATTCAGTAATGGGATGGCTGGGTCATATGGTACTTCTAGTTCTAGATCCTTGAGGAATCGCCATACTGTTTTCCATAATGGTTGAACTAGTTTACAATCCCACCAACAGTGTAAAAGTGTTCCTCTTTCTTCACATCCTCTCCAGCACCTGTTGTTTCCTGACTTTTTAATGATTGCCATTCTAACTGGTGTGAGATGGTATTTCATTGTGGTTTTGATTTGCATTTCTCTGATGGCCAGTGATGATGAGCATTTTTTCACGTGTCTGTTGGCTGTATAAATGTCTTCTTTTGAGAAGTGTCTGTTCATATCCTTTGCCCACTTTTTGATGGGGTTGTTTGTTTTTTTCTTGTAAATTTGTTTGAGTTCTTTGTAGGTTCTGGATATTAGCCCTTTGTCAGATGAGTAGATTGCAAAAATTTTCTCGCATTCTGTAGGTTGCCTGTTCACTCTGATGGTAGTTTCTTTTGCTGTGCAGAAGCTGTTTAGTTTAATCAGATCCCATTTGTTAATTATGGCTTTTGTTGCCGTTGCTTTTGGTGTTTTAGACATGAAGTCCTTGCCCATGCCTATGTCCTGAATGGTATTACCTAGGTTTTCTTCTAGGGTTTTTATGGTATTAGGTCTAACATTTAAGTCTCTAATCTATCTTGAATTAATTTTCGTTTAAGGAGTAAGGAAAGGATCCAGTTTCAGCTTTCTACTTATGGCTAGCCAATTTTCCCAGCACCATTTATTAAATAGGGAATCCTTTCTCCATTTCTTGTTTCTCTCAGGTTTGTCAAAGATCAGATGGCTGTAGATGTGTGGTATTATTTCTGAGGACTCTGTTCTGTTCCATTGGTCTATATCTCTGTTTTGGTACCAGTACCATGCTGTTTTGGTTACCGTAGCCTTGTAGTATAGTTTGAAGTTAGGTAGCATGATGCCTCCAGCTTTGTTCTTTTGACTTAGGATTGTCTTGGCAATGTGGGCTCTTTTTTGGTTCCATATGAACTTTAAAGCAGTTTTTCCCAATTCTGTGAAGAAAATCATTGGTAGCTTGATGGGGATGGCACTGAATCTATAAATTACCTTGGGCAGTATGGCCATTTTCACGATACTGATTCTTCCTATCCATGAGCATGGTATGTTCTTCCATTTGTTTGTGTCCTCTTTTATTTCACTGAGCAGTGGTTTGTAGTTCTCCTTGAAGAGGTCCTTTACATCCCTTGTAAGTTGGATTCCTAGGTATTTCATTCTCTTTGAAGCAATTGTGAATGGAAGTTCATTCATGATTTGGCTCTCTGTTTGTCTGTTACTGGTGTATAAGAATGCTTGTGATTTTTGCACATTAATTTTGTATCCTGAGACTTTGCTGAAGTTGCTTATCAGCTTAAGGAGATTTTGGGCTGAGACAATGGGGTTTTCTAAATATACAATCATGTCATCTGCAAAGAGGGACAATTTGACTTCTTCTTTTCCTAACTGAATACCCTTGATTTCTTTCTCTTGCCTGATTGCCCTAGCCAGAACTTCCAATACTATGTTGAATAGGAGTGGTGAGAGAGGGCATCCCTGTCTTGTGCCAGTTTTCAAAGGGAATTTTTCCAGTTTTTGCCCATTCAGTATGATATTGGCTGTGGGTTTGTCATAAATAGCTCTTATGATTTTGAGATACGTTCCATCAATACCGAATTTATTGAGCGTTTTTAGCATAAAGGGCTGTTAAATTTTTGTCAAAGGCCTCTTCTGCATCTATTGAGATAATCATGTGGTTTTTGTCTTTGGTTCTGTTTATATGCTGGTTTACGTTGATTGATTTGCGTATGTTGAACCAGCCTTGCATCCCAGGGATGAAGCCCACTTGATCATGGTGGATAAGCTTTTTGATGTGCTGCTGGATCCAGTTTGCCAGTATTTTATTGAGGATTTTTGCATCCATGTTCATCAGGGATATTGGTCTAAAATTCTCTTTTTTTGTTGTGTCTCTGCCAGGCTTTGGTATCAGGATGATGTTGGCCTCATAAAATGAGTTAGGGAGGATTCCCTCTTTTTCTATTGATTGGAATAGTTTCAGAAGGAATGGTACCAGCTCCTCCTTGTACCTCTGGTAGAATTCAGCTGTGAATCCATCTGATCCTGGACTTTTTTTGGTTGGTAGGCTATTAATTATTGCCTCAATTTCAGAGCCTGCTATTGGTCTATTCAGGGATTCAGCTTCTTCCTGGTTTAGTCTTGGAAGAGTGTAAGTGTCCAGGAAATTATCCATTTCTTCTAGATTTTCTAGTTCATTTGCGTAGAGGTATTTATAGTATTCTCTGATGGTAGTTTGTATTTCTGTGGGGTCGGTGGTGATATCCCCTTTATCATTTTTTATTGCATCGATTTGGTTCTTCTCTCTTTTCTTCTTTATTAGTCTTGCTAGCAGTCTATCAATTTTGTTGGTTTTTTCAAAAAACCAACTCCTGGATTCATTGATTTTTTGGAGGGTTTTTTGTGTCTCTATCTCCTTCAGTTCTGCTCTGATCTTAGTTATTTCTTGCCTTCTGCTAGCTTTTGAATGTGTTTGCTCTTGCTTCTCTAGTTCTTTTAATTGTGATGTTAGAGTGTCAATTTTAGATCTTTCCAGCTTTCTCTTGTGGGCATTTAGTGCTAAAAATTTCCCTCTACACACTGCTTTAAATGTGTCCCAGAGATTCTGGTATGTTGTATCTTTGTTCTCATTGGTTTCAAAGAACATCTTTATTTCTGCCTTCATTTCGTTATGTACCCAGTAGTCATTCAGGAGCAGGTTATTCAGTTTCCATGTAGTTGAGCGGTTTTGATTGAGTTTCTTAGTCCTGAGTTCTAGTTTGATTGCACTGTGGTCTGAGAGACAGTTTGTTATAATTTCTGTTCTTGTATATTTGCTGAGGAGTGTTTTACTTCCAATTATGTGGTCAATTTTGGAATAAGTGTGATGTGGTGCTGAGAAGAATGTATATTCTGTTGATTTGGGGTGGAGAGTTCTGTAGATGTCTATTAGGTCTGCTTGCTGTAGAGATGAGTTCAATTCCTGGATATCCTTGTTAACTTTCTGCCTCATTGATCTGTCTAATGTTGACAGTGGGGTGTTGAAGTCTCCCATTATTATTGTATGGGAGTCTAAGTCTCTTTGTAAGTCTCTAAGGACTTGCTTTATGAATCTGGGTGCTCCTGTATTGGGTGCATATATATTTAGGATACTTAGCTCTTCCTGTCGAATTGATCCCTTTACCATTATGTAATGGCCTTCTTTGTCTCTTTTGATCTTTGATGGTTTAAAGTCTGTTTTATCAGAGACTAGAATTGCAACCCCTGCTTTTTTTTGTTCTCCATTTGCTTGGTAGATCTTCCTCCATCCCTTTATTTTGAGCCAATGTGTTTCTCTGCATGTGAGATGGGTCTCCTGAATACAGCAAACTGATGGATCTTGACTCTTTATCCAGTTTGCCAGTCTGTGTCTTTTAATTGGACCATTTAGTCCATTTACATTTAAGGTTAATATTGTTATGTGTGAACTTGATCCTGCCATTATGATATTAACTGGTTATTTTTCTCGTTAGTTGATGCAGTTTCTTCCTAGCCTCGATGGTCTTTACATTTTGGCATGTTTTTGCAATGGCTGGTACCGGTTGTTCCTTTCCATGTTTAGTACTTCCTTCAGGGTCTCTTGTAAGGCAGGCCTGGTGGTGACAAAATCTCTCAGCATTTGCTTATCTGTAAAAGATTTTATTTCTCCTTCACTTACGAAACTTAGTTTGGCTGGATATGAAATTCTGGGTTTAAAATTCTTTTCTTTAAGAATGTTGAATATTGGCCCCCACTCTCTTCTTTGTAGAGTTTCTGCCGAGAGATCTGCTGTTAGTCTGATGGGCTTTTCTTTGTAGGTAACCTGACTTTTCTCTCCGGCTGCCCTTAAGATTTTTTCCTTCATTTCAACTTTGGTGAATCTGGCAATTATGTGTCTTGGAGTTGCTCTTCTCGAGGAGTATCTTTGTGGCATTCTCTGTATTTCCGAATTTGAATGTTGGCCTGCCCTACTAGGTTGGGGAAGTTCTCCTGGATGATATCCTGAAGAGTGTTTTCCAACTTGGTTCCACTTTCCCCCTCACTTTCAGGCACCCCAATCAGACGTAGATTTGGTCTTTTTACATAATCCCATACTTCTCACAGGCTTTGTTTATTTCTTTTTCTTCTTTTTTCTTTAGATTTCTCTTCTTGCTTCATTTCATTCATTTGATCCTCAATCGCTGATACCCTTTCTTCCAGTTGATTGAGTCGGTTACTGAAGCCTGTGCATTTGTCACGTATTTCTCGTGTCATGGTTTTCATCTCTGTCAGTTTGTTTATGGCCTTCTCTGCATTAATTATTCTAGTTATCAATTCTTCCACTCTTTTTTCAAGATTGTTAGTTTCTTTGCGCTGGGTAAGTAATTCCTCCTTTAGCTCTGAGAAGTTTGATGGACTGAAGCCTTCTTCTCTCATCTCGTCAAAGTCATTCTCCATCCAGCTTTGATCCGTTGCTGGCGATGAGCTGCATTCCTCAGTTGAAAATGCAGAAATCACCTGTCTTCTGTGTTGCTCGCGCTGGGAGCTGGAGACTGGAGCTGTTCCTATTCGGCCATCTTCAAGTCCAAACTCTTTACCTGGTCTGAATCCCAATATAATTTGCAACACTTCTCTAATCTCATCTCCTTCCAGGTTTTCCTTTTATCTCTCCACTCCAATCACACTAGCCCAGGGCCTTTCTGCCAGCTGCTGCCTTTGCCTAGAAAGTTCTTTTTCCTGATCTTCACACAGCTGGCTCCTTCATGTCATTTACATCTCAGTTATATGTCACCTCCTCAGAAAGGCCTTCCATGATCACCTACTCTTACACATTGCCCTATTTTAATTATGCGTGACACTTACTACTAACAAATTAATGTGTGTGTTTTAACTTATCTGTTTCTTACCTCTCTGTTTATTCTTACTAGAATATAAGATCCTAGAGAGCAAAGGTCTTGTTTGCCTTGTTTATGATAAGGAAGAGTAACCAAAAGCGATTAGGTAGTCAATAAATATTAAAGAAGCAAAAAGATAAAACCCCTATAACTCACATAAGAAGAAAAGGCAATTTTATTACGCTAAGGATTTGCTAATAAAGGGCTATCACCGTTGTGGCCCAGAAAAGAAGCCAGATTAGTAGGTGCCTGTGGAATTCAGAAAACTATCAAATAAAAAACTGTAAGACAATCCTTTCATCGGCATGAAAGAATTTTCAAAGACTTTTACTGAAAATAGCAGAGACTTTTCAATCCAAACATACAGAATATACATTTCCCAGAATACAATTCTGAAATATTCAGGCAACTGGACCAGACTGATTACGGATGGATTGGAGAATGCCTTTTAAGTCTCCCCATGTTTGACCATAAATATTGATAGCCCCTTTTTGGTAGATAGTTCTGCCTCATGTTCCAGATTTAAAAAACCATTTAAAAGGAAGAAACCTATGTAGCTGCCTCTCTTTTAAAGAATGGAATATGTTATAAACATGTCCAGAAAAATAGAATACTCAGGTATTTGAATCAGAACAGAGGCCATGATGAAAGTGATAATACAAACTGGATAAATGGGTGAAATAAAGCCCCCCAAACAGATGCACTTGAGATAGTCCCCAATCCCAGATTAGTATCCTTTACTTTAACATACAACATCAGAAGAGTGAGTACTTAGGTTTGACCTAGAAGCCATCATTTTGCAGGAGTACTTAAGAATTCTTCAGGCACAAAAAGGCTGTTGGAAAACAGACCAGATAATAACGGGGTTTCTATTGATGGAAGTGCTAATAAAACAACACAATTGTTTGCAACCAGAAGCTAAATGACTCATATCTCTTTCAAGAAAGGTTATATCACACAGAAATTGACTGTAAAGCAATACCTATAACCTAACTTTCAAAAGCTCTGAATTTTCTGATGTGAACAAAATAGTCTTAATTTACCCTCAACTAGATAACATGTTAAGGATGGGAATCTGTCTTTATCCACTTTTGTATCCTCATAGTTCTTAAATATCTAGTAGGCAAGCAGTAACAGTTTGCTTATTAAATAAGTCTCACCACCACCATCTTCTCTAACTTGGTTGTGCATGCAGTCATCTCTTCCTCTCTCCTCTCCATCTCTCCATCTGTCTGTCTCTCCATCTGTCTCTCCATCTGTCTCTCTCTCTCTCTCTCTCTCACACACACACACACACACACACACACACACACACACACATCTGGCCTCTCTGTTACAGCTCACCACTTATATTCTATCTAAAATCTGTGAAGGACTAGATCTGATAGTCCATAATACCTTAATTATCATCACTCCCTGATGGGAGGGAGTGAGATCAGCTTTCTCGTCTGTAAAATGGGGATAATAAAAGTGCCTGGAATTATACTGGAAAGGAGTAAAGCCAAATGATCAGACAGGCTGCTTCATTCTCCCACTCCAAACACGCAGAAAACTTAGCTGCAGTATGCAACGCAAGTGTCCTGAACACCCAACACTCACAGCAGCCACTGAAACCAAGAGAAGGGAATCCTGTGTGACAAAGGCATGGAGTTTGTCTTATTCTTTCAACTCCTTCAATTTTTAAGAACTGTTCAAATTTTTCTTAGAGACCTGACTCCTCTATTCACAATATGTTCCTTACTAAAGAAGCATAATATTAATACAACAACACTACTAATAAGTGTAACAGTTCACATTTATCAGCAGAATTGGTATTAGCCAGGCATGTGACAAAAGACTTCACCTACATCAACTCAATTAACTATCACAAACCTATGGAGAAGGCATTAGTATTACCTATGTTATAGATGAGTATCTTTCATCTCAAAGAAGTTAAATAATGTTCACATGGCCACAGAACTACAAATGTCAAATTTGGGACCAAGGGCTGCCCAGTATTCATCTTTAACTTGTTCATCCTTATCCCCAGCATTAAGTACAGTCCCTGACACTGGTCAAAGCTTTAAGTCTCAAATCTAGGCAACAACAATTGCTTAGAAGCAAGCAGTCTAAGAGCACAGACCAAAAAGCAGAAAAAGAGACATGGCTTCAATTCTCAGAATGGTCACTTATTAGTTCTGCAACCTTAGGCATATTTGTTAACCTCTCGGAGCCTAAGTTTTCTCATCTGTAAAACGACGATAATAAAAGTGTCTTCAATAGGACACTTAGTATCTTGAGTAATGCACAGTAAGACTACTTACAGGTCCACAATTTCTTAACCATAAATCTAAAGCTCAAAAAGCTCTGAAATCAGACCTTGTTCTTAAACTGGTTGTATTCATTTCTATTGCTACTATAACAAGTTCCCACAAACTCAGTGGCTTAAAACAATAAAAATTTTTTATCCTGCAAATGTGGGTCCCTGGACTAAAATCAAGGTGTCTACAGGCTGTGTTCCTTTCTGGAGACTCTAGAGAGGATTCATTTCATCACCTTTTCCATCTTTTAGAGGCTTCTGCTATTCTTTGGCTCAGGGCCCCCTTACATCTTCAAAGCCACCATTGGTGGACTGGGTCCCTCTCACATCGCATCACTCCAACCTCTGCTCCCATTGTCACATGTCCCTCTCTGACTCTCTTGCCTCATTCTTCCACATTTAAAAACCCTTGTGACTACATGGTATACATCTGGATAATCCAGGATAATTCTCCAACTTTAAAGTCAGCTGATTAACAACCTTAATTCCACCTGCTACCTTCATTCCCCCCATTTGCTATGTAAGGTAATATATTTACAGAGTCCAGGAATTAGGACATAGCTAGGAATTAGGGGAGCTATGATTTTGCCTGTCAAACTTGTGGCAAACTGATCTTGCAACAAAACCTAACTTGAACTGATATGACTATAGTCTTAATTTTCTTCACTAAATATGAATATTCATACATTTGATTTAGGATGCAGCACCAGACCCCACTGTGGTGCTGTGTAATATACAGTATACCAACTGAATTACATTTCTAAAATCCAAAGAATTCTGAATTCTGAAATACCTGTGATCCCAAGGGTTTTAGATAAGAGACTATAAATTTATATTGTAATTATTATTATTAACATCATCTTCTTCTCTGAAAGGCAAGAGAAAATGGTCCATGGTTAACATGGTTGATAAATCATGTTCACAGAGCCAGTGCCCCCTTGAGCCTTGGAAGACCATGCTGGCCAGGCATGGTGGCTCACACCTATAATCTGAGCAATTTGGGAGGCCAAATTTGGCTGATCACTGGAGGCCAGGAGCTCAAGACCAGCCTGGCCATCATGGTGAAAACTCGTCTCTACTAAAAATACAAAAATTAGCCAGGCGTAATGGTGCATGCCTGTAATCCCAGCTTCTTGGAAGGCTGAGGCAGAAGAATCACTTGAACGCAGGAGACAGAGGTTGCAGTGAGCTGAGATCATGCCACTTCACTTCCTCCTGGGCATACAGCAAGACTCTGTCTAAAAAAAAGATCCTGCTATGGTTTGAATGTATATGTCCCTCGAAAATTCATATGTTGGAACTTAAACCTCAATGTGATAGTATTAAGAGGCGGACTTTTGGGTTACAGCCCTCATGGATGGGATTAGCAACTTCATAAAAGGGCTGGAGTAAATTTGCTAGGCCCTTTTGCCCTCTGTTCCTTTGCCACATGAGGATGCAGCAACAAGGCACCATCTTGCAAGCAGAGACTATGTCAATACCAGACATGGAACTTGCCTGTGCCTTGATCTTGGACTTCCCAGCCTCTAGAACTGTGAGAAACAAATTTCTATTGTTTATAAATTACCCAGTCTTGGGTATTTTGTTATAGCATCATGAAGGGGTAAGACAGATCAGGAGTCAGATTCCTCATGGCCAAACCTGATACCACTCCTTTCTTGCTGTGTACTCCTAACCTCTATCAGCCTCCCTGTCCTCATCACCCAGGGTTAGGGGTGAGGGTGTGAGTGTGTCCACAGAGTGGTCATGGGGATTAAATGAGATGAATCATACATAGCCCTTGGCACCCAACAATGGGATTGCTACTGCCAGTTATTTTGCTCCTCTACTTGGGTATTGCCTTCATGGCTGACACCCATGGCTTGCTTTCGGGAATGTGTGGCCTTCATCAAAAATGTGTTTATTTAGTGGGAAAAAAAAAGACTCTGAGATTTTTCATTTAATTTTGCCTATGTTTTCACCCTGCTCCATAACACAGCACTGATGATAATAAAAAGCTAACTCCTGGATCTAAGCTGCTAAGACCTTCACATCACTGGCAGCTTTGCTAACGTCGGTGTTCTGCAGAACAGGAAGTAACTCACCAGCCTACTATGTTCTCATGAGGCCAACCTTTGGGATTGTCCCACTGCCTCCACACTGCTTCTATTTTCACCAGACATCTCCTGATCCTAACTTGGTTTCTCAAGTAAACTTCTCCACTGCCACCAAGGGGAATGTCTTGTAGGAAGTTGCAGAATAAGAAGTCAAGGCCAGATGTGTGGATTTGAGAATCAGAAGCACCATTCCCTTTTTCCTTCCCTTTCTTCCCTCCTTCCCTCCATTTTTTTTCCTTCCTTTCTACTTCCTTCCCTCCTTTTATTTTCTTTCCTTCCTTCTTCCTTCCCTCCCTCCCTTCCTTCTGCAGTCAATCCACAAAGATTAACTGAACACCTACCAAGTACAAAGTACTATGCCAAAGGGCTGGCAATGCAGTCTTCAAGATAAGCCTGGGTCATGCTATGCAGAGTGTACAGATGATCCCACAAATCACGAGTTTATTACAGTTAATTTTACAAACTATTAATTACAAATTGAGGTGAGAATTAGGAAGAAAAATTGCAAGGTGTTAAAAAACTGTTTAAGATAGTCAGGGGATTCTAGAAATGTGCCCATGACCTAGTAATATCTAATCAAGGACCTGCCTGAAGAGTGATAAAAATTACCCAGCTAAAGAGATAGAAGAGTATTCCAGGGGAGACATGAATAGACATGTGAAGACCCTGAACATCAGAATGTCAGGAAACTGAAAGAAGACCAGAATTGCTGAAATATGGGGAGGAGAGGCGGTATGGATACATGACTGGTTAGTTGGTGGTAGGTAGGAAGAAAGGAAGGAAAGGTGGGAGAAAAGAAAGGGGGAAGGAAGGAAAGGAGGGAAATAATTAAATGGAACCAAATCAAATCTGAAGCAGAAGCTGGCAAGCTCCAGCAGGACCAAATCTGGTCCCAGTCTATTTTTGTATGGCCCCCAGCTAAGAATGGTCTTTGTATTTTTAAGTAGTTGAAAAAAATGAAAAAGAAGAATACTATTTTATGATATGTTAAAATTATATCAAATTCAATTTTCTGTATCCATAAATAAAGCTATATTGGAACACAGCCACCCACACATTTACATATTATCTATGGCTGCTTTCATGCTACAGTGGCAGAGTTGAGGAGTTGCAACAGAGACCTTACGGTCCACAAGCTTAAAATATTTACTATCTATACCTTTATAGAAAAAAGTGTTTGCCAACCCCTGATTTAGTGAGATTGGCAGAGGCCAGATCATATAATCTTTTTGGTCACATTACAGATTTACGATCTTATCCCAAGACCAGGGGAACCCAATAAATTGTTTGAACAGGAGAACAGCATGACCCAGTAGTGCCCAAACCTATCTGCACATTAGACTAGGAAGCTTCAAAAAATATGGATACATGAGTCCCACTTTCAGATATTATGAATTAATTAGTCTTGGTATGGCCAGGGCTTTGGAATTTTGAGGAGATTCCTAAGTGACTTTAATATGCAGATGAGCTTGGGAACCATGGATATAATCACATTTTTATGTTTTAAAGATCAGTCCAGCTCAGGGGTTCTCCCTCTGGCTGCACATTAGAATCATCTGGGGGATATTTTCAAATATATTGATGTGACGCCCAGGGCCACCTGGCATCAATTAAATAAGAATCTCTAGGGGGTCTCCCCAAGCACTGGTATACAGTTGCCCAGGTGATTCTAACATGCAGCCAGGGTTGTGCACCCTGCATTAACAGGGGCCAAGTATGAAGACCCAGAGACCCCCGAGAGGCTAATGTGAGTGCCCAGCTGAAAGATGATAGGGAAGTTGAGTTGTTGGGGGTAGGGGGCTGTGTAGGGACAATCAGAAAGACTTGGTGATCAGTAAGTGAGAGTGGAAGGCTGAGGTGCAAAATTTCAAAAACGATACTCAAATGTCTAGCAAAGCAACTGGGTACAAACTGATGGCACTTATTGGGATGGGAACCTTGGAGGAGAAACAAGGTATGGAAGTTAGAGCATTATTTCTGTTCTGATGTAGTGTTGAAAAGGAGGGTGCCTTCGGAGAGTTGGCCAGATTAAAGCTATAAGGGACTGCATGATAAAGAGCCTTGAATGCTATCCTAACAATATCCTCCTCATACAGCAGGCGATGGCTACAATGATGTAGTGAAAGATGTATGACCTTTGGATTCAGACACTGTTCCAGTCACATACAATGTGTGTGAGCTTCCTCAGCTTCTTCACCTATAGAATGGTATTAAAAGTGTTCATATATGTCTTGTTCATCTTTGGCCAGCAGAGTCACTCAACGACAGACACTCAAAAAGCACCCTCACAAGGATATTGTAAAGATTCGATGAGATGCCATGTATAAAGTGTCTAGAAACTTAAGTAGCACAAAAGGCATTCATAAAATGGTAGTGTTATCCCTGAAGGATTTCCAAAGAAGCATGACCCAGTGACACCCTCACACTGAAGTTTTAGAAACTGTATGTGACCCCATACATGCATGGAGTGGTCACCTCCATGCATCTGGAGACTTCCTGGTGCCGCATATGATGCCTGGCCGCCAAGAAGACCACCGCCTGCCTGGGATGGCCACCCTTGGTGCCCAGAAGCCATGAGCTTTCCCCCTAGACCCTTCACTCTGTGATCTTCTGCCCAAGAATTTTGTTTCCATGATACCTCACCCTCTGTTCCAATGCCACCCAAGAGGCTGTGGCTGACCAGCGCTTCAGACACATTGTTCTCTTTTGCCTGTTCTCAAAATAGAATCATATGCCAAGGTGGGGAAAAAAAAGCGTATATGAACATCTGTGGGAAGGATGGGCGAATGGGAGGAGAAATGGTTGAGTATCCCTGATCCAAAATGCTTGGGACCTTTTTCGTATTTTTTATATTTTGAAATATGTGCATATACATAATAAAATATCTTGAGCATGGGACCTAAATCTAAATACAAAATTCATTTATGTTTTATATTTACCTTGTACCCATAGCCTAACAGTAATTTTATTCAATATTTTAAATAATTTTGTGTGCCCATCACATGAGGTCAGGTGTGAAATTTTCTACTTGTGGCATCATGTCCGTACTCAAAGATTCTAATCTTGGAGCATTTTGGGTTTCAGACTTTCAGATCAGGGATGCCCAATCTGTACTAGGTTTAGCAGCTGAAATTAAGTTCAGCTGCACGTGATAAACAACACAATGGTATTAGTTCATCAATTAGCAAGAACTCAAGGTTCCAGCAATTCTGTGGAGTTGACAGTCCTCCATGATCCAGGCTACCATTCCAGTATACTGATCTTCTTTACCAAGCATGGCCATTTTTGTCCATCTTGACTAAGATGGTCAGAGCTCTAGCCACCATCTTCGTATTCCAGGCAAGATGGAGGAAAGGACAGAAAACAGGAAGAGGACACACACCAATTTTCTTGAAGGCAGTTTCTGGGAAACTGAAACATAATACTTCTACTAACATCTCTCAAGCCCAAATTTAGTAACATGGCCACATCTAGCTATAAGGGAGGCTAAGAAATGCAGTCTTTATTCTGGGCAGCCATATCCCCAGGTCAAAGCAGGAATTCCCATAACTGAGGAGGAAGGGGAGGATGGAGATTGGGGTAGGCAACCAGCAGTATCTACTGCAAGGGGTGAAGGGTTATTGACAGGCTTCTCCTATGCTATTCCCTCACTCAGAATGCCTTTCTGCTCCCTCTCTGTGAGTTCACTCAAAGACTCATTCACTGCCTCTGTGTTCTTGGCATCTGCTGCTCCTTTGACTGGAATGTTCCATGTCTCCACTTTTATTATTTTCCTTAAATATATTTATACACATAGATATAAATAAATACACAATATTTGAATGGGCTTTGAACACAAGTTCCATCCATACAAACTGTATGTCCTTGGCAAGTCACTTCTACCCTCTGAGCCTTAATTTCCTCCTACATCAAGTGGGGATACTCATGCCCACCTCACAATGTTGTAGAGGGGATCAGTGGAGATTTCTGTATTTGGGAGTGGTCTGTAAGGAATAAAGCATTAAACATCTATTAGCTATTATCATTTCTACCCTGAAGCATTACTTCCTGTTAGTTAATGTAAGACGGAAAAAAAAGTAGTTGGTGGCTAAGTGCTACCACACAAAAGAACAGGGCAGAAGACCCATTTCATCTCCTTCTCACTTTCCCATAGCAAAGCCAGAAGAGGATTCCATCAATTCTTAAAATGTATCTACAAGCAGAAAATTAATTTTAGAGATGAGCAAGGATAACTTCCTTTGAAGTGAAAGGAGATCTGGAGAAGCCAGAATGCACCCTGCCCTGCTGATTGAAGCAGAATTAAAGCCAAAAGCAGAACTCAGATCATCAGAGGGAATGAGTCATAGTACCTGGCGAGGAAGCAAGGCTTCAGCCAGACACCAATCAGAGCTAAATATTACAGCTCTTGCAAATAAGGCAGATGAGTTCCTGTAACCATGAACAACCCAAAGGTGGCCCCTGCCCTCATACACAAAGCTAAAAATTAACGGTTGCTGACAGCATTAAAACAATAACTGTATCTGCTCAGATTAATCATATATCTGACTTAATCCAAATATACCTCACGAGATGTATCAAATACATACTTTTGCCCCTTTCATTATAATATGAAATACATATGCATGAAAGTGCCTAAAATATACATGGACACTTTAACAATAATTAAGTTAACCCTTTTGTAATTACCACTCCAGTCAAGAAAGAAAACACTATACCACCTTAGAAGCATGCCTCTCTGATCTCAGTTTTCTTCATCCCATCTAACCATCTAAAAGCAATCACTCTGTTTGTTCTTTCTTTTTTTTTTTTTTTTCTTTTTTTTTTTTTCTCTTTTTTTAGACAGGGTTTGCTTTTGCTGCCCAGGCCGGAGTGCAATGACGCGATCTCGGCTCACCGCAACCTCAGCCTCCCAGATTCAAGCGATTCTCTTGCCTCCCGAGTAGCAGGGATTACAGGCATGTGCCACCATGCCCAGCTAATTTTGTATTTTTAGTAGAGACAGGGTTTCACCATGTTGGTCAGGCTGGTCTCTAACTCCCAACCTCAGGTGATCCACCCGCCTCAGCCTCCCAAAGTGCTGGGATTACAGGTGTGAGCCACTGTTCCTGGCCTCTTTGTTCTTATGAGATATATTTCCTTTCTTTTCCTTATAATATTACCACTTATGTACATCCCTAAAAATAGTTTTGTCTATTTAAAATTTTTATTTTAATTGAATCACATACGTATATACTTTATACTTTGCTGCTTCTGCTCAGCCTTACATTTGTAACCCCAAAATATTTATCAGTGAAATGATATGACATCTGAAATTTGATTTAAAATAACTGAATGAAGGAGGAGTTGCAAATTATATTTTTAATAAATTGACCATAAATTGATCACTGTTGAAAATGGATGACGGCTACATCAGACTTACAGTATACCTGACTTTAATATATGTTTCCAAATTTATATAACAAAAAATAGTTTAAATTACTTCATGAGATTCATTTGGTTGCTGTGTGTAGTTAAAATTTGTTCATTTTCATTGCTGTATAGCAATACTTCTCTAAGATCCCAAGACCAGAAGCATCAGAATCACTTGGGAATTTATGTGAAGTATAAATTCTTAGTCCCACCCCAGACTTTTGAAATCAGAAACTCTTGCGGTAAGGTTTCTGATCTGATAAGGTCTGGGGTGACGCCCAACAATTTGTGTTTTAATAAGTTCTCCAGGTAGTTCTGAGGCACATTCAAGTTTGATAAACACTCCTAAATAGCATTCTGTTGTATGACTATACCATAATTTATTTATTCATTCTACTATTAACACATGTGTGTATTATTTCAAGTTTTAAGGTTTCAAGTTTGTGAATACTATAAATATTCTTATAGAAGACTTTTGGTGGACAAGCGTCTTTCTGATATATACCTGGTGATAAAACAACAAGGTCTTAGGGTGTATGTATTTTTAACATTACATGATAACATTAAACTATTTGCAAAGTGGTTCACCAATTTACAGTCCCACTAGTAATGTATGTAAATTCCCTTTGCTCCATATCTTTCCCAACACTTGGTAGTTTTTTGACATTTTAATTGTTGTCAATCTAGAGGGTTACACGCTTAAACTTTCCAACTTAGAATTTTTTTTAAAAACACACATGTTGGGCCGGGCGCGGTGGCTCAAGCCTGTAATCCCAGCACTTTGGGAGGCCGAGGCGGGTGGATCACAAGGTCAGGAGATCGAGACCATCCTGGCTAACATGGTGAAACCCTGTCTCTACTAAAAATACAAAAAACTAGCCGGGCGTGGTGGCGGGCGCCTGTAGTCCCAGCTACTCGGAGGCTGAGGCGGGAGAATGGCGTGAACCCGGGAGGTGGAGCTTGCAGTGAGCCGAGATCGCGCCACTGCACTCCAGCCTGGGCGACAGAGCGAGACTCCGTCTCAAAAAAAAAAAAAAAAACACACATGTTAGAGAACAGAACTTCAGACGTAAAATCAGTTTCACAAATATATTAGTTGGTGAGTTTTCATGGAGTAAACCCGATGCAGGAAAGAATCTGGTACAACAGAGAAACTGAGAAAGGTCGATGTGACTGGAATGTGGCAAACAAGACAGAAGGCAGTTCAAGATGTTGAGGAGTGAGGCAGGGACAAACCAAGGACCTCCTACATGTGCTAAAGAGTGAATTTTATTCCAGGTGAAATGAAAAGAAAATGAAAAATTTTAAGCAGGAATTTACATAATTATGTTTCTATATTAGCATACATTTAAAATATTTCAGGCACATATCCACTTCTAGCTACAATGGGTTGTTTGATACTTCAGACCAATGCTTCTGCTGAAAGTCACTTTAAAAGCTGGATAAAGCACAAATACACACACACACACACACACACACACACACACACACACCCCTGCATGCTATGATGCCCAAAAGCATCAAGCAGTTGTTGAGACAACCAGGACTT